>NC_016457.1:6875000-7500000 GCF_000226115.1 Thermothielavioides terrestris NRRL 8126 | reverse complement strand
TAGAGGGACACTACATTCCTTTGGAAGCTGTCTTATACGCCTAGTTCTAGGTGTAGTGGGGTAGGTTAGTATAGAGGTTTTATACTACTTTAAATAGGGGCTTAATCGGGGAGGAGCTTAGCTCTATATCTAAATGGGACAATATAGACTACGAAGTTTTCCAAGATTATAGAACTATACGATGCTATGTTAATAGCTATACGACGACGATATAGCCGACCTATTGAGGCTCTAGCATATCGATATTAGTATCTCTAGGAGGCGTAGAGGCCTATTGAGGTATATACGTTCTAGGGGTCTGTTGAGACCTTGTCTCGAGAGACCTTCCTTTGCCTAGACGGTATAGGGCATCGAAAAGATATTCTATTATCCTCAATACTTCGAAGACCTATTGAGGCTTCGTTATTATCGACGTAGCGGTTGTAAAACGCTAACTTAATCGAAAGACAATAGTTCTATCCTCCTAAGTAGAGATAAAGGTAGAATTTTCATTGATCGTCATTTTCTTCTCCGGTCTAGCCGAACTAGTTACGAAAGTGGTTAAACGTAGTAGCTATTCGTAAGCTTCTAAGCTTAGGACTACATCTTCACGACACTTAGCTCCTTTTAATAGTATATCTAGCACTATTTTATATTGAATACAAGGTCTTAGTATAGACGTTTGCTTTTCTTCTTAAGAGCTATACTCTTATCGCTATTACGCTAGTTGGGTTTAGTATATTAGTTGCTAGAGGTATCTAGGTGATCTACAAAGAACCTATAGTCATCCTTCGGAGCCTTTAAACCGTATATTTCGAAGGAACCTAGCTATTTAAGAGGTTTTCTTTCTCTAGATAAACGTCGAAGGAGTCGATATTCCTATAGAAGTATATATATTAGTCTTTTTACAGTTTATCGATATAGTCGCTACCTTTCTTAAAGACGATAGCTAAACATCTAATAACTAGACTCCAACGACATATATATACACTGTCTATAGAAGCTCTAAAAATTCTATTGACCTCTATAACACCGTTAATCTTGACGCCAATCTCCAAAGGAGAGTCTGAGGACATATCTATCTTATAGCCTTTCCAAGGTATATTAAGCGAAGAAGACCTAGCCAAAGCGACGTAGACACCCTTTCTATCTTCGCTAGATACCTCTACTCCACCTATCTATACGGAGGCATCTACGGTAATACCTTCTAGTCAATCTGAAGCCGAAGTTCTAAAGAAGATAGCTAAGTATATTCTTACTACTGTGTTTAGCATGACCTTTCTAACCCTAACGAAGGCTAGCCTTTAGAGCCGCTTCTCTAGTTAGAATACTACACAATAGATCGAGACCTTTAAAGAGATGTACGAAGCTTATTAAGTTACTAATGACAAGACCTATATATACCTGTTCGAGCTTTGGTATAACACTATAATCTAGCCTATTATCCGTCACTAGGAGAAAAAGGACTAAGACACCTAGGCTACTTTCAAGGCTAAGTTCCTAAAGCGCTAGAAGGGCGACGATCCTAAGTAGTATAGTAACGGAGATTACCTTTGTAATCTGATCGAAAGGAGATACTAGCCAATTAGCAAGGTTATCTACAACTATTTTAAGTTAATTAACTATATATACGCTATCGCCTCTACCAAAGTTCGTAAAGAGCTATAGTATATAATCGTTCTAACGGTATAGCGTACATTTGATTAACGGATCTAGATAGCTCTTAAGGACCGCTAGCGTACCCTAAAGAAGGACGATAAAGACTCTATCTATACTACGAAGTAGATAGACTTCCTTAAGTTCGTTTAGGATACTCTTTAGAAGGGTCTCAATGTAAAAGACCTCTTCCTTAAGACCTATAAACGTAAGATCGATCTATAGAAGTACTACTCGCCTTTGGCTACGCCTGCTATTAAGACGACTCCTAAGCCGTAAAAGTAGGAAGAAGAGGAGCCGAAGAGAGCTCTTATACCTATACCCAACGACATTGACAATCTAGCTAATTAGCTCCAACGTCTATATATCTAGAAATAGAAGATCGTTAAGTAGTTTAAGTAGAAGATCAAGGCCCTCCGTTTATATAGAATCGATCCTACTTTTAACGAGATCAAGGTTCTTTAAATGTATTTCTAGCAATAGCGGAGTCGCTTATAGGAGAGACGCGTTAGCTTCGTCACTAGTCTATATATTGATAGTTGTCTCTCTAGCTATAATAGACCTATAAGTTCTAGCTATTGCTATTACTATAGTGACTCTAACTATATAGTTCTTAAGTATATAGAGGCTATAAAAGCTATAGCTATAGGTCTAATATATTGTAAGGGTATAGATTACTGCCTTAGTGATAGGAGTAAGAAGGGCTATATACTAGCTAAGACGATCACCTTTACAAAGGCAGATATTAACAACGTATAAAAGGTTAGCAAGATTAGCTAGTTCGTTTTTACATATATAGCCTATTGCTTACGATATAATAGCTACCCTATATACTAAACGTACTATTATAAGTATAAACGTCTAAATAGTCGCCTATTTAAGCTAGATATATCCCTAGTATTAAACAAGTACTACCTCTAGTAGCCTAAGCTATATTAGGAGCCTACGATCGTCTAGACGACGATCAATCGTCTTATATACGAAGGGGAGCTTGAGCTCATTTCCGCCTTCCATTATATAGCGTCTAATCAGTTGTCGTTTTATATAGTCCTATTAGAGGGAGGTCGTATTTTAACTTAGAAGGTTGTCCTACAATCTATACTAAAGACTAACGAATTCCGCTAACTACCTCTTCCTCTCTCTAGCTAGACCAAGGGAGAAGCTAAGGGGGAAGCTAAGGGGGAAGTGGACAAGGAAGCGGAGACTATACTTTAGAGTATACCGCCTACTAAGCGTCGATTCGCTAAAGACAAAAGGGAAGACGATATCTAAATAAGCGGTACTCCTACACCTCTAGTAGAGCCTCCTCGTATAACTATCCTTAAGAACCTAGCTACAACAAATCGTATAAAGAAAGAGGAGCTATAGTCTAAGCCACCTATATTAAAGGTTGCTATATTGCCTCTATATATAAAGGATATAATCTACACTGTAATAAAAGCAAAGACTAGTCTAACCCTTAATAACTTAGTCTATATCTCGCCTAAATATAAGAACGCTCTAATCGTATACCTATAGAGCATTTCTACCAATATCAAGGTTATCGACTACAAAGGGTCTAGTGTCCTTAAGCTTAATAGGCTAGCTACTATACTGAAAGATATAAGGGTCTATATATAAGCTCTATATACTAATGTAAATATATTTAGTAGCTTTCGCTCTAGCTAGACTAAGACGGTTCTAGCAATCTTCGGAGTTACTAAGGACAATGTATAGGGCATCTATATAGGAAGCCTCTAGGAGCGCTAGATTCGTAAAGGTCCGCCTAGAGACGTTGACGATCGTATCTATACCCTACTCTAAAAATCTATCTCGATGCTTTCAATCTCGGAGTATATAGAACTTAGCGTAATAACAAAAGTATAGTCGTTGCCTACTCTATATATCTAGTTCGAGAAAGGTTATTATAATAAGTATTTTACTCTAATCGACTTTAGTTCGAAGTACAACTATATCTCAATAAGCATCGTCGAGAAATATACGCTACTATACTAGCCTACTAAGGTCGTTTCAAAGGGTCTTTATAGCTTAGCACCGTTCTTCGGAGAGACCTAGATCGCTCTTTACCTAGGTAGAGTCGGTATCAACCTTCACTTCTTTATAACTAAGGACACTGCTAGTAGATATAAAGTAATCCTTAGTATACCGTTTATCAAAGATACTACTCTGACCTTCGATTACTACAATAGTAATCTAATTACTACTAATCTACTTATAGAAGGAAAGATAGTCTAGGTATATATTGTCTCTAAGAAGATTGTCTAGTAGAGCCGCCTACTATCTCTAATGTAACTAGCCGTTTAGAAACAATTCTAAGGATTGATAAAGAGTCCTAAAAAAATCCTTAACTAGATAGAGATAGAGGAAGGCGAGACTGCCCTCAGTTTCTTCGACGATAATATAGGTAAAGCGGTTTTTTATCTTGTTTTATAGAAGTCCAATATACCGCTCCTTAGCACTCTTTTTCACGTTATACGTTCTTATTCTTCATCTTCTCTATCTAGATAGACAAAGATCGAATTGTTATCTTATTCAAAAGGGAAGAGGGGGACCTTAGTCGGAAGCCCCTTTTCCAACTAGAGGCTAAGGCGGGGATTCGAGTATAAGGTTAGATATACCTTAAAGACGTTTATACTCTAGAAGAATGTTACGAACAAGGTTCGACTAGTCGATTTAGCACTATCAGATAGCTCTACGCTAGAGGGAGATCTATTATAGCGAAAAAAGCGGCTTACAAAGGCTAAGGCGAAGATATAGTTTAAGAAGGAATAGGACGATCTTATAGTCCTCTATTTTTTAGATCTTAAGCTAGGCTTAAGGCTTACTAAGGAGCGCCTTTAAGCGATACTCGCTACTATAGATAGGTTCCTTAATAAGTTAGAAAAGGAGATGTTCGCTAAGATCTTACGAAACTAGGAAGCTACGCTTATATAGGATTTCACTAAGTATAGGTATATCTATAAGGATATTGTCCTGTCCTAGTATATTAAGACTATCCTATATAAGGCCTAGCAGAGCAAGTCTATTCCAATTTCGAAACTACTGATATAAAAGGTCATTGATCTACTTAGAGAGAGGTAGATATATAGGATTATCGAATATAGCTATACGAGCTATTGTAATAACTGGTTCCTCGTTTTTAAAAAGGACGGTGGATTATAGCTTATTAATAATACTTAAAAGGCCAATGCTATAACGATCTACAACGCTTTCGTCCTATCTACTATAGAGGAATTTAGTAAGGACTTCGATAGCTATAAGCTAATGTCTCTTCTAGATCTCTTCTCTAGTTACGACTAGGTCAATCTTAATAAGCAGAGCTACGATTTAACGACCTTTTCAACGCCAATTAGTCTCTTCTATATATATATACTACCGATAAGGGGTATAAATTCCGTTGCCTAGTTTCAATGGGCTATAACGATGATCTTTAGTGACCTTATCCTAGATATTTGTCGAGTCTACCTAGACGATATTATAATAAAAGGCCCTCGATCTAATTATAATAGTCGTCTAGATAGAGAGAGACATTGCGAATTTATTGTTAAGTATCTTAAAAATATCGATATAGTGTTGCTAAATATAGAGCTAGTAAGTACGACTATCGCTATAGTAAAGTCGAAGTGGGTATAGCTAAAAGCGGTCTTACTTAGTTATCTTTATATACCTAATAGGCGTCTTCCTAAAGAAGCAAAGGTAATTAAAATAAAGGAGTAGAAGACCTGTTCTAACGTTAAGGAGGTATATACCTTCGTTGAAATAGTTGGATACTACCAGATCTAGATTAAAGGCTTTACGATTATTGTAATTCCTCTTTATACCCTAATAAAGAAGGATACTAAGTAGACTTGGAGGCCTACTAAATAAAAGGCGATAGACGAGCTAAAGGAGAAAATCACTATTACTTTAGTCTTTACGACGCTCGTCTATAGCGATCTATAGTATAGTATAATCTTCCTAGTTTATAACGCTAATATCCTTGGCTAGAGAGGTATACTTAAGTAAATTGGTCCCAATAGTAAGAGACACCTATATAGGTTTAAAAACGGCATTTAGTTAGAGGTAGAGAAGCGGTATAATACTATAAAGAGGGAGCTAAGAGGGCTACTCTTCCTCTTAAAGCGTTTTCGCTACTACCTTTTTAGCGTACATTTTATTGTAGAGACCGATACTCTCGTTCTAGTCTATTAGCTCAATGGTACTACGAGCGATGTTCTAGGTACTTTTATAATACGTTAGATTACCTAGATCCGCCTATTCGACTTTGAGGTCAAGTATATCCTAGGCCCTAAGAACGTTGTAGTCGATACATTGTCCTATAAGCTGCCTAGGCCCTTTGACTATATAGAGAAGGAGTCGAAGGAGGATATCGACGACTAGGTCGACGTCTAAATCTTTGTTAACTATATAGGTAAAGAGACTTCGTATTCGAAAGGGAGACTAGAACCTATCCGCCTTTAAGATAGTTACTCCTAGCGCTTCTAGGACATCGCCTACTTCCTATCGACGATAGAAGCTCTATTTAGCTATAGTCTATACTAGAAGCGACGTTAGCTTAAAAGGGAAGCGTTGAAATACTTCGTTGAGGATCGTTACCTTTTTCTCTAAAGTACAAATTATACGTAGTACTATAGGCGCGTTGTTGACACCTTTAAAGAGAGGCGTCTAATCTTCGACTAGTGCTATAGTGAGGTTGGCTATTGTAAAAGAGAGGCGACGTACCAACAAATGACGAACCACTACTATTGGCGTAGAATATACAAAGATATTATAGAGTAGATTTAGGCTTATATACTATATTAAGCGTACAATGCCTAGAGGTTCGAGGAAGTGGTAGGTTGGACAACGCCTCCGCCTTTTCCTTTTGCTAAATGGCACCTTGATATCCAATATATACTGTCTAGCTATAGGGAGAAGAAGTATTTCCTTGTCGAGGCTTACAACGATCTTATAAGATACGTTAAAGCTAAGATCCTACTAAATAAGTCCTCTAAGGCTATTAAGTCCTTTATTATACGATATATCCTTTGTCGCTAGGGCTACTCTATTGTTATAGTTGTCGATAGAGGCTCTAAGTTTAAGGGCGAAGTTAAAGAGATCCTCTATAAACTATAGATCAAGAGAGTCATTATCTCGCTATACAATTCGTATACGAACAGAGTGAATAAGGCTAGCTATATCCCAATTGCTACCTCGTTTATAAAGATAACTAATAGTATAGGAAAGAGGTAGAGAGAGCTCCTTCTATATATTTTATATATAGATTATACAACTGTTAGGGGCTCTTATAGAATATCTCCCTTCTTTCTTATCTATAACTATAAGCCTATTAATCTAATCGAGTTTAATATTCCTACCTAGCGAATTCTTACCTAGGACTCTGTCTACACCTAGATAGAGGGAGAGGATCCTACTAGACGCTATACGAAGCTTATTGCCCTCTATACTCGTGTCTTCTAGGAAGCTAAGTATAACTATAAGATTGCTACTAAACGGGTTACTACGGCTTATAAAAAGCTAGCTAAACGCTATAATAAGGCCTATAAACGTAAATTTCGCTTAGAAAACGTAGTAATATCTATCAACGATCTTGTCTTTGTCTACAACAACATTCGGTAGCTAGATATAAGCTTAGTCTAGAAGCTAGAGTATCGCTAGTTCGGCCTATTCTATATTTAGATAATCAAAGACTAGGATATTTACTTCCTAGAGACTTTGGACGATATATCTATCTAGACGCTATATCCTCTAAATTATATAAAGAAGTTCTTTAAGCTAGATAACGTCTAGCTAGAAGTGGATAGTATAAACCTGTTCCTCTACTCAAAGGGGCATAGCAACGACGAGCATTGCTACGACGGTCACTATAGCGAGGTGTAGAACAATAGGGGAGCTAATCCTAACCTTAACGCTAGCCGAGGCTTAGCTACCTTAGTACACTACAATGGGGAAACGTATACTAGACACTTCTAGGGAGAACGCTACTGCCTCAACGGTCGTTTAAAGCTCTATAAGGATAACAAAAGGGGGTTTAGCGTCGCTAAAGACAACTAGAATACTAGTGATTGGACTATAGGTTGTTACCCCTATTAACCGGCTAAGAATTCCAATAGTAGCTAATTGGTCAAGCTTCTTTATAGTGGCGAACTATATAGCGCCTTGACTAGTCAATAGCACTGCTTTGGCGATCTTCATTGCGCTTATAGCGATGGCCTACCAAGGGAGGAAACTATATAAACGGTCGTAAAGGACGCTACGATTATAATAGAGGAAGAGGTCCTCGAAGAAGAAACCCCTAATTGTACTATAGCGCTTTAGGCTAGCTAGACTCGCTCGACTACAAAGAGGGTAAGGAAGAAACGACCTCGTTAGGAGCTTATCGTTGAAATCCTCTATAGAAAGCCACCTAGTTTTTAACACTAGCCCTCTAGATATATAGAGATATATATTCTAGAAGAGGGGGAGGGCGTAGAAGCTGCTACCTCTAATGGTTTTACTAGCGTTTAGCTACGTTTCCTTCCTAATATCCGTTGTTACATTGGCCTTCTACTCGCTAGTGATATCTCTATTAACTACGTCTTACTTAGTCTTTGTCTATCTATTGTCCTTCGTTCGTTTTTAGCCTTCGAAGCCTTATTCTTTTTCGCTAATACCTAAGTTTTTTTCCTAGGGGGTGACCCTACTCTTAGGAGCCTTATAGTCATTTATACCTTTTTCTTTTCACTTTTGCCCTTTAGATAGATGGTTTCTATTATATAGGACTGAGTTTCTTAGAGCTAAAGCTAAGGCTAAGAAAAATCTACGATTAGGGTATATAGTCTTTTAATCTACTGTCTATAGGCCAAGCTCCTAGACTATATCCTACCCCTTACTTATCTTTATCCGTTGTCTCTATCCTTTAGCAACGTAAGCTCTTACGATTAGCCTAGTATCGCGCTATTTGCTCTTTGATAACATCCTCTAGTGGGATAAACCACTTTTAGCCTACCTCTTCTAGGCGTAGCTTTAGCCTAGGATCGTTCTTCGGATTATATAGAAGGTAGCCCTACAAGATCAAGTCCTAAGCTAGGTACTTTTAATCGTTCCTATAGATATAAGTCTAGGTATATTCCTTCTCCGACTAGATATAGTTGGTACATTTGTTAGTAAAGAGAGGAGTAAGAGAAGCGTAGCTATTAAAGGGCTAAGTTATATAGATATCTCCGTCTTCGCTAAAAGGAGTTGTTGAACGCTAGTACAAAAGTTTGTAGCTTTAGCAAGGAACTTTGTTGCTATAGGAGTGTCAATCTTCCTTTGCCTAAGGGGCAAGTATAAAAGGGAAGCGTAGTACTTATTTACAACCCTATACCTAGATTAAGAGAGCTAAAGCTCGGTTTAGGTATATAGTAAGATGATGTATTCAACGCCTAAGTGGTCTGTCATTGTAATACTCTATAAACATTAGATGAAGAACCAAGGTGTTATAGTGCTATTCGATTACGTTAACTAGCTTATCGTTGATATAAACCAATCGCTATATCCTACGTTAATTTTACTAATTGCTTAATAGGACCTATTGGATATATAACAATCTGACGTCTAGTTGAAAGATCTTGATTATACTGTAGATAGCTTTATATTCGACTAAGATCGTAGTATATTCGTTAGTATAACGTTTATCTTTCGGTATCAACGGATCCTTTATCTTACTTTGGACTACCTAGATATACTTCTAGGCTACGAAGATCATTGTTTTCGGCATTAGCGAGAGATTAATCCAATAGTTTATAATCCTATATAATAGTAGCCTCTAGTCGTTTATTTTATCGGTAATTTCCTATAATACGTTATAGATACGTTAGCTACTTAGTATTATAGTTTCTAGGTTGCAAATTCGTATATAGGAGCTATATATAAATTCGAAAAGGAAGTGGAAGACTCGACTACTAAGAACCTAATCTACCTAAAGAGACGAAGGCACTAGAATAAAGTGGCGAGAAGGTTGGAGGAAGAAAATGCTTTTAGGATAGTAAAGAGGAGAGGAAGGCCTTAAGAAATTAGGGGGCGAACACTCATTTCTAGCTAATTAGTAGGTGCTACAAGCCTTATCCGTTTTCTTTCGCCTAGTTTAAGAAAGAGCTAAGTAGCCCTCTTGCCTTTGAAGGTTTATCTACCCCTTTTTCTTAATCCTCCTACCAACTCTCTTATAATTGACTATTTCTTTCGCTTTATCTACTATACCTTGGATTTTCTTATAATCGCTTTAATCGGTCTAGATCTTTTTGCCTAAAGAGCGACTTTTCTATCGAGCTAAATTTTTATATACTATCGCGAACATTGCTATAGGTCGTCGTAAGATTCCTAATTTCGTAGGGCCTATATAATCTTAGGCCAATGTAATCGTTGCCCTAGGATAGAAGTAGCCACTTAGAGAGCTTAAGTTTTATATACCGCTAAGTTCGTAGAAGCTTATAGAAGATAGTAATTAAGCGAGGTATTATACCTCCTTTATAAGGCAAGAGCTAGACTTAAAGATGCTAAGTTACCCTAGGGAGACTAGTCCTAAGCTTTTTCTATTTCTATAGACCCTAAAGAAGTACCTATAAGATATAATCAACTAGCGGCCTAACTGGATTTAGAGCCCTCGGCTTAGTGTAAACCCTAAAATTATAAGCTACCTATTCCTAAGCTAGCTAGAGGGAAGGTATACGATAGATCGGTTTTTCAAGGTCAGTTTCGTAGATATAGGTATTTCGCTCTTCGATATAGAAGGTATACTGCTTACTAAGGAATAGCTAGAGGGCTAGATGATCCTAGACGTTATATAGTTTTTCTTTCGTCTTTACAAGGACTATCTCTAGTTCTACTTATAACCTATCTCGGATACTAGTCCTACGCTAAAGGAGTTCCACTGGTCTAGCTAGAAGGTCATTGCTAACCGTTATCGCTTCTAGGTCTTCCTTTGTTTCGTTGATAAAAAGCATTGGGCTATTACGATCTTCGACTAAGTCGTAGGCCAGCTTTACTACTTCGACTCTATATTTAAAAGTATAGAGATATACGCCGATATCTTATTAGAGGTCCAAATTGCTTTCTAGTCTATCTATAGGTTCCTTTAGTCGTAGCTATATAAGGAGGTCATTATCCACTGCCCTTAGCAAAGTTTAGAATAGGAGTATAGATAGTTCGCCCTTAAGTTTATATAGGCCTTTCTTCAAAAGCTCTAGCCCTGCCTTCTAGACGGCTAGATATAGTTTAGGCTACCCTAGCTTCGGCTATACTAGGGAAATAGCGAGATAGTTGTATAGCGGCGTATATTACACTTATAGTTAGAAGCTTATAAGAATGCTCTTAGTACCTTTAAAGATTGTCTACTCTACGCTAAAGGAATCCCTTCGTTATAATAGAACAAAGGGAAGATGTATAAGCTCCCTCTGAACCTATTGTCTTCGACCTAAGAACCTATATAGCCTACGCTCTCGGAGTACAACAAAGACGAGGTGATCAAAGTCCTCTAAGTCGACGACGTATTTACATTTAATGCCCCTAAATTCAATGACCTACCTATATATCTCTACGACCACTTTAGTGATATAGAACTTAGGATCCTAGCTATATACTTAGTGGCGTTTAAGGAAGCCTAGCTCCCTAGCTAGAGCGAGGAAGGAGTGATCGCTACTACCTAAATTATCTTTACGCCCTAGTCAAAGAAGGATATAGTGTACTAGGTATATTATCGTAAGGTCGTAGGACTCCCGCTAGACGGACAGTTTAGTAGTGTACTACCTTTGTAAGACCTTGTAGGCGACTTTGGACGATAGCTATAAGGTACGTTTCTAGTACCTAGCGCTGTTCTGCCTTTTCGACTAGAGGACTAGCCAATTGCTTTAGGTCCGCTAGCGGCATTTACGGAGGATCTTGATAATATATCGACCTAGTGGGATATTGGAGCTAAGATTATAGAGATTACTATACTATAAGCAACTATAATACAAAGGCTTGTCGATGCCCCTATAGACAAGATAGACTATAAATGTCTTTTTAGTAGTAACCTAGTCAAGAACCTCGAGGCATTGGTATAAATAGCCCTTAAGAAGATAGTACTCGATCCCTATCTCTAGGAAGAGGAGACGCTTGTCTATACGTTTATAAGGAGGCTAGACTACCTTAAGATGCCTTATACTCTAGTATAGAAGTATCTTTAGGCGTAAGGATCATCTATATTATCTAGCTGAACGTCACCCTTAGTATAATACTATAGTAAGCGTCCTTGTAAGGAGCTAGCGAAGCTTAGACGTCTACTTCGCCTACTACTATACGACCTATATAACTATACCTTTGCCTATAAGTATAAGTATCTAGTATAGTAGTAAGGCTAGGATATATATATCAAAGAGGTAGAGGAGTATAAAAGATAGTGTAATCAACTACTATAGCTAGCTAGACCTTTATAAGCTAAGAGAGCTATATATAGAGAGTAGCTTAAGGAGTAGCGACAATGAGAGGCGTATATCAAAGAGCTTTTAAAGTACGAGCTTGCCTATAAGAGCGTATAGTAAGCTCGAAAGGGAAGTGTAAATTAGGGTGATAGACTACCTAGATATAGGGGACCTAGTTTTTCTATTTTTCTATTTGTCTTAGAGCATTGTATTCGTTGCTAAGGGAGGTCTAACCCTCTAGTCATATATATTTAAGTAGGCTAAGCCCATCTTCTTTATTAGAAGGTAAGATATTAAGCAGTTGTCAATATACATTCGTTGATACTGTGTTGGTGGTCCCTCTTCTTCTAGGAAGGCTATTGAGCCTCTTCTTCTATTGTTCTACCTCTGTCTAGACGATAGGTATTCGAGCTGTTGAGCTCTGACCGTATTATTGTTGTCCTTTCTTATGTTTCCGCTACATCCTACTAGACGCATCTGAGCTATGTATCTTCCTCTCGGAAGATAGCCTTCCTACTACTTGATACGCACTATCTTCATCCGTCTAGAGGGACACTGTATTCCTTTGGAAGCTGTCTTGCACGCCTGGTTCTAGGTGTGGTGGGGCAGGTTGGTGTAGAGGTTTTGCACTACTTCAATACCTAGCCCGAGTATAGCCCGGTCTATAACACCTATATATAGTAAATGTATAGGTAATGCTCTAACGTCTGATTCTACTTCTCTATCTAGCTATTAGTCTAAGGATAGTATATAGTACTTAGCTTTTATATAATATCCAAAAGGTCGTAGAGTATATACTAAAACTCGTTTATAAACAAGCTTCTACGATTGGAAACAATGGTCTATAGTAGGCTAAATAGTTAGTAGATATAATTGAAGAAGAGGTAGGCAAAGGCGCTAGCCTAGAGCTGCTTATATATTGCGATATAAAGGGTGTACTTAGTAAACTTGTTAACGATAACAAGGATAGCGTTGTAGGGCTTATATATATAAGGGTCGATAGAGGTAGGTAGGCTAGTAATGAAGTTGACTATAATATCTTGCTATAGATACTTAGGAACTAGTAGTGCTATAAGCTCGCTATAAGGGTAGTAGGTTCTCGCTTTTATTGAATTGGGGTAATGGACTACCTAGACATAGGAGACCCAGTTTTTCTGTTTTTCTATTTGTCTTAGAGCGTTGCATTCGTTGCTAGGGGAGGTCTAACCCTCTAGTCATATATATTTAAGTAGGCTAAGCCCATCTTCTTCATTATAAAGTAAGACATTAAGCAGTTATCAATATACGTTCGTTGATACTACGTTGGTAGTCCCTCTTCTTCTAGGAAGGCTATTGAGCCTCTCCTTCTATTGTTCTACCTCTATCTAGACGATGGGCATTCGAGCTATTGAGCTCTAACCGTATTCTTGTTGTCCTTTCTTATATTTCCGCTATATCCTACTAGACGTACCTAAGCTACGTATCTTCCTCTTGGAAAATAGCCTTCCTACCACTCGATATATACTATCTTTATCTATCCAAAGGGACACTACATTCCTTTAGAAGCTGTTTTATATACCTAGTTCTAGGTATAGTAGGGCAGGTTGGTATAGAGGTTTTACACCACTTCAAATAGGGGCTTAATCGGGGAGAAGCTTAGCTCTATATCCAAACGGGATAGTATAGACCACAAAGTTTTCTAAGATTATAGAACTATACAATGCTATATTAATAGCTATACAACGACGATATAGCCGACCTATTAAGGCTCTAGTATACCGATATTGGCATCTCTAGGAGGCGCGGAGGCCTGTTAAGGCGTATACGTTCTAGGGGTCTATTGAGACCTTGTCCTAGGAGACCTTCCTTTGCCTAGACGGTATAAAGTATTAAAAAGATATCCCGTTATCCTCAACACTTTAAAGACCTATTGAAGCTTCGTCATTATCGATATAGCAGTTACAAAACGCTAACCTAATCGAAAGACGACAGTCCTATCCTCCTAAGTAGAGGCAAAGACAAAATTTTCATCGATCGTCATTTTCTTCTTTAGTCTAGCCAAACTAGTTACAAAAGTGGTTAAATATAGTAGCTACTTACAAACTTCTAAGCTCAAGACTACACCTTTACGATACTTAGCTCCTTTTGACAATATATCTAGCATTATTTTATATCGGATATAAAGTCTTAGTATAGACGTTTACTTTTCTTCTTAAAAGCTATACTCTTACTACTATTATACTAGTTGGGTTTAGTATATTGGTTGCTAAGGATATCTAAATAATTTACAAAGAACCTATAGTTATCCTTTAGGGCCTTTAGACTATATATTCCAAAGGAACCTAGCTACTTAAAAGGTTTTCTTCCTCTAGATAAATGTCGAAGAAGTCGATATTCCTATAGAAGTATATATATCAATCTTTTTATAGTCTATCGATATAGTCGTTGCCTTTCTCAAAGACGATAGCTAAACGCCTAATAACTAGACTCTAGCGACATATATGTACACTATCTATAGAAGCTCTAGGAATTCTATCGACCTCTACAATACTGTTAATCCTAATGCTAACCTCTAAAGGAGAGTCCAAAGACATATCTATCTTATAGCCTTTCTAAGGTATACTAAGCGAAGAAGACTTAGCTAAAGCGGTATAGACACCTCTTCCATCTTCGCTAGATACCTCTACTCTACTTATCTATATAGAGGTACCTATAGTAATACCTTCTAGTCAATCCGAAGCCGAAGTTCTAAAGAAGATAGCTAAGTACGTTCTTACTATCGTACTTAGTACGACCTTTTCGACCCTAGCGAAGGCCGGCCTTCAAAGCCGCTTCTCTAGTCAGAATGCTACGCGATAGATCGAGACCTTCGAAGAGATATACAAAGCTCATTAGGTCACTAATAACAAGACCTATATATATCTATTCGAGCTTTAGTACGACACTACGATCTAGCCTATTATCCGTTACTAGGAGAAAAAGGACCGAGATACCTAGGCTACTTTTAAGGCTAAGTTCCTAAAGCGCTAGAAGGGCAATGATCCTAAGTAGTATAATAACGGAGGTTACCTTTATAATCTGATCGAAGGGAGATACTAGCTAGTCGGCAAGGTTATCTACAACTACTTTGAGTTAATTGACTATATATACACTATCGCCTCTACCAAAGTTTATAAGGAGCTATAGTATATAATCGTTCTAACAATATAGTATATACTTGATCAACGGATCTAGGTAGCTCTTAAAGACCGTTGGTATACCCTAAAGAAGGACAATAAGGACTCTATCTATATTACAAAGTAGATAGACTTCCTCGAGTTTATTTAAAATGCTCTTTAGAAGGGTCTTAACGTAGAAGACCTCTTCCTTAAGACCTATAAATGTAAGATCGATCTATAGAAGTACTACTCGCCTCTAGCTATACCTACTATTAAGACGATCCCTAAGTCATAGAAGTAGGAAGAAGAGGAGCTAAAGAAAGCTCTTATACCTACGCCCAACGACATCGACGATCTAGCTAATTAGCTCCAACGTCTATATATCTAAAAATAGAAGATTATTAAACAGTTTAAACGGAAGATCGAGGCTCTCCGTTTATATAGAATCGATCCTACTCCTAACGAGATCGAGGTTCTCCGAATATATTTCTAGCAGTAGCGGAGTCGCTTATAAGAGAGATATATTAGCTTCGTTACTAGTCTATATATTGACAGTTGTCCCCCTAGCTATAGTAGACCTATAAGTTTTAGCTATTGCTACTACTATAGTGACTCTAACTATATAGTTCTTAAATATATAGAGGCTATAAAAGCTATAGCTATAGGTCTAATGTATTATAAAGGTATAGATTATTGCCTTAGTAATAGGAGTAAGAAGGGCTATACACTAACTAAGACGATTACCTTTATAAAGGCGGATATTGATAATATATAAAAGGTCGATAAGATTAGCTAGCTCGTTCTTATATATATAGCCTATTGCCTACAATATAATAGCTACCCTATATACTAAGTGTACTATCGTAAGTATAAGTACCTAAATAGTCGCCTATTTAAGCTAGATATGTCCTTAGTACTAAACAAGTACTACCTCTAGTAGCCTAAGCTATATTAGGAGTCTACAACTATCTAGACGACGATCAATCGTCTTATATACAAAGGGGAGCCTAAGCTTACCTCCGCCTTCTATTATATAGTGTCTAATTAGTTATCGTTTTATATAGTCCTATTAGAGGGAGGTTGTATCTTAACTTAGAAGGTTGTTCTACAATCTATATTAAAGGCTAACGAATTCTATTAATTACCTCTTCCTCTCTTTAGCTAGACCAAAGGGGAAGCTAAGGGGGAAGTCAAGGGGGAAACGGACAAGGAAGCGGAGACTATACTTTAAGGTATATCGTCTACTAAACGTTGGTTTGCTAAGGACGAAAGGGAAGACGATATCTAAATAAGTAGTACTCCTATACCTCTAGTAGAGCCTCCTTATATAACTATCCTTAAGAACCTAGCTATAGCGAATCGTACGAAGAAAGAGGAGCTATAGTCTAAGCCGCCTATACCGAAGGTTGCTATATTGCCTTTGTATATAAAGGATATAATCTATACTACGATAAAAGCGAAGATCGGTCTAACCTTTAACGACTTAGTCTATATCTCGCCTAAGTATAAGGATGCTCTAATTATATACCTACAAAGTATTTCTACTAATATTAAGGTCATCGACTATAAGGGGTCCAATATCCTTAAGCCTAATAGGCTAGCCACTATACCGAAAGATATAGAGGTCTATATATAAGCTCTATATACTAATATAAATATATTTAGTAGCCTTTGCTTTAGCTAGACTAAGATAGTTCTAGCAATCTTCGGAGTTACTAAAGATAGTATATAGGGCATCTATATAAGAAGCCTTTAGAAGTACTAGATTTGTAAAGGTCCACCTAGAGACGTTGACGATTATATTTATATTCTACTCTAGAAATCTATCTCGACGCTTTCGGTCTCGGAGTATATAGAACTTAGTACAATAATAAAAGTATAGTCGCTACCTACTCTATATATCCAGTTTAAGAAAGGTCATTATAATAAGTATCTTGCCCTAATCGACTTTAGTTCAAAGTACAACTATATCTCGATAAACGTCGTCGAGAAATATATACTACTATACTAGTCTATTAAAGTCGTTTCGAAGGGTCTTTATAGCTCGACACTATTCTTTGGAGAGACCTAGGTCGCTCTTTACCTAGGCAAAGTCGATATTAACCTTCACTTCTTTGTAACTAAGGATACCGCTAGTGGGTATAAAGTAATCTTCGATATACTGTTTATTAAGGATATTGCTCTAACCTTCAATTACTATAATAGTAATCTAATTACTACTAATCTACTTATAGAAGGAAAGATAGTCTAGATATATATCGTCTCTAAGAAGATTGTCTAGCGGAGCCGCCTACTATCTCTAATGTAACTAGCCGTTTAAGAACAATTCTAGGGATTGACAAAGAGTCCTAAAAAAATCCCTAACTAAATAGAGATAGAGGAAGGCGAGACTGCCTTCGGTTTCCTTAACGATAATATAGGTAAAGCGGTTTTTCATCTTGTTTTATAGAAGTCCTATATACCGCTCTTTAGTACTCTTTTTTACATTGTATATTCTTATTCTTTATCTTCTTCGTCTAGATGGACGGAGATCGAATTATTGTCTTATTTAAAAGGGAAGAGGGGGACCCTAGTCGAAAGCCCCTTTTCTAACTGGAGGCTAAGGCAGGGATTTAAACGCGAGGTTAGACGTACCTTAAAGACGTTTATACTCTAGAAGAATGTTGTAAACAAGGTTCAACTAGTCGATTCGACACTATTAGATAGCTCTATATTGGAAGGAGACCCATTGTAGCGAGAAAAGCAGCTTGTAAAGGCTAAGGCAAAGATATAGTTTAAAAAGGAATAGGACGATCTTATAGTCCCCCGTTTCTTAGATCTCAAACTAGGCTCGAAGCTTACCGAGGAACGCCTTTAAACGATGTTCGCTACTATAGATAGGTTCCTTAATAAGCTAGAAAAGGAGATATTCGCTAAGATTTTACGAAACTAGAAAGCTACGCTTATATAGGATTTTATTAAATATAGATATATCTATAAGGATATTGTCCCGCCCTAGTATATTAAAACTATCCTATATAAGGCTTAGTAAAGCAAGTCTATTCTAATTCTAAAACTGTTAATATAGAAGGTCATTGATCTACTTAGAGAGAGGCAGATATATAGGATTATTGAACATAGCTATATAAGCTACTACAATAACTAGTTCTTTGTTCTTAAGAAGGACAATGGATTGTAGTTTATTAATAATGCTTAAAAGGCTAATGCTATAACGATCTACGACACTTTCGTCCTATCTACTACAAAGGAATTTAGTAAAGACTTCAATAGCTATAAGCTAATGTCTCTCCTAGATCTTTTCTCTAATTACAACTAGGTCAATCTCGATAAGCGGAGCTACAATTTAACGACCTTTTTAACACTAATTGGTCTCTTCTATATATATACATTGCTAATAGGGGGTACAAATTCTATTGCCTAGTTCTAGTAGGCTATAACGACAATCTTTAGTAACCTTATCCCAGATGTCTATCAAGTCTACCTAGACGATATCGTAGTAAAAGGCCCTTGATCTAATTATAATGGCCGTCTAGACAGAGAGGGACGTTACGAATTTGTTGTCGAGTATCTTAAGAATATCGATATAATGTTGCTAAATATAGAGCTAGTAGGTACGATTATCGCTATAATAAAGTCGAAGTAGATATAACCGAAAGCAATCTTACTTAGTTATCTTTATACACTTGACGAGCACCTTCCTAAGGAAGTAAAGGTAATTAAGATAAAGGAGTAGAAGACCTATTCTAATATTAAGGAGATATATACCTTCGTTGGAATAGTCGGATACTACTAGATCTAGATTAAGGGCTTTACAATTATTGCGATTCCTCTTTATACTCTAATAAAGAAGGATACTAAGTAGACTTAAGGGCCTACTAAGCAAAAGGCGATAGACAAGCTAAAGGAGAAAATCACTATTACTCTAGTCCTTATAACGCTCGTCTATAGCGATCTATAGTATAGTATAATCTTCCTAGTTTACAATGCTAGTATCCTTGGCTAGAGAGGTATACTTAAGTAGGTTAGTCCCAATAGCAAGAGACACTTATATAGGTTTAAGAGCAGCATTTAGTTAGAGGTAGAGAAGCGGTATAATACTATAAAGAGGGAGCTAAAGGAGCTGCTTTTCCTTCTAAAGCGTTTTCGCCACTACCTTTTTAATATATATTTTATTGTAGAGACCAATACTCTAGTTCTAGTCTATTAGCTCAATAGTACTATAAGCGATGTTCTAAGTACTTTTATAATACACTAGATTACCTAGATCCGCTTATTCAACTTCGAGGTCAAGTATATCCTAGGCCCTAAGAACATTGTAGCCAATATATTGTCCTATAAACCGCCTAGGCCCTTTGACTATATAGAAAAGGAGTTAAAGGAGGACATTGATAACTAGGTCAACGCCTAAATCTTTGTCAATTATATAAGCGAAGAGACTTTGTATTTAGAGAGGAGACTAGAATCTATCTACCTTTAAGATAGTTACTCCTAGCGCTCCTAGGACATTGCCTACTTTCTATCGACGATAGAAGCTCCGTTTAGCTATAGTCTACATTAGAAGCGATATTAGCTTAAAAGAGAAGCGTTGAAATACTTTGTCGAAGATCGTTACCTTTTCCTCCGAAGTACAAATCATATATAGTACTATAGGCGCGTTGTTGACACCCCTAAAGAGAGGCGTCTAATCTTCGACTAGTGCTATAGCGAGGTTGGCTATCGTAAAAGAGAGGCGATATACCAACAAATAACGAACTACTACTATTGACATAGAATATATAAAGATATTATAGAGTAGATTTGGGCTTATATACTGTATTAAGTGTACGATGCCTAGAGGTTTAAGGAAGTAGTAGGTTAGATAGCGCCTCCGCCTTTTCCTTTTATTAAATGGCACCTCAATATCCAATATATACCGTCTAGCTATAGGGAGAAGAAGTGTTTCCTCGTCGAGGCTTACAACGATTTTACAAGATACGTCGAGGCTAAGATCCTATCGAATAAGTCCTTTAAGGCTATCAAGTCCTTTATTATACGATATATCCTTTGTCGCTAGGGCTACCCTATTATTATAGTTGTCGACGGAGGCTCTAAGTTCAAGGGCGAAGTTAAAGAGATCCTCTATAAACTATAGATTAAGAGAGTCATTATCTCGCTATACAATTCGTATATAAACGGAGTAAATGAGGCTAGCTATATCCCGATTACTACCTCATTTATAAAGATAACTAATAGTATAGGAAAGAGGTAGAGGGAGCTCCTTCTATATATTTTATATATAGATTATATAACTGTCAAAGGCTTTTATAGAATATCTCCCTTCTTTTTTATCTACAACTATAAGCCTATTAGTCTAGTCGAGTTTAATGTTCCTACCTAGCGAATTCTTACCTAGGACTCTATCTATACCTAGATAGAGGGAGAGGATTCCGCTAGACGCTATACGAAGCTCATTGCCCTCTATACTTATATCCTCTAGAAAGCTAAGTATAACTACGAGATTGCCACCGAACGGGTTGCTATAGCTCGTAAAAAGCTAGCTAAACACTACAATAAAGCCTATAAACGCAAATTTCGCTTAGAAAATACAGAGATATCTATTGACGATCTCGTCCTCGTCTACAACAATATTCAGCAGCTAGATATAAGCTTAGTCTAGAAGTTGGAGTATCGCTAGTTCAATCTATTCTATATTCGAATAATCAAAGACTAAGACATTTACTTCCTAGAGACTTTGGATAGTATACCTATCTAGATACTATATCCTCCGAACTATATAAAGAAGTTCTTTAAATTAGATAACGTCTAGCTAGAAGTGGATAGTGTAAACCCGTTCCTTTGCTCAAAGGGGTATAGCGACGACGAACACCGCTACAACGGTCGCTATAGTAAAGTGTAGGACGGTAGAGGAGCTGATCCTAACCCCAGTGCTAGCTAAGGCTTAGCTGCCTTAGCGTACTATAATAGCGAGATATACCGACTTAACAATCGCTTAAGCTCTCGCTATAACGGGGAGATATATACTAGACACTTCTAAGGAGAACGCTACCGCCTCGACGGTTGCTTAAAGCTCTATAAAGATAGTGAAGAGGGGTCTAACGCTACCGAAGACAACTAGAATACTAGCGACCAGACTATAGGTTGTCACCCCTATCAACTAGCTAAGAATTCTAATAGTAGCCAACTAGTCGAGCTTCCTTATAGTAGCGAACTATATAACGCTTTAACTAGTCGACGGTACCGCCTTAGCGATCCTCATTGCGCTTATAGCGACGACCTATTGAGAGAGGAAACTATATAAATAGTCGTAGAGGACACTATAATTATAGTAGAGGAAGAGGTCCTTAAAGAAGAAACCCCTAGTTGTACTATAGCGCCTTAGGCTAGCTAGACTCGCTCGACTGTAAAAGGGGCAAGGAAAGAGCGACCTCGTTAGGAGCTTATTGTCGAAATCCCCTATAGAAAGCCACCTAGTTTTTAACATTAGCCCTCTAGACGTATAAGGACGTACATTCTAGAAGGGGGGGAAGGTATAGAAGCTACTGCCTCCAATAGTTTTACTAGCGTTTAGCTACGTTTCCTTCCTAATACCCATTGTTATATTGGCCTCCTATTTACTAATAATATCTCTATTAACTACGTCTCACTTAGTCTTTATCTATCCGCTATCCTTCGCTCATTTTTAGCCTTCGAGGCCTTATTCTTTTTCGCTAGTACCTAAGTTTTCCTCCTAGAGGATAACCTTGCTCTTAGGAGCCTTATAGTCATTTATACCTTTTTCTTTTTACTTCTGCCCTCTAGATAGATAGTTTCTATTATATAGGACTAAGTTTCTTAAAGCTAAAAACCAAAGCTAAGAAAAATCTACAATTAGGGTATATAGTCTCTCAATCTACTATCTATAGGCTAAGCTCCTAGACTATATCCCACCCTCTACCCGTCCTTATCCGTTGTCTCTGTCCCTTAGCAACGTAAGCTCTTATAGTTAGCCTAGTATTACACTATTTGCTCCCTAATAGTATCCTCTAATAGGATAAACCACTCTTGGCCTACCTCTTCCAAATATAGCTTCAGCCTAGGATCGTTCTTTAGATCGTATAGAAGGTAGCTCTATAAGATCAAGTCCTAAGCTAGGTACTTCTAATCGTTCCTATAGATATAAGTCTAGGTATATTCCTTCTCTAACTAGATACAGTTGGTACACTTATTAGCAAAGAGAGGAGTAAGAGAAGCGTAGCTATTGAAGGGCTAAGTTATATAGACATCCCTATCTTCGCTAAAAGGAGTTGTCGAACGTTAGTATAAAAGTTTATAGCTTTAGTAAAGAACTTTATTACTATAGGAGTATCAGTCTTTCTCTACCTAGAGGGCAAGTATAAAAGGGAAGTATAGCACTTATTTACGACCCTATACCTAGATTAAGAGAGCTAAAACTCGGTTTAGACGTATAGTAAGATGATATATCCAACGCCTAAGTGGTCTACTATTATAATGCTCTACGAACATTGGATAAAGAACTAAGGTGTTACAATGCTATTCAATTACATTAACTAGCCTATCGTCAATATAAACTAATTGCTATATCCTACGTTGATCTTACTAATTGCTTAGCAAGACCCATTGGACGTATAGCAATTTAACGTTTAATCGGAAGATCTTGATTATACTATAGATAGCCTTATATTTAACTAAGATCGTAGTATATTCGTTAGTATAGCGCTTATCTTTTAGTATTAGTGGATCCCTTATCTTACTTTAAACTACCTAAATGTACTTCTAGGCTACGAAGATCGTTGTTTTTAGTACTAGCGAAAGATCGATCTAGTAGTTTGTAATCCTATACAATAGTAGCCTCTAGTCGTTTACTTTATCGATAATTTCCTACAACGTATCGTAGGTACGCTAGCTACTTAGCATTATAGTTTCTAGGTTACGAATTCGTATATAGAAGCTATATATAAATTTGAAAGGGAAGTGGAAGACCCAACTACTAAGAACCTAATCTACCTAGAGAGACAAGGGCACTAGAATAAAGTGGCGAGAAGGTTGGAGGAAGAAAATACTTCTAGGATAGCAAAGAGGAGAGGAAGGCCTTAAGAAATTAGGGGATAAATACTCATTTCTAGCCAATCAGTAGGCGCTATAAGCCTTATCCGTTTTCTTTTACCTAGTTTAAGAAAGAGCTAAATAGCCTTCTTACCTTCGAAGGCTTGCCTACCCCTTTTTCTTAATCCTCCTACCAACTCTCTTATAATCGACTATTTCTTTCGCCTCGCCCACCGTACCTTAGATTTTCTTACAATCGCTTCAATCGGTCTAGATCTTTCTACCTAAAGAGCGACTTTTCTATTAAGCTAAATTTTTATATACTATCGCAAGTATTGCTATAGGTCGTCGTAGGATTCTTAATTTTATAAAGCCTATACAACCTTAGAGCAATGTAACTACCGCCCTAGGATAGAAGTAGCCGCTCAAAGAGCTTAAGTTTTATATACCGCTAGGTTCATAAAAGCTTATAGGAGATAGCGATTAAACAAGGCATTACGCCTCCCTTATAAGGCAAGAGCTAGACTCAAAGATGCTAAATTACCCTAGGGAGACTAGTCCTAAGCTTTTTCTATTTCTATAGACCTCGAAGAAGTACCTATAAGATATAATCAACCGATAGCCCAACTAGATTTAGAGCCCTCAGCTTAGTACAAACCCTAAGATCGTAAGCTATCTATTCCTAGGCTAGCTAAAGGGAAGGTATACAATAGATCGGTTTTTTAAGGTCAATTTTATAGATATAGGTATTTCGCTCTTCGATATAGAAGGTATACTGCTTACTAAGGAATAGCTAGAGGGCTAGATAATCTTAGACGTTATACAGTTTTTCTTTCGCCTTTACAAGGACTATCTCTAGTTCTATCCGTAGCCTATCTCGGATATTAGTCCTATACTAAAGGAGTTCTATTGGTCTAGCTAAAAGGTTATTGCTAACCGTTGTCGCTTCTAGGTCTTCCTTTGCTTCGTCGATAAAAGGTATTGAGCTATTGTAATCTTCGACTAAGTTGTAAGCCAGCTTTACTACTTTGACTCTATACTTAAGAGTATAAAGACGTATACCGATATCTTATTAAAGGTCTAAATTACTTTCTAGTCCGTCTATAGGTTCCTTTAGTTATAGCTATATAAGAAGGTCATTATCTACTGCCCTTAGTAAAGTTTAGAATAGGAATATAGATAGTTCGCCCTCAAGTTTATATAGGCCTTTCTTTAAGAGCTCTAGGCCTACCTTCTAAACGGATAGACGTAGTTTAGGCTACCTTAGCTTCGGCTATACTAGGGAGATAGCAAGATAGTTATATAACAATGTATATTATACTTATAGTTAGGAGCTTATAGGAATACTCTTAGTACCTTTAAGGATTACCTACTCTATACTAAAGGAATCCCTTCGTTATAGTAGAACAAAGGAAAGATATATAAGCTCCCTCTAGACCTATTATCTCTAACCTAAGAACCTATATAGCCTACGCTCTCAGAGTACAACGAAGACAAGGTAATTAAAGTCCTCTAAGCCAACGACGTATCTATACCCAATACCCTCGAATTCGATAACCTACCTATATATCTCTATGACCACTTTAGTAATATAGAACTTAGGATCCTAGCTATATACTTAGTAGCGTTCAAAGAAGCCTAGCTCCCTAGCTAAAGTAAGGAAGAAGTGATCGCTATCGTCTAAATTATCTTTGTACCCTAGTCAAAGAAGGACGTAGTATATCGGGTATACTATTGTAGGGTTATAGGACTCCTACTAGATAGACAGTTTAGCGACGTACTACCTTTGCAAGACCCTATAGGCGACCTTAGACAATAGCTATAAAGCACGTTTCTAGTACCTAGCGCTGTTCTACCTCTCTAACCAAAGGACTAGCTAGTTGCTTTAGGTCTACTAGTGGCACTCGTAGAGGATCTTAACAATATATTGACTTAGTAGGATATCGGAGCTAAGATTATAGAGATTACTACGCTATAAGCAACTACGATATAAAGGCTTATCGATACCCCTATAGACAAGATAGACTATAAGCGCCTTCTTGGCAATAACCTAGTCAAGAACCTCGAGGCACTGGTATAAATAGCCCTTAAGAAGATAGTACTTGATCTCTACCTCTAGGAAGAGGAGACGCTTATCTATATACTTATAAGGAGGCTAGACTACCTTAAGATACCTTATACTCTAGTATAGAAGTATCTTTAAGTGCGAAGATCATCTACGTTATCTAGCTAAACGTCACCCTCAGTACAGTACCGTAGTAAACGCCTTCGTAAGGAGCTAGCGAAGCCTAGACGTCTACTTCGCCTACTACTATACGACCTATATAACTATACCTTTGCCTATAAGTATAAATATCTAGTATAGTAGCAAGGCTAGGACATATATATTAAGGAGATAGAGGAGTACGAGAGATAGTGTAATCAACTACTATAGCTAGCTAGACCTTTATAAGCTAAGAGAGCTATATATAGAGAGTAGCTCAAGGAGTAGCGACAATAAAAGGTATATATCAGAGAGCTTTTAAGGTACAAGCTTACCTATAGGAGTATATAGTAAGTTCAAAAAAGAAGTATAAATTAGGGTAATAGACTACCTAGATATAGAGGACCTAGTTTTTCTATTTTTCTATTTGTCTTAAAGCGTTATATTCGTTGCTAGGGGAGGTCTAACCCTCTAGTTATATATATTTAAGTAGGCTAAGCCCATCTTCTTCATTATAAAGTAAGACATCAAGCAATTGTCAATGTACGTTCGTTGATACTACGTTGGTAGTCCCTCTTCTTCTAGGAAGGCTATTAAGCCTCTCCTTCTATTGTTCTACCTCTATCTAGACGATAGGCATTCGAGCTGTTGAGCTCTGACTATATTCTTGTTGTCCTTTCTTATATTTCCGCTATATCCCACTAGACGTACCTAAGCTACGTATCTTCCTCTTAGAAGACAGCCTTCCCACTACTCGATACGCACTATCTTCATCTGTCCAGAGGGACACTACATTCCTTTAGAAGCTGTCTTGTACGCCTGGTTCTAGGTGTGGTAGGGCAGGTTGGTGTAGAGGTTTTGCACTACTTTATTATATAGCTATATATAATATATTCCACTATATGTTGATCGATCTCCTTATATATATCTAGCTAGTAGTAGTAGCGCATTAGGCGCTTGCAAGTCTTCCTAATATCGCTATAGCTACCTATTATAGCGTTGTAGTAGTACGTTAAAAGCGTATACTATAGGGCTATAGATATATAGATTCTGCCGCTATAACGTAGGATACTATCGTCTCTATACTTCTACTGCTTATATATATAAGCTATCTTCTAAATGCCCTTAGTTACTTAGGGATCGACTTCCTATACCTAGATTAGTTGCTGCTTAAAAGGCTAGCCTTTGTCTTCTACTAGCTTCCTAGTAGCGATAGCGATATATAGGCGGTAATTAGGCGTATATATACTATTAGCTAGACTATTGTAGGCCATTTAGTCTAAGGGGGGTCGCCGCCTAGGCCCTAGGTAGCCAAATTCCCTTATATATATTTCTTAGGCCTCTAGGGAGCTACGCTCTAGCGGTAGTTTACTAGGTCTATCTAGGCTATAGATAGCACTTCCGTCTATACTATAGTTGACTAGTAGAAAAGCGTTATCTAGGTGGGGCCTCTATGCTATCGCCTCTCTCTTGTCCCTAGCTATAGGCTTATAGTAACGTTTACTGCTACCTATATGCTATAAGATCTCCTAATTGCCTTGCTCGAGGCGTATATTAGGTATAACACTCTTATTAAACTCCTGCTTATATAGCTTATATATATCCTTGAACTCTCTAAGGCCTATACTAGGTTTCGGCTATATAGCTAGAGTAATAGCCCTAACTATAGAGCGGTGCCCTAGTATATAGTCCTTTCCTATAGCAATACGTTCCTTTAGAAGTTGTAGCAGTAGGTTCTTAGCGCCCTTGTTGCTAGGGCCTTCTACTAGGTCTAGTCTTTAAGAAAGTCCGTTAGTGGGGTTCTATAGGCTAGGGCAATATTTAATAACGAAGTTAAATTCTACGAGCTTATTGCTTTAGTGTAGCTACTATATAGAGGGCTACTTCTTTGTCTTTATATACTCGAGGTTTAAGTAGTTAGTAAAGGCAATAATAGTGGTCTACGAATATAGAAGGTAATGCTACTAGGCTTAAAAGGCGTCAATAAGTATAAGTAGCTCCCTATTATTAATATTATAGTATATTTCTTTAGGGCTAAGCTTACGAGAGTAGAACGCAATAGGGTGCTATTGGCCTTTAAACAGTTGGGAGAGGACTACGCTAATAGCAAACTTCGAAGTATCTGCCTCTATATAGGTTAGAAGGCTAGGGTCGAAATAGTATAGGATAGGCGCTTCCTAGAATCTACGTTGTAGCTTGTAGAACGTATCGATTATATCCTAGGTTATCTTAAAGGTGTAATTGCCTTAGAGTAGGTTAGTTAAAGGGGTATAGATCTTCGAGTAGTTACAAATAAACTTATAGTAGAAGCTAGTAAACCTAAAGAATACCTAGATATTATAAGCGCTACGAGGTAGTAGCTACTATACAATAGCTTCAATATACAATAGTTCTATCTTAATGCCCTCTAGGGTAACAATGAACCTAAGAAATTCGACTTTATATATATAGAACTAGCACTTAGGGAGGTTGATATAGAGGTTAGCTTTTTATAACTATTCTAAAACTTTGTATATATACTGCTTATACTTAGCTTCGTCGTTACTAAAGATTAGTATATTATCTAAATATATAATATAAGTGACGTCAATAAAGCTAGAGAGGGTATAGTTGATATAAGTCTAGAAGGTTGTAGGTACATTAGCTAGGCCTATCGGCATTACAATAAACTTGAAGTGGCTATAGCGTATACGAAAGGTGGTCTTCTACTTATTGCCTTTATATAGCTAGATCCGATAGTATATATCCTTTAAATTGAGCTTAGTATAGATCTTCGTAGAAGATAGGCGATTAAGGATCTCGCTAATTAGAGGAATAGGAGCATAGTTCTTATAGGTAATATAATTGAGCGCCTAATAGTCGATAACGAAGTATAATTCGCCTCCCTTCTTTAGAATAAATAGAATAGGCGCGCCTATAGGACTAATAGAAAGGCGGATCCACTTCTTCTCTAAAGCCTCTACAAGCTACTTTCGTAGAGTCTCTAATTCCTTTTTACTAAGCAGGTAGATTAGGCCCTATAGCGTAGTTGCATTGTCTTCAAGGTCGATATAGTGCTTAAGTATAATATAGTAAAGTAGGGGAGGTCGATCTACAATAGAAAAGAGGTCTTAGTAGGCTTTATATATTTCTAGGAACTTAGGAGTAGTAGGCTATAAGCTAATAGTAGACGAGTCTTTAGCTAGGTCGTCTAGGTTAGCTAGGTTAGGCGGTTTAGCTAGGTCGGTAACTAGTATAAGCATAGCAACAAGGAAAGTATTGTCGCTCTAATCCTACTTAGGCTCAACTTATAAGCTAAAATAGCGCTTTAAGTTCAAGTAAGTCTAAGTCTTTTTATAGTAGTTGAAGAATAGCTTAGCTATCTCTATCTAAGTCTAGCCTAAGAGGATTGTAAATAGCTTAATATCTATAACTACAAAGCGTAGTAGATAGGTCTAAGAGTATCTAAGGTAGTTAGTAATATAAATATATAAGGGGTATACGCTATACGTTAAAATAGGTATATTGCTAATAGTAGTAAATCTAAAGTACTAAATGAACTTAGTCAACTATAAGTATTTAGTTAAAAAGCTATAACTAATTATATTATAATCTAACCTAGTATCTAGCATTGCTATTATAGGCTTCTAATTCTTATCTAAGTATATAAGGACAATGCTCTTGATCTGAGACGACCTAGGCCCCCTAAGTTCCTAGGTAGCGTTGGCGCTATAGTCGCGCCTAAGTAGAGCAAGGTTTAGATTGTTCTAGGCGTTTAGGTTTAGAGGCTCTAAGCAACGAATAGCAGTATAGCCTATACGCCTATAGCGACGGTAAATAGCTTTAGGGTAGAATATAGAGATGTAGCCAACTTCGTTGTAGGTATAGTAAACTAGATACAACTTAGGCATAGTAGTAGGTACTACAACAGTATTTAAGGCAAGTTGCTAGGGTATAGGCTATATAGGAGGGAGCTAGGTAGGCGTAGCTATAGATAGAACAAGCTAAGTAGGTAGGGTAGGAGGCAGAGTAGGCTAGGTAGGAGGGCGGTTCTTAGGGCAGTTAGTATAGTGATAGCCCTCTCTACCATAGATGAAGTATCGAACGGGGTATTAAAAAGGCGTAGGCAGGGCATTGACAGGGCGTAGCGGCTATAGAGCTATAAGGGCGTTGTTTAACAAGTAAAGGCGATAGCGAGAGGTACTAGTAATACACTAACTATACTCGATATAGTAGGCAAAGCTTATAAGCTACTAGAACGTAGTAGGTAATTAAAGGGAGCAATTAAAGATAAAGCTAATCTTTAGGTAGAACTTTGGTAGGAGGGTGACTATATAGGTAGGTTTATCCTACTTCGAAGGTATATTGGCAATAACGCTAGTAAACTGTTTAATAAACTCTAGGATAGTCTCGTCTTTACGCTATATAAGGCGCTTAAACTCTAAGGCTATACTAAAGGCGTATAAGTCGGAATCAGATAGTTCGTTTTAAAGGAATATAATAAATTCGCCTTAGGTAATAGCTAAGAGACGAAAGTTAGGATTAGCCTTCTACTTCTAGATATACTTTACCTAGACGTTCTTAGGCGAGCCTTAGAGGTAGCTTACTATATATATAACGTAGTTGCTACTATTAAGCAAATAGCCTATAAGCTAGAAGTTAGTATAGTAGTTGTATAGGAAGGCCTAAAGCGAAGAAGCATCTTTACTACTATACGTAGGGTGGTTTAAGCTAGCGATATACTAAAGGGGAGCTCCTATAGCGTTAGAAAGGATTAGCGAAGGTATAATAGGAGTATTAAACTTAAGATTAGTAGTAGGCGAAGTAGTATTAATAGCAATAGGTATAGCTATAAATATAAGTATAAGCGTAGCGGCTATAGGCGTAGCCTTAGATATAGCAATAAACGTAGAAATAGATATAGGAGTAGGCGTAGGAATAGGTATAGATATAGGCGTAGCAATAGATATAGCTAATACAGTAGTATTAGTAGCCTAGGCGGCAAGAGGGTTGGAATTTAAAGAGGAAGCGCCTTTAGCAATATATATAAACTAGATATTCTAGTATAAGAGCTATATATACTAAGCTTATAGTTAGAGGATAGTTTGATAACAGCGTTTAAAAGCGATCTTAGCGCTTAGACGGCGCTTCTCCTTAGTAAGATTGTGCTCCTAGATAGAGAGTAGAGGGTCGATAGGCATTATATAGGAGCTGTTTAGATTAATCTAGGTATACTAGGAGCTCTCACCTATAGTGGCATTAGGCGTAGGTGGTATAGAGAGGGTATACGAAGAGGTTAGATTGGTAGAAAGTGCCTAAGATTGCGAGAGTACAAGGCTCTACTCAAATATAGTATAGGCGTAGGTCTAGGCTATAGCTCGTCTCCACTAGTTCAACTCCCTAGGGTAGGATAAGAGCGTTCAACTTATTAAGAGCGGAGGCTCTTAGAAGGAAGGGGGTATACATTGAAGTAACGGAGTATAAGCAAGGTATAAGTAGAGTATACGCTATAGGGTAGCTATAGGTAGGGGGGGTATAGGTAGTTGCATTGAACGCTAGCCTCTTTTACTGCCTATAGGTTCTATCCTCCTTATCTCTCCTATCCTAGCCCTCGATCTTCCTCTATATCGGCTAGCCTCTATTCTTAAGCTCGTAGATCCTTTTCTAGGCTATCCTATAGCGCCTATATAGCTCTCTGAGTACGCCTAATCCGCTCTATTGCCGACCTAATGTCTTAGTTCCCCGCACTTGCTGAGCCTAATGCCCCGTACTTCGCTTAGCTCTATACCCCTCCGATCGCTCCTCTAGGTGGCTTACGTAATCCAAGCTACTAACGTGTGCCCTAGTAGCGTATATAGATGACCTATGTAGTGCCCTATAGTTGGCTAGGCTACGCTAGGTGCTAGATATAGGGCGAGGTGGTTAGGCCGAGGGTTGTGCTAGGTGCTAAAGCGCGTTCCAAGGGCTGTGCCAGGTGCCGAGGCGGGCCCCGCGGGTTAGGGTAGTTCCGAGGTATAACAGTAGGTATACGATAATATCTAATTATAAAGGCAGAGGGTAGTTGTTAAGTACTATAACCTTGTTAAAAGTATGTAAATCGATAATTATATAGCCTTTAATCTTACTATAAGAGGTACACTAAACAACAAATACTAGGTATACGAAAAGAGTAGCCTTTGTAGCCTATTCGAAGCGCTTTTATTAATATAGTTCGTCGAAAGTAGCGTCGAGAACCTCTCAATTGTAAACGCTTAGAGGGTATTAGTAGGCACGGATCTTCTAATGCTACTAGCCTTCTATAAAAGGTACCTATATTATATCCTCTTCGTCCTAGACAACTTAGCCCTTATCCTTCTATAGGCAGAGATAACGCTTAACAATATTAATAAATCGCTATACTAGCTTATAATCTTAGGTATATATATATACGCCCTCTAAAGTAAGTATCTCTAGTAAGTCGGTAAGTATCTTAAGGCCTAGAGTCGAGTGTTTCTTTAGTACCACCGGCTTACAGTTATTAGACTGTAATTTAGAGCTAGAATTGTACCTATTAGGGTAACTATCAATGCTAGGATCCTAGATCAATTAGCGCAATGCTAGCTAGGCTAGCTAGCTTAGTAGGTATACCAATTAGTATAATATAGTCTTAGATTCGGATAAAGTAGTTAGCTAATACACTATATCGCTATAAGGCGTCGATAGCTCTAGCGAATCTTAGGAAGATACTAGGGTCTAGGACGAAACATTGCTTATAAACTACATAGAGTCTTCTAGAATAGTATAAACTAGGCTATATATATCGAATGCAGTTGATATACTAAGGCTAGTATACTAAATAGCGGTTTAAATAGAACTAGGGTTTATAGCGGTAGACATCGCTATTAAGGCGGTTACTATAGTCAATGCTATAAAGGCTATCTCCTACGAACAAGCGAGGTAACTGCTATTATTAGTATCTTTGATATAGCTAATAGGATAGCGCTTCGGAATAGTAAGAACTCCCTTAGTTAGGTTCTTAAAAGCTACTACCTTTAGGGTCTTAGTGTTAACAACGGTATTTAGTATAGTAGAATAGCGAGCGTTGAATATTATAAACTAGTCTATTAGAAGAGGCTTATATTCTATAGCGACAAACGCTTCCTGCTTAGGCTACAAGGTAACGGCGTATATAGTCTCAACCTTATGTATATAGGAGAACGTCTAGATATATATAGCAAATAGTATATTAAATCCTCCTAGGATACTACGTAGGCTAGCGATCTTTATACTATAATCGATAGAGGCCTAATATAGATCTAGGAAGTCGGCTCCCAACAGGAGGTTGGCGAATAGCTTATCTACTACCTAGGCGGACTAAGTAAACTTGAGGAGTACTAGGCCAATAGTAGTAACGTCTAGTAGGTAAATGACGAAGGTCGCCTACTAGGTAGGCGAGGTCTTTCCAATGCCGCGAATATAGCTATTATAGCATTTAATTGAATGTTCGAAAGTGCTTAGGAAGGTCTTGTCGATAATCGAACGGCTAGTACCTAGGTCGAGGTAAACCTCTAGGTCCTTATAGTTAGGCTAAGTGTAGGCCTTGACGTATAAATAGATATAGGCGCTATATAGGCTATCGATACTTAGGTTAGCCACTTTAGAGGCTTCCTACACTTCTAGGTTAGCGGTAAAATCTACGGTGGGGCCAGAGCCTTTAGCGAGTAGAATGTCGTCCTCTAAGGCATCCTTGGCGATAGCGGTTACCTACTCTAAGCACTTAATAGAGCTAGAAGCGGCTACCGAATAGGTTTTTAGGTACTTAAAGAGCTAGTTCTAGGAGTTAAACAAGGTATTATAATATCTATAAGTTCGATAGCCTAGGCTAGTCTAATTAGCTCGATAGCGGCGAACGCTCTTAGGAACAATTGTCTTGCTATAGGTATAGATGTATATATTAGTAGTAGGAACCGTATTGAAGGTCTAATAGCACTTGTAACAGGTTAGCTTTAAATTGTAAGCTATATAGGCAATATCTAACTTGTCAGTGTCGTTGGAAATAGATAACTTACAATTAGCTTCGGCTTTGTTATCGGCTTCTAAATCGGATAACGTCTTCGAATTAGCGTCGTCGATAAGGTGTGTACAGTCTTAGGCTCGATCATTACGCTTAGAATCACGGTTATCTAGGCGGCGTTTACTGTCTTAATTGCGATCTTAGTTATAGTGGTCGTTGTTATAGTTATAGTTCTAGCGGTTATCGCCATAGTGATTAGCGTATCTAGAGAGCTTCTTATTAGACTTAGTATTGCCGGAAGTGGGAGACTTGCTTATAAGCGAAGACTTCTTTAACTCTAGGAACTTGTCGCGAGCTATAGTAATAAGTGTAGGCTATACTTCTATAATCTTATATATATAGTATACTAGAGTATACTTCGTCTTTGGCTATAGAAGAAAAGATATAATAGTTGAGTCTAGACGGTTATAAATAATGTCTATAGCGTTGTACTAGTTTAAGTTATTATAATTGATCTAGCCTACTATATATATAAAACGCAACTTCTTCTAGAAGAAGTTCATTAAGGCATTAGGGTTCTTAGCGATATACCTAATAGTTAACTGTCCTTAGTTAAACTTATTAATAGCTATTTAGCGATCTATTGTAAAACGCTCTACCAATTGATCAAAGACTATATTTAGGCTAGCCTAATACTACTATAAACGCTCTTAAACACTGACTTCGCCGTTCTACTAAAGGAGAGCCTAGCTAGCGAGAACTGTAGACAGGAGGTATAGGATTTGCTAAGCTATATTGTAGCTAGTGTTAGGGTCCTCTAGAAAAGTTGATAAACGTTAGATAAAGCAATGGATATCAGTAAAAATTACGTTTTTACTATCTATAATAATGCCTATATCGTTAAGGTCCTTATAACTAGGATTAAAAGTGCTGATATCATTGTACTTAATCTTAAAAGTAGAGATAAATCGGCTACCTCTAGTACTAGCGATATTATAGGAATGCTCTTAGTAACCGTAGTTCGGAGGAGGCAGGAAAAGTAGGTAGATATTAGGATAGTTGCCTAGGTAGCGCCTACTATCGCTATTATCTAGATTGTCTAGATCGTTTAGATCTTAGCTACTAGCGCTAAGGGGCTATCTAAGAGGCGATATAGCCTAGCAGCGGCCGCTAGGACGTAACTCAGCCTAGTATAGGCTGCCCTAAAGCGATATAGCCTAGTATAGGCCGTCCTATAGCGACTTAGCTTAGTAAGGGTCGCTATTTAGCAATACGTTCTAGCGGTAGCCGTCTAAATATACGTTGTTAGAGTATATAATGTAGGCCTAACGCACTAGAGGCGTGCTTATAGCTAGGTTATAAACTACACCGATATCAACGCCCTCTAAAGGGATAGGAAAGGTGGTCTATATACAAGGTTAAGCAGGTTAGACCAAGGGAGGCGCGTAAAGGCTCTCTATTAGAGAGGCTACCGTTGCTACTAAATGGTAGCTCTAAATCGAAGAGGCGTATAGCTAGAGCTTTATAGTCGATATAGGAGTAGCTAGCGAAGGCTCCTTAGCTAGCCTAGGATTAGCTAATAGGTTCTTAGTAGCTAACTAAATAATAGCGTTATCAATCTTGCTTAGTCAATTATCTATATTATATATATACTATATAAAGAGCTCTTCTTAATACTAGACCTATTAGGCGACTTTACTAGTCTAAGTAGCAACTACTTAAAGTTGACTTATAATCTTTAGTAGGTTCTTAAAACAGTCGTAAAAGTTCGTTAACCTATCAAATATAGGTCGAATCTTAGCGATATTAGTCTAAAGTTGATTAACTATAGTAATAGTATATTTAAATAAAGTAGTATATTTGCTAACGGTCTAGCTAAGCCACTTAATAAAAGGCCGATTAGTACCGACCTTAATGTACTCTAAAAGGTTCAGAATGTCTTTAACTTCCTCGGAGTCGCTCTAGATATCTTCGAAGGATAGCTTATCGCCTAGTTATATATCGTTATAATCATCTTAGCCAATATTGATATTACAATGAGTACACTCTTAGTAAGTAGATAGCTCTAAAGCTAGAGGAATAAAGCCCTTATATAGGGTACGTAACATCTCCTCGATCTTCTTAGATATAGTAGCGTTGTACTTAGAGAGCTGCTTAGCTAGCGAGGAGGCGCGAAAACAAATGTTATAGTTGTGATTAGCTATCTTGACTATCACCTTAGTTTAAACTATAGAAGTTAGGTCGAATAGGCATATTATTAACGTATTAATAGTTGACGAAGGCCTAATAAAAGGTTCGTCGTTAGGCTAGAAAGGGCGTTCTAATCGCTATTAGCCATCGCTACTACGTAAGAAGAACTATATAGTTAATTAGCCACTGCTGTCGACGACCGGGATCGCCACTACGTAGACTGATCGATCGATAGCTAAAGATCGCAATCGCTGTCGATAGAACCGCTATACGATCGAGGCTCTTCGACTAAACTGTCGTTCAAAGTAGATTAGATGCCTTCAACGTTGTCAACCTTATTAAGTCGCTACGCAAAGAAAGCGGGGGTTCAACTAGCTACTGCTGTTAGCAAAGCCGCTACATAGGCTAGTCGATTAATAACGAAAAGAATAATTAAGTCAATGATTTTAAAGTCGTAGCTACCACTTAATGCAGAGAAGTGCTATAGATACGTAGAATAACAAGATATAGATTAATGATAGTAGTAGATCGAAGATCTAGGCAGTAGTACGCTAAGAAATATATATCTATAGGGCAGAACATATATACGTATACCGCCTACCCAAATAGGCCTAGCGTTGCAAAGTCTGCAACGTAGAGCGTAGGGCACCCTTATCTAATCTACGTACATAGACACATAGGTCACATAACCCCCCTATTCCTCCTGCCCTATATCACTTAGCTTAATATAACAACTCGTCATTAGGTCTTAACTTCTATTTAGAGGTAATATTAGTTCTTTACTATAGAGTCTATAGGCGATCTTTGATTCTTTATATTACTAGATCTAAGTTCTATAACTTTAGGATTAACTCTCTTATTGTTTTAGAAAGTACTAAGTTATATAGGGCTTCGCCTTATATATAAGTAGCTACGACCTTTCTAGGTATAATTTGCTTTTGACCAAGCAATTTTTCGAGTTTGTCTATACTAGGGGGCTCTTAAATGCCTTACTTTACTAGCTAGGTAGTGACTATCTAACGTTTTATAGCTATCTTAGGGCTAATATATAGTTAGCTCTTTATACTGTTAGGCATCTAGTATCCTATACCTATCTATATAATAGATTAAATATATAGAAGCTTCTCTTTAGCGAATACTTGTTGGAGTCCAACTATCTTGTTTTATAGAGTTAGCAACTACACTATATATTTTAAAGCCGACCTTTCTTTATAGTTAGGTCTCCTTAATAGCCTATCAACTAGGTTTTGCTTACCCGCCTAGTGCTTAATAATAAAATTATACTCTATAAGGTATATATACTACTTAGCTTAGCGCCTATTTAGGTATATCTACTTTATAAAGCTCTATAGATTATTGTAGTTAGAGAGAATAGTAACTAGAAAGTTACTTTCTTCAATGTAATAGCGCCAATGCTTAAAGGCCTCGATAATTACTATTATTTCTTTATTAGATATCCTATAATTCTTAGGTAATTTAGAGAACTTAGCTAATTAAAAGGCTATAGGTTGTCTCGTCCTATCGTCTTCTTCTTAAGATAGGACTACTCCTATAGCAAAGTTAGAGGTATTAGTCTTAATAGTTACTTTCCTTTATAGGTTATAGTAGTATAATGTTAGCGCTTCTATAAAAGCTTGCTTAAGTCGTTTAAAAGCTATTTATTCTTTGTTAGTAAATTAGAAGGATCCTAGTTTTCTCTTCTTTTCTAATCCCTTTAATAGGGTAGTTAGAGGTAATACTAATTCTAAATAATAGGAGATAAACCGTTAATAAAAATTATAGAACCTAAAGAAGATTTAAATATCTTAGTAAATAGTAGGCTCTAGCTATTCCTAAAGAGTTTAAACATAGGTTAGATCTATAGTAATTCCCTTAGGAGTTATTAGGTATCTAAGGAACTCGACCTTACGTTGGTAAAACTGACATTTACTTAGCTTATAGTATAACTATATAGCTTATAGCTTCTTAAGGACTTATTAAATATAGGAAGTATAAATATTATAGTCTTTTAAAAAGATTAGGACGTTATTAAGGAAAGCTATATAGAAATCGTCTATAAGTCGCCCTAGTGTCTAATAGATGTAACTTTAGAAGGTTCCTAGGGCGTTAGTTAACCTAAAGGGTATAACCAAGTATTTAAATAGGCTATATTAGGTATAAAAGGCTATTTTCTATTTGTTCTCCTCCTTAATATAGATTCGATAGTAGACTTCCTTAATATTTAATTTACTAAAGTACTTAGTACCAATTATATAGTCTAAGATCTCTAAGATTAAAGGTAATAGGTAGTAGTTTTTCCTTATAATTTTATTAAGCCCTTAGTAATCGATATAGAGTTAGAGGGTATTATTCTTCTTAGGTATAAATAAAACTAGGCTTATAGCTAAGCTCTAAGATTCTTAGATATACCTTTTTACTAAGTTTTTATAAAGGTATTCCTTAAGGATATTCAACTCCTTTTAAGCTAATAGATAAATAGGCTCTACTAACGATATTGTACCTAGTAATAGCTTAATAGTATAATCGGTCTTATAATATAACGGTAGAACATTAGCCTTAGTAGAGTCCAATATATTAGCAAAGTCTTAGAGCTCCTTAGGGATTTTATCCTTGCTTTAGGACAGCTTCGCCTACGTCTCCTTATCCTCCTCCTCCTTAGGGAATAGAGCTTATAGTATATTGGGGTATATAAATAGAGTATAAATATAGGGCTTTTAGTACAATGTTTTAGTAAACCGCTTTAAACATTTAAAACGAACTTTAATAGTCTTAGGTATAAACTACTATTCTTTAGCTACTAGAAATAGTAAGATATATTCTTCTACTATTATAAGTATCCCTAGAATAATAGCTAACCCTCCTTTAATTAAAGGATAGTCAATAGCTATATAGGAAACGTTAAGCCTCTATATTATACCTTTTCTATCTAATAGCTCTAAGGGTATAAAGAATACTCTATATAACTAGGATATCTAAGCGTCTACTATATAAGTCTATAGCGAAGAGGGCTTTACTATAGGAAGATAATACTGCCTTATAAACTTAAAGTTAACTATATTAATCTTAGTATAGATATCTAAATCTATTATAACCTCCTAGGGTTTCTTAGTATATAGGGTAGTAGTAGCTTAGAAGTATTCTATAACTTAGTCCCTATATAGGAAGAGTACGCTAGTAGTACTAGGGTCTACTACTAGGTATAAGCTTTTCCCTCCTTTTCGCTATCGTCTTATAAATAACTAGGGCTCATTTTATACTTAGTTCTTAGGGTGTAATAAGTACCTCTATAGCCTCGACGTCTTATACCTTTAATCTTGCTTATACCTTTAAGCTTCTTAGGACAGTTATAGAAGAAGTAATCTATTTTACTATAGGTCCAATAGGTAAAGGAATTATTACTCCTATCCTTCGCCTCCTTATTATTATAGCTCCGCTTTTCCTTCTCTACTATATTATTAGAGTAAGGCCGACTATAACGATCTTAACGTATAGATTGCCTTCGACCTTGCTATTTATAATTAGAGAGCTACTTAGATCCTTAATCAACTTTTAAAGGTCTTTAGTAAATATTATACTATTTAACGTTCTAAATCTAGGTTACTAGCTAAACTATAGCCTTATAGGTCTTAGGTTTTTTAAAGAAGTATTAGTCGATATACAACTAAATCTATAGCAATAACTTAGAGTAGAATAAGAGAGCCTATTTCTTATTATCTTAGTACTTAGTCTAGGCCTCTAAGGAATCGAGGTATTAATAAAAGTTTAAAGGGCTCTAGCCTTTTCGTTGCTTCGTCTAGTCGATAGCCTTAGCGATTTCTAACTAACTATTAGCAAGGTCCTTAATATACGAAGTAGTCTAATCTTTAAAGACCCTCTATATCGACTTTACTATTATTTATTCTTCTTTTAATAGATTATTATAGTAGCTATACTAATAGATATATAGCGTTTATTCTATTTTATCGATAGCGAAGAGGATCCGATTCTTTTCTATTTTAAAGCGTTTATAGTTACCTTTAAAGGTTTAATAAAGATCTTAGAGCTAAATCTAATATTTTTAAAAAATAACGTTCTCTTCTAATAGTATAATGTTCTTAACTTTAATAGCTTAGCGATCTTGCCCTCTATCTTTACTATCGTCGGTTAATCTAGCACTATTCCTCTTCTATTTACTAGGCGACTTACCTATTTCTAACGACTAAAGCAATTCCTACTCCTAGTCTTTAAGCTCCTTTAAAGCCTAAAGCTAAGTAATATAGGCCTATACCCTCTATAGTAGGTCCCTTATAGAGAGCGTCTCTCCCTATAATAGAATACTAGGAGGTGAAGAAGTGTTACACGCAGTTGTGGGTCACCTGTGGCCACCTGTGGCCAACTGCGCAAGTGTGGGTCCACTGGGCCCACTGGGCCCTACAACAGCACTGGGCCCCGCAACAGTGCACAGGCCACCTTACGCACAGGCCACCACACTCTTGTATTTAGGTGGGCACTTGCCCGCATCTCACACTCTTGCAATACATCCATCTTACACTCCTCCGAAGCTCCTGCTTAGTTTGAGTGCTCCGCTACCTTGGCTGACGAGGTCGGGTAGCAACCCACTTTGTTCGTATAACAAGTGGTGCCCACTACTGGACTCGAACCTATAGTGAACTATAAGGTTCCTTTGTAAGGGAGCCAGTGTTCATCAACAGCGTGCCCGAGCAGTACCGCGTCATATGGCTTAGGCAACCACATATAGGCGCAAGTGCCCCGAGTGCCCTGCCAGGAAGCACTTGTAGTTTTGCTTACTTAGGTGGTCTCTAAGTATTGCGAAGCCCTCGAGCTCCTGAGACCTAACCTGGAGGTCGGTATCCAGGGCAACGCGACAATACGCGACCTTCAACACTTCGTCGCCCCGGCTCGGCTCCCAAAGACCACGTCAATTGCGACCACTTTCTAAGACCTTGTCGCCCCGGCCCGGCTCCTATCCTTCCAACCGTCAATCGCGACCACTTTTTCCAAATACCTCGTCGCCCCAGCCCGGCTCCCATCCTTCTGACCACTCCAACCTCCGACCAATCAATCGGCCGATCAATCGCTCCGACCAGTCGCCCCGATCAAGAACCCGACAGGTAGATTAAATGGATTAAATGGTTGGATGGCTAAGGTGCAAGATACAATGGACCTGCAAGCTGAGGACAGCTTTTCTATTTGTTTGTAGGGGGGGCAATTGTTACACACAGTTGTAGGTCACCTGTGGCCACCTGTGGCCAACTGCGTAAGTGTGGGTCCACTGGGCCCACTGGGCCCCACAACAGCACTAGGCCCCGCAACAGTGCACAGGCTACCTTACGCATAGGCCACCACACTCCTGTATTTAGGTGGGCACTTGCCCACATCTTACACTCTTACAATACATCCATCTTGCACTCCTCCGAAGCTCTTGCTTGGTTTGAGTGCTCCGCTACCTTGGCTGACGAGGTCGGGTAGCAACCCACTTTGTTCGTGTAACAAGAAGATAGGTGGCGAGAGCTAGGAAGAGACTTCGTTTTAGAATTATAAAGTTGTACTAAATTTATAGACAAATTAATAGTAACTAATAGCGATAAGTAGGACAAGGATATATGTATCTAAGTTAAAGTACTATAAACGAATAGTATTATAGCTAATAGAGGAAGAAAGATTAGAATCTATAATAGAAGTCTTCAAATACTACTAGTAAGATACTTTAAAGTAGAGAAGTATAATAATACTATAGTAGTGACTAGGGTAAGTAATTATAGTTTCTAAAGCGATACCATTTAAATACGTCTTCTATTGTAATTAGAGGCTAATCCTTAGAGGATTAGGAATCTTCCTTCGCCTTGGTAGGCGACTACCTACCTTTTTAGCTACAGTTCCTAGGCTTCAAGTATATACGTTGTATCGCACGTTATAGATATAAGCTTCTAGGTTCTAGGTGCTCACTTCGTCTTAGAACTGTGCTAGCGCCTACTCAACAGCGGCTTATGTACGTGCTATGACAATATAGCCAGTATATATAGAGTGTAGGATACGGCTAGCATACAGAGTGCTTGTACATAGAGTGTAGGATGCTAGTACATAGAGTGCGTAGGATGCAGCTAGTATATATAGAGTGCGTAGGATGCAGCTAGTATATATAGAGTGCGTAGGATGCGGCTAGCATATATAGAGTGCAGGATGTGGCTAGCATACACAGAGTGCAGGATGTGGCTAGCATATAGAGTGCCCGCACACAGAGTGCAGGATGCTAGCACACAGAGTGCACAGGATGCGGCTGGTATACATAGAGTGCGTAGGATGCGGCCGGCATACATAGAGTGCAGGATGCGGCTAGCATACACAGAGTGCAGGATATGGCCGGTATATAGAGTAGAGATCTAACGCCAAAAGCAATAGTTAGTAGTACAGTGGTACGTAGGTCGACTATGTAATTGAGAGGTTACTAGTTCAAATCAACGTTGTGGTTAACTTTTTTAAACCTCTTAGCTATAGTGTAAGCTATAGTGTAAGCCGTAGTGTAAGCCGTAGTGTAAGCCGTAGTGTAAGCCGTAGTGTAAACCGTAGTGTAAACCATAGTGTAAACCGTAGTGTAAGTTACACTGTAAATCACACTGTAAGTTACATTGTAAGTTACATTGTAAGTTACATTGTAAAGAAAGAAAAAAGTTAAAATACTTATATTTTTACCTATATATAAAATTTTTTTAAGATTATCTTCTAGCTTAGAGACTATTTTTATTGAAAGATTGATTTAGTTTAGAAGTTATACTTTGAAGAAAAACAGTCTTATTGCTAAAGGACCATTTTGGTTGGAAAAGCATTTTGGGTGTAAGTCAATTGTACGAGGGTCTTGGAGTAGAGACATCTTGGCTCTGTAAAATAGTAGTGGAGACGATGTCGGCTACCCCCCTCCGCGCGCTATGGTAGGTTGTTGCCGTGGCACGGTACGCAGCATGCACCTTCTGAGGTGTGCGGCTGGCAGGCATTGCGTCATGGTCTTGCGCGGAAGATTGCGTAATGATAAGAGACAACACGCACGGGAGCCTGGTGAGAGCTACGACAGGGCCACCAATGATAAGCCCGCAGCCAACTAACTCCGTAGGGTGGGTGCCTAAGGTAGTTAACTTATCAGATCATCTGACATCGAAGCGGAAGGTTGCACCAAAAAGGGAGGCGCAGCGGCCCGGAGAAGACGAGGAACACCAAAAAGGGAAAGCCAAAAAGGGAAAGCAACAACAACCGGTTGTTCTTTCTTAACCGTTCTTCATTCGCATCAAACACCCCTCATCATCCATCTCGTGCAAGGAGACAGATCTAGATCTACGACAAGCCCAGCGTAAACTCATGAAGCTCGCCCAGGAGACGATTTTCAATCCTTCGAAACCCTTTTTTTAGAACGCAGTACACCGCTAGCCGCCCAGTCCAGAGTCGATAACGGCAAGATAACCATGGTGATACATGGAAGCCACATCCGCTCCCATATTACCCCAATGAGAAAACAAGAGACATCGAACACAGAGAAAGATAGCAGAAACACACCACAGCCACCCTTCTCCATTCACCTCTGCTTCCTCGCCTCCTCATAATCCGCCACCGAGCTGCCGACACCACTCTCCGCCTCATCACTCGTCACCTCCTCATCCTCCTCCTCCTCCAGCTCCGCCTCCTCCACATCGTCGTCGTCGTCGTCCGCCCCAGCCCACTCCATCCTCTTCTCCCTCAGCTTCAGCCGCTGCCGGCGCCTGAGCTCGCCCCGCTCCCTCATCGCCTCGCGGATCCTGCGGTTCGCGTGGTCGAACCCCTCCTTGCTATCCAGCGTCGTGAACGCGCTGACGGGGAAGGCGGCCGAGCCCGAGGCCGAGGCCAGGCCGCCCCCGGCGCTGCTGCTCCTGCTCCGGTCGCGGCTGGGCGGGCGCGTGGCGAACAGCGGCGCCTGGCCGATGTTGCTGAACGACTCGTTGCGCGGGATCGCGCGGCTCGACTGCGTCGTGCTGCTGCGCCGCAGGAGCGGCGGGCTGCCGGGGCTGCCGGGCCCGCCGGGCGTGGACGCACCGCTGCGGCTGCGCGTGTGCGCTGTCTGGTTGGCGGGCGAGACCGGCGACATGCCGTCCTGGCTGGCGGTGTCGGTTGCCAGCGCGCGCGGGTTGGCGTCGAAGACCAGGCGCGTGTGCTCAAAGTCGGGGAACATCTCGGGCCCGAGCGTGTTGATGAGGCGCGTGACCTCCGCGCTGAGCTCGGCGCGCCGTTCGCGGAGCTGGCTGATGTTGTAGCTTGACGACGGGTTGATGCAGAGCGCGAGTGGCCTGAGCGATTTGAGAATGTCCATGCCCACCTCGCCGAATCGGAGCGCCGCAAAGGTGATGGCTGGGAAGACTACCCAGCCGGCCAGAAACACGGCCCAGACGGGCACCCACTCGGGGACGTAGCCAAAGAGCCGGTCCCGATAGACCCTGTAGGCCAGGACACACGTGTAGAAGTTGTACAGGATGGGCGCAAAGGCCATCGCGACCAAGAGCTTCCATGTTGCCATCACGTCCCTTCCCTGTATCTTGACTGAGGAGCCGGCCAGTGCCGTCTTTGCCTTCTGCACGCTGATGTACTTTGTCGCGATGAAGACGGGCGCGAAGAGGACGAGCCCAGGGAGCACGCCGGCAGAGAGAACGAGCAGCTTGCCGAGCCGGTAGATAAATGTCAAGACGACTGTTGGCCACGCCATTCTGCCGTACTCGACCTGATGGTCGCGGAGGTTAAGATAGCGGAGTTGCTTATTGTATTCGGCGACCGATTGTTTAAGCTTGATGATCCGCTCATCTGTTTTGTACCTCTCGTACCCCATGGCTAACCGGCGGTTCAGCTCGACAACGATGGGCAAAGGAAGCTTCTTGCCGGTAGGGTTATAGAGCCTCCTCGCGGCTTGGATCACCATCAGCGTGTCGTAGTCGGGTGCAGAGACGGTGACGGCGCTGAGCGCCGAGTGCACCATGTCTAGGAGCTGGCCGATCGCGTCTCGCCTCTGGTTGTTCTTGTACATGTCGACAAGCTTTGCCGGGACTTCGAACGGAGGCCCGAACTCGATGACGGCCCGCGAGCGGAACTTGTGGGCGTGGAAGTAGTTCATGCCGACCGGGACGATCTTGAGGCCACAGTTGGGCGCTTCGGCGAGCGTTCCCAGAGCCATGATGGCCACGCCCGCCTTGAGCGGGAGGAGATCTGTGCGGTCGTGGCTACCTCCCTCCGGGAAGATGCCGACGCACCCGCCAGATTTAAGACGGTCGAACACGGCCTGGTAGACCTTGGATTGGTCGATGTGCGGGGCAAGCTTGTACTTGGTTCCCTCGTAGCCGGGTTTCGGCCCGGTGGTGTCCTTATCCGTAAACTTGCCGTTATCATCGATATCCTCGCGGCCAGTGAGCTGCATCATGGCAAGTTTGCTAGTAAATGGACGCTTGATGCGGATTTCCTCGGGCCCGATGATCTGCGCGACATCGACGCTCGACCCGCTCTGACCCTTAGCAGACGGGAGGAAGAGCATGCCACCGACTTCAGCCTGCTTCTCGAAGTCTGTGCCGATGCCGCGAATGAGGGTCGGATCGTTGACGGGATCAGGTAGGTAGATGGTGCCCTGTCCAGGCTTCGCCGAGTCTTGCGCTCGGCCGACAGGAACCGAGCCAACCTGCCGCGACGCCCATCCAATGAACCCCTTCACCGATTTTTGTGCGATGAGAAGCGAGACGCGGCGGCGCGCCTCGTTCTTGAGTGTGCGCTGGAGAATGAGGCCATCCACGAACTGTGAAACAACGCCGGCGGTCAGTTTTGTGCGAGACACGGAGCAGGACAGCGTTGCCTACCTGATTTGCATGTGGAGCAGCGACGAAGAGCACTGGGCCATGCCGGGGCACTCTCCAGGCGCCGCGGGGATGTACTTCACGGAAGAAGAGGTCCACCAGCACTGACAGCGTCCACAGAAATGTGTCATACTTCCACTCGCTCATCGGGTACAGATCCTTGGAAGCAGCAGACAAGCTTGCGCCCTGCTGGGCCGATCGGGAGTTGTCCGCGGACATGGTGATGGGGAAGTGAAGAGAGCCCCAGGGGCCCGGTATTGACCGAGATAGCAGGACAGACGGATCGAGAGGCGGAAGATCGAGAGGCGGAAATAACGGCCCTCGGCTTGGTTCTTTTTGTAATGTTTCCGTGACTTTCAAGTGTATCTGGAGACGAATATCTCCAATTTTTGCTCGCGGTCGACACGTGCGCGGGTACGCTGAGCTCGTCGCTTCTCCAGACTCCCGGGTCCTCTAGCTCCGGCGAGCCATTAACGCAAAACAGCGGTCTTAAGCTTGGGGAAGGGATGACCCGGCTCAAGGGTTCCTCTCGTATACCCCTCAATAAGCTCAACGGGAGCGCAGTCAGTCGATCGGCGGTTTCGGGCGGCGCGTCGATGCCGCAATCTGTCGCAATCTGGATGCTGAAGCTCGGGGTCAAGCCTGGCCTGGGGTGCGCTAATCGTTACATGTGAAGGGAACTTGGGAGTGGGGTCGGCGGCTGAACACTCCCAGGGCAATGTAGGGATGAGATAATTATTAGGTTGAGAGACAAAATGGGGGCTGCGTATCAGTGGTATCAGGGCTATCTATCCAGCAGAGAATGCAGAGTGGTGAGGATAAACCGGCACGAAGCTTTGAACGAGAGGCTGAAAGAAAGGCTGGAATGCTCGAGAAGCGCAGCTGCAAGGAGGTGAGAAAATCAGTTCCATTTGCAGGCCAGCAGAGGGAGATGTGGGTCCCACGATGTCACCGTTGGTCCGGGTGCCTGTTTCGATGCGCGGTTGGAGCAAACGTTACCGCCACCGCCCGGCCGTGATTGGGCGGCCGCCTCGGCCACACGGAGCCAAGTGAACGCCCGCCAGCAATGGCAGACCCAGCTCGGCGGGCAGCACCAAATTTGCCCAAATTGGAAAGGCGACATCTGTGAAGTGGGAGGTACCTACCTAACGAACAAGACCTTCTCCGTTTCGCGAACAGGAAACTGCACCACCTGCGACGCTGCTTGGTCGCGGGCGTGATGCCGTTTCACCTCATCGTCCAGATTACCATACCAGGGACTAGGCTATGGGCGACATCGGAAACTCAATATCTCATGCCTCTAACTGCCACAGTCCACTATTCCGTCCTGCCTCGGACCTTCAGCGGTTCGGTGTGGCCGTTTGTCCCGGCCATTGCCAGGGAGGAGGCGGAAAGGGGCCTATGGACTCCAACATACTGAACCTACCAGTAATCGCTTTCGTAGAGGCACATACTTTTTTTCCTGTAGGACCACCTCTCGAGAAAGCTCGCTCAGGCCACCGGCTCAACGCCTTTTCAGGTGACCGTGGACGTTCTGCCAAAGCAGCGTCTTCGAAATTGGTTGATAGGTAGGCAACGCGATATCATACCAAGCAAGTTACCTCAGACCGCCGCAAAAGCCGATAGTGATCCTCACTTCTTCGCCCTGCCTTTCCCCTTCCTCCGACTGCCCGACGACCCCTCGGGAACGCCGACCACGCCCTGCTCCAGCTCCCCCTGCCCAACCGCCCCCTCCTTCTCCAGCTCTCGCAGCTTCTCCTGCCCGCTGATGAACATGCTCAGATCGCGGTTCATCTCCTTGAGCTCCTCATTCTCCGCCCGCAGCTGCTCCGCCGCCTTGGTCGCCCCCGCGGCCTCGCCCTGCAGGTGCTCGATGCGCTTCATCAGCCCCGCGCTGACCTCCTTCTCCTCCTGCAGCGCCTTGCCCAGGCTGCGCGCCAGCTCCGCCGACTTGGCCGCGCGCGCCTTCTCGCGCGCCAGCTCCCGCTCCAGCGACGGGACGGTCTCGTCCTTGAGCGCGCGGTGCTCCTCGCGCAGCGCGGCGAGCTGCGCGAGCGCCTCGCCGGCCTGCGCCGAGGCGGCCTCCGCCGCCGCCGACGCCTTGGCCGCCTTGTCGGCCGCCTTGTTGACCATCTCCTCGAAGTAGATCCGCTGGCTCTCGAGCTGGCTGGTGAGCAGGTGCGTGTACTCCATCCCGATGCTGTCGAGCTTGGCGCGCGGGACGACGTCCTCCTGCGCCGCCCCGGCTTGGCGGTCGTGATGCGGGGTGTGACTCGGCAGCTCGACCACCTTCCCGTCGCCCTTGTCGCGGATCAGCCGGTGCACCCACATGTCGCCCGCATAGTCCCAGACGTGCTGCGTCTCCAGCTCGAGGCTGAAACTGTGCGCCGTCAGCTTCCAGTGCTCCTTCGCGTGTCCGCCGTTGTAGCGCCCGCAGCCGACGTTGCCGCAGATGAGGCAGATCCAGAGGTCGTCGGTGCAGTTGCAGTTGTTGCAGATGTTGGCCACGCCGGAGCCGAACGGCCGTGAGTATGGATTGTCCGGGTCGTAGTCGTCCTGGGTAGGCTTGGGGTTCGTTGCCCGGCAGACGGGGCAGCCCGAACCTTTCCATGTCTGCAGACAGGTGCAGTGGAAGACGTGCTGGCAGAGAATCGTCATCAGGCCGGTGGTGTCGTCCATCCGTTCGAGGCACACGGCGCAGGTCGGGAGCTCGATGAGATTTGGCGTCGGCGGTGGGAAAGGCTTCAGCGAGTTGACGGGAGATGCGGCCGAGAAGCGGTCGTCGTTGCCCTCCGAGGCTTTCCTTTGGGACCTTGTCTGGCTCGGTGTCTCGACCGTGATGGACTTGATGAATGTGACATGGCAGATCTCGGTCTACTCGGACATTATCAGCGCAGGTGCCCTTGGCAAGAAGCCAAGAGAGGACGGGATAACTCACCTCTACGCTGTCAAACGGCTTGCCGTTGAACTCCTTCCGCCACTCTCGCGCCCTCCTGCGGTCCCGAAACTTCATGAGAACCATATACCGACTCATCTTGCTCGTCATGACCATCCGGTAGTGACTGACATCGCCCCTCCACTTCTCTCCAACAAACCCCAAGAAGTCGCTCGGCGACATGTAGCTGGGCACAGCCGGAATGCACAGGATCGTGCCCTCTTCCTCACTTCCCCCGGCGCGACTATCACCTTCCCTGGGCCCATCCCCAACCTCCGGCAGCTCCCTCAACGCACTTGACTCATCTGCCTCGCGGTAGAGATGCACAATCCCCCACCCAGCCTCCGTATTCTTCGTCTCCAGCGGGATATACCTCGCCTTGGTCGCCTGGCCCATGCCGCCCAGATTCGGGCCCAGGCTTGCCGCAGGCGTGGCAGCCTCCGTCTGCCCAGCCTCCCCGGGCTTCCCGGCCATCGTCACAGCACCGGGATGATGATGATGATGATGATGGGAATGCTGCGACGTACCCCCGCTCCCGGCCGGCCGGACAAGATCGTAGCTCTCGATATTGATGCGCCCAAACCGCCAGTCCCGCACGGCCGTGTGCGGACCAATCCCGTTGGCCACCCGCGGCGGCGGCGACGTGTCCTGTGCGCGGGCGCGGTACTGCCGCTCGCTGAGCCGCACCACTAGACGCCCACTGCCGCTGTCGCTGTCGCCGTCGACGCCGTTGTGGCGATCGCCCAGGATGCCGTCGGTGTCGTGCGTCGTGCCGCGGTAGCCGCCGCAGTCGATGACCCGCGAGTTCGCGGCCGCGGCAGCGCTCGCGGCGGCGTACCACCCGTCGTCAGGCTCGCGGTATCTACCGTCGTCGCCGTAGGTTGACGATGGTGCGTGACGTCCCTGCGACGTGGGTTGGCGGGTGCGCGGTTGGTGCGCAGGCAGGTCGTCAAAGACACTTGCGCCAGGCGCGGGCACCCAGATGTCGTTGTTCGCGGGGTTGATGCTGCAACCTCGGTCGTCGTTGTCGGCTGGGGCGGCGGCAGCGCTCGCTGTTGGATCGGGCGTGGGGTACAGCTCGAATTTGAGGTGGTAATAATATTGCGGCATAGCCGACGACCTTCGTTTTCGACTGTCGAACCGTGCTGGAGATCCGCGCGGCTCGCACGACGAACCTTTAAATATGTGCAGCTAGGCGGTGGTTGTTGGGAAAGACACTGCAGATAAACCTAAGGGTGGGTGGCAAAAAGATTTGCAGAGGGTCAAGGAGGCTCTGCATCTCGAGGGTTGCGTAGTCTCCCAGCACAATCCATTATAAAATCAGCTTCGCCACTGTCTCCGTCGCTACTTTCGCGGACGGAAAGAGTGGGATGTCAGTTATTCGGAGGAAGTTCTTTGCTAAATTTAACGAGCGAGCTGCAAGGTGGGCTGTTGCGCACGCGGTCTTGGCGCTCTTCAAGCACACGTTCCGTCATCCACGAGCGGGGCGCCTACGAATGTCTCAATGCGAAGTGGTGCAGACTCAACCAGAGTCAATGATCAGTGGTATCTCGATTTTGACGTGACGGTGTCATAATACTACGAAACCAAATGCCCATGCGGTCGCCTTCCCCGGCTGACCATACCAAAACCGCTGTTTCCCATCACCACAAGTCCGACCACTTACTGGCCACCGCGGAGACGCAGCACCAGGTGGAGCGTGCTCTCCTTCTGGATGTTGTAGTCAGAGAGCGTCCGACCATCCTCCAACTGCTTTCCCGCAAAGATCAACCGCTGTTGATCCGGGGGAATGCCCTCCTTGTCCTGAATCTTCGACTTCACGTTGTCAATCGTATCCGATGACTCGACCTCCAGAGTGATCGTCTTCCCCGTGAGGGTCTTGACGAAGATCTGCATGCCACCGCGAAGCCGGAGAACCAAGTGCAGGGTGCTCTCCTTCTGAATGTTGTAGTCGGACAGAGTCCGGCCATCCTCCAACTGCTTGCCAGCGAAGATGAGACGCTGCTGGTCAGGCGGGATGCCCTCCTTGTCCTGGATCTTGGACTTCACGTTGTCAATCGTGTCCGACGACTCGACCTCCAACGTGATCGTCTTCCCCGTCAGAGTCTTGACGAAGATCTGCATGCCACCACGCAGACGGAGGACAAGATGCAGGGTCGACTCCTTCTGGATGTTGTAGTCCGAGAGGGTGCGGCCATCTTCGAGTTGCTTTCCGGCGAAAATCAGGCGCTGCTGGTCGGGAGGGATGCCTTCTTTGTCCTGGATCTTCGACTTGACGTTGTCGATGGTGTCCGACGACTCCACCTCAAGGGTGATGGTCTTGCCGGTCAGGGTCTTCACGAAGATCTGCATACCGCCACGGAGGCGAAGGACGAGATGGAGCGTCGACTCCTTCTGGATGTTGTAGTCGGAGAGGGTGCGGCCATCCTCAAGCTGCTTGCCCGCGAAAATCAGGCGCTGCTGGTCGGGAGGAATGCCCTCCTTGTCCTGAATCTTCGACTTGACGTTGTCGATGGTATCGGAGGACTCCACCTCGAGGGTGATCGTCTTGCCGGTCACTGAAGCCTGTGTCAGTATTGCATCTTGCGATCGATGGCCCGATCGTCGACGGAACGGCAGGGGCAAACTTACAAGTCTTGACGAAGATCTGCATGTTGGGCAACGACAGGGTTCGTTGTTGAGTGCTCGAGTGATGGTTGGAATGGCTTTCTGAGTTCCTGGAAGAATGGCGCTCGATGGCGAAATGCAAGTTTGAAAGTTGTTGATGGAAAGAAGTGTGACTGTGGGAAAGGGAAGTGGTCAAGGTTAAATAGGTCGGCGGTTGGAGAGGGTTGGCAGGCGGGGTGGCTGTGAATGCGTCAGGCAGGCGCCAACTGGTCAATGCGGAGGGAGGGAAGTGCAGGGAAGTTGCCAGAATAGCCAGCGGCTTAGGTCAGGCGGCAAAGACCTGCAGCCTCGCCCCTGTTGGTCCCCAAACGGAATGCTGAATAAGCTGGCCGAATCATTTCCTGTGCGCCCCAATCTGCTTTGCCGCTTAAATAACCTAGAGTGTCTTTTTCGCTACAGTACAGTATTGGACGACTCGAAGCAATCGAGCCTCTGCACGTACTGTCGCTCGTTCCTGGCTTTGGCCTTTCTTTGAGATAACTCGGCACTTATCAGCCTTTGCTGAACACATCTGGACCCTGCAGGATCACTCACTCAGCTGCCCCCCCCGCATTTGCTGATAACGTGAGCCCAGGCCTGTGACGTGATCGGCAAGCGAATGGTGCGAGCTGCTGGGGGTGGACGTTAAAGAGGTCCCGCCAAGACTAATTTCGGCCAATTGTCGGCAATGTTTTTACAACGTTTTTACATAGCTACGATCGCCAAGGCGTTTGCACTATCGCCAAGCGGTTAGTTCGCCGGGGGTACGGGGGACGGCGCTAGCCCCCCGTAGTTAGGATTTGGGTTAAGGATAGGATATGGGTTATAGTTATGGTACGGGTTATCCTCGTTTTCTTTTTTTTTCGATTTAGTTGAGGTATTGTAAAGTTGTTGTTGTTTCGAGTCTTTGCGATTTTGCATTGTTGATGTTCAAAGTCGTGGCGGTCCCGCTCACCCTTGGCGATTTGAAATTACTTGTATACGGCAGTCTCCGAAATTAGGCTTGGCGGGACCTCTTTAACGACGACCCTGCTGGGTCCAGGGAGATGGACCAGGTGTACACTACACTACTGAGGACAAATGTGTCCCCTGTATGCCTTTCGACACTACATCAATCACCTTCATGCCGAGCCCAGAAGTGTCATGGTTCGCGAAAGCACCCGTGGCTTCCGAGCGGTCACCTGAGGCCGGACTGGCCGCAGCCAAGGGTGAGCGGGGCAATCTCATAGCTCGTCGGGTGCCATCCGCGTTTCGGCGCCGGTTCGAAGGGCGAATGCGGTCCGCCGTTTCTCAATCCTTTTCGAAGACTCCGTCACGCAAATTTAATCAACCTGAGAAGCGTGATCGAATTCTCGTACAGCCTGAAAGTGGTATACACTTCGCTACCGTTTGGTTCTGTACGGAAGTAGCCTCGGCAGTGTCGCGACCCTTGGCGTGCCCCATTCTTTGCCTGCCCCGGCGCAGACGAGGACTGAGAGCAAAGAATGCAGAATCATGACACTCGCATTACAAAAGAGTATCATTCTCAAGATATGAGATGCATCCAAACTACGGTATACTCGGTAACTACCTGATTTCACACACGATACTCCTCAAAACATGCCTCGCCCTAACCCGGTACCGGAGATATCGCAAGCTGCTGGGGCCAAGGAACTCTCGACTGAGCGACGTCATCACCCCATTTGAGCTGCGAGACCCACATCCAAACCTCTGCCCCTGTCAATCTCTGCAGCCAACTCAGCCTTCTCAATGCGGGAAGCCTTTCGGTCTCGGGTCGGTCCTCACCCCACCCACGGAAAAGCCACTGCCAGATCATCCGGAATGATAAAGAGGCATCGCTCGCCTGACCATGTTCACCAGACTCGCCGACACGCCGTTGGTGCTCGTCCATTTCTCTGTCCGTGCTCACAGTCCACCAGCACCAGAGGTCGTGGCAGTAGGCAGAGTCCTGGTTCCGGGAATGCCCGAGACCTGCACCACTTAACTACCTAGCTCCGTGAGGGGAAGAAAAAGAAAAAAAGCGAAGAATGGTACGGAGCTGTAGAGCTCGGAGAAGCCCGAAACAGCCGTCAAGATTTTCAATCTAGTCAGTATGCTGCATGAGCGAGAACCTGAGTAATCGCACGTTTGTGAGCTTCATGTCTTTGCTGTGTACGGATTACATCGTCACTTGTCAGACAGGGGGGAGTTGGAATGGGAAGGCAACCTGTCGACGATAACTCGCTTTGCAGACGGCTCAACCCAGCGCAATCCGTCTCACAATTCCGCACAGCAGCGAAACAAGATGTTGCAGAGGGCACTTCAAACAAGCATTCAATTAAAAAAGTCCTCAATCCTCTTCCAGTCAACCAGCCAACTGCTGTCCTTCAATCCCCCTCAACTACCTAGGTACATGTGCCTACCTAGGCAGGTGAGTGACCTCTTGATGGTGTCTCTCAGGAGGAGACAGCCGCGGCCTATCCAACAAATGCCGAGCCAAATGAAAATCCATGCAAAACATCGCTTTTTCTATATGCTCTGCTTTTTTCGTCTTGACGTGGCGGCGTCGCAATCGCGTTCGTGACGGGACGAAGAGGAGGAAGCTCCAAAAGCGTCGATTCCCAACACAACCGTCCTTACTCCATGCGCCCTTTCCCGTCCCATGATCCCCCAAACCGCTGAAATGCCATCAATGGCATATTCAAGTTCTGTCGGCGTCGTACTGGGCGCACGCCCACGCGCGCTCGCGTCTGTCTGCTTCAAACAAAAACCATCCAGCATGTGTAAAAATAGGGGGTAAGTAATGATATGCGACGATGTGAGGTCGTAACTCAATGTCTTTCCCGTCATGATGGACGTCAGTCATTTCCGTAGCAGCGTGGTCCCGTTGCAGTGGGCCAGCCCAGAGAGAGAGTAAAGAAGGAAAAGTGAAGAAGTAACGAGAGTCGTGGCAAGAGAATAAGTACGAGAGCAATAACATGGCAGAACAGATAACATCAACGCCGTCGCTGAGCAGCAGGCCATCAGATCAAACACAAACAACGTAGGGAAAGGAAATCAACAAAAAAAAAATCACCTCCTTCCTCGTAGGTACATGTGAGGAAAGGTTTATACCATCAACGACAACGGGGGTATCGCATCGCAATGGGGACGCAGCAAGGCCCGCAACAACGGAGGCGAGAGGACGCGCCTAGTTCGACCGAATAACTAGCTTGGACAGAAGCTTGTTCGATAATGAGTCGAAGTCATATCGGTCAAACTTGGTATCGGCGCGCGTGCGCAGGTAGTCCTCTGGGTTGGGAGCATTAGCACCTGTGAATCCCGGCAGCACCACGGGGGACCCTTGCACTCACCGTGCTTGATGATATGCTGCCGCACTTCAGTCATCGCCTCGCAGACAGCAGGGTTGTTGTTGAGCAGCTGGCCGTGTCTCCGCGTGTCCCACTCCGTAAAGGCCGGAAGCTTCTGCGAGATGGCGTGGAAGAGCCCGACGATGACGCCAACCGGCACCGTCTCCATGTCGTTGCAGAACTTCTCTACAGCGACCGGGTCGGGGACCCGATAGTGGCAGTCGAATTGGATCTCCTCCCAGACGGCCAGCAGGATGGAGGCGAGCATGAAGATGGTTGGCCAGTTCTTTAGGCGCTCTCCACTGTAGACGCTCGAGTACAGAGCCGACAGCTCCTCGAGGATGTCCTTCTGCAGCTCGCGCCACATGTCGGCCAGGGCGCACTTGATCTGGAAGTTGATCATGACGGGGGCGACGACCTTGCCGTAGTACTTGGAGTCCTCGTCGTCAATCTGGCCCTCGATAGGCACATCCGTCGGGGGCTGCTCGACCAGGGTGATGTGCAGTGTGAGGTTGTAGGCCACGACGAGCTTCAGGGCCTTGCGGATGACAGGCAGCCTCTCCTTCATATAGAAGCGGTGAGCCGTCTTGAAGATCTCGGTGATGAAAGGCGTGCCCTCGAAGTGATCGTCGATGAAGCGCTCAAAGCCCTCGTCGATGTGCTTGTCCAAGTACTCGTTGAGAGCCTCCAGCGAGATACCCTCGTGGCCCACGTCGAGGCGCTCGGTGCGGATCTCAAAATCAATCGGGTCTTGATCTTGCAGCGACGATTCGACCCAGTCCACATGGAAGCAGCTGTCATCTGCCACGTAAACTTCACGGACCATGACCGGCAGGCAGAAGCCATAGCCGTGGGTGATCCACATCAGCGTCTCCTTCTGCGCGAAGCCCTTGACGTTGAACACAGACATGCCGCGGTCGAGGTGGCGCTCGTAGTCGGCCTTCCAGTCCTTCATGAAGTAGCCGATGTCTTTGATGTCGATGCGAGTGCAAGGGACCTGCCACAGGCGGGCGTGCGAGGGCTGGCAGCCCGCACAAGGCTCGCCTTTGTCGCACGTCTTCTTGAGAAACTTGCAGCGGAGACAGGCCCTGAGCTTCCGGATTTCGCTTGCCTGCTTGCGTTGCTCTGGGAGCAGAGGACCGCGCCGCCTGCCCACCTTCTTCTCGCCGGTGCCATCCTTCTTACCCGTAGACGTCCTGCGGATGACGGATTTTGTGGCCTTGGCAATAGGGCTCTTTCTCGTCCCCGAATTCCTTCTCGCAGGAGGCGATGTCGAGCCGGAGCCAGAACCGCTGGAGCCGCTGGCAACAACGGGTCGAGTAGCCGAAGCGGTCTTGATGGGCACGGGCGCAACAACGGCAGACGGGCTGATGAGCTCCGAGGACGTCGACGGCTGATGTCGGTGCTCTCCCGGCAAGCAGTTGCGGTGGTTGTTCGTCTGGTCCGCAAAAGCATCGGAGTCGGGCGAGAAAGGAGAATAGGGGAAGGTGACCTCCTCGTAGCTGCCAAACTCAAGCGAGTTGGCGTCCGACGCTGACGAGTCCGAGTTGTTTCTCAGGTGGAGCGTTTGGCTAGGATTGAAAATTGCAGGGTTTTGCGAATGTTGTGGCTGCGAGAAATTGTCGCAATTCGGGTACATGTCGACCGACGTCCAGCCGTTGTCGCTGCTCGAGCCCAGCGAGAGGACCTCGAGGAAGGTGCCCGTGGGGGAGTGACTCCCAAGGCTTCGGACGCGCGGGAGCCCGTCCGGCTGAAAGTTCAGAGTCGGGTCGAAATCCTGCCAATTCGCCATGCCGGCCCCCCACTGCATTACCCGGGAGGTCGGGTCGATCGGAGAGATGGCGGCAAATGTCGGCTCCAGTTGGAGCGCGGTCTCGAGCGAGGCCTGCGTGGTTGCGGGAAGGTAGTCAATCGCGGCGGGCTGGAAGTTGGAGGTGTATGGGTTGAAGCTCATCATGGCCGGGTCCTGGATGAACTGAGCGAGCTCAGCGGCAGGCTGCTGCTGAGCCTGCAGAGGTAGAGACCAGTCCGGAATGAGGCCCGCGGGGTTCGAGTGAGCAGCGGTCTGGTACGGTGAGGGTTGCTGTTGGAGCGGGCTCGACATGGTGCTGCTCTGACGCCCGGGCGAATGGGCGCTCTGGTCGTCCGGGGAAGAAGGCGTCACGCTGGCGGAGTTGGGGGAGTGAATCGAGACGGGCGCGCTCACGGAGCCCGTCAGGTCCAGCGGGAGCCAGCTCGCGACCGGGCTCGAGCTCTGCCGGCTCGCCTGCGACATGGTGGTCAGGGCCGTCGAGGTGAGGTCCTGGGACGGGGCGGCCGAGGAGACAGCGGGATACGAGTAGCGGTCGCGGTGGTGGTCAAACACAAGCTGCTCCAACAGTGCGGTATCCCCCCCAGCGGCGTTGAAGTCGTAGGTCATCGTGGCAACGCCGAGAAGGGAAACCAAGAGGGAGAGTCGGTCAAAAAGGGATTGGAGGAGATTCGGGATGTCTTGAGGCGCCGGGAGCAGGGGGAAGGCAGAGCGAGGGCAGAGCAGGGGGGCGAGGGCATCCGGACACCGCTCTTTCTGGTCGACGACACCGAGTCGGTCAAGAGGAGTTCATTCCAAGCGTCAACGCTCTCCCTCTTTCTCTCTCTTCGGACGGTTTGGTACTGGCACCGGGACTGGGACTTGAACTGGGACGTCTCTCGCACCGGCGACGGAAAAAGAAGGGTCCCCGCCTTCGTCTGTCTGTGTTGCTTGGAGGAAAGGGAAAGGAGGCAGTGCGAGTCTGGGGAAGGCCGCGCGAGTCCGGGGAAGGCGACGCGGGAGGAACCCGTTCAGGCGTTGCGTGAGCGTGGGAGGAGCGCAAGATCGCGATGGGAGGTCCTGGACGGGGCCAGTGGACCGCATTGGGACGCCGTCCACCCCCGCTCCAGTTGCCGTGCCCTCTCCCAGCAACTCGCTCCTGTCGGTTGAAGAGGCGGTGAGAGTGCATTCAGACCCCGGTCGCAAGCCTGGCCCTGATTGGGCCGTGGCCCCGGAATATGCAAGCCGCGGGTGGCTGCGGGATCCTGTCATCCAATCACCAGCAGGAAGGCCAAGCCGCTAGTTGGTGGAGATCCCGTCTCCAGCCCCGCCGCACTGTGCTGGGACCTTGACACTCGTCAGTTACCGGGTTCAACAAGCTGAGTTCCCAGCCCCGCTAGCTGCCAACTAACTCGACTCTCTCGTGGTGAAAAGGCCTTAATTCTATATGCGAGTGCCAAAACTAGGTGGCAAGGAAGGAAAGCAAATGCATATGTGTATCAAGTAAAGGCACGAGTTGTTTGCAGCATTGTCCAGCCTTTAATTCCATGGTTGACATGGCAGTTGCTGAGTGTGGCACGCCTCAGGTTGTGCATTGTTGGTGTGAGACTCAACGATCAAGGATCCACATGTGGTCACAATCCCCTCGGATATCTGGTGGTGGGGCGGCTTGACCCGCAGGCCACTCAGAGTCTTTGGCAGTTGCGCAGATCTGAGGAAGCACACATGCGCTCTCAAGGCGTTGGAGGTGCAGCATCGTCGAAACCAAGGCCAGGAAGGAAGCGAAGGAACGGAACAAGGACGCAGGTACTCCTGAACAACCGCGGCCATGACCGCAACACTACGACGTACTCCGTCGGACTCTGTCTCCCTGGATATGCGAGGCGTAACGGCTTCTGTGGCATGGCAGCCGGTTTCTGTTTGACAGCAGCGTCTTGCGTCACATCACCTCGGCTTCTGCCGAATCAATTCCCCCAATTGGCGGCTAACTACCACAGTAATGATCAGACATTCCAAGCCTTGCAAGCCATGCGGTCTTCCGCCTTTGTCCGACAGCCAAGTGACTCTAGTGTAGCAAGCCAAATCTGATTGGAGCAGATTGGCTCTGTCGTGGCTCTGGGAAGCACCAGCTTGAATCTCGAGCACCATTAACTCTTAGGGACAACTCCAGACGGTGCTTGGTAAAGTCCTAGCTACCTACCTAAGGTAAGAACCGCGGAGAGACAGGCCGAGACAGATCGTTACTGCACTACAGTACGGAGTAACTCTTGTGAAACGTTGTGTTTACAGCATCTTGTGTGCTCCTACAGTAGGAACTCGATGGCCCCTCTCATGCAACATGACGGCGTCGCAAAGTCCCTACATTAGGTTGCATTCGGCTCTGGTGGCTGTGAGAGAGTCCGGTTATCAGATCTCTTCTCGGGAAGACGTGCAGTGGGTTCCTTAGTGTAAGTTGGACCCTGAACCTCCCATGAACCGCGAGTCCTGTACACGTGTAGTCCGGAATTACGGAATACAGTCCAGCAGCCTGAGCTCAAAATGTGAATACGGATGCAGTGTAGTTACTCCGTACGAAGGCCAATTGGGCTCTTGAAAGCTCGAAGTTCAGGGGCAGCAGACAGCAATGCTGCCGATATTCATCCAAGTCTCGGCCATTTAAGGAAAGGAGGTGCAAAGCCAAGCCGGGCAAAAGAAACCTGCTCTCTTTTCAGATAAGAGTGCCACCACTTCTCTGCGGGGGGTCTCGAACAAACAACTTGCTCCTGACTCCACTAACTATCGCCGCCACAAGCCGGTTGGGGCGCGCTGCAACAGGAAAATGTTTTCAGGGCTTTTGGGCCTTCCTCCTCGGCTCTCAGGTTGAACACACGGTGGACTCTTGGATGGAGCAAGCCGTTGCTGGCCATCGGTCCTCTCCAGCAGGGGCTGGCAGACAGGGTTAAGAAGGATCCAAACCCCCCACGCCAGGACACATCCGAGCGAGCTCACGATGCGTGAAGGGAGGATCTGCCAGAAAACGCGCACGACTCGCAGACGCCGTTTGATCGCACTGCTCCCGCACAACGGCACGCGTCTTCGTCTCCCTCGCGTCAGGGCAGCGGCATTCTTGTGCTCTGGGTTGGTCGGACACACGAGTGTGTGAACGTGATTGGGAGGCACTTGCTCTGCATGGGCCCTTACTATCCGCTGCCTGACATGGGGGAGTTCACGCTTGACGGAACTCGGATTGATCCCCTTGCTGCGGTTGGCCGGTCAAGCGTCTCGGAGCATTCCCAGTTGCCAGATCCCGAAGGCGCCGACAGTTGGTCTATCTTTCCAAGTGAAAGAAGCCTTTTGCATTTCAGGCCTGAAAGCGACGTTTGTTGAGTCGTATGAACAGGGTTTCTCAGTGAGTGTATGTACAGAACATACAGTGAGAAACAGGCTGGCCTCAAACACTGGAGACCTTGCCCCGCATTGTTATCCGTTGCTAGTGTACAGTACACTACACACCTACACTACTACAGCATACTCCAAAGTCCAAACCTTGGATGTCTCAGATCCCCGCAAACCAAGGCCTGAAAGTGGTAGTGTATTCCATACATCGGACGACCTCTGATCTGCGGGAGCATCCACACGGCAATGCTCAAAAGCACATTCCACAGCGTGACTAGTTAGTTTACACTAAGTTCACTTCATGGACCGAAATATTATCACAACTCCGTGGCAGGAGAGGTTCGAACTGGCCTCCAGGGGTTCCCTCAAAGCTCCGCAACCCTGGCAGAGCAGGTTCATCGGCATACAACTTGAGCCGGCGCCGAAGAGTCAGTTAGTTAACGATAGACGGATGTCTCTCAGATGAGGGGAAAAGTGCGTTGTGCGGCTCTGCAGGAAGGATGATTGGCCGGCTTTGGTCGTAAGACAACCAACCGCGCTTTACTTGTTACGAGTTCCGCAATGAATCCAGCTGCTTCTGAATGAGCTCCTCCGTATTGTGTACACTAAGCGCCTGGGAGCTCTTCTGAAGCCAAACGGACCGCATAATGAAACTGGAAGCTTCTCGGAGCGAACCCAGCAGCTTGCCAACAGCGGCACGTGGATGGGCAGACCGGAGCGGAGTGGCAGTTCGAGGTGGTGCGGTGCTACAGGGCGGGACTCGGTGATGCGGGGTTCCGGCCGCTCAGCCTTCATTCGAGACCCAAACCACGGGTCACAGCATGATCTTGGATAAGTCTGACGACAATGTGAGTGCGACAGAGCAGCATCGAATCTTCGAGCGCATGAGAGTCAGCCCCAACCTATCCATTTGACACAAAACACCGTTGAGGGAACAAGAGGAGGAAATAGCAGCGAGAACCACGCCGTCCCGAGCGAGGTTCGAGGATCCACTTTTCCAAATCGAGATAAGTTATTTGATGCTCAACCTTCACGTTTCTTGTTCTTGGCATCTGGCGCCCACGCCAAAGCAGCTGGAAGCCCAATCACAAATCGCGGCTGAGGCAAACATCGAGAGTTTCCATTTGCGGCGGGACAGGATAATGTTAGGGAGGAGACCGTCGCAAGTATTGTTCCCCTTGTGCGGACCGTTCCATCGACACATGCGGTGAACTGCACACCCAGCAACAAAGGTTCCGAATGCGACAAAAGGGTGTCGTCTTCCCGTGGAGGAAGATGGCGACCCAGCAGCGACGGCCACCAGCACCCGCGACGGCAAGACCAGTCAGTCCGGACAGCGAGGCAGTCGACGAGGAAATCGTACTTGACACGAGAAGCTTCGAGCCCATGATTCCGGATCTGTTCACCCAACTCCCGCCCGTCAGGGACTCCCTGGTTACGGGCACGTCCCAGGTCCAGGACGAAACGGTCGGCGTCTGCCTGCCGTTCCTGAGCGGAGAGGATGCCGCGTTCGAGTACAACGAGCATGGCGTGCCCCGTCTGGATCGGGAGAGGCACGTCAGGTTCCTCCACAAAAGCCTCGGCAGACTGCCTGGCGCCTTCGTTGCCGCCGACGCCAGCAGGCCATGGTTCCTGTACTGGTGTCTGGCGGCGCTCACCCTGCTGGGGGAGGATGTGACGTCCTATCGAGAATCCGTGGCCGAGACCGCGCGCTCGATGCAGAATGACACCGGCGGCTTTGGCGGGGGCGGCCGGCAGCTTTCTCACTTGGCCACTACGTACGCGGTGGTCCTGTCACTTGCGCTGGTCGGGGGAGAGGAAGCATACGAAGTTGTCGATCGGAAGGCGATGTGGCGATGGCTCTGCAGTCTCAAACAGCCTGACGGCGGGTTCCAAGTTTGCCTCGGCGGCGAGGAAGACATCAGGTATGTCGTCCGAGTCCGCGGACACGAGGAACGCCCTACTAACCACCAGGGAAAAGGGGGGCATACTGCGCCGCCATTATCATCACCCTGCTTGGACTCCCGCTGGACCTGACGCCAGAGTCCCCAGCATGGACTGGAGACAGCAGCGTGAACCTCCTCTCGGGAGTGGGGGACTACGTCCGGCGATGTAAGCCATGGTGATTGAGAGCCCGACGGTGTTCGGGATGCATGGCTAACTCACCCAGGCCAAACGTTTGAGGGCGGCATCTCTGGCCAGCCCAACGCTGAAGCGCACGGGGCATATGCCTTCTGCGCGTTGGGTTGCCTCGCACTCTTGGACCACCCAGCCCGCAGCATCCCGAGGTACGCAACACAGGCGAGTGATGCTGCATCCATCTATTCAACCCACGTGTGGCAAAGGAGCACTGCATGCTGATGAGGTCCACGCACAGCTACCTTGACGTTCCACGGCTGATCGCCTGGCTGTCGTCACGGCAGTATGCACCCGAGGGAGGCTTCTCCGGCCGGACAAACAAGCTCGTCGACGGCTGCTACAGCTTCTGGGTAGGCGGTTGCTTCCCTCTGATCGAGGCGTGTCTCAACAGCGGCGGTGCTGGTGGGGCGAGCGCGGCCCCAGACGGCCCAGCCGCCGCCGCCACCACGACCAGCAGCAGCACCAACAGCAGAGGCGGACTCCCACCCGCAGACGACACCCTATTCAGCCGGGAAGGCCTGATCCGGTATATCCTTTGCTGCTGCCAAGACCAAACCAAAAGGGGTGGGCTGCGCGATAAACCTGGAAAGTGAGTGTGTCGCGTCCTCTTCCTCGGCCCCTCCACAGTCTCGCCCCCCAACTCCGTCGTTCCCTCTCTCCCGCGCTTGGCTCATCCCCGTCCCCATCTCAATCCCGTGCCCAGTCATGTGGCAGACCTGCGGCTGACCATGTCTCGCTCGCTCTCCTCCCAACCAGAAACTCGGACGCCTACCACTCCTGCTACGTCCTCTCGGGCCTCAGCTCCGCCCAGCACCAGTGGGAGCTGGATGAGCCCGACGCGCCGCCGCCGCCGCAGCAGCAGCAGCAGCAGCAGCAGCAGCCCGATGAGGAGAACGAGACCGCAGCATCCTCGGACGCATCGCCACCCAAAGCGGCGGCAGCAGCGGCAGATCTGGTGTGGGCCGTGCTGCCCTACCTCGAGGGCGTGCAGATCTTTGACAACAAGGACCGCGTGCGCCCGATCCACCCCGTCTACGCCATCCCGCAGCAAAATGTGTTGGCCATGAAGGAGTACTTTCGGAAGAAGCAGGGATTGTAGTTCGCTGAGACGGGCACATGTGCTGAAGATTAAGTGTCCGTCCTGCCTGCTGCTGCTCCTTGCCGCCTTTCATTCCATCACGTGTCTGGTCTCGGGATACGTCACGTCTTCTATGCCATGACACGTCACTTGCTTGTTGGGAGGTTTGCGACGCTGGGTGGTGGAAGTTGGGGTGTCATTGCCGTGAAACGTTCACCCTGGACTCGTCGGTTTAGCGGCGTCAACAGTCCAGCTAGCCTGTGTTGGGCACACACACTGCATAGCGCAGGAATATGGAGAGCAACAATGCAGGCTCAAAGTTTCTGTTTGCGTCTAGGACGCTGGCATGGCTCCGTACAGGGTAACTCTCGCAGAGTATCAGGGCGGGATGTCCCTGATAGAGCTGGTTCGCGAAGAAGTGGCCGGCCTACAACTGCCCACCTGGATTCGGATCTTGAACCACGCAAAACAGACTGACCGTTCGAGTAGCCTCCCTTCATAGGTAACCCGAGTGTGAGGCAAGGGAAGCAAACACGCCGGGCCTGTCCGAGGGCTGCGGATACCACAAAGGGGCCAATTCCCTCCCCGCTCCCGTTCATGCAGGATGACTATCGCCCTGCCTGTCTCCAGAGGAAATGGTACGTACTGGCAGGTTCGCTGGTGGATGGGCCCCCCTCCGTCCTGCACGACATTGCTGCCGGCCCGCTCGAGGCCGGAAAATGCCCGAGCCGCTACCATCGATCCTTCCATTACTACGCCACCACCACCACCATCCCTCCCCGGCGGTAGAGGAGGGGCGGTTTCAGGCGAGCAAGGGCCGGTCGGGGCCGAGACGCGTTCTGTCGCCCCACGCGGCAGACCAGAAATATCTTCTCGGCCACCTTAGTTAAATCCCCTATTTTCCTTTGTCCTTTAGGGGCTTGGTTGACGGACGGACGAGGCCTGCCGTGCAGGCCCGAGCATGTTGAAAGCTCGGAGCAGCAACGATCTGCAGGCCAGACGCCGTTCCTGACCGTCTTTCCGTCTCATTCCACATCGGGCCCAGTTGTTCCCGCAAGCAAGTCTGCGACACCCTGGCCGCGCGAATGGGCCTCGGGGATGGGGTCCGAGATGATGTCCGGAGGATGACCACGAATAGACACCCCCGGATCTGGAATGGGAATTTGTGGAAGGTTACATGGCACGGCGTCTTGCGACATACCTGCACCCAGACGTCACAGCTGCGTGTTGTGTGAGCTGCCCGAGGATTAGGTGGGCGAGGGAACAGGATACACAGCGCCTAGCTGAGGCAGAGACAGAACGTCCCAGAAAAAGAGGTGCCGGAAAGAGTTGAGTATTGCCATCGGCATGTAGCTGCGTAGCGCAGCCGAGGGTGCAGGACATGGGGGGGACCGAGGAGAGCGAGACTTCTGCGCCTCGCGCGGTCGATGCCGGTAAGTTACCCAATTCTTGTCCTTGGTCCCCGAACCAGCCGCTCCGGTTGTGTCTGTATTAGGGTGATTCCCAGCTGCAGATTCGCTGAATATTTTGGTGGTGTAGCCGGCTCGGGTTGCTCCCAAGTTGCCCTCCAAGCTGCACTCCAGGTCCCGCCCTATGACGTTAATTACGGGGGGTTGGGACGCACTGGCGCCGCCGGGGGAGGGGCACTTTGCCCCTCCTTGTCGGGTGCTGCGGGGTGGAGTTGACCCCTCCTGCTCCCGCCCCTTGTCTGTCAGGCAGCTCAGAATTTGGCCATCCCGGCGCCGGAGCATTGCGTTTGCCGGAGCAAATCCCGGAGCCGGCACCGCCGGTAGTCAGAAAGAGAGATGCTGTTATAGCCTGTGTGGATGCCCGGACCCTGTCGCCTGAGGACGACGATCCAGTGGCGGCCAGTTTACCCTCACATTCGAGACGGGCAGGATTTGATGATGTAATACGATGACTGCCAGGCCGCGGGGCGAGCGCGAATGACATTGACGAGACGAGATGGTCCTCTGCCAGGGCTCCGCGTGGCTCCGCGTGAGTGGTGAGCCGCCGCGCCGGCGTTTGCTTGGGACGGACGCTTGGAACTCGAGGAGCCCATCGGATTGGGCCGTTGATGGTTCCAGAAATTCTTCCTAGTGCTCACAGCCTTTCCCAGGCCGACCACTCAGCGCGCACATACAAGGATCCCTCATCGAAACGGCGACTACCTGGGCGGTGCGTCTCTGTGAACGATCTCGATGAGCCCGATTGCAAACAGCCGAGTGCCGGCTGACGGAGAGAGTCTAAGTTGCGCAGTTGCGCCTGCCGTTGCCAGGCAATCTGGTTTGACTGTTACAATTCCGTCGCGCCTTCCATTCTGGTGGAGTTGCCCCACGCTAATTTCCCACTGTCGGTCAGCGATGACGGACTGACCAGATCTTTCGGCCCACCGCCTCTCTCCGTCTTGTGTCAACGACGGCATGCAGGAGGGCGTGCTGGCTTACCCCAACCTCGCAAAGCTTCACCTGTCGCCAATTGCTCGGGTCACTGAAGCGAACGACACACTCCTGCCTGCAATTCCAGCCGCCTGCCGTCTTCCGTCTTCCGTCACTCGTCTCCCCGCTCTCGCTTGGGCGGGATGAGCTTCGTGGGTTCCGAGGCCCGGCCGATGTTGCTGTAGCTGCACGCATTCCGTTTGAGTTTATTCGCCATTGCCTTTGCCCCCCTCGCGCCGCGACCCATTCCTGGGTTCTTGTTAATATCAAGCGGCAGTGCCAACTCATCATTGCATGAGCGTGAAGGTTGGCCTGTGCCTGGTTGCCTTGCGACCGCGTCCGCCACTCAGAGACGCCGTTCGCCGTTAGGGTCCGATGCAGGGCATGCAAGGGTTTCCGCAGCGGTCCCCAGCCACTGTTCATGCACCTCATCGCTTCCTCACCGACTTCGTGGTGCGCCCTCTCGAGCCAGCCATTCTCCTGCTGCCAGCTCGCCACCCTGGCCTTGCTTCCTGGACTGGCGACCGGGAGGGGCCCTGGACTGATGGATTCGCCATCCGGGCGATCAACGATCATGGACCTCCAATGCTTCTCTCGCGGGGCCTTCGACAATCTCGACAAGCGCTGTTCCTTGAATCATCTCTGGCCGAGCGTGGGTGCCTGTCATCCCGAAAAGTCCAGTTGCCTGCTTCTGATTCGCCAGCCTGCCCGGCGCTGTCCGGCCACGCGTCGGCGGGAAGGTTTCCAGAACCGCTCTCCGTTGCCTTCATTCGAACGTCGCTTGCCGACGGTGACGGGAGATGCGGGACTGGCATGGTCCCGAGCTGCATGGCCCACGAGACTGCCTCTAAGAATGCCTTCTCTCCTGTCTCCGGCTTTGCAGATTGGCCCCGGACACCTGCGTCTTCGCTAACTGGCTGGTGCTCTTGGGGCGCCAACCTTCTTCCCCTTCCCCACCGGCCCATGCCATGTAGTCGCGCGGCGTGGTTCCGCCGCGGGCTACTTTTCTCACGGTTGTCCGCAACGTTCTCGGCAGGCGTACATGCATGGCTCCCTCGCAAGTTTGGATGTGCGAAGTATGGACGGACAGACTCTAGCCGTCGCGCACCATTTCGTTACTTTCTCGGGCTGTATGTACAGTACATGGCACATTACGCGAGCGATCCGCTGCAAGCGCACCAGCAGTCCTGGTCGTGGGATCTCGCAGACGGTCTCGTTCCCTCGTCCAACCCCCCGGTCAAGGATTCCTCAGTTGGCGAGCAAGGCAATCCCTTCCTTTGCGTCCCCCGAGTTTCAGCAGGGAGTGGGGGACGTGTTGGCCGAGATCCGGCAGTGGCAGGAACAACGGCCGACCAGGGCTGCCGAGTCTCCACGAGCGCTCTTGTGTCTCCGCTGTCCAGGTTTGCGTGAGCATACTTGTCCGGATTACTGGCTTCCTGGGCCGACCAGTTTGCGAATATGTGCTGTGAGGTCTCCGCATACCAACGCTTCTCACCCCTCTGTACCCACAGCAAGCACGCGGGTCCGCCCAAACATCGGACAAAAACAAACCGTGATGGCGTGGGTAGGAGGGGAGACGGTGGAGGCCGAATGGGCCAGTTGGAAATAGCAACAGGTCGAGGAGGCGCAACATCGGTGCTAGGGTCCTCGACTTTCCCCGATCTAGACTGGCCGGAGTTATCAAACGAGATCGCTCTGGCAGGACGGTGCATCACCCCATGTTGTTGGTGTGGAGTTGCCCGGCCTCTGCGGTTGTATCAACTGGCAACGACACACGCCAGCGCATCAAGATGGGTCGCACTTTGAGCCGCATCTCCCAGTGGACATGCGTCTCGCGAACCTTCCCTCCTCGCCGTTCGAATTCCCCGTTGTTTTCTCGTTGCATCTCTGATTTGGGCATTTCTGCCATCCCCGCCCCGCATTCCCCGTCTCGTCACCGCGATAAAGCACACCAGTCTCTCTGGTGCCGGCCCTCGGACTCCCCTTCCTGACGTCGCTCTGGAGACATACGCCGCATATCAACCCTGACATTCGCAATCTTCCAGCTCACACCACCCTCCCATCTGTGAGACAAACCTTCAACTTCCGGCATTGCCTTCCCTTCTTCTCTGCCCGACCCTATACCCCATTTGCTCGTAGGTTGGGCTCGACTGCAGCACATCAGCCCGACTCGGTTCTTGGCCCGGCAGTTTGTTTACAACTCAAACTCATAACACACTTTTCTCTTGCCCTTGTTCCCGCAGGCCTGCCGGGACCTTGACCATCTTACATACACTGTTCCGGCCGCACCGAGCTTACTGAGAGAGATCGACACAATGGGCGGTTTCTACATTCAGTACCTGGAGAGTAAGTCGCTGGTTCATCCTTTACCCCCTTGTGTTCGTGGATGCGTAGACAACTCCGCCCCGAAGTCGACAAGCTCAATCACACGTCATTCTGTTATGGTGCTGTGGGGGGCGGCTTCAAAAAGGAGGAAACTTCCCACATGCTTGATCCCCCGCACCCACCTGCTCGTTGTCTTAATCCCGATACTCAACCCCCGGCCATCACTTATAAGGCCGGCCTTTTTTCGATCTGCTGGTCCCTTGCCCGCCCAATGCATCCCGTAGGGCTGAGGATGTTCATGTTGGGCTGTCATGCAGAATGGCTCGCGCCGTCTGAGGATCCCGATCTTCCCGCCTCTGATCCTGCGCCTCCCCCACAGAGGCTTGATGTCCAATGGGCAGCTGCTATGAGCACAGGGCTAACCGGGGATGACTTGCAGGCCTCTGCCGGCGCCGTGGGTGGCATGACCCGTTGTATGAGTCGTACCGCGAAGGCGACGGCTACACATGCCTGGTCTTGGTCAATGGGCGCGAGTACCAGACGGACCTTGCATACGAGTCCAGGTCTCTAGCCGAGGAGAACGCAGCCATGCGTGCCTTTATGGTCTGCCGGAACTTCTCGGTCAATGGGGGCATGCTGGCCCGCAATGGCATCGTCCAGGGCCTGCCCGCGGATGAATCCAGCCGCAAGGCCAGGAAGAACAGCCGTCATGCGTCTTCCTCCAATCACGGACACAGGAGCAGATCTGGCCATCATTCCAGCAGCAGCTCGACCACCTCTCTAGAGTGAGAGCGGGGAGGGTGGGGGGCGACAGAGCCGCATTTCGTGGTGTGACAAAAGCCCCTTGTCCCTGGGTGGCCCAGGATTTGGATTCGCTGAATCCTCACTCAGGTCTGCCGACCTTCCCATTGGATTCCGTTGAGTTTTTGGGGGTGTTCCAGCCCATGCGGACGGCGCAGGGCAAAGCAGCTCAAGCTGCGTTAATCAAGAACCGGATCGTTTTTCTGCTATAAAATTCGGAGAAGGCTTCACAGCGACAAGGCAAGAGGATGGGGACGTTTGGCCGCGGATATATACCCCAATTGGTGGTGGCATTGCTCCATTCCGAGGACCACGGAACCGGAGGCCCGGGACGGGAGCGAAAGTCATGAGTTTTTCTTTCTCAATTCTTCAAGACGGAGCGCCTTTCCCCTTCCTTTTTTTTACCAACAGCATCGCCACGACATGAATGAACGACCGTTACGACCACCGCTAGACAAACAGCATTCGGCCTTATCTTTTTGCTTTCGACGAACATTTTCAAGCACGCATGGATGGCCTCTTTCTTCAACCACTGCCAGGACACACATCGCCTCTGGTTTACCTTCTGAAGATGGCATGTGCTTTCACGGGCTCTCTTCTTCTTTCTCCGCGTCTGCTATGCTTGTCACCTGGCATTTTCGCTTGCTTGCTTACTTGATACAAAAAGACTTTGAGAGCCCGGGCTTATTTTTTTGCTGCTTCTACTTTTGCTTCTGCTTCTGCTTCTGCTTCTGACTTGTTCTGCTCTCCCATTCCATCCTCCGCTCTCTCTCTTCTTTCCATGCTTCCCTTTCCCAGCTGGGCAACACAGGACCGGGAAACACTCTGGCAAGGAAGACGGACCGATGGCCGGTGGCTTTGTTGAGTCGGGGTTAACTCTAGAAGGCACTCGAGGGCCGTACGCGAGGAGACGAAGCTGGACCGTGGGACACTCCGGAGAGGCTTCTCCCTGGATTCGAGGGACTGGACTGGACTGGACTCGCCTGGCCTGGACTGGACTGGGTACGGCGACAAAGAGGAGTGAGTTTGTGGACGAACTTTGGCAGTCAGGAAGCGAAGGATTGATTTTTTTTTTTTTTTCTTGCTCGAGTTGGGTCACCTTCAAGTCAAAGGTCAAGCGCGCCATGGCTGTGAGAAACGCGGCTTTGGACGCATCATTGCATTCTGCATTCTGCCTGGCGCTTTCATGCCGCATTTCCGGCGAAGGAAGGTTTTGGCTATTCCACTCAGATATTCAGGGGCTTCATTTCGGAGGCGGCTCCCAGGAGACGCGGTACATGAGGGTACAAGGGAGAGGGGATTCTCAGCTTTCTCTTCTGATCTTGCCGGGAGACTTTGCACGCTTTTATGAATGATGAATGACGATGACGATGAATAACGACTGACGAATGACGACTACGAGCTACCTCGCTTATTACTGGAGAGTTGTGGACACTTTCAGGATACAACTGGAATGGAATCCACGTTCGGCCTCTACTGGCTAGCTGGGTTGTCCGTTTTGTGTCCTATAAGTGAAGCTGTGGCAGGCTTCATCGGCACTGGATCTGGTGTATCACGCACTTGGACTCAGCCAGGGAAGGCGAACGTCCATTGCCTACCCAGTCAACCAATGTGGTGCACTGCTGTGCGTCTTGCTTGGTGCAATGGTTTTGCCCGTTTCAACGTTCCACTGGGGAACCCTGGGCCTTTATTTGCGGATGGTGATCTTGAGCGAGGCTCTGATTGTGTGACATCCACGTCAACAGGTGGGATTCATCATCTTCGTGGTCACAGATACATGTATCAAAGGTGCTTTGCTTTGGAAGGTCCGCGGGCCCGGATTCGCAAGATTGCGTGGCCATAACTTCCTGGCAGGGAGGTGGCCGGGGCATGGTCGAGGGTGTACGGAATATCGTGATTAAGGTACGCACCTCCTCTCGAGTCTCCTCTCGAGTAACCGCCGCTGTGCGTGGCCCCAACAAAGCAAATGCGGGGTGGTCATTGGCGCGGGAGAAGACGAGCAGGTGACCACGGCAAGGAGTTCTTGTCTTTGTCTCGCAGAAGCTTTTGCTGAGTCCTGTGTGCGGAATACGGATAGTCAAGGTGGATTACGGATAGTCATGGGTTGTGTTGCCTCAGACACCATCAGTTGCAGCGTCGTGCTGGCAGCGGACAGCTCCTGGCAGGCCCCTGATGTACGGTTTACAGCGTATCGATACGCAAAGCAGGGAACGGAGGTACCCACAATCGTAATCGACGTGGACATGGGCACGCTGCAATCTCGCCATGGGAAATGACAGATCCTGATTGGTTGCTGGCTTGGCATGTGGCCCAGGCAACTCCTCCTCTGCCCCTTGAAGGCCAACCCATCACGAGAGGTGTCCTTCTCCTGAATTCCCAATTTGGGCCTTTTTGCAGTCTTGCCACCTCTGACCAAGTGCCACGCCTTGTGGTTACGTATTTCGGGAGAGCTTGCCATTGCTGTGTGTGCAAAGCAGTCACGGCGGCTCCTCTGTTCTCTTCACGGTAACTTAAAGTAGGGGAGTTGAACGCCATTCCCCGCACCCCAAACCGCCTTCCTAACTTTCGCGTTTACGCAGTATCCTCTTCTTACGCTCGTTGCTTCCACCCTTTGCTACTCAACCCACTCGTTCGTCTACGACCACCCGCAGCAAACATGAAGGGTAAGCAGAACCGCGTGCCGGCTGCCGCAGTGCAGGTGGTGCAGGCGGTGCTGTCGGTGCAAGCGGTGCAGGGAAACCGAGGCTGACCTTCTTTTGTGCACTGTAGCCTTAATTCTTGTCGGCGGCTTTGGCACACGCCTGCGCCCTCTGGTGCGTCCCCCGGCTTCGAGTACTTGCAGCAACCGGCGCTCTCCCGAATAGAGGGACCAGCACGCACACCGTACCAAACAATGGCTAACGCCGCCCTGGCAGACCCTCACCCTGCCGAAACCACTGGTGGAATTCGGCAACAAGCGTATGATTCTGCACCAGATCGAGGCCCTCGCCGCTGTTGGTGTCACCGACATCGTCCTGGCTGTGAACTACCGTCCGGAGATTATGGAAAAGTACTTGGCCGAGGTGAGTGCTCCGAGTGCCCTGGGAGCCGGTGACGAGCGGCTGTGTAGGTAGTCGAGCTGACGTGCCCGCGAACAACAACAGTATGAGCAGCAATTCGGCATCAACATCACCATCTCGATCGAGAGCGAACCCCTGGGCACTGCTGGGCCCCTGAAACTTGCCGAGAAGGTCCTGACAAAGGACGATTCGCCCTTCTTCGTTCTGAACTCGGACGTCACCTGCGAATACCCCCTCAAGGAGCTGGCCGAATTCCACAAGTCGCACGGCGATGAGGGCACTATTGTTGTGACCAAGGTGGAGGAGCCATCCAAATATGGTGTCATCGTCCACAAGCCGAACCACCCCTCACGCATTGACCGCTTCGTCGAGAAGCCGGTCGAGTTTGTCGGCAACCGCATCAATGCCGGCATTTACATCCTCAACACGTCGGTGCTAAAGCGCATCGAACTGCGGCCCACGTCCATCGAGCACGAGACTTTCCCCGCCATGGCCAAGGACGGTCAGCTGCACTCGTTCGACCTCGAAGGCTTCTGGATGGATGTCGGGCAGCCCAAGGACTTCCTCACAGGCACTTGCCTGTATCTGTCGTCACTTTCGAAGAAGGGCTCCAAGCTGCTCACCCCGCCCACGGAGCCGTATGTGCACGGCGGCAACGTGATGATCGATCCCTCAGCCAAGATCGGCAAAAACTGCAGGATAGGACCGAACGTGACCATCGGCCCGGACGTCGTGGTGGGCGACGGTGTGCGGCTGCAGCGCTGCGTGCTGATGGCCGGGTCTAAGGTCAAGGACCACGCCTGGGTCAAGAGCACCATCGTCGGCTGGAACAGCACCGTTGGCCGCTGGGCGCGCCTCGAGAACGTGACTGTTCTGGGCGACGACGTCACCATCGGCGACGAGGTCTACGTCAACGGCGGCAGCATCCTCCCTCACAAGACCATCAAGTCCAACGTCGACGTGCCGGCCATCATCATGTAACCGGAGCCATGTGGTGTGGCCATGTTTGCTGTCCGGGCGACCGAGGCTTGCCTTCCTCTTTCTTCGTTTGAGATACACTACACCACTCTTAGGCCTTTTTAAATGCCCTACTTAAAAAACCTCCTTTCTAATACCAAAACGGAGGCGGAACACGGCGAGCTACACTACACGCCGATTGCGTCTCTGAGCGGAAACCTCTTCTCTCTGCATTCGCCATCTGCTTCGGCCTGTCAATAACTACTGCGCCACCAGGGCCTGACGTCTGGATTCGAGCAACCGTGGCCGTCTCCGATGTTGATGCGGTAGCCGGGGTGCTCTGTTTGGAACCGTTTCTGGGAGACGGAATCTCCGGAAGATTACAACGGGCGGTTATGGATGTACATGAACTGGGATTCGACATCGCGTCGGGCGGTTCCGGGGTTCAGGGAGGGCTATGGATACTGCACTTAGCATCATGGAGACGGGCCGGGAAAAAATGACTCTGGCGTAGGCTGTCGGGCGGGATTCCGGATCTGCACTCGGTGGTGGGAGCACTATCGCAGCGCAATAAACATCACTGAACTGACACCGCGGAGCAATGGCTGATGAGTGCGTTGTATTGGATGTGTGCACGGCGCCACGAATATGTTGCCATGAGCCCCTTCGTTGCAGTCTCAAAAGGATACCAAAGGGGAACCAGGCAGCCTCGGGACTCTATGAGCGAACTTCACCAGCGATCGCAGCGCAACGGTATGCGTTCACATTACTTGCTTCGCTACTTTCTCGTGGCTGATGTTTGTAACTGATTGCCAGCCCTGGCACACGGATGACTCTCAGCTGACGCTCACTCGCAGTACAGCCACTACTAGGACTATTAACACAGCAACAACGGCAGCGGCAGCGGCAACAACACCACCAGTCAACTCGGCCCTGGCCACATCCCACAGCGGAGCTCCATCACCAGACACAGCGGCAGCCGCGGAGATGCCTTCCACCACAGATTCCTCACCGTTCTATCCCTTAGCCTCCCACCCTCGCCCTGACTCCCTCGCCATACCAGCTTCCTCAACGTATCTAGTCCCCCGGTTATCTCCTCCAGCCAGACCGACGCCGCCATTCTCCTTCTGGCCTCTGGGAATTTCCGCCTCCACTTGTCCGGCGTCACGGCTTGGGGTCTTCAGGAGTCCCTCCGTCTCTCTGGCATATTTGTTTCGCTTACGGTCTTAGACCCGAGTGTTCTGGTTTCCTAGGGCTTGTCTGGTTTTTTACCCTCTCCTTGGTATGGGTGTGGTGTTCTGGGGCTGGTTTCCCCGGGCAACGTTTTCCTCCTCCCCCTCCCCTAACCCCTGCCCCCTTTCCATCCGAACTCCCTCGCTCGCCTGGTATGCCCAAGTTGCAATGGGTTGTGAGTTTGCTGAATGGCACGGCATGCACCAGCGTAACGTCCTGGAGCAATTCAAATGATTGTCTTCCGATGCTTCCCTTAGGGGCCCTGGCTTGTCATGGTTCGAGGACTACGCCCAAGCAAGGGCAACTCGGCCGGCCGTGAGAATGTCTCGGAACTTTCCATCTGCTTCGGTTCCGGGAGTTTTGGATGGACACCCCGCCATGGAGTGATGACATTCACGCATTGATCTCGAGATATTGCCCAGCTAAGTAAGGTACGCTGCTCACACAGCAGGCGTGGCATTGTTTCTTACAAGAACATCATGGGATTCGCGAGGAATGTATGGCATCATACGGGGACACTAAACAAACGATGAGTTCCAGGATGGTTTGCCTGTATTCCGTACAGTAGTACTGTGGTAGTGGACCTGCCCCTGAGTAAGGCGGCCTCGCCCATATGGACATTGAACGAACAAAGCATCAGGATAGGACCAGGGCCCGAGCTGATCATGCGCTTTGCGCCTGGTTGACCCGGAGCTGAATGAGGCTTATGAGGTTCTCCGCGGTTGATTGCCTGCTCCAACACAACATGAAGGTAGAGTGGTCGTTGGAGTTCGGCGCTGGCTTATTGTGGCAAGCCAGTGCCAATTCTTGAATGTGTTGTCTTCATAGGTGATAGGACTCTCATGACTCCGAAAGTGAGCAGCCTAAATATCCCCATTGAATCTCATCTCGACCCCAGAAGGGCCTCATGTTGCAAGGCAAGCCATGCATTCAACGTCAAGGAGACCTGAACGCCTATTATTCTATTATGACTATCGAATATCATACTGTGGTATACAGCCGGCCACTCCCGTCCTCTCCGCTCCGCTAAGTCCACAAGGTGATGACGGTGGTATTCACGGTTATCAGACCAATACACTCAGCACCGAAGAACAGATAACCAACCCATACAGGCCCCGGAAACAGACAAAAAACGCCAAATCAAAGCCAACTCGCTAAACCCCATCATGCCCTGAGAAGTAAGAAGCGAAAAAGAGAAGATAAATCAGACCCCAAAGCCGCTCGCCATGCAACAACAACTTAAAAAAACACACAAACACCCACACACGCACATACCACCTACTCAAAATCAGAATTGTCCTCCCTGACCCACCCCCTACTCATCTCCACGGCCTGCTCCCACTTGCGGAACAACCTGTCCGCCTTGGCCTTGTCCATCTGCGGCAGGAACACCTTGCGGCCGTTGCGATTGACCTCTTTGAGGTCGTCGAGCTCGCGCCAGACGCCGGTGGCCAGGCCGGCGGCGATGGCGGCGCCGAGGGCCGTGGTTTCACGCATGCGCGGGCGGTCGACCGGGATGCCGCAGACGTCGGCCTGCGTCTGCATGCACAGGTCCGAGTTGGACAGGCCGCCGTCGACGGCGAGCGACTCGAGCTTGTGGTTCGAGTCCTTCTCCATGGCCTCGAGGATCGCGCGCGTCTGGTAGCAGGTCGCCTCGAGCGTGGCGCGCGCGATGTGCGCCTTGGTCGTGTGCTGCGTGATGCCGACTGCGGACCAGTGTCAGCGGGCGTGAGTCAGCGAGAGCGGGGGAGGAAAAAAAAAAAAAAAAAAAGGAGGCTTACAGAGCGTGCCCTTGGCGTCGTCTATCCAGTACGGAGCGAAGAGGCCGCTGAAGGCTGTGACGAAGACGACGCCACCGTTGTCCGGCACTGATTCGGCCAGGGAGGTGATGTCGCTTGATTGAGTGCCAAAGCCGAGGTTGTTCATGAGGAACTTGACGCCAGCGCCGGCGACGGCGATGCTCCCCTCGAGGGCATACACTGGTTTCCTGCCGCGCCCGAAGTCGTAGGCTACCGTGGCCAGAAGACCGTACTTGGAGATGACGGGCTCGGTGCCGACATTGTACAGGAGGAAGCAGCCAGTACCGTATGTGTTCTTGGCCTGACCCGGACTGAAGCCGCACTGGCCGACCAGGGCGCTAGACTGGTCGCCCAAACACCCGGCGATGGGGATGCCCGCCAGCGGCCCACTGGCGAGCTTCCCGAAGCACTCGGGGTCTGATGACGGCACAATCTTAGGCAGCTGCACCTTGGTCCTGTCGATGCCAAAAAATCCCAGCAGCTTGTCGTCGTACTGCAGGGTGCGCAGGTTCATGAACATAGTCCTGCTGGCGTTAGTGCTGTCGGTCACATGGACGGGCTTGGCGGCATTTGCACCGCCGTTGAGCCGGTAGATGAGCCAGGAGTCGACGGTTCCAAACGCGAGCCGGCCTTCCTCATACGCTTGTTTCACGGAATCTACGTTTCGAAGGAGCCAGAGCAACTTGACACTGCTGGGGTACGTGGAGAGGGGCAGACCGCAGAGGTCCAAAAGGCTATCTGATGACTCGCGCGACTTGAGCTCGCGCACGAGCGCCTGTGTGCGGGTGTCGGGCCAGACAATGGCATTGTGCAAGGGCTCGCCGGTGACGCTGTCCCACACTACTGTCGTCTCGCGCTGGTTCGTGATGCCGATCGACCGGATGTCGGATATCGAGTACCCCAGGTCGACAAACTTGCGCACGGCCTCGTCAATGCACTCCTCGACGGAGCGTAGAAGTTCGAGAGGATCATGCTCGTGCCATCTGGATTTAGGTAGCGTTGAAGTTAGCACGAAAAGGGATGCCGTTGCTTCGCAGCAGTAGATCCGCAGGCAAGGTGTGAAGGTGATGCGGGGGTGAAGAAGGGAAAGGAGTGGGTGGGCATAGCATACCCTGACTTGGGGTACAGGTTCTCAAACTCTAGCTGATGGCTCGCGACAGGGTCGCCCTCGCCGTTGAAAATAAGGAAGCGTGACGACGTGGTGCCCTGGTCGATGCTGCCGACGAACCAGCGGCGCTCCCTCTCCTCGTCCGTCTCCAAAATTCCCCCCGGGAGATGGTCTTCGTGGTGAGGGGACAAGTTGACGAGGCCGTCGGCTGTAGTGGGCTTCATAAACGGCCCGTCCAGGCTTGATTTTGGACCGCCGGGGATGACCGTGTCCTCAACGCCGGGGACGACCGTGTTCTCAACGCGAGCTGGAATCGGGTTTGCACTGTGGACCATGGTGCGTGGGCGTTGGTGTTGATGCTGCTGGCGCTCGCTTCCCAAGTGCTTGCAGGATTGGAAAAAGCGTATTTGATCTCCGTGCTTCCGGGAGGGCGGGACAATGGCTCGCTTCGGCCGCGGACGAGATAACGCTGATAATGGCTGGTGACGCGGGGCTTTGGAGGGGTCAGAATTGGGCAGGTCGACATAAGAGCAAGGCCTGGTCCTAGCTATTCGTACAGCGATTATGATGTGGATGTGTAAGCCGGCGGAGGGTGATTTTCGATGCACGCGGGGCTGTTGATACTGGGAGTGACGCTATCGCGTTCCACAGGGCGGAGGCTCCAACAGTCGGGAGGGCGACAACTCGAGGGACGACGGTCCGCCGCAACAGGGGCGCGCACATTGCAGCGGGCGGCGTCGGGTGTTTAAGCGCCGGGCTAGCTGGCTGCGGCTGGGCGTTCTCCTCAAGCGTCCATGTGCTTGGTGCAACTCGAGCCAATTTCGAGCCAGCGTGCCGGTCGGGTCAATCTCTTCCAGGCTGAAGCTGGAAGGCGCATGCCGAGGTCGCATCCTGCGGAGAACCTTGGGGATGAAAACTGGGGCCGAGGCCTGGCCCATTGGTGGAACATTTGCGGGGGAACCGAGGCGCGGGGGGATTATCAGCGGGGTCCACCGCTTTAACCCCGCCGGCGCCCCGCTGGCACCCCGCTGTAACCCCGCCTACCGAACTCTTGCTGCTCGAGGGCGTCGAACACCGAGAGGTTGAGCCAGGTGTGAAGGTAGTGTACATACACAACAAAAGTCATGGCATTTGGATGATCGTCACTCCCATAATCTACAACAGTATCTTACATGTCATCGAGTCCTGTTGGCGTCTCCAATAAACGTCTTTCAGCTCGAGCTCGAAGGAAGCACAGTCTTCCTCCGCAGCGGCATCCGCCCTTGATGAAGCCCCGAATCTTGTGGATGGCCGGTTTCCAGAGACCCAATGCGTTGGGCTAATGTTTGGTGCTACTGCAAAGCCCAAAGCACGTCAAAGATCTCTCTCTGTCTAGACGCTCGGACTGTACATCATTCGCTGCACAGCCCTCGGCACCACCTCGGTTCATCGGCTCGAGAATTGCGAAGGAATGCACACTTCCAGAAGGAGATGGAATCCACAATATCGGCTGGCCAGAACTTTAAGTCTTTGAATGACCGCCAGGTTACCCTGAGTCGCAGGATCTGAGATCGGCGTACCCTGCTCGACTCACCGGGGTGGGTTGTCTCATTGATCCAACTCTTTCCTGCGTAACTGTGAAAATGAAAAGGCAACTCGAGTCAGGTTTAATCTCGTACTGGATCGAAGACATTCATTTTCATTATGCCTGGCAGACAACTGACCTCCTCAACGGTTCAGAGAGCAGGCCGAGTAATAGCAAAGCGCTTCTCCTAGTCATAAAGAAAACCAAACCAGCCTCAACCCCAGGAATATTTATGTACATTAAACCGAGAGAAAGGATAGGACGTGCGGGAACATCAGAATCAACCCGGAAAAAATAGCAGTCACTGTCAGGGAATCAAGCCCTACGTGGGGTCAAACCCACAACCTTGAGATGTCTAACAAAGAACCTCCAAATAAGAGTCTCATAGAGGTGAACCTTCGTGTAGGATGAACCAGCTCCAAGCTCTAGCATATTAGCTAACTACAGTCGACCGACGTGACAAGCTGTGGGAGAACATGCCGCTCATTCGCCGCCGAAGACGGAGCAGTTTGTCATCGGGCTCGCTCCCCCACTGCATGACGAGGGGCCACGCGCCGTACGGACAACCGGGATGACAGCCCCAACCTCGACGTTGTTGAGCTCTTCAAGAAAGACATCTTCCCACCGCAGATGCGGAAGGCGATGTGCCAAACTGCGTCACTGACCGCTGCTGGGCCGGGTACTCCGAGTCAATCCAGGACTTGGCGCTCAAAAGAGGGGGATGAGTGTTGCCAACTTATTCAAGAAGGCCTACTGGAACTGGACAGCACACAGGGATCCCCGGGAGACATAGAGACTCAGTTGAGCTAAACATAACCACATGGATAGACTCTGGAAGGAAACAGGTATGTGGCTGCCGCAAGCTTTATGCTTCCACCCAATTTTCAGACTCGGTCTGACCGAAGGTTCCACTTCCTTGCCATTTCTCACACGGCTACCGCTTCGTTGTCTGTCCAATGTACTGTAGAGCTGCAAATATGACGGTTCATCCAATTCGTGTTCGGAGATGAACTTGATGCTGGGAATGGCTTGCCCAGCAAGAGCACGGGCTGAGCAAACGAGGTGGTACATGTGTCTGGAACGGGCAATGAAAGTCAGTGAAACGAAGCTCGAACAATGTATTGATGAATGGCATCGCATGCGCCAGCTCACTGCTTCAACACGAGCTTCCCCCGGAACGCGAATCTCTGTCCTTCTTGCCTCGCGTGTAACGTCCAGGTTAGGCAGTGCCTTGCATCAAACTTGAGCTCCTTACTCATCAGCCAGGGAGAAACCTTTTGTGTATTCCTCTTCCTGTGTATGTATGACAACCGGCTACGTGACCCCGTAGCGAGATACCGATGTCCCCAAACCCCAACCGGACCATGACAGGTGGTCTCGCCCGCCCCGCTAGACCTGGGGGCAGAACCCGTGAAGAAAAACCGACATGTATGATACCACAGCACAATGGTACAACCACCATACATCTCCCAAGACACCATGCCATCCATAATTCCGTGGGCCCCTAACCATCCCCCAGCCGAACCCAAAAGCCGGTCATGCCTGTCATCGCCCATACCCATGCATGCATGCTTGGCCGCCAGCTCGCCATCGCTATGATCATATGATGCTCGCTTCCCGGTCGCAAAAATCCGCGATGAAATGCGAGGAGAGAGGAGGAAATGACCCAACCAGCCGGAAACAAAAAGGGAGAAAAAGACAAGACAAGGCAAAAGAAAGAAAAGCCCAGCGGCTGAATCTGCCATCCACCCGTCAAGACACATCACTGATCCACTTCCGCTCAGTCCGAGTCCCCAGACTCAGAGTTGCCATCCGCTTGCGAAGCCTGCGAAGCCTGCGAAGCGGCAAAGGTGGTGGCCATCGACGCCGACGTGTTCCTGCGGACGACCTGCGGAGTCCCGACGGTGCCGCTCCGGTTCAGCGTCGGGCTACGGCTGCGGCTGCGGGGCGGGGGGATCGCGTTGCCGGTCCGGCGCTCCTCCTCGCAGTTCGGGCACGGGCCCGGGCTCTCGTACACGTCGTACAGGTGCCGGAACCAGGGATACAGCTGGACCGCCTTGGGCCGCCGGGTCATGTCCTCGTCCATCATCTGGCGGATGTGGGGCAGGATGGCGAGCACGGCCGCGACCGAGCCCTCCCGCGACCGGTCCGAGGCTGCCAGGTCGCGGCCGAGGAGGGTGAGAGTCGAGAGGTAGGCGTCCAGGTTGTGCAGCGACTCGGCGTACGTGAAGTAGTCGCTTGATAGGAGTCCGTAGTGTGGGGCCGGGGAGGCCGACGACGACGAGGTGCGCCGGAGCCGACCGCGATCGAGTTCGTCCTCTGCGAACCTGGGCGGCTTGCCGAGGAGGACGGTGGCGATTTCGAGGAAGACGCAGCCGAGCGAGAAAATGTCCGAGCTCGCGTTCCGGCTGCGCTCCATGAGACCTTCCGGGTCAGCATACTTTAATGTCTTTGGCGTCGGGCCATCCGACAGTTCATCCGTCTCGAAATGCTTGGACAGACCAAAGTCGGTGAGCACGGGCAGGCCGAAGTCGTCGACGACGATATTCTCCGGCTTGATGTCCTTGTGGCGGATCTGCACGCCCTTACGGTGCAGATATGCCACGGCTTGTGCCAGGCATCCGAAGTACGTGTGGAGTTGCGGGATGATCCAGTCCGCCGCCGCCTTGGGGTTCTGAAAGACTTCCTCCATGAAGGCCCGTAGGTTGCATTGAGCCGGGGGGTACATGGCGATGCCAAGGATGTGCTTCTTAACCCTCTCGTTGATTTGGGACATTGCGTGCGCTCTGCCCCTCGCCCGGCGTTTGATCTCGCGGGTCTGGATGCAATAGTCTTCGAACGACGCTACGTAGGCAACGATGTGCGGGTGCCGGAGCTTGGACAGGGTCCCGACTTCCTTCAGGGCATTGCTGCGCGCTTCGCTGTCAGGCCCGGGAGGTCGTGTGGCCTCCTTGCAGACGATCACTTTCAGTGCGAGAGGCCGACGGTACGCATAACCCTCGGGAGCAGTGACTCTGTAGACAACGGTCGATCCGGACTCGCCCAGCTCCGGACCCTGTTGTACGAATGGGCTCGGCGGCTTGAGGTACTCCTTGGAACAGTGATGGAAGATCTTGTGTTTGTCCGAAGAGAGGCCGCTGCCCTTCAAGGCTACAAGCCAAGCGGCTGAGGTTTCCCGATCGGTGTCGTCCCAGACAAAGTTCTTGTCATCCTCAGAGCTGAGAAACTCACTCAGCGGGATGGTCTGTGCCTGGGACGACTGGCTGCCGTCGGACTCGAACGACATCGGGCCTCTCTTTGGTAGGATGGGATGGGTGGGACAAAGTTGGCGGGGAGGCTAAGCAGTCGAGTAAGACTGGGATGATGTCTGCGGGTTGCTGTGGTACAGTTCGCAGGATCTCGGGCCGAGTCCGTCGAGCGCCGATGCCGATGGGTCGGGGCCGAGAAGGGGGAAACAGCGGAGCACGAAGCCGATGACACAGGCGGAAGAGGCAGCCGAGACTGCCGATGACGAGACAAAGGAGGTGGTACTCAAAAGAAAAAAGTAAAGGCTCAGTGAGCGGAGGCAAAGAAGGTAAGGCTGCGTCCCCCAGCGCGCACATGAGCAGGCAGCGCACCTGTTTGCGGGAGTGCTCTGCTGCGGCGACAGGTCAGCTTTTGATCGCCCTGGTTACGAATTGTGATTTGACACCAGCCCCAGCCGCACAACTCACCAGCCGCCTGCGGCTGCAGCTTCAGATTGGCGCCGCCCTGTTCTCTCACCGGCGGAGCGGGCGGTTGAGTGGCCGAGAACAGCGCTCGGGGTATGCGGCCTCGGTGAAGGTCAAGCCGGGGGTGCGCTGTGCGTTTTCAAGGCGAACCCGAGCGGGCAGCTTAAGGTTAATTTGCCAACGAGAAAAGGGAGGGTTGGAATACCGACACCCCCCGGATTCTACAATACAGCTGTGTAAGGCAACATTTCTTGGATCTTCCTTGCGGCTGACACTGCCCAATGCCGACTGGTCCCTGTCCAAGAGAGGTGCGGGACGGGCGGCCCCCTTGGCTACCTCAACCCCTTTTCAGAACCGGGGTGCCCCGCAGATTGGATGCATGGCGGCGGCGCGGTGGGTGCCTGACGGGTGGATCGGACCCGGCCGTCATCCGCAGCGAACCAAGATTCAGGGCAGGAGCAATCAAGAACCTCTGAGCAGATGCCAACTCGGGCAGACACTGGTCCTTTCTACAGAATACTGCCCGGTGATGCAGCTTTGAGAATTGGCATGTCGGGAAAGGGATCAATCACTTCCTTGGAATCCGAACTTAAGACTAATACCAGGATCCCTTTCTACATCTTAACTGCCTAGGTAGTTACCCATTGAAAGCAACAAACGTCGCTGCGAACTATCGCGTACCCTAACCCTAGCCCCTGGGTCGGGGCTCCGGTTGAGGTCCCAGGATGGGAAAGAAGGCAGGTGCGGCCAGTGCTCTGGCAAGAAAACCGGCCGAGCATCGGATCCGAAAGGACCTTACACCACTCTCTGACCTGATGATGGTGTGAGTCAGCTTTGCTCATGTGGTCCATACCTGGGGCCAAACAAGGCTCGACTTCGCTGCCGGCTGCTCCCACTTTTGACGGCCGCATGACCTCTCCATCAGTTGCCTCCTTCCCCAGGCCACGTAATTGCTACTCCAGATAGTCAAGCAAGATCCCGGATTTCCCCGAGATTGAACTGTAAATTCCACCCTCAGCAGACACGTTGTGGCTAACCAGGACCCTGAAATGCGGGATCTGGTTCCTTTGCGGAAAGCGAGACTGTCGGCGAGGTATTAGGGAAGTGTATTCGTTATTAATGCCCCCCAGGAGAACAAGGGATGTGTTGTCTTCCAAGTCATATACAAGAAAGTGGCTAAGTCATGTTGTCATCTTGCCAGATGCCAGAGCCACGACTCCTTGCCAGCGAATGAGGATTTGACCACGCCCCAATATCCCACAACCAACCAGTATCCCAACAAAACGCTAGAGACGAAGAATACGCAAACCAGCTGTTTACAGGGAACTTGAACCCACCTCACTCCTTCACAGCCCGCCGAGCGCTATCGAGACAACCGTCAGCACAGTCTCAACACAGTCTCCCCCATGCCTTCATAAGATAGGGAGGTAGAAAGAAGAAAAGAACTCGAAAAAAAAATTGGGACTCACCGGCAGAGTAGCACAGGTACCAGGTCAAGCTCGCGCCGCCGTCGAGCCAGCTCGGATCAAAATTTGGCTGGCTGAAGAAGGTGTAGGCGCCGCGGGGGTCGATCGTGGCGTAGTTGCCGAAGAGGATGCCCTTCCAGCCGCCCTGGACGGCCTCGGCGCGGCCGCCGCTGAAGTAGGTGGCCCACTCCTCGGCGACGAACTTGGGGGTGCGGATGAAGGGCGTGTGCGGCAGCAGCGGCAGCATGTGGATGCCCTGGATGTACTCGATGTTGGTGCCGAACCAGGTCGTGTGGTCGATCTTGTTCTCGAACAGGATGCCGGCCACCTTGTTTCCGATAAATTCGGGCGGCTCGACCGTGTTGGATGCCGTGTAGAGGTAGTAGGACTGCATCGACCGGGCCTGGACTGAGAGCATCAGGTTGCCGCTTTTTGCTCTTTTGGTCAGTTACGCACCGCCTTGTTCTACCTCGGCCTAAGTTACCCCGTCCGAGGGGCAAGGGAGAGAGAAAGGTGAGTAGGGATGAGAATTCGGGACTCACCGAGCTTCCATCTTCTTGTCGCCAGAGACGGAGCCCCACATCTTGATGGCGTACGCGTGCATGGTGTCTTCGGAACTGGACTCCTGGTCTTTGCCATCGAGCGTGTCGAAGAGGCCGTGCGCCCAGCTGTGGCCGTGGTACCAGTCGAAGGACCGCCAGACGGGGAAGTACGGGTCCCGCGTGCTGGGGTTGGCGACGTCGCGGACGAGCATGTTGACGTAGGCCTTGTTGGGGCCGATCCACGACGGATCGAGGTGTCCGATGACGGCGGCCGTGTAGATGAAGTAGCCGTAATGGAAGTGGTGGTCGTTGTAATACGTGTTGCCAAAGTCCATACCCGTGTCGCCTGTCACGTACGTCGCCGACGATACCACTCCTCCCCACGCGCCTGATCCCATGTTAGACCTGCCAACCAGAAACAAGAGAAGAGACAACTGAGCGGTGGTATCCCGTGCTTACTCTCGTACACAAGCGGGTACTGCTGCGCATTCTGTACGAAGCGGGCGAAGGCCACCTTCAGCTTGTTCAGTCCGGCCTGGGCCAACTCCTGATCTCCCAGCAGCTCCTGGACCGCCAAGATGAGACTAGCAAACTTGGCCAGCGCCTGTGATCTGTTTAGCTTCCAAAGCGTGCCGCTGGAAATGTTGCCACCTCACCTTCCCGTTGAAATACATCGAGTCCTGGTTCGTCTGCTGCAGGATATCCTGCGACGTCTCCTGCTGAGAGATGTTGTGGATGAATCGCTTGGTCGCGTCGGAGATGGCGGTGACAGTCCCGGCCTGCGGCGACCAGGGCAAGAAGCCCACGTTGGTCGGCAGGTTCGACTCGACCATGGTCCATGAATCAGCGACGACTGCGGCAGCCATGCCCTTAGTCGTGGTCTGCAGCAGCACGCCGGTCACCTTGCTCCGGGTGGCGGCGTCGAACGAGCTCTGGTGGTGAGGCAGCGCGAACATCGCGAGCGTCGTCGCGGGCATGCCGGCCTTCTGGAAACAGAACTTGTACGTCCCCGTCTTGTCGTCCACGGACCCCGACAGCTCGATGCCGGTGGGATACGCACCGCACGCCTGGTCGTACACCGCCTCGCCATTCCCAGGGTCCTTAGCAACCTGGATGATGCCGTAGAACGGCCCCTTGGCTTGTGCGAACCCGTTGTTGACCACTTCAAGATCCAGCGGGTCTCCTCGCGTGTGGTATGCATACACCAACCAGGTCCTGCCGTCTTCGAGGTGGAGCTTGTACTTGGTGACTCCAGGCTTCGGATCCGTGGTGGTGCGGGTGACGGTCCTGAAGAAGACGCCTGTCTGGATCACTGGAGAAGCCCCATTGTAGATGGCAGTGATGAACGCCGAGCCCTGGACCAACGGGAACTGCACCGCGGCACCGGCTTGTGCGTTCGGTCGCAGACTGACTTGGACGGAGAAGTCGGTCAGCGACTCCGTGGTCAGCGCCGTGTCGGTTCCCAGTTCCTTCGCCGAAAGGCAGACGGACTGAATGCCGATGGGGTTGATGAAGTACGCCGCGGCGCCCGTTTCTGGGCTGGTCTGGCCGTAGACCCTCTGACTGCCCTCCACATGCGAAATAGCCAGGCCCCAGCTCGCTGACGCCCCCTGGCCCCGCGCCCAGGACACCGCGTACGGGTGCAAGTACGTCGGCGAGGTCTGGTTGCCCAGGAAGAAATTCGCGTAGAACTTGTTGGTCTCAATCGGGCCGTTCTTCGCGATGCCCAGCCTCGGCGCCGGATGGTCCTGCTTCCTGCCGATGTTTGCGGGTGGCGCATCTGTGGAAATGGGATCGGCGAAAATGTCCTGGGCCGCCATTTTGATAGCGATCGACGCCGTGGCCTGCAAACTCACCAAGATTGAAGCCACAGGGAGCAGCGAAGTTGGCTTGGGGATCGGGCTCGTCAAGATTGGCACCGAGGTAACATGCCCTAGCGTCTCGAGAGCGGATGGGGTGATGCCGGGGGCTGGCGTCTTTGTGCTGGCGAGGATCTGGACCGTTCCAGATGGACCAAAGCTCGTGATGACCTTGGCGCGAGAGGTGAAAGCGTCTCTAGGCCGAGGAGCGTCCCAAGCTCGTTCCGTCACTGGCAAAGGGGTGCTGGCCGCTTGCCTGAGAGTCTCGGTACGCTGCGGAAGGACCAAAGCCGCACCGCCAGCTTCTTGAGGAGCATGAAGCTGCAAGGAGGGCGCCTGGACAACTTCTTGGCTTAGATGTTCAGAGTTGTCGTCTCCTTGGAAGGGGAGAGATACAACAACCTGCAAGACAGTTAGCAGCACGAACGCTAGCCTCCGTATCTTCTCCATTTTTGACGACGGGCGGCATATCCAGGAGTGCCAGCTGAGGGAGCCCCAAGCAGCTGGGTCGTCGGGGCATATAAACCTTCCCAACTCCATCTGGGCGGACGCCATCTGAGATGACCGTGCTGGCTGTTTTCAGATTGCGCCGTGATCATCCCGAGCCGGCCGTTGCTCCCCAGAGACAAGATCGTCTCCTGGCTGGCTGGCTGGCATGTGTGGCTGCGCGGCTGATGAGGAGATGTGGATCCGTGAGTCTTGGAATCAACATGAAAACAGGCCCTTACCTTGGAATCGTTGGAATGCTGAGGTATCGGATCACAGACGCAGAGCTGGAAAACAACAACAGGACAACGGTATCGATGTATGGGAAGGCAGGTCAAGTTGATCTAGTGTAAATACACAGGAGGTGACAGAGCAGGTGGGCGCCGAGACCAGGGTCTGACTTAACAGGGATTGCGATCTGGCAGTGTAGTGTAGATAATAGTTTAGTAACTCGTAGGGCTGAGGATGGACTAACTAGGGGGATTGCGTGGTTTGGAGGAGGATGCATCCCAATTAATAAGAACCGGTTTCCTGGAAGCTGGTCTTGCCTTGAGGTCCGGTGGTAGCTTGGAAGTGGATCCAGCGCTGCACATTGTCGGTTGCGATGTCCAACCTCGTGAGGCAAGCGCTCCTGCATCCCTGTCTGGTGACAACCCTGGTCAGCAGCGTGAGGGTGTGACTGACATGGATCAACTTTCGAGAACCGGATTTCGCTAGGAATGCGTTGCGGCGCGAGCCATGAGACGCAAGAGAACGAGAAATGTTTATCCCGGGGTTGTACAGGGCCCAGCGTTGATTCAGGGCGAAATTCTCCAAGGGCAAATGCAAGCATCCCCTCTGGTTCCAAAGGGTAGGCAGTGTTTGGGTGCTGTCTTCTTCCACGAACTCTGGCGTTGCTGGTATGCGACGTAGCAAGAACCTCCAACCAACCAGGGCAACGATTCTGTCTGCATCCGTTCGACTGGTGAGGGGCAGACCAATGATCGAGGTGGTGGGATCTCAGACAGTGGACCCAGCCCGGTGGAAAGACATTGCTGCCAAGGATGAAACACGCATCGCGTGAGTTGTCTTCAATATGTTGTGTGCTGCGGAATGATGCTGAGGACTGCGAGTTCGTCTCGGAGTCACAATCCCAGGGCGTCGTACTTGCCCGTCACCGGAATCAGCCTCGTGACAGGCTTGGCCGCCCTCCTTTTCTCAAGCCCCGTCTGTCTGACCGGCCGCCTTGCTAAGGGCTCCCTGTAGTCCCTGGCCTTCCTTTCGCCCTTCTCGTGGTGCGGCTTGCTCTCCTCATTGTGCAACTTTGTGTTCCGCACTCCTGCCCCACGAACCGGCCTCTTCCCATGTCTCTCACTCGCGCAGTCCTTCTGCCGGCGGCTGGTGTGCCTCCCCTCCTCCTCTTTTCGGCATCTCCTCACCTCTCTCGGGTCTAGAACCCATGGTTTGGACAGCACATCTCTCTTGAGCTGCGCAACCTTCTCCCAGAACGCGACCTCCTGTTCTGTCGTGCGAAGATGCACAATTTTTTCGGCACGAATCTGCTTGTCCTTGCGGAAGGTGCCGACGCTGCCCTTGATATCCAGCACGTGTCCCACATCGATGGGAGCGTCAATTACCGGGAGAGGATTCGGATTCGGATTTGGATTTTGTTTGCCATTGGGGGCTGCTTCAACGGCAGCCGTTCCGGGCACATTGACGACGCACTCTAATGTTGCCCCGCTGCCATCATCAATCGTGTAGAAGTGCTTCTTCTCACGCTCGGTGATTGCAACTACAACACCGGAAATGCGGATCCATTTTATCGGGTGATTGAGGTGGAAGTAGACATCCTGGCCTAACCGGTGCGCTAGCGTTAGACTTGCCATGCCATCCGCCGCACCGTGGAACGCAATGATCACGTCGTCGTACCTTGGAAGCCAGGATGGCATCTCAATCTCCAGATGTCGGCGATCCGGAAATGGCACCAACGGTTGATGGTCGGCGACAGGTGGAAACAGTATTGCGGGTAGAGCTCGGGCTTCGTCGCGTCGGTCATGGCATCTTCGGCGTCGCGTGGCTGGGCGGGCAGCCTGGTTGATTCAGTCACAGGTCATCATGCCTGTTCACAACCAATCGAAGGTTCCCATAACCATGACAGTCTAATACATATGCCCGTTTGGGTTCTTGAGATGTGACGGTCAGGGAAGGCAGGTGCACCTTTGAAGTTGATTTCACGACCCCGCTGAGGTAAAGGCAACAGTGCCAAGACCAAGCAGCCCTCGTGCGCGTTGACCAGGTGACGTCTGTTAGTGAGCCCAACTGGGAAAGAGCCCAACCAAGGCCAATCATTTTCTGGCCACTTGAGCTTTGTCTTGGTCGTACACCTCCAGATTGGAGGGAGAGGGCCGTTGATCCGGCCCGAATGGGATTTAAATGTAGGAAAACACAGCTTTAAGTTGCTTTTGACGAGCCATTGCAATTGCAGGTTCAGAAAACGTAAGCAGCAAACAAGCATTCAGCGGACCAGTACGTTGAAAAAACATCCCACCTCCCAACGCCGAGGCACAAGTCCTTCATACCCCATGCCGATCCTCGATGCATCGCCCAAGAGCCCGGTGACCAAAACCGCCTTCATAAACGCCAGCGCTCCGAAAGCAAGCCGTCATTTGCGTTTTTTCCTCTTCGCCATATCAGCCTGGATCGCTTGGAACTGCTCCTCCGAGATATCCGGCTCCTCCAGCACCTTCGCCCCCCTCTTCTTGCCTTTCCCGGCCTTTGGCACAGCCCCGTACTTCTCCGCCAGCTTGTCCAGCATGCTCGCTCTGGACGCCTGATTCCGCTGGATCAAGGCGGTCAGGCCAGCCTCGGAATCCTTCTGGCTCTTCTTGCCGCCCCCGCGCAGCTTGTCGTACACGCCGAGCTCCTTGGCCAGCTCGTCGGCCTCCTGCGCCTCCTTCTTGGCCGCCCTGACGCGCGCCTGCCGGGCCTTCTTGGTCTCCTTCGCGTAGGCATCGAAGCGCGGCACGTCGCCCGCCTCGATCGCCGCGTCGATCATCGCGCGGAACCGCGCGTCGTCCTCGAGCACGTTGCTCAGCATGACCGTCTCGTAGATCTTGTCCATGTCGCCCTCGAACTCCTCGTAGGCCGCTAGAACGTCGTCCTTCTCCTCGTCCGAGTTCTTGTACCGCGCTGCAAACTGCTTGATCGCTTCCTCTGAAATCGCATCGCGGTACTGCTCGCGGTAGTATTCGGTCCAGCTGAAGCCTTCGGAGTCGACGACCGCCTCCGATGTAGAGCCGGTCTCGTCGTAGCGCTTGCGCCGGGCCGGGTCGGAGAGGACGGCGTAGGCGAAGGCGACCTCTTGGAATTTTGCTTTGGCCTCTTCTTTTTGGTCCTCGGGAGCCTTGTCGGGATGAGTTTTGAGCGCCGCTTTGCGGTAGGCCGATTTGACCTGATCCGGCGATGCGGTGCGCTCGAGGCCAAGGACCTCGTACGGGTCAATCGAGGGCGGCTCGCCGTCTGTGAGATCGTCGTGGTCGGACATCGTGGTTGTCGGGGCTTTTTGTGCGTTGAGGTGGCCGAGGACCACGTTCCCCGGCTGGCTACTTGTAATCCGCACACCGGGAGAGTTGGGTAATGTTAAATGGATTCGCGATCGCGTCGCGTCAGGTCGCGTCAGCGCCGTTGCTGCTGAACGAGCCGTGTCAATAGTGGGGCGGCAGATACAGTGTGATAATCACCTCCCACGGATGACTGCACTGTTTGGGGAGTACTTTACATCCGTACAGTACGAATTCATCCTGAAGCTCCCTGTATCCCCCACCACCAGCTTGCCAGTCCACCTCCTCAGCTCACGTCGCGCAGAACATGTCTTCCGTCCGGCCAGGCGACCACAAGGCATACATGCAGCTCGCCTTGGAGCACGCGCGGAAGTCGCCTCCGAAGCCGACCAACTATCGCGTGGGAGCAGTTCTGGTGGACTTGGCCACAAACGAGATTCTCGCGACCGGCTACACGCTCGAGCTTCCAGGGAACACGCATGCGGAGCAATGCTGCTTCATGAAGCTTGCCGAGAAGCATGGCGTCTCCGAAGAGAATCTCAAGCAAGTTCTCCCGCCCGAACTGGCGCTCTACACTACCGTCGAGCCCTGCTCGAAGCGGCTGAGCGGGAATCTGCCGTGCGTCGAGAGAGTGCTCCGCCTGGCCGGGTCCATCCGGACTGTGTATGTCGGCATCATGGAGCCCGAGACATTCGTGGCCGAGAACACGGGGAGACTCAGCTTGGAAAATGCGGGGATCTCTGTCGTTCATGTCGAGGGACTTGAGAAGGACATCTTGGAGGTTGCGACTGCTGGCCACGTCAGGGGTTGACCATGCGGTGAAACAAACTGCTGGCACCACGCCCGTCCGATGCACCGGAGGCTTTGGGCGAGAGAGGTTGATAGAAGAGAGCTGCGTCACTCCCCCCGCCAGCAGCTCCGGATTGTAGTTGCGGCCACCCAATTAGTTGGGCTTGATTCCGGACTTCACGGACTTGCGTTGAGTCTGCTTCAGATGTCACGCTGTGCAACCCCAAATGTTGAAGGTTTGGGCTTCTCCATCAATCATTCCCGACCAAGGACGCGCAGTACTGCCCGGCGGATTTGAGTTTATTTTCGAACCGGCATGGAACGGCATGGACGTGCCTTCCTCTTTTCCACATCCGCTCGCGGAGAGGGTGTGTAGGCCTTCTCGCCGTGCGGACTCCGCTGGCCTTACCCCAACGGTCAACAAACGGTGTATTGTACCAGCGCAATCACGCTTCAAATGAAGGCGGCCTGGTTCAAAACCCTCATGAGCCTCGTGGGCTCCGGTGCGGCGCTATCCCCGGATATCCGGAACGCTGGCTTTTCAGCCAGCAACCTCGACACACCTGAAGTGCTACATCCGCGGTCCTTTGCCCATTTCGGCTCTCAGCGCGTCAGGATCAACTACGGCCGCTTTACCGTGCCTCCGGCAACCGAGGAAAACGGCGTCAAGCGCTTTTCACTGCAAACCGCGCCGCCCTGTAAAGACTGCCTGCTCACGCGCATTCGAGCCGACCTGCAGCACCCCGATGGGACCGGCAGTGCCAACCGCGACACAGACGTCTGGCTCCGCCACGTGCTCGTCACCAACCTAGAGCGCGACTCCGCGACGTGTCCGCTGCTCGCAGCGCCGATCTACGCCTCGGGCAACGAGCGTGCCGAGGCAGACATCTCTCTGGGCAGGTCAGGCCTTTTCCCCTTCCTCTCTCTTTAGGCTTTCTTACCACCCGCTCGGCTGGCAGAAAGCTAACACAAAAAGCGAGAGAAAAAAACAACAGCACCCTCAAAGCAGGCTACCCCCTCTCGCCCACCGCCATCCTGATCTTCACCCTCAAGCTGATGAACCCCTCGCCGACCACCGCCCAGGCCGCCGTGCTCACCATGGACTGGGAATTCGTGCCGTGCCCCCGCGCCGCCGCGAGCGGCTTCCGCAACGCGACGCCCGTCTGGCTCGACATCGACGGCAGCTGCTTGCAGCACGGGTCCGAGGTGCCCGTCCCGGCCGTCGGGGGAGGCGGCGGGGGAGGCGGCGGCGGCGCCCAGGTGCCCTTTAGCCTGGCCATGGACCCGCCCTGGACGGCCGACCTGTCCGGCGAGGTGGTGCTCGTGCTGGCGCACCTGCAGGACGGCGGAGTGGAGCTGGACGTGTGGCGGGGCGCGCGGACCGTGTGTCGGTCTGTGGCGCGGTACGGGGAGGAGGAGCGGGGTCGGCATGGCGGCGGCGGCGGAGGAGGAGGAGGAGGAGGACGGGATGCGGTTGCGGGACGCCATCTGTCGGGTATGAGCGCCTGCGAGAGGATTGGGCGGGTCGCGCCGGGGGATCGGTGGAGTGTGAGGGCGGATTATGACTTTGCGAGGCACGCGCCGGTGATGGAGGGCGCGGCGCCGGCGCCGGTTATGGGCACTGCGTTGATGTATGTGCTTGAGGATGGGGAGTAGAGGAAGGCAGTAGACACGAAGTTGAGCGTTTGACAGTGGCAGTGGAGGTTGGTCTCAAGCTGATTCTAGTATCGTATTTAGTCGCTGAGAACCCATGGTGGACGCAGTGCTAATGATACACTAAGAGTGACCTTGAAATATGCCATCTAAGTTATAGCAACCTCTCCTAAATTGGTTTTAGCAGTGTAAAGGCGCAGTCAGGACCTTAGTTATTTCGTTTCAAGACTGTCCTTGGCTTTGATACAAAGTTAGGGCCTCTTACCTTCCTGAACACCCTCAACCTAGCCAGTGCTACATTGATATCATGATGGTACGTGGATAGGTAGGTATGTAAACCTGGTTTATTACGAGTCTTTTGCTTATCTCCCTGCTTCGTAGCAGAGCTTTGTTGCCGGGAGTAAGCAAGGCGCCGTGATGTGAATTAAAGTGACGTATTCCCGTTCTATTTAAATCCAGTGCCAAATGCCGCTTCCGCAACGCTCAAAAGCCGCTCCTGCAACGCTCAATGCACAAAATGCAGGCTCGAAACGACACCGCCAACTCCTCGCTAGATCTTCTCGCCCTCCAATATCGGCCGGGCCTCCTCGCTCCTCCACCAGCTGGCCGGGCCGCCGGGGTACTCGAAGCGGTCCATGCTCTCGGGCTTCATCTCGACGCTGTAGCCGGGGTCCATGGGGGTCTGGTAGAAGCCGTCCTTGATGACGGACGGGTGCAGGAAGTGCTCGTGCAGGTGGTCGACGTACTCGAGCACGGAGCGCTTGCCGCTGACGACGACGTAGTCGATGGTGCTGAGGTGCTGGGTGTACTCGGGCAGGCCGACGCCGCCCGAGTGCGGCACGATCGGGACGCCGTACTTCTTGGCCATGAGCAGCACGGCGAGCACCTCGTTGACGCCGCCCATGCGGCACGCGTCGATCTGGCACACGTCGATGGCGCCCGCCATCAGCAACTGCTTGAAGATGACGCGGTTCTGGCACATCTCGCCCGTGGCCACGCCGATGCCGTACGGCCGCAGGGCGTCCCGCACCGCCTTGTGGCCGAGGATGTCGTCGGGCGACGTCGGCTCCTCGATGAACCACGGCTTGAACTCGGCCAGCTGCTTCATGTACTCGATGGCCTCGGGCACGGACCACACCTGGTTGGCGTCCACCATCAGGACGTTGCCCCGGTCGTAGCCGATCACCTCGCGCGCGATGGCCAGCCGCCGCCGGTCCTGCTCGACGTTGCCGCCGACCTTGAGCTTGAAGTGCTTGTACCCCTTGGCCTGCGTCTCCTGCAGCAGCGCGCGCATCTTGTCCTCGCCGTAGCCGAGCCAGCCGGCGCTGGTCGTGTAGGCGGGCACGGCCCGGCTGTTCTCGGCGTCGCGGAGGCGGTCGGCCTTGCCGGCCTCGGACTCCCTCAGCATGGCGACGGCCTCCTCGGGCGTGACGGCGTCGGTGATGTAGCGGAAGTCGATGCAGTCGACGAACTGCTCCGGCGTCATCTCGGCCACGACGCGCCACACGGGCTTGCCGAGCACCTTGGCCCACAGGTCCCAGACGGCGTTGACGACGGCGCCGAGGGCGAGGTGGATGACACCCTTCTCCGGGCCAATCCACCGCAGCTGGCTGTCGTTGACGAGGTGGCGCCATGTTTGGCCCCAGTGGGCAACCAGGCTGGAGAGTGTCCTGCCCTTGATGCGCTCGGCGACGTGGTTGATGGCTGCGCAGACAATGTCGTTGCCGCGGCCAATGGTGAAGGTCTGCGGTCACAATGTCAGCACGAGCTTGGGAGGTTCGCAGCCGGGGGCCTCCGTACCATGCCGTGACCAGTGTAGGCCGAGTCGGTCTGCAGAATGCAGTAGGCGGCCGAGTAGTCGCCCGCTGCGTTCATGGCATCCGAGCCCGTCTTGTCCAGCGAGGTGGGAAAGCGGACATCGCGCGTCGTCCAGCCGGTGATGGTTATTTCGGCCATCTCTGCTGCTGTGCTGTGGTGTTTGGTGGGGGCGGGCAGGGGGCGGGGGGTTTGGAAGGAGAAACGAGGAGTTCAGAGTGCCAATTCTGAAGAAAAATGGCCCAGCAGGTATCCGTCCAGTTTTAGGTATTTCCCTCCCGGCTGGCAACTATCTCTTGAACCCCGACACCATCATGGCAGCTCGAGGACACGACCTCAGCCATCCACTTCCGACGCTGAGCGGCGGGCGCCCGGCCTCGGGGAAGTGAGGGGCACTGCATAGTGGGGTTGAAGTTTACTGCGGTACACAAGTTCAGGGGCAGGCACCGCGACTCATGATTGATGGAAAATCACGGGGTACGGACGTCTCCGAGCAGGCCCACACCATGACCCCATGGCGGCGACACTGGATCGTTCCGTGTAGGGATCCCTTCGTTGGATTTGCTGGCGTCTCCGTCGGAATAATAATCAGAGTACAACCGCGCCCAAGACCGAGTTCGGGTCGCACGTCCGTGCCTGGGTCCTGCTGTGAAGCTAGGGTCGCGGGCTGCTCGCCACTATCAAAGGGGGGGGATCGACTGCTTGCTGTGCCTCGTGTGCTTTCAGAGTAAGGTATGCGACAAGATCTTGCGCAACACCGAAGATCAACGCGCCAGCTGCTTGAAGTGTAGATTGAACCGGTGGCAACCTGCTCCGTCGTCAAGAGCGGCCGATGAGCGCCCTGTGAGCCTTGTGACACCGAAGCCCTTGATGGGAATCGCAGCTGAGAGTCCACCCTCTAACTTAAGGTACCTGGGAGTTATCCGCGACCGCAACTGCTCCAAACCGAGCAAGTGGGTTCGTGCTTGTGGCCAGGGTTAAAACTTTTGTACAGTACACAAGAAGGGAAAAAGGCCTCAGGCTGCTCAGCACCTTCTGTGTACGGATTCACTGTGTAAGCAGCAAATTGAGTTTTCTGAGAGCAGTGGTCCGTAGCAACATCACTTACCTTTTCCTTTTTAAATTCCATTGTGCACGTCGACGGTCTTACGGTGTGTCGGACATCCGATGTGCGCCTTTCCGCCCCTCCTCAAACTTTACGGCTTGGTTTTGGTTTTCGGGTCATAGCCCGCAACAAGCAGCGCTACTGCAAAGGTTCTCTTGACTGCTTCTTCCGCCCTAACAGCGCCAGAGAATCACCAAGCCCCAACCTCCAGCATGTTCGATGTCGGGGGCCAATGCAGGACGCTTCCCTGAGGACACATCCGAGCGAAATGCCCCTCGGAACCTGCCCGTCCCTCGGAACCTGCCCGTCCGCTTAGGCCGTGCTACTTTACTCTCTTGACCGCATATAGGATGACCTCAAGTGAATGGGCCTTTTTTTCATTTGAGCTGTCTAACCGACTCAGTCGAAGCAGTAGAACCACAAGCTCACCTTGGACCCCTCGACCGAACTCAGCTTCAACGCCGCCAAGGGAAGTACACGCCACAGAAACCCCTCGCTTCGTTCATGACTCAGGTCGACGAGAAGATTCTCAGGGGCGTTGCCTCTGTGGCGCGAGCTCTGCGAGTCCAGGCGGAACCGGTTTCGAGCACCGACAGGCCGCCATGGCCCCTTCTCATCAGGACTGGGTGTCCCCCGAGCGGCGTCGGCTCGCCGGGCGAGTGATTCGGACGTCATCTTTATCAGACAGTCCGCATCTTGAGTTATAATTGACTACTCGAACCCTTCCGTTTCCATCCCGGCGCAGCGCCTGCCGATGAGTGATTATGCTGTTACACATTGTACCTGCCGTGCGGCCTGCTATTATCCTCGTCGCCTAAATAGGCATTGTTCAATAAACAATGGAACAAAGGAAGGGCGGCCTGTCGGCCGCCAAAGCCGACCGGCCGCGAAGAAAACTCCAAAAGAGCGCCACCAAGCAACATAGCATCTTCGCATGCCGCTTCGGCTTGAGGGCATCGAACCAGCCTGTGGCGACCAATGAATCCGATACCACGTTGAACAAGCCCGCATCTCGGTCACGGCGTCGTTGGTCACTGGCGCCTTCGGAACGCGGCGAGCCCAGAGAAGACGTATCCTCCCGGAGAGAGGCGTGTTTCTATAATCCTAAGCCGCCTTTGAATTCTCCCGAAGAACATCGCCCAGATCAGGTCTACGAACCGCCCGAGCGCTCCTCTTATCTCATCCCCAGCCGCCCGCCGCCGCAACCGTCATCCCGCGCAGATCCCCAAAGCCCTTTCACCTCGACCATGAGACGTCGCCCAAAGACGCCGATTCTATCGATCACGCCGCCAGAGGATGGCCCGAGGGCCGGCAACGTCCTGGGCAGGACTTCGAGCGTGGACCTCATCGCAGAGCAGTACCGGGCGTTGCTCGAATCCCGGCCCAGCTCCGTGTACTCGGATGCTTACTCGGAGCCGGCCTTATCCCCGCAGGGCAGCGACCGCGACCACGACGAACCACTGACCCTCAAGCCGCGAAGCAGCTCATCAGTGTACCTGCCGGGCGAGACTCGCACCGGCACCACCTCGCAACGGGCGACGGTCGAACTGCCGGATCCGTCCCCGACGTCGGACGACGGCACGCTGGTGTCATTCCAGGACGAGACCGTCTACTTCAAGCCCATCTCGTTCTCCCCGCGGCCGGAGTCGCCGCTGCTGCCGCCCTCCCTGGCAAGACATTCATGTGCCGCAGCAGCATCGGCCGCATCTGCCGACGGCAACGTCAGCCTGCAGATCTGCCTCGACCTCCTCACGCGCGAGCTGTCCTCGGCCATGGCCGGCCGCCCGAGCTGCGCTTCCGCGACCACCTCGGCGCTGCAGGTGTGGGCCATGATCGAGGCGTACGAGCGGCTGCGGGACCAGGTGGTCGAGGACAGCCGCGGCGGCAATGCACAGCAGCAGGCAACGTCGATGGAGATGATGTTCGACGTGTGGCTAAGGGCGTTGTACTCGATACACGACTCGCTGGCCGGCGCTGCAAGGAGGGAGGGTAATGACGATGAAGCCGAGCTTGGTCCGGATGAGCTGGTTTAGAGTTTGGCACGATGATACCAATTTAGATATGGACGGGAGTTCTGGCTGGGGTTCTCGTGCACTTGCTTCCTGCGGGATTATATATCTTTAGCCTGGCTTGAAGACAAATTAACAGTTTCAGCATATATACAGTTTCAGTATAGGCATCTGTGCACACCTAGACGAGAAGACGAGGGCAGAAGGAGAACTGCCCGCCGTCGACGTTGCCCAGCCGTTGGCCATTCTGATGGCGGAGTTTGAGGTTTGTCGGGGTTTCAAAAAAGGTACGGAACTGTGTACGGAATACTTTGTAAGTTACGGTACCCTGGTCACGGGGATCGCCCGCTGCGCTACAAGGGTCCCGGTGCTTGGCAGTGTGCCACCGAAAGACGCTAACGTTATCGCCTGCCGACGCGTTTTCATCCGCCCGCAGGCAAACTCGACCAGGCATTTATTCGCAATTGCCAGCACGACTGTAGCTGCAACAGCGGCGCAGAATGGACGACGAGTTCGGCGATGCCGACGATGCTCTAGTCGAGCTCGCATCAGCGCAGGCCAATCTAGCGCCGCGCCCGCCCGACCGAGCACCACCAGCCCGAGCAGGCCCCCCCAGAATCCAGCAGCCGACGCCGCAGCGACTCGACCGGGCACCGCCGTCGAACGCATCGGCTTCCTCGGGAGGCCCCAAGGTCGTGCAGCCCACCCCGCAGGCGCTGCCAGGCCGGGGCTCGGGGTCCTCGATCCTCGTCTCTCCGCGGCAGAAGGGCAACCCGGTGCTGTCGTGCCTGAAGTCTGTCGCGTGGGAATACAGCGACATCCCCGCGGACTACGGACTGGGGCAGACCACCTGTGCGCTGTTTCTGAGGTTCGTTCGTTCCGCATACGCACACAACACCCCCCTCCCCTCCCCCTCCTCGTTCAGTCACAGACGCCACCGCTTCTAGAAATTTCCAAAACGACACACTCACTCATCACACGCTGACGATCGCCACCCACGCAGCCTCAAATACCACCGCCTCCACCCAGAATACATCTACACGCGCATCCGCAACCTGCAGGGGCGGTACAACCTGCGGGTGCTGCTCACGCTGGTGGACATCCCGAACCACGAGGACGCGCTGCGGGAGCTGAGCAAGACGTCGCTGGTCAACCGGGTGACGGTGGTGCTGGCCTGGTCGGCGGCGGAGGCGGCGCGCTACCTCGAGCTGTACAAGGCGTACGAGCACGCCGGCTTCGCGGCCATCCGCGGCCAGCAGGCGGCCGGCTACGCCGAGCGCCTCGTCGAGTTCGTCACGGTGCCGCGCAACATCAACAAGGCCGACGCCGTCGCGCTCGTGAGCGCGTTCGGGAGCCTCAGGCACGCCGTCAACGCCGAGCCGGAGCAGATCGCCGTCGTCGGCGGCTGGGGCGAGAAGAAAGTGAGGGCTTGGTGTAAGGCGGTGGAGGAGCCGTTCCGGGTGAGGAAGGCGGCGAAGCGGAGCGCCCCGGCCGCGAGGGTGACGGGTAGCGGTGCCGGTGCGGGAGGGAATGAAGGGGAGGAGGAGGAGGGCGATGCGGAGGCGGAGGCTGTCGTGGCGGAGATGGAAGCGGAGGGCGCGCCCAGTGAGAAGCAGCGGGGGAAACAGCCGGTAGCGGGCCGGGTATTTCCCCCGGCGGCCCCGGCCCCGGCCCGCAGGGACGAGCAGCTGAGTGAAGGCGTAGCCGCGGCCCTGGCGCGGCTGAGAGAGAAGGGCTAACCGGAGGGGCCGATATTCCCGAAGGGAAGAGTGCCCTTTGCACCTTGCGCTGCACAGCACAAACACCGCATGGTATTAACACCGGCATCGGTTGCTCGGCATGGCCTTGGCCAACGAGCAGAATGCTGGACACGAGACATGCGTTCTCCTATGCGGGGATGCACATCGTATCGGTGGCCGTCCACGCGCGGAGTAACAATGCGGCAGCATTTCATCCGGACGATGCCGCAGGTCTGTTGCCTGGCTCCTACCGTTACTCTTTGGTTGCGTGCCGCCGGCCAGACGGATGCGGATGCGGAAGGTAAAAATGTCGGCCGAGGTACTTGGAGCTTGCATGGGGCGAGAACTTCCCTGGAAGTCAACTTCACATGGCAGGTGACAGTGCCAAGCAGCGGCATTGGCGGGAGAGGCGCACGGAAGCTGGGATGGTTCCCAACGTGTTCTCTGCGAAAGTGCACACAGGCGTCCATCAACCAGCGGCGGGGTTGCAGCATGTGCAACGTTCCGCTCTCCGCTTGCTGCCCGCGTTGTCATGCGACTTGGAGCGTTGCACGGAGGAACGGCGGCCAATTTGGCTCTATATTACCTGCTTTATGCATCCGCGGCGTTGGGTCACCGCCGAGGAAGCGGCTCGCCGTTCGATAGGAAACAAACATGCCGTGTTACCTTCCTCGCAGCCGAGCATTTCTCGGCCAATTTCCTCGGCTTACATCAGCAATATTACGTCGCACTGTTACCTGAGGCGGATATCGCTTTCATATTGCGAGATGGAATCCGTACCTTGCTCCTCGACCATCCTTCTCGGACCCAACACGACACAACGTACTTGGCAGTTATTCCGAGCTGGCCTCCTCAGGGCCTTCGGGCCATTTCCGCCTTTTCCAGGTCACGCCAGTTTTGACCCTGATGCTGAGTTGGGCGGCCAGATGAATGTGGTATTGGGATCTCCGTCGCGCCTAACCCAGCCTTGGCCTTGGCCATTCCGTGGCCGCTGCATGCCAGGTGTCGGCGACCCATCGCCTTAACTGCCCCTCGGCAAGGGACACATCAGAACACAGGGCGAAGGGCAAGACACTGCCAGGGCAAACGCCAAAAAATCACATCAGGACACCTGAGCTGGTCAGACGACAATACAGGAACTGCACTGCAACCAAAGAACTCACAATTCTTGGGATAGAGTTGGGTCTGCGGTGTCTCGCGCGGCCCCCACCGGCCACCAAGCGCTATCCAAGCGCCTACTGCTTTAGGCAGGTATCAGGGGAATTGACCAATCACGGCACAGACAACCCCCGAAAGCAACCCTGCGTGGGTGCACTGCGCGCTAGGATCGGCACTCAGCAGGGTCTTAGTGGGGGGAACTACCGATCACAGGGAATCGCCCTGTGGACCAAAGATTCCTCGTGCCTGGTCTGTGTTTCCTTCCTCCGCAGCAATCATGTGCAGCTTCGCAGACGGGGCAGGACGTTGGAACGAATCGACTTGGATATGTCTCAGACCAGCTTGCAGGGCGAAGGAGCCATGAGCCATGGTGCAGACCGGCTCGGCGTCCATTCCCTTCCCCCCGCCCCGGCATTTGCCCGTTATGTGCCGTGTCCCGGAATTCCTGGCCGCTGGGGTGTCCGCATGAGCGCGAGGTTTATTATTACTTGATCGCCCGCTCTTTCGGCTACCCCCGGCTACCCCGCGCCTTTCGGCGACGTTATCCTTACTTGTCTCTCCGGAGTCGCCGTCTTTGCATTGCTTGTGTACGGGTTGCTGTGGTTATCCTGTTATTCCTGGCGTTGCCGGGATTCCACTCCCTCGTTCTCTCGGTCGCAAGCACGCACACACGGCCATGCGCTCGCTCTCCGTCCGCGGGGCTGCTGCCCTCCTGCTGGCCCTCACAGGCTCCTCCGCTGTCGCCGCCCCCCACCAGTCCCGGGCCGCCCCGCGCTACGTCACCAACCGGCAGCGTGCCGACGCGGTCAAGGACGCGTTCCAGGTCTCGTGGGATGGCTACTACAAATACGCGTTCCCGCACGACTCGCTGCGGCCCGTGACGAACGGGTATGCGGACGACAGGTGCGTGCCTACTCGGCTGCCGGCCCTGGTGCTGGCGTCTTCGCTGGTTGTGGGTTGTAGGTGTGTCTGACTGGCGGTTGCTGCTGCTCTCCAGGAACGGATGGGGCGCAAGCGCGGTCGACGCCTTCAGCACCGCGCTGGTCATGGGCAAGTGGGACGTCGTAGGCCAGATTCTGGCCTACGTGCCGACCATCAACTTCGACAACACCACCGACAGCGTGTCCCTGTTCGAGACCACCATCCGCTACCTCGGTGGTCTGCTGGCTGGTGAGTAAGCCCCAGGTGTGATGCTGCCACGGGGCCGGGGCCGTTGGCAACATCTGACGCGCCCAACAAAACAGCCCACGACCTTATCACGGGCCCTCTCAGTGATAACGTCAGCAAGACCGCCAATGTGACGGCTATCCTGACCCAGGCCAAGCGGCTGGCCGACAACCTCAAAGTCGCCTTCAACACGACGAGCGGCGTCCCGGACAACAACCTCTACTTCAACCCGCCGCGCCGGGGTGGCTCGGACACCAACGGAATCGCCACCATCGGCACGCTGGTGCTCGAGTGGACGCGCCTGAGTGACCTGACCGGTGATCCCCAGTACGGAGCGCTGGCTCAGAAGGGCGAGTCGTATCTGTTGTCCCCGTCGCCGGCCCTGGGTCAGCCGTTTCCCGGTCTGCTGGGGACCAACGTGAGGCTCTCGGACGGCCAGTTCGTGGACGGCAACGGCGGTTGGGGCGGCGGCGACGACAGCTTCTATGAGTATCTCATCAAGATGTACCTGTACGACCCGCAGCGGTTTGCCAAGTACCGCGACCGTTGGGTGGCCGCGGCCGACTCGTCCATCAAGTACCTCGCGTCGCACCCGACCACGCGGCCCGACCTCACGTACCTCGCCATGTGGCAGAACACGACACTGCGTTTCACCTCGCAGCACCGTAGGCGCGCCCACTTTCCTCACAAAGTCCCCCCCAATGCCCTATTTTCCCTTGTCCCGAACCGCTACCACCCATCTTTCCATACCTACCCTCACTAACAATGCCCTATCCCGGCTTTCCCAGTCGCCTGCTTCAACGGTGGCAACTTCATCCTGGGCGGGCTCACGCTGGACGAGCCGCGGTACACGCGCTTCGGGCTGGCGCTGGTGGACGGGTGTCACGACACGTACACGTCGACGGCGACGGGCATCGGGCCCGAGATCTTCTCGTGGCAGGACGCGTCGCTGGTGCCGCTGAACGCGCCCAACAACCCGGGCCCGCCGGCCGCCCAGGCCGCCTTCTACAACGCGTCCGGCTTCTGGATCGACAACGGCGCCTACGTGCTGCGCCCGGAGGTCCTCGAGAGCTACTACTACGCCTACCGCGCCACCGGCGACCCCAAGTACCAGGACTGGGCCTGGGCCGCCTTCCAGGCCATCAACGCCACCTGCCGCGTCGGCAGCGGCTACTCGGATATCAAGGACGTGAACAAGCCCGGCGGCGGCGGCTTCGATGACTTCCAGGAGAGCTTCTGGTTCGCCGAGGTGTTGAAGTACAGCTATCTGATCCATGCCGAGGTGAGTGCGGCCTGCCTACTGCTCGACGGCGGAGAGACTTAGGAAAGAGATGCTGACATTGTGATGGTGTCGTCGCAGGATGCTCCGTGGCAGGTCAAGGCCGACCACACGAACCAGTTCGTCTTCAACACCGAGGCGCACCCGATCCGCGTGGCGGGAGGGCAAGAGAGGGCATGATGGGCCGTGTGAGATGAGGCGGCGGGTATATACGATGGTAGCGCTAAATGGTAGTGGTAGTGCTAATGCTCTGAATGATTTCACGGGCCGCTTTTTCTCCAGCCATCATGGCGCACGGAAGTGTAAGTGTGGTGAGTGGGATGCAGTGATCACCACCCGCTCACCCACCCTCTCTCATGGCCTAATCATGGGAGGAAAAGGAGAGCCCTTGCCCCCTTTCCAGCCCCCTTCCCCCCTTTCCAGTCCCCTTTCCACCCTTCCTTCCTTCCTCCTTCACGCCCCGCCCTCGCGCTTCGCATACTCCTCCTCGATGGCCTCCTCATACCGCCGGTCCGCCTCCAGCTCGGCCTCCGTCTTGGGCCGCGTCGTCCCCGCGCCCGTGTCGACGCCCGCGCCTGTCGCTACGTGCTGCTCTGCAGCGTTGGGGCCGGTCTCTGCGCTGCCGCCGTCGCTGCTGCTGCTGCTGCTGCTGTTGTTGGTGGTGGCATTTTCGCTGGCTGTGCAGGTGCCCGGGGAATGTTGCGGGTTGGACGGAATGGTGGGGGTATGGTCGGGCATCTTTGCGATTGGTGTGGTGAGGCTTTCTCGTAGGCCAGGGGTATGAGGCTTGTGATGATGGGTTTTTGGGAGGGGTTGTTTGTTGGTTTGCTTGGCGTGGTGAAGGTTCTCTGGGTGATGTGTTGTGTCGGGGTTTTATGGCCAGATAGTTCCTTGGCAGTGGCGAGATGGCGTGGCGAGGCCGCGTACGTAGGTCCTCGTGGATTTTGGTTGTTCGCGGAGAAGACAGTAGGATGCGGGGTAAGTTTCCGGTGTTGCCTGACATCCCTTGCTTCCCGCTCTGCCATTGACATGGAGGCGGCGGCGGGCCGCTGTTGATTTCAGGGGCATTTAGCTCGCTACCCCTTGCCCGCCTCACAAGACGTGAAACTACCCATCTGTTGACTCGGCGACCAGCAAGCAGTCTTCAACTCACCTCTAACACTGCAGAGCGTCCCAAGCTGGCGGGGGTTATCGGCATCCCATGCAGGACACATCAGCCTCTGCAGCGGATAGTGAAGCAACCAACCGCAGCCAGCGGGCCAGAATGACGTCCCTTGAGCTCGAGAGAGACATTGGGTATGGATTGTGCGCCTTTACCAATGAAGTAGCCCTAAGGAACCCAACAGATAACTGACAAGCGAGTCCCTCACTTCGCCTTCCGCCGCACCTTGAATGTCTTCAGCGGGTCGTTTTTCCCGCCAACCTTGAAGGACCGGCCCTTTGGCTTGCCTTTCCTGTGGTGTCTCCTGTCCTTGCCCCCCTCCTTCTTGAACGGCACGAAACCGACCTGCTTGGATGCCAACGCCTCTTTCCCCTCCTTGGGAAGCAGGTAGTCAGGCACGTGCTTGAGATGAGGCTGCTGCCGTGTTCTCCTGCCGAGCTCCCCGTCGTGTCTCAGATGGGCGAGCTCTGTGGGATTCTCCTCGAAGTACCTGCAGAGCCAAGTTAGGATGCCGCTGAGCCCTTGCCATCCACCCACGCAGCTGCTATAATGAGAAATACTCACCGCTTCAGGGTCTCGCTCCTCAAGAGTTCTTGTCTCAGTTCTTTTGTTCTCGCCTCTCGGATAGCCACTTTGGTGACGGCGCGAAGTGCTGAGACGAGTTAGACGATCAGTAGCAGGACAGGCTCGGTCAGGACTCACCGTCGTTCATGCGGTATCTGAAGGCTTCCATCTGCGACTTGTTGAAGTTGTATGGCTCCAACTTTCTGTTGAGCTTGGCCTGCTGCTTTATGATCTTGGCCAGCACCTTCTCATCCTTCTCGCAGCTTTTGATGGATGTTGGCTTGTGCTTGCCGAAGAGCTCTTTGGGAACGACGAAGGAGAGCGCAATGCCGGCGCGGCCGGCGCGGGCGGTGCGGCCTATCCTGTGTGTGTATGAGGAGGCAGAAGTGGGCATGTCGAAGTTGACCACAGCGGCGACGTTTTTGAAGTCGATGCCTGGAACCAGTCAGGGGGCGGGCCCTGCAAGTGTGACTTGGAAGCCTACCTCGGGATACCCCGTATTCTTCGTCCTTCCTATTCTTCCGCCGCTTTTTCGGTGGTTCCACATTGTCTTCTCCTTCCTTAGCCTTTGACTTCTTCTTTGATTCCTTCTTGTCGTCCCCTCCCTCGCCGGCGGCTTCATCCCCGAACAATTCGCTTTTCTCGTCGGATGCGATAATGATGTCGTAGATACCCTGTACGGTGTATTAGCGTTGACTTCGCCTTTCTCCATATCCAAGCGGTCCGGCATACGCGGTTGAATTCCTCGATGATTTTGATTCGGGTGTTGACCGGAAGCTCCGAGTTCAGGATGCAGCTCCTGATGCTGAACTGTTCAAAGAAGAGCTGCAGATGGCGTCAGCAACATGAGTCACTGCGGGCAAGGAACGATTGGAGACCACCTTCAACCGGTAAGACCGATCAATGTCGGCGACAAAGATCAGACACGGGCCTTTAATCAGCTGCAGCTTGAAGATGAGGTACGCAATCAACCACTTGTCGTCCTCGCCGCACCTAGCGTCTGTTAGCTCAGCGTCCCCCATCCAAAGCACCACCAACCTCGACCAAACAGCAACATACTTGACGTAAAACTGCGTGAGCTTCTCGTCCTCGGCGCCAAACTCCTCCTTCAGATCCAGCAGGGTCGGATTCCGGCAGAACATCCCCTTCAGCGTTTCCAGCTCGGTCGACAGCGTGGCGCTCATCATGATGGTCTGCACGCCCTTTGGCAGCGCGCGCGAGAGGTTCTCCATGTCCTCGTCGTACCCGTATGACAGCACCAGGTCGGCCTCGTCCAGCACCAGGTACTGCAGCTTGGCGAGCGAGAGGGCCGACGAGTTGACGCTGTGCCATGCGCGGGCCGGGGTCGCGACGACGACGTCCGGGATGTTGGCGAGCAGGGAGCGCTGCACGGCGTCGGAGACGTTCTCGGTCAGCCGGGCGGCGTGGATGTCCTTGGCGCAGAAGGCGGAGAACTGTTCGATCGCCTTAAAGATTTGATCGGCGAGCTCACGGGTCGGGACGAGGATCAGGGCGGCGGTGCATGGGGTTGGATCGGTCTGAGATTGGTCAGCACGGTGCTCAGCAGCGCATGATAGATAGATGGTACTGGCGGCAGGAACACGCACGATTTTGCGCCTCAAGATGCCGGACAGGACGGGGAGCACGTAGGCGGCCGTCTTGCCGGAACCGGTCCTGGCCTTGCACAGCACATCCTGGCCCTGCAGAGCTAATGGAATGGCCTTCCGTTGCACGAGAGTCGGCTTCTCGAAGCTCTGCTTGGCGACGGCCTGCACCAGGCGCGGGTCGAGGCCCAAGTCGGCGAAAGACGGCTCGGCTGCTTCTGCTTCTGCGGGCTCTTGCTTCTCTGGCTGGCCGGGCTTTGATGGGGGTTCTGACACGGCCTCTGAGGGCTCGTCGTTCTTGTCCAGTTTCCGTTTCATCGTGGTTGCTCTTGGAAGGTGAGTGCGAGTTTCTGGTTTCCAGGCCGTTCTCTCCCTCCAACCAGAGGGCAAAATTTTGGGAATTCACTTCAGAGCTGCTTTTGGGCGCGATAAGATAAGCAGTTCGTGTAAAGTGCCCCACACCGTGGCCCGCTCAGTCCGCTGCGCCATTCAACGCCCCGCTGCTCCACGAGCTTATTTGACCCCTGCAAGATCGGAATCCCCATTTCTCTCCTCTCCCTCACATTCATCAATCGACAGCTACAACAGGAGATCAAAGGGGGCACATACTCCGGCTCAAACAACTCTCACAACTCAGCTAATTCTTTAATATCTAACCGGAGAACACATCACCCTCATCCAAATCGGAGGGTGCTCTGATTTTCCAACGAAAGTTGAACCGCTTCACAAGCAGTTCAGGCTGACGCGCTCATGCCAGACAAAGAAAACAAGAACACACGCCCGCACCCGCACCCCCGTCTAGCCCCAACTAAGGCGACGCGTACTTCTACCCATACTTCACCTTCGCCTCCTCCACCAACCTCCTGTTGGCCTCGACCTTGTCCCTCACATCCTCCAGCCCCTCCTCCCCGCGCAGGGCCCGCTCAACGCTTTGCTTGCCCAGCCGGCTGGGGGCGCCGCCGGGCACCGCCAGGCCGCGCTGCACGGCGGGGCGCGCGAGCAGGCGGTCCAGCCAGGCGCTCACGTGCGGGAAGCGGCCGGGCAGGTCGATGCCGAGGTAGGACGCCAGGTTGACCCAGCCGAGCAGGCTGATGTCGGCGATGCTGTACGTGCCGCGGCCCGGGCCGGCGACGTAGTCGCGCCCGGCGGCGAGCCGCGCCTCCAGCACGCCGTACAGCCGCTCCGTCTCGCCCACGTACCGCTGGATCGGGTAGGCGATCTTCTCCGCCGCGGCCAGGACGAAGTGGTTCGCTTGGCCTTGCCTGGGGACGGGTGCGCGGATGGGGTTAGCTTCATCTACGGATGGGACGTTGTACGCCGCGGACGTTGTTAGGAATGGAGGGTTGGGGTAAGGGGGTGGTAGCTTACATGGGCCCCACCCCGCCGTGCTGCCAGGCGACCCACTGCTCGGCGACGGAATAGTCGTCCGAGTCGACGGGGAAGCTGAACTTGTGCTCGGGGTCGTAGTGGCGGGCGAGGTACTGCAGAATGGCGAGAGTTTCGAAGACGGCAAAGCCGCCGCGGTCGTGGTCGATGATGGTGGGGATGCGGCCGTTGGGGTTGAAGGCCGTGTACCACGGCTGTTTCTGGGTGTTTTTGCCGATGTTGATGGATTGGACCGTGTACTCCTTGCCGTAGGCTTCCTTGAGCTCTTCGAGGAAGATGGAGACTTTCCAGCCGTTGGGGGTTCCTGCAACGCCCGGGTAAGTGGTCGTTCAGGGCGGGACTGTCGGAGCCAGATGCAGCTCACCAAAGGTCAAGAGCTCAATGCCAGATTTCGCGACGAGGCCCGTCGGTTCCGCCATTTCGTCTGGTTTTCTTTGGAGATTGGCAGTGGTGGTGAAGTTTCTTGTTCGGAAAACGGGGGCTGGCGCGCGAAGATGAGATGTAAGGGCTTCTCTGCTATTAGTCAGGGGTGAGACGTCACGTCGGATTCGACACTGGCAAGTCTGGTGAACATGGGCGACCAGAGGTCGGGGAGTAGCCCGGCCTTTTAAGGCGGACCGTATCGGTGGACAAAATCGGAGGGACATGGTGTCTTGCAGCACGGTGGCAGCAACCTCGCGCGATTACGGATTCTCCGTCCAGCTCGCGGTCACAATTGTAAGCACCAGCATGCCAGCGATGATAGGTAAGCAGACACCTGACTAATCCCTCCGAGTGTTCCAATTCACGCTAGTGATTCAATGTCTCTCGCAAATAATTTCCGTCCGTGATGGTCTCCACGCTGAGAATGCGATGCGATTCCAAATCTCCTGGATTCCGGACCGACTGTATCCTGTGACATTCGCGCCATGCAGACGCTGTCACAAGGTTTCGGTGATCCAATGGCCTGCGATGGCGATCGCTGGTGCCGCGCTGCCTAGAACACGTGACTGCACCGAGCTCGTGGGCGTCTTTTCAGAAACCCATTGGTCTCCCTCGACCGCCAACACAAAAACTCCTCGCGTCGGCCTGTGGTGTTGAGTTCGGCACCGCTGTGACGGGAGGTGAGGCATGGCTAACCTTCTGATTTTGCTACCGAGTTCTGACAATCTAGAGACTTCCACACCCATGGACACGCTGCTCTCCCTCGACCTCGGGTTTGACGACTGTCTCTACAGGATCCGCCGCGTCTCGGGAACGGTGAATCGCGTGCTGTACGTCACCGTCACCAATCTCGCCATCATTCCCGAGGAGAAACGGACGTATGGCCCGTCGGTCATCAAGGAGCTCAGCAAGCTGAAGGAATGGAACGGCGACTGGAAAACGCTTACTGTCCATATGGACGGTGATCGCATATGGTGCGAAACCAACGCATTCCTCCCGCACACCGTACCGAAAAAGCATCTCCTCGATATCTACCCGACCTATGACCTGTTCAGCCTCGAGCTTCGTCGCCCGGTCACGCACAGAGTTTTCGAGGTGTCCCATGAAGGACGCTCTTGTTACCTCAAGATCGCTCGCTTTCCGCATGAACTGCGGTACTTGACCCGGGAACTCGATGCCTACCACGCCTTGGCTCTGGCGGACACTGGCTTGGCGCCAAAACTGTTGGGCTATGTTTTCGAAGAGACGCCTGATCGCGTTGTCGGGTTTCTGGTGGAGTCCCTGGAAGGCCGAGCTGCAGGTGTGGGAGACCTCGAGTCCTGCAGAGAAGCTCTCCACAAGCTGCATCGCGTGCTCCTCCACGGCGACCTTTGCAAGTACAACATCATCATCACCCCGGATGGGCCAAAGTTCATCGACTTCGAGATGTCGACTCCTGCCGCAGACGCCACGGGAGCCTTACTGGAAGAAGAAAATGAGAAGCTGGAGAGCCAGTTGGCCGATGAGTCTGGAACAGGGCGCCCTTGGTACATAGAGTAGGACGTTGATGAAAGTAACCTCCGATTTCGCTTCTACCAACAAGTTTCACCGGTTTGAGGCCCGAGATTGCCGAGCGTTTAAGCGCTCTTCAAACATTCTCTACACTTGTGCGTCGAGTATTTGGCGTCCATGTATTCCCACACTCCATACCGGCAACGCTCCTCCTCCTTCTTCTCGTGCGTTGGGCATTTGACGAACTCCATGTTGAGTGTATGCCCACAGGTGTACCGAATCTGCCACTGGGTGCAGACACTCCGTTGTGGTGTCAGGTTCCGTTGTTGTTCCGTCGGCATTGTTGCGCTCTGCCCTTTCAAGCCGGGAGGAGGATCTGATGAGAACCCAGGTCAGCATACCGCTAAGCCCCAAGTAAGCGGCAACTTCACATCAAAGTCACCAGGGTATACACTGTTTCAAGGGACGCATCAATTTCCTCGGCCGGGCCAACTCGGGAAGAGCATACCAAGATTCACAAACGCTGAGGCTAAAGAGTAAGGGTGTAGGCGGAATAGTAAAGGCCGCGTGAGGGCTTGTTGATTGTAGTGCTTATCTGGAGCCGGTACTGAGAAAAGAAGGTGCCTGGTGGAAAAATGAGAAGTGACCGAGCGAGAGCGTCGCCTCTTCGTCACAGTCCGTCTCTTATATGGTCACCCGAGCCTTGCATTTGGGAAAGAGTCTCCGTTGTCTCAAGCAGCCAACATTCACCCGGCCGCACCTCTTCGTTCAACCGATCTCCGCATGAGTTCAAGCAGCAATCGGCCAAGGAGAGCCAATCGTTCACGAAGTATCCCATTTGCACTCGACATCTCACTTGCACTCGACGCGCTGCGGCTCTGTGAAGCGGCGACTGCACAAACATAGGAGGGCCAACAGGCCCGCTGCGTAAACGTGTGTGCCACCAACCATGCAACGCTCGGATGCATGGGCTCTCCGCCCCTTCTGCCAAGGCAGAATTGCGAGCGGCTGCCTTGAACCCGTGGGTGTCGTGGAATGCCTTGCACCGGTGTGTGTGGGGGGCTCATCGTGGTAGAGCTTGGTAGGCTGATTTTCTCTCTTGCTCGGGCGACGGCAATTGGTCTCGATGGAAGAAACGCTGCCAACTACCTGAAACAAATGCACATTGTGGCCACTTTGGCGGCGGTCTTGTTTTCCAAAAACGTCTTCTGAGTGTGTGGGCACCTACCTGTCGGTACTCAGGTAGGTAGATTTCAGGTACATGTATGTACCGGGCCTGCGATTCTGGTGGGCTGCCAACTGAGCAACCTGGAAAGGCAGCCAAGGCTGTGTCAGTTTGCAACCTGGAAGGTTTCAAACCAGGCAACCCCAAGGCAGACATCCCAGCGTGCAGCTAACATGCAAATCCACTTACCTATTTTGTGGATTTGAACCTGTTCTTCCTTTACTTTCAAAATCTCGGCGCGTATTGCCCGCGCCATTGAAAGGACCTGATATTTGACTACCTAGTTAGCAGAGAATTGATTCCATCCACCTACTTACTTTTCCTGAGCGCGCAGCCAGGATGTTGGCTGGAATACTTAGATCTATTTTCCTGGATTCTGGCCTGCAAAAATGGGGACTCTCCTGCTCGAATTGGAGAGGGGAAAGAAAAACAAGAAAAAAAAAAAAAAGAAAAAAGAAAAGCAAAAAAAACCGGGGGTGGGGGGGGGGGGGGTTTTCTGTTGTTGTTGCTGCTGTTGGCGCTTAACTTCCAGTGTTGGGCCAGGCAGTGGCCCCACGAGATGCCTGTGAATGCGCTAAGCTGGATACATACCAGGTACCTAAAAAGAGGAACCCGCCCTTGTATTCCGTACAGTCCAAAGAGTGACTCAAGGACGTCCATTGGGCACCCTTGGCGGTATGCCAACCGCCATGTTAGCCGCCTCCCTCCCCTCCATTCCAGTTCGGAGGGCCTGCGGGCCAAAATGTGCCGAGGCTCCTGCCTTCCCGACCACCCATGCGAGCGGCACTCCCAGATCGCCCTGCTGGGCTGGTTCATAGCCAGTGATTCAGGGTGGCTTGCCAAGCCGCTGGCGCTGCCACGGCAACTGTAGAAGGTAAGAAAGGAAAAAAAGAGGCAAAGGAAACAGAGCCAAGGGGATCAAGGAAAGCAAAGACTAGTACACCAGATAAGGTAGAAGTACTAGGAACTAGAACAACGGAATGCAAGTAAAAACAGCACCACACAACACACCCGTCACCATCCTGGGCCGGCGCCGGCACGGCCCATGCATTGAGATTTTGTGTACCCCAGCTGGGCCCACTCCCTCCCGGCACAGCGCCGACGCAAAAGTGGGTCCAGATCCCCACCAGTGGCCGCGCGACTGGCCGGCGTCTCTGGCCCGCGCTTCAGAGCCGCCGGCGCTTAGTAGGGGCCAAGCGGTCAAGGCGTTTTCAACACACAGATGCCGATCCGCTGGTCGCGGAGCTTGAACTGGTAGCTGCCGCTCATGGCGTGAACGACATCACCCACCTTGAACAAGGACTTGAACCCGGTGCCTTTTTCGCCGATGTATCTTTTCTGCCCGCTGCTGCCAGTGGCTATTTTTCGTGCTCTCCCCCGGCCCCGCCAGGGCATTGATATGACTGAGCATGAAGCCGACTCCGTTGTAATCCGTACGGAAATACGGCAGGCCAGATCGTTCACAGAGCGGCAAGTTGAGACTGGAGAAGACGTCGGCTTGGTATCGGTTATTGGTCTGCATTCTGGATCAATTCCAGAAGGAAGCGCGTTGGTGTATGATAGAGCTGGTCGGTGATGCTAAGTTTTAGTGTTTCCTCCATTGCTATTGTTGGAGGGAGTCTGGTTGGACGTGCATGCCTCAGCGCCTGCAGCTCACACTCCTTTCCCCTAGGGGTGAGCTGCCTTTGCTCACCCGGCCCGCTCGAAGCGGCCAGAGCCTGGACGGAGCCTGGACGGAGCCGACCACGGAGGGAAGAGACGGATGTATGGATTCTAACGCGAATGACTTGCAATTTTAACCCTAGAGATACAGAAGCTAAATGGGCTCGACAATGCATTTTCCATCTTTCCCACATCTCCATCTTCCCCAGCTCAGTGTAAAAAGTGACAATAATCTTGGCTTTGCTCATAGTTCAGAACGGCGCCACGCTCCTAATATCCTCCTCCTGCATCCAAGAAGACGGTTCATAGACTGTACGATCCATCCAGGTGTCAGTCGACTGGTAACGCTTCTCGAACTCCTGCACGTTGCCCAGGAGCGCGTCGCGGATGGTGCGCAGCACTATGTCGTTCAGCAGGGCCCGCATGTCATCCATCATGGACCGGGATTTGTCCGTCTTGGACTGGGGGAAGCGGACGCCCGGCAGGACCTCGTTGTGGCACGAGGGCTCGACGAAGCCGTCGTCGGCGGCGGCGCCGGGCCGGGTGGTGGTCGGCCGCAGGTTCGCCAGGTATTGGAAGCAGAACCAGCAGGCGCCCTTGCTGCAGCCGATGTAGCGGTCATGGTCCTGGAACGGTACGCGACCAGCGTTGAAGAAGTTGGCCACCTGAAGCTCGGCGTGTTGGCGCGTCAGGAGGACGCCCTTTTTGTTCGACAGCCAGCGCTGGACCTCGTTGTGGAAGCTGAAGACGGTCGCCGACCCGGGCTGACCGCGCCGGCACTCCTCGAGGTAGTACCCGGCCGCCAGCTTCGGACCGTCGCCGGGGAAGTATTGGCCCAGCCGGTGGATGATGTTCCATGGAGTCGAGCACGGCGGGTCCGTCTCCGCCCCGTCGGGGGCCGGGCTCACGAAGGCGCTGGCGAGCGAGACGGGGACGGGCTCGAGAGAGATGTGATAGGGCTTGGGCAGGCTGTCGAACTTGACCCAGCAGTTGCGGTTGCTGCCGAAGTACGGCAGACGCTTGATTGCCGCCGCCACCCTCAGGGCGGCATATTGGTGCGCACCCAGACGGGCGACGAAGTGGGCGAAATCCTTGAGTTCCGCCGTGAACTCGGGCTCGGACGAGGAGGCGTCGGTCGCCTGCTTGAGGAAGCTCCTGTACGGCTCCTCGAACCAGCAGTTGTAGCACGCCATGACTAGGCCCACGGGCGTCCTGATTCCTTGCAGGTCCTTGATCCAGTTTTTGATGGGGGCCAAGTCGCTCTGGTCGGCAATCTTCCGTCTGTCGAGCAATTCGCAGACTCTGTTTCCGTGCTTCTTTATGAACTTGGCGTAGTAGTTGATGCGGTGGGTGCCTCTGGAAGTTCTCTGCTTGTTTTTGCGGCTACAGCACCCCTGTTCCCGGCAAGCGGCGAGGCTGGCGAATTTGTCGCAGATCTCTCTGGCGAGCCACTCCTCGGCCCAGCCTTCCGTCCGGTTCTCGTTGATGAGACGCTGGACCTCGAGCAGCGCTTCCCAGGCCTCCTTGCTGACCCCGGCGTTTGCGGCAAACCATATCACCTGGGTCTGCTGGAGCTGCTGGGGCTGCGACTGGAGCCGCTGCTGCTCCTGCGCACTGCCACCTCCAACGCCGGGCCGTCGCGGCAGCCTGTAGAACTCTATGGCCGCCGCGGTGACGGTATCGCCCCCTTTTCTGAAGTCGGCGAGGTAGCAGAGCCTATCCAGGAAGTCACGCTGGAGCTCGATCTGGGCCGGAGGAGGGCTCGGTGTCGGGCCCGCCATGTCCACAAATTCAAGGTCCCTGGACCGACGCTTGTGGGGTCCGACTTTCGGGCGGAGAATGGAGAGAAAGACGAGGTTGCTGTAGAACTCGGTTTCTGTGACCGGCGGCAACTTTCTCATGTCTTGGCCGACGTCTTTGCCGGCACCGGCATCAATGCCCGTGCCAGGGTCGCCGTCAAGGGCAAACTGGTTTCCGATAGAGTCGTCATCAGAGTCTGAGCCCTGCTCGTCGTCGCTCTGACCCTCGTCGCCGGCTTCCAGGCCTTCTCCGCCGTCAAAGCCGGGCCTGTATTCCGGGCTTTCAAGAATCTGTGGCAGGGAGCAGGCTTCAGCATGGGGTAGAGATGTGGGGGCTACACGGCTCGTCCGGTAGTTGCTTACATTGATCCCAGGTGTGGGCGGACTTGATAGACTGCGTCGGTCCGGCTTCTTGCGCGTCGCGGATGTGCTTGATTTCTCTTCGCCTCTCTGGCCCGGGGATACATTGGCGAGCGTGCCCGCTAGGTCGCTTGACGGCGAACTTCGCGGCTTCCGCCAGTCGTCGGAGGCCTCAGCCAAGTTCCGGGGGATTCGTTCCGAAGCATTGGCGCCTTTTGGAAGCATGGAAAACTGCCATTTACGCGGAGTTGTAGCCATCTTCGTCTTTATGGTGGAGCCTCACAGCCGCGTCTGAGCACCGAGGGGTTCTTTCTGAAGGAGAAAGCAAGGAACCGGAAACGATGAATGACTCCTCCGGAGTACTATGTATGTGTGTGGTCGGTCAACAATGGAGAGAAGAGAGAGGTTCCCCTACACTTTTAGACTCTCTCCGCTCTCCGCTTGTGAGGAGGCTCAAAATGCGGCTGATGAAACAGCGAGGGGTAGGCTGCTGCGCAGCGCAGACCTGTGGATCGATGCCGTTAGCCGCCCTGGGACTGCAGCCTGAAACAAAAATCCCAGAAACTGGCAACCCAATCCTTCCTTTAGGCATCACCACATGCGCTAGTGTGATGGTCAATCCAAAATCCCCGACGCGCATTGGACGCCCGCGAAGGGGGCGAACTTGGCCAGCCTTGCGGCTTGGGGCACTTGCAAGTTGCGAACCGCCGAGAGCCCAGCTGGCTGCGGGCATTCGAAGGAGCCCTGCTACGCCTCTTACACCCGCCTGCCGAAACTGCATCATCGCGTAGGCAGTTCCCCGATGTGGACTAACGTTGACATGCAGCTAGCTGAACTTGGAAGCAAATTCAAGTGATCAACAGACAGCCAAAGTACATGGCTCCGAGCCTTGCTTCTCAGCAGGGCGAGACGGCCCTCCGTGAGTCGAGCAACAGTGTCAGCTGCACTTCGAATTCAGATCGGAATAGGACGGGGGTGAAGCTCGAAGTCGGTGACGTCTGGAGAGCTCTTTGCTGCCACACCATCCGAGAGGATGGCAAGGAGGCCGATGAGGGAGGAGAGGTTGGGAGAGCTCGCTAGCTCAGAGAAAATGGCCCTGATCGAGCCATCGCCATAGTAGTGTATCGGGATTTCAAGGCAGGAATAGAACCGTACAGCGCGTCATAAGAGAATCTACACGTAAGCGGGAGCACCGTTTCCTTCAACACATCTTAGCTTTGAATTTCTTTTTCATTGACTGTAAAGCCAAACAGCATTCAGTTACATTCTGACGACGGAGGTACCGTAATCTTCAAACCGTACTGCATGCTAATATTGCCTAGAGGGTCCCTCACTCAGCTAGCTGCTTTATTTCTAAGAAATCGCAAACATCAAGGGCGCACGCAGCTGGATCTCTCATCAACGACACGGACGGAGCACACCTTCACCTGATCACGAAGCAAAGCACATAGCATAACAAACCCTGCTCTGGCGCGCAGGCTCAGAACCTGAAGAAAATATGCATGCACAGAAAGGGAAGGACGTTTGACAAGCTTCGAAACAGACATCAGCCTCCTATGGTTTGACGACTTTTGCGATCATTCGGTACATGCGATACACGGCGTGCACGGCATGAACTCTCTAGCCCCGGGGCGCCTTCGGTCCCTGGTGGCTACCACATCGTACATCATAACTCTTCCCAAGTCAAGACCTTCGACCCAGCGCCTACAGAAAGAACGAGTCCGAACCGTCAGAGGAACATTGGGGGTGCAGGCTGCAAAGGGCCTAGATAAGAAAAGGGGGACAAGGAAAAGTGCAAGAGAAATGCATCGACAAAAAGGGATAAGACACGCAGAGAGCCCGACCCATAGCTCCAGGCGTTTTTCGTGCAAAGACAGCCAGCCTAATGAAACAGAAAAATCGAGGAAAGCTTTCATCATCAGCCCGGCGTCATCTCAATCGCGGCCCGAGGCCACTCAGTGGAGGTACCCGTTCCCAGTCCTAGTAGCGGCGCTCATACTCGCGAGGGTACGGCTCGCGCAGGTAGGGATCCCGGGGCGGGAAGTCCGGCGGCGGAGGGCGGCGATCATAGGGGCCGCGCCCGTTCATGTAGGGGTCGGGCGGGTAGTCCCGAGGGGGCCGGTAGGGGTCGTCATAGCGACCGCGCGGGGGCGGATAGTCGTCCATCGGCGGCGGTCCGCGGCGCGGGGGCGGCGAACGGTAGCCTCCCCTCCTGTCATCATAATAGTCCCGACGAAGGGGCGGGGTGCGCTCACGGTAGCCATCCCGGTAGCCATCCCGGTAACCATCGCGGTGGGGGCTATATCCACGCGGAGGGCCTGGGCGGCGGTCATAGTCATCTATCGGGCGCGGGTTGTAAAACCGACGCGGAGACCGAGAACGGCCGCGCTCGCCTCTGGGAGGCTCAGGCTGAGTCTGTTAGGAGGATTAGTTAGACAGACGAGAATCGACGGGTTCGCAGCATTACATTGGCAACACAGGTCACGCGGCAGTTCTTGAACTCGCGACCGTCCAGCTTCTCGACCGCAGCCCGAAGGTCGGCGGCGGTTTCAAACTCGACAAAGCTAGATAGAGTGATGGTCAGCGCGTAGGGCCCGGTACAGATCAGGCGGGGTTGCATCATACCCTTCGTTGCTGCCGTTGCGGTTCGTCTCGGAGTAGACGACATCCAGGCCCGACTCCCGGGCGAAATCTTTCAGGTCCTAGAGCCAGAGTCCATTGTAAGTTGAGATCCCGGAGTCGATGTTGGCGAATCCCACGAGAAGAACCAGCCCAGTCCAGCGAAGCCAAGAGCACCAGGGGATTAGGCGCGCACGGAGTCCATGAGGGTACCCGGCCAAGAAGCCCTCCATGGACCCGAGGCACGGGCAATAGAACCAGGAGAAGGACGGGACTGGAACAACTCGAGCGTGCCGTACACCAACGGAGAGACCACAGGATGTAGAAAGCAAGCGGACCAAAAAGCCGGCCGGTGCAGCGACGCGGCCTCTGTGTGGGGGAAAGGAGTCAAAGTCCAGGCCAATTGACCAAACCAGGAACGAGAGGATTTAGTGTGTCGCGGGCCAAGGGTATGGCTCGTTCCAAGCGCCCCAGGCTGGGGAAATCCATATACTGTGTCCGAGGAAGACGAAGTGGGAGAGCTTTAACAGACCTGCCAGCTGGTATCCTTGGGAAGTCCAGTGATTTGCATGCGGTGCGGGGTGCGGCGCGGCCGGGGCGGAGCGCTGCGATCTTGGGGGTATCCGCTGCCTTCACGGTGGCGAGTGCCGCGCGCGAACTGGACCGTGAGGCGCTCTCCCATGAAATCGGAACCATCTTGTGCATGCCATTAGCCAGGGACAGCGGGGGGGATGTTTCAGGACGACCGGGGATTCCAGAGTGGATCGGGCCTCAACGTACGGAAAGCTGTGGAAAGAGTTGCGCGGTTAGCAAGCGGTCTTCGCCTAGTCGCAGCAGCAGACGACGGACGGATGGGGAGCTTACCTGGGACAACGTCCCGGGCATCCATGGGATCCTTATATTCAATAAAGCCGAAGCCATTCATGAGTTTGATCTCGGTGATCTCGCCGGTGCCATGGGTCGCAAAGTGAGCCTCAACATCGGCTTTTGTGGCTGCGGCGGGTGTCAGCACAGGAGGGTCAACCATCGACGTCGAAGGGAGAGAGGGAGAGAGATAGCTGGGCCGTGGAAGGCCACTCACCATGCCGGGGCAAGTTGCCCAGGTAGAGGCGGGTCGACGAGACCTCAGTCATCGTGTTTCTCCGATGGAGCGATCAAGGTTTGGATGGTTGGTTGAATGGACTGAGCGATGCCAACAGACGACGATGCGGGGACGCGGTCGCTGTCGCGAGAGCTGCGGGTGGGGTCGACTTCACAAGCCAATTCCCAGCACGAGCACGAGGCTGGCGGTCTGTCGCTCTAGTTCAACCTCCTAGTGCTTGTTGCAGCGCACGTTATTGCAAAGTTCAGAGATGTCAACTTGGCCTCAAAGGCGCGGAACCGGGTGTCCTGAATTCGGGGTGATGTGCAGATGACGGACGGCGGTGCCAAGTCAGAGTCGCCCTGGGATGAAAGCCTGGTGTGGCCGACTTGTGGGCTTCGCGCGGCAATGGGAAGTGTTGGATGGGGAGGCTTGGAAAATTGGCGCGCAGCGGTTGACTGGGGTCAGGTGAGCGGGAGGCCTGGGCCACCTGTGCCAAGCCTGCACAGCAACATGCTCTTGGGTGCAGGGAGCAAATGGGAGTGACGTGTTGAGCTGGCTGTGCCAAGACTCCCATTGGCCTGCCAGCGCAACGACAGCTGTGGTTCCCTCTTCTGACCATTCCTTCTGCCTGTCCTTGTTCTTCTCCTTTCTTTTCGCTTCTTCACGTTCTCTTTCTCGCTTCCCGATCTCACTGGCAAAGTCGAATCTGTTCTATTTCTCGTGAATTCAGCTTCTCTTTGGCATCAAATGAGTTTTGCATTCACTAACTACCGGATTGCCTAGGTAACTTCCATAAGCGAGGTTTCGTGCTCGAAGCCTTGCACTCCTGGTTGGCTGCGCTCCTTGGACTTCCTTTGACTGTGGTAATACTAGGCAAAGTTTTTCACTTCTACATAGGTCATAATCTAAACCTTCAACATCAGATCAGATTTATTTTGTATTGGATCTCGGAGGACCAGTTTCAAGGTCAAGACCGCAGATTAACTACTGCTAGATTCAGCACCCACACCAGCCATGACGCCTCCAGACTCAGACAACAAAAGAGATACATAACCCTCATCAACCAAGACCCAACAGATAGGTAGGTGACCCCGACAGTTCAGAACAGAACGCCATTGCGATGCAGCCGCTCCACAGTAAATCCCCGGTCGAAGTGCCCGCTTAATCCCCAAACAAGATATCAACCAACTCGTCCAGCAGCGTAAACGCCAGATGCGCACTAGATAGATTAACAAGTTAGCATGCCAAGCCCAGGTAGGTAGGCAAATAGGAAGCAAGAAACGAGAAAAAAAAAAGAAAAAAAGAAAAAAAAAGGAAGAAAGAAAGAAAGAAAAAGAAAGAAAAAAGAAAGAAAGGGGTTGCTGGCATACTTCAACCGCGCATTATTAAACGTGGCAAACACCCTGCGGCTGGCCGCCTGCGCATTCTGCCTGCCCACCACGCTCCCGGCGAGATCGGGCACGAGCGTAGCAAGCGTGAGGCTGGCCTCGGTGCGCGTGCGCGCCCTCTCCGCGGGCGAGCGAGGCAACCTCTTGACATTCGTAACACTGCTATCACCGCCGCCGCCAGCGCCGGAGGAGGAGGAGGAGGAGGAGGAGGAGGAGGGCCACAGCGCGGCGGTCAGCAGGGCGACGTAGCGCAGCATGGCGTCCTCCTGGACGAGCGCGCGCACGTTCTCGCGCAGCTTGCGCTCGATGGTGCCGCCCAGCAGCTGGTGCAGCACGACGACGACGGCGCGGCCGCGCAGCCAGTTGTTGCCGCGGTTGAGCTCGAAGACCTCGAGGAAGATGTCGCAGATGGGCTTGACGAAGGGCTCCTCGGCGGCGGCCTCCTTACTCTCGAAGGCGTTGAGCTCCGCTTCGGCTTCGGCCCCGCCTATGCCTGCCGCGGCTGCCGCGGCGGCGTCCTCGCTGAGGCCGCCCAGGGACGTCGTCGAAGACTGGAGCTGGTTGGTCGCGGCGGCGATGAGGTTCTGGCCGGCAAGGGAGAGCTGGTCCAGCACGGGGATGCTGCCCAGGATGTCCTCCATGCCGTCGGCGACCGAGTCGTAGAGGCGCGAGATCATGTCTTTCTGCTTGGAGCCGCTGTTTCCGTCTTCGCGCTCGGCGGCGCCGCTTTCGCCTCCCTTCGCAGCTGTGATGACGCTCTGCGAGAGAAAGGCGCGCAGGTCGCGGCTGCGGCAGACGTCGGGGAGGAGCAACAGCTCACTGAGGTATTTCTCGAGAGCGGCCCGCCGCTTTTGGAGGAATTCGCTTTGGAGCTTCATGACCACGCGGCGGCGGGGGAAGTCGAGGTTGCGCACCGAAGGGTAGCGGGAGCGCAGTTTCTGGTGTAGTTCGAGGAACTCGCTGTAGCGGCGGTAGACAACCCACGTGGCCGCGGGCATTCTTTCACCGGCGTTTCGCGACACCTCGATGGCGTAGACGGCGAATTCCTTGCCGTCCTCCTCGCGACCTACTTGGATCGACTTGATCTTGATGGTCGAGCGCCCATAGAGGCTGTTGTCGCTCTCCTGGATGACGTACTGCTGCCTCTGCAGCTCTTTGCGGCGTATCTCTCTCTGGAGACTTGCCTTAGACTTGCGTAGGATCCTCAACTCGGCCATGTTGTTGGTCAGCTCGGCCTTCTTCAGCAGAGAATCCACCACGGCTTCTTGAGTATAAAGTTTGTCGATGTCGTTGGTCAGCGCTGTGATCGCCTCTGCGAGGCCGAGATCGCCCGGGGCCGCCTCGTGCACCGCATCGGCATCGTCATCATTCCCGTCCCCATCCGAGTCGGAGGGTTCATCAGACAGAAATTGTCCCTCGTCGCCAAAGAGGTCGTCGTCGACAAACACGCCGATCCGCGACGCCGCGCTCACGAGGCCCAGAGACGCCAAGCTGGGCTTTTCTTGTCCCTTATTCGGTCGTTCCACGTCTAGCGAGCCTCTACTCGACCTAGCGTGGTCACCACTATGTCTTGGGGCATCAAATAAGCTCCCACTGGATCTTGACAGATCCACTGATCCTCGTTTCGACGTCGGTGCAGCTGCAGGTGACCCTTCATTATTCGACCGGCCCTTAACCGGAGAGAAAATACCGCTTCCGGCGTCGTCATAGCCGAACAATGACGCTCTCAGATCTTCCGTGGTTGGCGGTTTGCTCTCCTCAAGGATGTCGTTGAGCGCCTGTTCCATAGCCTGGACCACCTTCGTATCGGGTACCGGTGGCGCTGCACTCGCGTCTTGATCCAGGCTGGCCACGGAATCCGCCAAGGCGTCCTCTCCAGCTTCATCTTCATCGAATAGGGGGGGCGGGGAGCGAGGCTCGTCCACGGATCTTCGGGGAGCGAGAATCAGTGGATCGAGGCCGTTGTTGGCGTTAGCATGCATGCCGTTTAGGTCGGACGTTGAGCCTGAGCGCCGGTTGATGGGACCTGCATGCAGCCTGTGGCCGAGGCGCGGCACGGGACTCGGCTTGGAAGCGTTATAGGAGTTGGTTCGAGGGAGAGGGGACCCAGATCTGGGCACGGGGGTGGAGGACGCCGTGCGCCTTGAGGCCTCCTCGGCCGCCAGCGCCTTGAAGAACAGATCGGACTTTTTGAAGCTTGGCAGGTACTTGACGCGCATCTCTTCCAGAACGGCGCTCTGCGCCCGCAGGATGGCCCTGCGCGCCCTGTAGTACTGCTCAGGTGTTGCCTGCTTCCCAGCCTGGAGGAACTCCTGGATGGTGCGCTTCGAGGAGTCTGGGACTTTCAGCTCGGGCCTGCTGAGGTAGGCAGCGTCGATCTGCGCGAGGTCGAGCCTGTCTGATTCGGTCCACGGGGGTAGCTGCAACGGTAGTTGCTCACCCTCGGGGCCATCATCCTCAAGAGGGTTGCGGAAGCCATCCACGACAAGCCAGAATTGGACCATGGGCATAAGGCGCTGCCGGTCCATGTACTCCATGAAGTAGGAGAGAGCGGAGGGGTCCCGAAGTAGCTCGGCGAGCGAAGCATGCTCCAGCCGCGACTCGCTCGGTGCGGGGGGCTCCATGGGTGGGGGAAGTGGTCGGCGCCCGCCTCCAGCGGCCAAGTGCTGCACCCTCTGATCCAGCAAGCGCTTGCCCATCTCCAGCCGGCGCAGATAAACCTGATCCGCATTCTCCTGCTGTGAGTCTCTCTTGAGCTGGCTGGCAACTTCGCTGCGAAAACGCCTGGCATCCGAGAGGTTGTTGAGCTTCCTAATGGCCCTGATGAACTTCTCGAATCTCCGCTCGCTGTCCGTGGGGGTCAGACGCGGAAAGGCGATGGGTCTGCCGGACTTCGGGGCCGGGGAGGCGTGTTGATCTAGCGCGGCACGGAGCCTGCGGACAGTGGAGCGGTCCTGGAGGACGGTCCTGCCGTAGTTCTCCATCAACTGGTTCCACGTATCCGGGTCCGACAACATCTGCATCACGGGGAACATGACGGCGCAAGCGGTGATCTCGCGGATTAGGATCGAGACGGCTCTCGAGGCAAGCAAACTCTCGGGCAAGACCCTAGGCAGAATCCTGGACATGGTCTGCCGCAGGTAATCCTGCTGGACCGTCTTGGTATCCGAGAAGGCCAGGTTGGCAGCCGGATGAAGCTTGCCTCGCTTGTATTTTGACGCAATCGCAAGGTCCAACTCCTCCGTCTCGGTGACGGACCGATTCAGCTTGCGCCCCCTCACCGAGCGCTCGGCGTCAGCGAAGTCGCGGAAGTGTGCGGTCATGATGGGAACGAGGCGCGTCGTTATCACCTCGGCGAGGTCCAGGCTCTGCAGCCGGTCGCGGACCTGAAGCAGTGCGCCCCGTATGGCCTTGTCGACCTCGTCGGTAAACACAGGGTTGCTGCTAATGCTCCCGTACCATGAGCGGATGAAGTCGCGGAGGATGTTCTCGAGGACCTCGTCGAGGGCGGCCGAAAGCCTGGGGTACTCGGGGCAGAACGGCGTCTTGGCATAGGCCTGGCGCCGCCGCAGCGCGGCGACCTCGGTCGTCCATGCGTCGGGCGCAAGAAAGGCGGCGGCACGGGGTCTGGCGGGTTTCCGGAGCTGGTGCCGGACCCCGCCGCGCGAGGACAGGAGCACAAGCGCGAGCAGGGCAGCGAGCAGGGCAGCGACGGTCAACAGCACACCGCCAACAAAGGCGTGGCCGGCCCAGCGCAGCACCGGGAACCAATTGACGGCATAGCCCCAGGCGATAAAGCACGCGACGCCGGCAAGAGCTACGTCTCTCCCTCGAAGCGCCATGGTCGGGGGCAGGCTGCCGGCGGCGTTCGTCGCCGCATGTTTCGCTGGTCGTGGGTTGCCTTGGACGAGGGCCGGGGCCTCGGCACCTTTGCTGCTTATCGGTGGCTAACACCAAGTACGGAAGTGGTGATGTCGAGTCACGGCACAGCTGTGGAGCTCACATCCCTGCAGCCCAAGCGGAGCTACCTTACCTTATCCACACAAAGCGTCCTTCGCACTAACCCTAACCCTGATAACTTGCGCCGTCGCCATCATCCCTCCACATTGCTGCCGTGGACAACTTGCACGGTGTACCTGGAATGTCCACTTTCATCTTCGTCAACTGATAACGTGACGAAAACTGAGAGTAACAGTCGTGGTTCTTGGAAGGACTCAACGCGCTCGCTGGCTACAGTCCTGCTGCCCGCCCGCCAGGCCTATCACTCAACCTTCCAAGGCTCATTCATCTTGGTCGACTTAAACCGCCCGGCTTCACTGATCAAATCCATCACCAGCTTCATTCACCCTCCTATTTACCTCACTTGACAACACAAAATAAGACTTTCATTCCCCGCCACATACATCCCCCCTCCCTTCCTCCCCAACCATGTCCACCCCGCCGCCGCCAACCACCTCACCCTCCCCAAATACAACCCCCCCCTTCCAGTTCCCCCCAGAATACTCCTTCCCGCCCTTCTTCACCCGCCAGACCAACCTCACAACCCACCACGCCCAGCTAGTCAAGTGGTCAACCCTGGTGCTCGCCTACTGCCGCCACCACCGCATCTTCAAGCTGTCGCTCTCCGGCAGCAGCACCAGCAGCAGCAGCACCGCCACGGCCGCAGGAACCGAGACAGCAGCGCCCGGCCCGGGACCCGGAACCGGAACCGGACCCGGAACCGGCTCGACGACCAACCCGTCCCTCGACACGTCCGAGCTGTTTTACAACAGGCGGATCAACCGCCGGCTGAGCCTGGCCGACATCCGCGAGGTGATCGACTTCCTGCGGCGGGACGGCCGCGCCGAGTACGTGGCCGGCGGCGGCAGCAGCAGCAGCAATGGTAGTGGTGGGGGCTTCGACGGGGCGGGTGGTGGTGGTGGTGGCGGCGGGGAAGGAGACGTAGCGTGGATCTACTGGCGGACGCCGGAGGAGTGGGCAGCGCTGGTGGAGGGGTGGGTGGATGCCACGGGGCAGCGGGGCAGCGTGCTGACGCTGTACGAGCTCGTCGAGGGGGACGGGACCAGGGGGGAGGGTAAGTTGAACCATCACCTCATCGTCATCGTCATCGGGAGGGAGTTCACACACGGAGAGAGGGAGATTTGCTGACTCGACGGACTGATTTGGGGGAACAGAATTCCATGGGCTGGATCAGGAGTTGCTGCTCAAGGCGCTCAACGTGCTCGTCAAGCGCGGCAAGGCGCAGGTGTTCGGGCAGGAGGATTCACGGGGTGTTAAGTTCTTCTGATTAATACCGACAGCGCGCTTGCGGGACAGGCAGGAGAAGCGGTGGCTGGAGTGAACGAGCTTCCTAGTCTTGAAGCGTAGCCGAAACAGGACTCGAAAACGGCGAAGAATCTCCAACGCTAATGCAATCCCATCCCTCCCCCAACGCCAGGCTACCTGCACAGCCACCTCTCCAACAGGCTACTTCTCAACATGGTTATTCGGCTGCTCGGCTAGCCGATTGCTCATCAGATACTTGGGGTCAAACATCAGCTCCTGCCGCATGGCCACGTCCAGCAACCAGTCCGACACAACAATCCGCGGCTCCATGTGCCCCTTGCGCGCCATTTCCTCGAACCGCGGCCACAGCTGCCTCTCGGCCGGCGAGGACCCCGTGAGCAGGTACACTGGGTCCGGGTCGGCGCCGCCGTCCTCCTCCTCGGTCGTCGGCTTGATGGTGGTGCCGCTCCTGGCGCGGTAGACCTTGAAGATGGCCCCGTTCGCCTCGGCGATGTTCTTGAAGGCGTCGACCCCGTTGGGGATCTCGGCGGTGCAGTACACGGGCACTCCCCAGAGCAGCCGGCCGCGGTTGGCCCGCGCCCGGCTGACCGCCTTCTCGATGCTGACGCCAAACTTCGCCTCGTTGGCTTTGTCGACGAGCAGGTGGTCCTTGATGTTGGGTCTCTTGCCCGTTTCGATGCAAGCCGTGATGAAGGACGAGTCGATCACATCCGGGCCTTTGGCGAGACACCTGAGGAACTTCATGGTCCGGATCATGCCGGGCGCCGCGAGGTAGTCGAACGGCGCGTTCTCCTGCACGATCTGTATGCCGAGCAAGCGAAGTTTTCTCTGGAAGCGTGTTAGTGGTTGCTTGAGGAGGACCAAGTCCGAAGCGCTACGTACCCGGTCGGCCTCCTCCGTCGCCTTGTCCCCGACCCATCTCTTGTACCCCGTCAGGCAGATGCGCATGTCGACCTCTGGCAAGGATACCTTCGCCCTCTTGGCCGGCCGCTTGTGTTCCGGCTCGTCGTCGATATCGTCCTCCGCTGCCTTGCTTGCCGGGCTTGAACTTCTGTCCGCACGCTGCTTGTCGAGCTGGTCTGCCGCACGTTTGCCACCCCATATGCCATGGCCGTCTTTCGTAGACCGTTTTTTCTCCTTTTCGTACAGCGCAATGTCCGGAGCTAGGTCCTGCAGTTTGGAGAGCGCCTGCGCCTTGGCACTGCGGCTGGCGCTAGACAAGACGGAGGGGGTGTCGTTTTCCTTGCCAGACCGGACATGGCGGCCCTTGGCGGGAGTCACAAAGTTCCCAGCCGCTGGCGCAGCTCGGGGTTTCGTCGTCGACTTGGTCGGCGCGGGGCTGGAGTCCTCCATAACTCTAAAATCTCGGTCCAGGCCCACCTTGAGCGCGTTTTTCTGAGCTCGTTCGTTGATCCTCCTCTTCTTCTTGGCTGTCTCGTCCATGTTTTCCTCCCCGCCCGGATAGTACATCTCTCGGAGCGTGGGCTCGTCCAGGAATGTCTGGCCAATAACCTCACCTAAATTCGTCCGGGGCGGGAAATGCCGATACTTGGGGTTGTTGAGAGGCAGGGCTTGACAGGCAGCGTAACTCTCCTCGATCCAGAGGTGGTTGACGATCTCGATCTTCCAGTCCTTGGCCGCCTCGCACTTCTCGCTGTGCATGCGCGCTGTGATCAGATGCGTGTTCTCGGCCTTCATGGTCTTGGTGAAGGTGGCACCCGCCGCCTTGATGAGATTCTCGAGGTATATCCTCGCTTCGCCTCCGTAATTGGAAATCGTGATCCGCATATCCTTGAAACCAGGAATGCCATGCCGCGGTTGCGGGTAATGAAGGAGGCGGCGGAAGGGAGATGTCCACTCGTTGTACACCATCAAGTGGTACAGCCAGGCCAAAGTGCCCACATCCTTCCCCTGCTGGGCAGCGCGGACGTACTGCTCACCGTCGCGGTACTGGCAAATGAACATATCACACGCTTCGACCTCGTCCACAACCTCTCCATCGCCCTTCGTGATTTTGTCCGCGAGAGTCTTGCGTAGCATAGCACTGATGGGAAGGTCCCAGGAGAGCATGACTTTTTTCTGGGCAAAGACGACCAGTTTCTCGCTGCCTTGGGTCTCATACGGTCCGCTCGGGACTGTCGATGTGGCGCCCTCCAGTTGCTGGCTCGAAGGAACTTTGACGATCTCTTCTGGCGCCTTGCGGAGGATCTCGGGATCTGGCAGCAGGTAAGGGCCCTCATCAATCCTCTTGCCCAACCGGAAGCAATCGTCGAACCTAAGCACGGATCGATGAGTCCCAACCCAGGTAGCAAAGCTCCGGGGTCATCTTACCAGTGGGGAAGGACGATTTTGCATTTCAGGTTCTTCCTCTGGGCTTCGATGCACTTGGGGTGATCCAGCGACAAGGCGCAGATATGTGTGGTCTGCCGCGACAGATCCTTGGACTCCATCCCACCGAGAGCCATGATCGCGCCGGTAATGGCTTCCTTGTCGACATCTGGGATGTCGGCACAGGTGAGGATGACGTTGGAGAAGATCATCCTCGGATCCGGCGAGAACGGGCGGACCTGAGCCACCTTGTTGCGGGCGATGGACGCCTTGATCCACTCAGATCTTACGACCGGAATCATCATGGCCTGCGACTCGGCATACTGGTCGAAATCGATCGTGTTGGACACAATGTGGGTGGCTTGCGGAATGCGGATCCTGCCTTTGCGATCCGGCTCGAGGACCTCGGCGCCATGGTCCCGGACAATCTGGGAGAGCTGCGCCCTCGTTAGCGACGTTTTGGAGACCGGTTGCCTACGTAGGCGCGTACCTGTGCGATGACCGAGCTCGACAACGACTTGCTCTGGACGAACGCGATCAGGCACGAGTCGAAGAGGCCTGGCTTGTCCCGTTGGTCCGCCATTTTGAGCACGCAGAGCACGACGACGCGCTAGCACCAAGCGCGTCTACATTAACAAAGGCGGTTGTTGGCGGACAAATGCGCATCGAAGAGGGCGCCTGCCAGCAATTATTATAAAAAAAAAGGAATGGGATGCAAAGAAGCTGGCAGCTTCTCAGAGAGGAACAGGGATTGTGTCTGCAGGCTGCAGTGGGCTGCTCGCTGCTCAGTGCTCACGGCAGGACTGCGTGTTGTGGCCCCTGCGGGAGACGCGACGTGCTGCCGACGCGAGGCAGCCACGACGCACATGACTTCCCATTTAACCCTGGGCGCGGGTGTGGGTCCTGCATTCCAAGGTTTCCAGCAGCTGCAAGGCTGCCGAGCTCTCTGCAGCAACAAACTCGACACAACGGTACCAAACTGCCGGAGCGATTGGCCAACCGCACGCCCCAAAAGAAAGAGTGGCCAATAAAGCTGCGGATGTCGACAGATCAATTCACTCGAATAAGGGTTGCGAGAGCTGATGACTCCAAGCTCAAGCCTGAAAAGATGACGCATCTCAATGCATGGCGCGGGGTGTTCGCCAGCAGCGGGCGACTGACTGCAGATAAACTCGTTGACTCACAGCCCCTCCTTCTCAAGGGAAAAAGCAAGGGGCTGGGGGAGGGTTTCACCATCGTGATATCGTGGGGCAGGAGAGGACTCTGAAATGCTCATGACATTCCCTGTTATCGAGGGCAGACGGCCAAAATTAGAAGGGAATCAAAACCACGGCAGCTTTGCTTGATCGGATCCACAAGTTCAAGCTGGAGAAGTTACGGACGTGATAATCAACTACGCTATTCGATCAATCAGAAAGTTCACTTAGTTTTGCTGTGGACATAACGCTGGAGACTCGGCAGAGGACTTATCGAGCCTTTCAGAGGAGAACCAAGAGCAGCGACACAGCATGCAGAATCTGGATACCCAAGGGGGTACGAGTCAAACCGTCCAATACCTCGGCCTGGCAAAGGACCAAGAACCCCTACTCTCAAGGTGCTTCGGCAAGGGAACGTCCCACCGTTTAATGACGGGAGTTCACTTCTGGTAAACAACTCACCTCACCCTCACAAAGGTCCAACAAGAATATCACCAATCGTACTCTTTATACTCTATGCCCCAAGGAGCAGGCCACTGACTCACCGGCCTAGAGCCGGCGGCATCCCAGCACCTATATAAAACAACAGGTCTAGGTAAACCCAACGTGACGGAGCCCAACCCCGCGCGGAGAAAAAAAAAATAAGTGTCAAAGACATTACGGTCGCGCGGGGGGGGAATAACAGGATATCGACGTCTACCCGCAGCACCGCGCCCCAACCACCACCCAATCAACGCACCCCTCTTCCTTCAACCATGAAAGTGCCGAGTCAATGGAAGCAGGCAAGACTAACAGGAAGAATTGCCATGCAACCCGCACCCAGTGTGTCATCCATCGTTGCGCCGGACGAAGCAGTTGCGATTTTTGGAGTGCCGAAGAATGCGTGCATCCGTGTCCTCTATTATTAAGCTTCAGAATCGAAGGAAGAAGAAACGCAGTGCTGGATCATCTCATGTGTCGTTGGACAACTGGATATATTTTCCATCTTTTACTCCTTGATGGCGTACACCCGCTTGAACATATCGTCGACCTTGACGAGGTAGTAGGTGCCAGGGGCAATGGTGGAGACGTCACCCTGGGGGGTGTAGTCCTTCTGGAGGTGGGCCTTCTTGCGGAGGTCGCACATCTGGAGCAAACTTGTTAACAGCCAACCAAGCAAGCGGTAAGAGATCTGTGTGTTGCGGCGCCAACTTACAGCATCGTACGTCTCCGGGGGCACCCCGCGCCGGGCGGCGAGCTTGTTGGAGATATCGAGGATCTGACGCATCTTCTCGGTGCTGCCGTTGACGCGGAGTGAGAAGAAGCTGGCGGCAAGACCGGAGCCGTAGCTGAACATGGCTATCCTCTTGCCCTGCAGGGTCGCATCGTCGACGTTCGAGATCAAGCCGGCCAGACCACCCCAGAGGCTAGCACAGTACATGTTGCCGACATTGGTCGCCACCTGGGTGCCCGGGGCGACGCGCTCCTGGAAGCGTTTCTTGGTGAGGCCCATGAACACTTTCTCGACCGTCTTGTCGAGCAGGGACTTCTCGTAGTCCATGTCGCGGAACTCGGCGGGAACCTCAGCGAAGGCCTTGTTCTCAGGGTCCGCGAGGTAATCGTGGTACAGAAGACGGCCGTAGGACTTGGCCACAAGCTTGCAATTCGGAGCGTGGAAGGAGAGATAGTCGAAGCGGTCCAGCGGGGTCTTGGGGGAAGCGCTCTCGCTGCCATTCACGTGGCCGTTGACACCGTTGACACCGTTGGCGAACTGCCTCTCGCGCTTGCAGTAGGCCCGGTAGGCGGCATCAAGCGCCTTGGTGTAGCAGGTGAGGGAGAAGTGGCCGTCGACGTAAGGATACTCGCTCGTGAGGTCGGGCTTGTAGAAGTCGTAGGCGTGCTGCATGTAGGTGCCGCGAAGGCCAGGCTCGAAGACGATCGGCGCGTCGGGGCCAATCAGCATGGCGACGGCGCCGGCGCCGCCCGTGGGCCGGGCATTACCCTTGGCGTAGAGCGCGATGTCGCCGGCAACGACGATCGCATCACGGCCATCCCACGCCGAAGACTCGATCCAGTTGACCGCGTTGAAGACGGCGTTGGTGCCGCCATAGCATGCATTCACCGTGTCGACACCCTCGATGTTGGTATTGTCACCGAAAAGCTGCATCAACACCGACTTGACAGACTTGGACTTGTCGAGGATCGTCTCGGTGCCGACCTCGAGGCGGCCGATCGAGTTTGTGTCGATGTCATATTTCTTGAGGAGCTTGGAGACCACGGTCAAGCTGAACGAGTAGATGTCTGAGACGGCGGGGCACCCCGTGTCCAAATCAGCCCCTGACGAATGACCATGGAGGAAGCACACGACTGGTTGCCACGGACCCGCCAACCGCCCCAAGCAACTAGGGGTCCAAAGCTAGCGGACGGCTGCGGAAGCGAACAAAAAAGATTCGATGCCCGGGGGAGGACACTACTGACCCTCGCGATCATCACAGAAGCTCATCTTGGTCTGCCCAAGGCCGATTGTGTACTTCCCGGTGCTGACACCGTCGAATTTCTCGAGCTCGGATTGCTCAACATACTGCAGCGGACAGCTGCTGTTAGCGATGTCGGTGGGACGGACGGCGGCGCGTTCTGCCGCGCCGAGGAGCAGCGCAAACACATACCTGGCTGGGAAAATAGATTTCGATGGCCTTAATGCCGATGTTCTGAGGACGGGAGGCCATGTCGGGCGAGCAATTGGCGTTTGCAAGTGAGGATGAGGGCGGTTGTAGGCGGGAGAAACTGTTGTTGAGAGAAAAGGAGGCGGGTCTCCTCGACTTTTGGAGGGGTCGTTTAGTTAAGCAGTTAGCGTGTCTTCCCATGTTATTTCAAAACCTAACCCATTCACCGCCGTTTCCCCATCGCGGTGGGCTCGACAGGCCCAGGCCCCAGTTTTCCCAACATGCAGATGGTCTAATGAGGATACTCTGATAGGAGACTGGGCGGCAGCAAGGACGTACCCACCAAAACAGTGAGGTTGGTGTCTGTGTGGTTCTCGAACGGAGCGTTTGGGAAGCCCACGTCTTTGTTCGAATGCAGAGTGGGAGTTAGAATAGGTAGCGAAGACAAGTCAACGGAGTAGGTCAGGTAGGTAGGGTGCGGGAAGGTGGCTCAAATAGAAAATTTTGGGAAGCCACACACCAAGCAGGGAACAATAGTCTAGGACGGGGCCGGACAATATCAACCTGACGTACGCGGGTTGCTCGAGGAGGCGGGACGCAGAATAGATGAGAGATGTGCGTCAGATGTCAGAGGTGAAGGTTCGAAAGAACTAGCTCCGTGCTCCGTCCTTGCCAGCGATCAAAAGCTCATCCAGGCGTCCAGCTCGCAAGATTTATAGCTGCGAGTCCCTACCCAGAGCAGGGGTGCCAACGTCGCTCCCCTTCAGCGGCCAAGAAGTAATCTCCCTGGATCTAATTGTTGTAGTGGATATTGATACGAAACGGAAAACAACAGTTTGCAGAGAATAGTGTGCACAGCCCGACTTGACTGGCATCTACCTAAGCTCCAGGTGTGCGGTGATCAAACTTGTGCGTAGGACGTAGGACGGGACGAACCGTGCTGGTGTGGAGAAGATACTGGTGAGATGTGGTCAGGGCACGCCTTCGACATTGGCACTGTATGGTACCTCAGGTAGCGTACTGTACCGAAGTTACACGCACCATCTTGCAACAAACACGCAATGTCCAAAAATCATGGCAACATCGGCTTTCAACATCGGCTTTCCGTCGGTACGTTTGCTAGAACTGCGCGCACTCAGCACCTACAACCCATTCTACGGAATAGCGTCTCAACTCTTGACTTCTAGCTTACAATACGATAGCAGCATGGAACGATTCGTAGCTACACTACGTGAGAACCCTTTGGGACCCAAGCTCGGGGACCTGGAGCTCAATGTACGGAGTACAATACAGTAATCCGCACAAAAGGAACTGTACCCCACCAAGGGCGGTGCCCTGCAATTTCATTCGTCGGCGGGTAACACTTGCTGCAGGAACGGCTGCTGTTGAGACGTCGTTGCGTTGGCGTGGCTGAGCAGCTTCTCTTAGTGGATGACGAACCGGACCTGCCTTGTTGGGGTGCCGGCTCGCCAATCAGGGCAATCGCCGATTCATCAGCAACCCCAAGGCGGCTTGTTGATCGGCTTCGCGCAGCGAGATCATGATGAGATATGCTCAGCATCAAGTTTTCATCCACCATGACCACGACTTGACAGCTTTGGAGCTGTCGCATTGACACTTTCGCATGCTGGGTGCTAAGTAGTCACTCCTCAAAGAGATACTGTGGTCAGGTAGACTGATCTTTGCAGAGCGGTTGTTCTTGATATTTACCTGGGTAACCTGGAACCTCTACTTCGAAATTACCACAACGAGCGGAGAATGCTGTTTACAAAGCCAACTCCCATCCGGTCCTAAACGCCGCCCGATGCAACATTATCCCGCAAGTAGGATGAACAAACGTTAACACAGCCTCAACCCAATCGTTATCCGCTAACGTACGAAACCATGATCCGATATCCAGGGGCAGCCGAACGCTAGTCGAAACCATCCCCCCGGTTGGCGCCCTCCCTTCACGGCGTGCCGTACCCGGAATCGACACTCTGCGGCGTCCGCTGCGCCTCAACGGCAGCCTCCTTGGCCTTGTCCATGTCGATCGTGACGGTGACAGCAGGGGTGGTGACGGCAGGCTCGACCTTGGCCTTGGCCTCGACCTCGGATGATCCCGTCTCCTTCAGCTGAGCAGGGGTGTCGGCATCGGCATCAGCATCGGCAGCAGCAGGGGCAGAAGCCGCGGGCTTGCTCGTTGTGGTTGTCGTCATCGCTGTCTTCTTGGCGGTTTCCTTCTCCTTCTCGCGCTCAGACTCGGACTCGTTCTCGGCCTCGTCAGACGACGACGACGAACCGGACCCGACCTCGCTGTCGCTGCTGGTCTTCTTCTTTGACCTCGAGGACGAGCTCTTCTTCGCCTTCCGCTTCGACGACTCCTTCTTCCCCTTCTTCTTGTCCTTCTTCTCCTTCTTCTTCCTCTTCTCCTCCTCTTCCTTCTCCTTCTCCTTCTCCTCCTTCTCCCTCTTCTCCTGCGCCTCCTTCAACTCCTTCTCCTTCTTCTCCTTCCGCGTGTCCACCACCCACTGCTCAGCCCCCTCGACCGCCTTTTCCGGGTCCCGCTTGTTCTTGAGCAGGAACCCTTGAATCTCGGCCGGCGAGAACTCGTGCGCGGGTATTTTGGCCGCGAACTGCTCCGCCAGCGCGTTCACCCTGGCAATGGTCTCCTCCTTCCGGCGCGCCGCCTCCGCCGCCTCGGCCTCGCGCTTCCCCTCCTCCTCGGCGCTCCGCAGCGCCGCCGGCTTGAGGCTCCTCTCGAGCTGGAAGAGCGCCCGCGAGGTGGAAGCCGAAGGTGAGGAGGCCGACCCGGCGCCGGCGGTGATTCCGTCGTCGCCTTCCAGCGGGGCGTAGATCGCGCGGAAGATGGCGGCCGTCATCCCGGCGTCGGCCCGGCCGAACTTGACCATCATGTCCACGCGTCCGGGGCGGATCAGGGCCTTGTCGAGTTTTTCCTGCCGGCCTGCGTCAGCCAGATGTTGTTTTTTGGGAGTGAGAATGGATAGTGGTGCCAACTTACAAGGTGGTTGGTCGTCATGATCAGCACGCGGCCTTCAGTCGAGGCAACACCGTCCAGGATGTTCAACTAGACCCAAACACGTCAGCTATACCGTTTCATGCTTATGACGAGCGACAAGCTTGAACATACCAGTCCGGAAAGGCTGAGGCGTCCAGTCGTATTGTTGGGGTTGTTGTTGTTATTGTTGTTGTTGGTTCCTGGCTGGCGCCGGTTACGTGTGGGAGCCTCCTCGTCATTGTTGACGGCATTATCGGCTTGGTTCTCACCATCGCGAGTGTGGGTGAGGCCAGCAGTCTGCGCACAATGTCAGCCACATTGACCGTTCTGCAGTTTGGGGGGGAAGGTGGGCTACTCACGTCAATATCCTCGAGAAGGACCACACACCGACGCGGCAACTCGGCAAAGAGCGTGGCCAGGTTCTCCTCGTTGGCGGTGACCGAGTTCAGGCTGACGATGTAGATGCGCATCTTGAAGAAGCCGGCCAGCGCGAGAGAGAGTGAGGACTTGCCGGTGCCGGGCGGGCCGTAGAGCAGGTACCCGCGCCGGTAGGGGATGCCGCGGTTGGCGTACCACCGGCGGGTCGCCGGGTTGAGGTAGTCGGTCACGTCGTCGATCAGCTCCTTCTTGACCTGCTCGTTCAGGATGACGGTCGACAAGGGCCGCGGCGTCCGGACCATGCACCGCTGCCACTGGGGCTCGCAGCTCCCCGAGCGGGTCGTGCCCTGGTAGATGAGCGTCTTGGCCTCGTCGCGCTTCACGTAGTAGTCCCGCGCCTCATGGAGCAGCTCCTTGAGCACCCAGGGATCGCGCCCGAAGCACGAGATGGAGATCTCCTCGCGCTCCGACAAGGTCAGGTAGGGCGAATGCTGCTGGTTCTGCAGCCGCCGGAAGATGAGGAGGCGGCCCTTGTACAGGAACCAGTGGCTGCCAAAGGTCGGCGTATAAGCGAGGACCCTCTTCTTCTTCTTGCGGCCGACCGATGGGCCGTCGTCCTCCTCGGAGTCGGCGTCGTCGTCGTTCCACCGCCAGAGGAACCACGACCGCGAGTTCAGGTTGGTGTTGACCACGAAGCGGCGGGCGCTCTGCGCGAAGCGTTGGTTGGCCACCCAGGCCATGAGCATGTTGTAGATTTCGTCGTCGGGCCGGATGTCGACGGCCGACATGAGATGGCTCTCGACCAGGCCCGAGAAGTACTCGCTGAAGTAGCGCCACGCGAAGGTCAGGCCGCCGAAAAGCAGGACCAGCGGGATGTACAGGTTCAGGTCGATGTGCAGGTACTTGCTGACGGCGCTGGAGACCATGGAGAAGCCGGGGAAGAAGAAGTCGAGGAGGGCATTTTGCGGGGCGCCGGTCGCGAGTCCCTCCCCCAGTGTGGAGGTAGGAACGGCGTCGTCCATGGTGAGGACCTCGAGCAGGCGCGAGAGAGAGTAGTGATATCGGGGGACGAAGAAGAGGTATGAACGGAGGGAGGAGGAGGAGGAGGAGGAGGAAGAGGCGAAAACGCCACCCGAAAACGGAAACAGCTTGAAGATGTTGGGGGATTGTGGACGGGAAAGGGATGGATACTTATCGGTTATTGACCGATAGATCGATCAACGATGAGCGCTGACCGAGATGGGATGCTGACTGCGTTCGGAGGCTGCAGGATTACTGCATGGCACGCCTTTGTTGTCATTCCGAGGCAATGGCTGGTCCTTGCGGTGCTTCTACTCGTGGCCATTTTATCTGTCAAGCCATTTCCCGCAAGGCAGCAGCACGGCATAGTCCTCAAGCAACGCATCCTTGAGGCATCCCAGAACCGCGACGCAGAGGCCCTAATGGAGTGTCACGCTGGCTGTGTGTCGGTACACAGCCGTCGACACTGCATCTCGGTATTGGCTGGATGCCGACCCATGTCACACTGGTGACCCGGTTTCTCGGCGCCCAAGCCCACCAACAATGCATGAAAAGTTTTCACTGAGCCACCGCGCATGCTTCTCACTGGTGACCGTCGACTTTCGGATGTGGCAACCCTGCTGCGAACAATTTCCAAGCGATGACCCCGGGCGTTGAGGACGGCAGGACAGTGGGGAGAATCGGTTCAGCCTCCCCCGCAAGCAGCGGCGGGTGTGTCATTGGCCGCCGTTTGAACGCCGTTAACGCTAACTAACGTTGAGCGTCAACGATCACCCGCCACTTGCTGGCGCCTTGCTGAACTTGCTGAGGACGCGATTCCCGATTATTTACCTTTTGCTCCTCGCCGAGCCGATTAGAAGGTTGTCCGCATTGCGTGCAACCTGGAAGTCGGTTCCTTGGCAACCTGCTCACCACGTCATCGGATGTTAGGCATCACTGCGGGTCATTGTGTCCTGCATGTGTCCCGTCCAGACTCCAGAGAGCGGAGGACTGAGAAAGGCCGAATCGAGATGCCATAGGCTGGACGCGTGCATGATTGATATGCGCGTTATCAACAACTGCCAACAGGTCTTACTGTGTAAGTCTGAATAGGCCGAGTCAAACCGAAGGGCGCTCCCTAGCAGGCGGTGAACCTGAAGCTTGCGGAGGAGAGGGGCCGCAGCCTGGGCGAGGGTGGGTCATGAACCCCCTGGTCATGTTCCTGCGTCGCCCTACAAGGCTGCTCGGAGGCAACTCGCAGGGTCTCTCAACACAAGATATCAAAGACTGCTAAGCAGTTGAGTCAGTCAGTTGAACGCGCGGCTGATCGAATCCCCATCCACGAAGCCCCGACTCGAAAATCTGTACTGTGAAGTACACGCATCGCGGTTGCACACAGCAACTCCTCCGCCGCAAGACCCCGAATCCGGCAAGTGGGGTGGCGGCGGCAGCGTGCGGTGCGGGGCTCACCTCTCTACCACAGTACCTACCTTACCTGCCGGCGTCCTCCGGGAGGCCGTCAGTGGGCCGCTCGGCCGGGCATCCCCATTGGTGAGTCACGCCCGGCCGCCTTGTTCACTAGGGTGGTTCCGGCCGATGAGGTGGTTCGCCGCATCCGCAAGGCTGCCTCATCTGCGAGTTGTCGGCGCGCCACTGCGGCTCGCGGGGAAGAGGGAGACAGAACGGTGCCTCGTGGTGGCGCAGTAGTCATTCCGCACCGTTCAAAGTTAAGCCGAGACCGATCACGCACCCCGCATAACCTCCATCCTTCCAGCCCTTTTTTACCCCATGCGCGAAGGTCGACTGTGGGTTTCATGAGTTTGGAAAACCGGCAGGGCATCCTAGACGTCCTTGAATACGCAAGGGACTTCGACCTGGTTGGTTAGCAGAAAGGAGCTTTCGATGTGCACATGTTCACATCTGGAAACGAGCCGCCGACTTTACCCGGTGACTCAACGTCACAGGCGTCTACTGAGTACTCGAGCTCTCCGAAGCCGTCGAAGCGCCGTGATGAGAAGCGCGCTACGAGAGGGAGTTGTCTAGGTAGTACGCGGGAAGGCAGGGATGCGGCACAGGTGAAGGTCCGGGTGGCATGAGCGGGTTAGGGTTCGTCTATCCGCATCTCCAAATACTGCGTCGGGAACGACGCTGTCGTGGAGCTGAATCAGCGTGCTCGAGTCCCGAGTCACCACGCTCGAATGCAGCAAGAAAGAAGTCATGTCTCATTATTGGCCTGTCGCCCGGAAATGTGAGACGATGGCCGGAACCAAAGAGCATTGCGTCGTAAACCAAAGAGGTAAGCACCCGTCCTGTTGCCCGGATGATGTGATGATTTGTTGCACGGGAGCCGCCGAAATCCAAACCAAAACGCCAGTGGGAAAGACTCTCCCAAACGCCGCTTGATACGCCCGTACACTTTTCACCAACGAGCCTCGGAATACCAGAAGGGGAAGAAAATAACCAATCAGCCGTCCACAAACACTTGGATGCCGTCACGACCGGGCACGAAATGGCCACCAGGCGGTGGCGGTGGCGGCGGCATGGCTGATGCCGGCGGCGGGGGCGGGGTCGGGAAGCCGTTGGGATGCATCGGAGGTGGAGAGGCATGCTGCGGATACATGCCGTAGCCGGGCTGGAAGGCTTCCGGAGGCGGTCCCTGGGGCGGCATCATACCGGGATGCGGGTAAGGACCGGCGGCCGGGCCGCCATAGCCATCGAAGCTGCCATCATCACTGCTGTCGTCATCGTCATCGTCATCGTCGTCCTCGACAGATGCGTGCCTAGGCCAGGTGCCCGTGGGGTGGCTGCGGTGGGACGTCCGAGAGGACCGGCCTCTCTTTGACGACCGCCGTTTTTTGGAGGACGAATATGATACCGAGTCCGAGTCGTCGCCCCGATTCCAGTAGTCGGCGGTCGTCTCGACCAGGTACACCTGGCTCGTTCCGCTGGCCCACGAGAAGACAGAGCCGCCCGAGCCAGTGCTTCGAGTGTCGAAATCGTCGTCGTAGTACCGACGGACGGATTTGACTTTCCGCGGATTCCGGCCGCTAACCATGCATGTCAGAGACGAAGTTCCTTTTTGCGTGACCTCCGGAGGAATTCAGAGCAAAAGCTCTGGTTCCAGGAGGGCGGGTGACCCCGAGAAAACCGAAAAGTATATACCAGAAGTAGATTAAGGCGCTGACGGCCCGGCTGTCGGGAAGACGAATTTCCTTGTACTCGCCGGAGCCCCGTGAGCTGGAACCCGAGCTGCTGGAGCGAGCCGACATGGCGGGGATGGGCAATCAAGCCCCTTGAAAAGTCCAATTGTGATGAGAAGTAAAGCCTGACAGGCCAGACGGCTTTGGTCTATCCTAGAGGAAGTCGAAGGGAGGTGGTATGGTGGTGATGTGGCTCACATGTAGATGTTCAACACCCGTCACCAATGGCAATCGGCAGAAAGTGCAGGGCGTTTGCAAAGAGGAGAGAGAGACAGAGAGAGGATCGACAAGAAGAAGACGGGCGCCGCCCTGAAATATGAAGAGTGCAAACGTGCGTAGCGCTCGCAGAGCGCCCGTCACCAAGTCGGGGCGTACTGGAGGAAGGGGGAAGACACGCGCCGTGCGCCTGGTTTACCGGCGTGCAGCCGAGTCGGGCGAAGCGGCGCGTCCGGGACTGCATGATGCATGGTTGCACACAGCGAATCGAGGGCCAAAAGTAGACACGCCCAGCGGCTGTCCGACCCAGTCTGCGCGAGGCTCGGGCACCACGAAACCACAAGCTGTGCTGCTCGAGCGCAGATCCGGCCGTCTTGATTCGTTGCAGCGTCCAGGAGCCTCGCCTGTCGACTGTGCTCGCAGGCTGGGCAGATCGGAAGCATGGGTGTTTGGCACACAAGCTGGGCGTCGAATCGATTGGTGTACCGTCTCCCCAGGCGCCTCGGGCCACGCTTCCCCTCTCTCCTGCAAGGTGCGTGCTGTCCGACACCAGTAGGCCACCCGCCCTGCTTTCTCTAGATACTGCAGTGGCTGCCTCGCTGCAGCACTGGCGGTCAGCATGCGGGTTCCCGTCTGCGACCGAGGCCTCTGTCCTCTGCAGGCAGTCAAGCGCAGCGCAGCAGCATCCGGATTCCGCGTGTAGATTGGGGTAGTTGTGCGGAGACGGATGCTTGTCCCAGTTCACGGACGTAGGTATCCCTCTTCTGAATGTGCACGGCGAGGTTACCACAGTAGTGAGACCGGCAGAGATTCACGAGAGCAGAGCTGCCCTCTGCGCGGTGTTGGGGTTACGCCTCCCTCGAGCTGGGCGATCAGGCTAGTCAGCCCTGCTGCAGCTCCATCTCAGAGCCTCGTGGAGTGGGCAAATCAGCAAAGCTTTTCTGTTCGCCTTAAGAATGGGCGGCTTCTCTCCAACGCCTCCAACATCTTGAAGTGAGGCTGCAACAGCGAGCAAAACTGCCAAAATAGGGCCCGGACAGCCGGTTTTGGAGGGTGCGTGATGGTGGGGAGAGAAGGAGCAAGCGGGGCTGCGTGGGCTGCGGGGCTGCCTGGAGCTTGGCTCCTGTCCAGTTATCCACATTTTGGCGCTCGATGCAACCCTTCCCACGAGTGACCCGCCAAGCAAACGCGGGGCAGAAATGGTGAACTGGCCCAGAGCAAACGCAAAAAAAGCGTCCGTTTTTTTCCAGCAGAGACATCACTCAGCTGGTTGATCCTCATCATTGAGCCTCTCTCACTGCCAACTGCTGCTACACTCGATCAATGTGTCGAATCAACGGTCCCACTGGTCGCCAGTCGCCGTGTCCCATGTCAATTGGAGTCGCGAGAGTTTTCAACCCAAGGACGCCTGCTCTCCGTTCGGCAATTGCCTTTGACCATAAAGTGTGGCCTCCATCAAGATCGCTTGCCCCCCGTCTATTAATGGAGGAAGTTTATTGAGCATTTCATGGGTGTCGACCGCAACTGCCCGTCAGCATTCCGTCGGCACGACGGGAGCCGCAGCTTCCATCCGCTAGTTAACGTTAAAGTCAAGTAACCAAATAAGGTTGACTGGAAGGCTCACATTTGTTATTCTCCAATAATCAGGCCTCTTGGCGATGGTGCGCCGCAGGATTGATGGCATCAGTGTCGAAACTTGAACTGCAGAGATTGGCGCTTGCACACCGAGACCAAAATACCACAGCATGATGGGATCTGCTGAATCGTTTGCATTGTGTGCTCTTGCGTTATACTGTGTAGGGCAACCGGGGGCAATTCAACCGAAGTGGCATTGATTTGATGCATCTCGGAAGCAGGCACACCCCACACGAGCAAGGTGCCCGCAGGAGTTGAGCCGACCGACGTGATCCGACTTGAATGGTACATCATATGTGAATGATGCCCCCCCACACTTTGGCCGATTGCGATCTGTTTGCGTGCTTGTCGTCCACCTTACCCGGACCGAGTCATCTCAAGCTATTTGTTGGATCAACACAAGCGAATATGTGCTTCTGCGGTTGAAGGTGCCTGGACAGTTACTCTCGTCCAGGACCGGGTCGACACCTTGAGCGTCCGATGTCAGGCGAGTTTGAGCCCAGGAAGAACCGCAGCGTGAGCCGTTCTGGCTTCCGGCGTACCTCGACAGACTCGCTCAGGACAGGTGTTTCACCGCCTGGAAAGTGTGGAGAGTGTCCAAGCGAGCTCGATGAATTATTACTTTATAGTATACAGCGAGCCTGGGCTGCTTTATACCACGTACATGGAGGGGTGCACAACGGAAGATTGGAGGGCAGTCTGCTTGTCGGGCGGTAGTAGACAACTCGACGATCGGCAGGGAGACCTACCCATATGGTTGCTATGTAGGTCCGTTCGGTGAGGCCCCTTTTCGGCGGCGTGATGGTTCTGCCCGTCCTTTTCTTCACCGTCGCAACGCAGATGCGCAGCCGCCTAAGCTGTAGTGTAGGTTGCTGCTACCTTGGAATGGCTGCTTGCTCGGCTCAACTCTCCGGCAAATCCCAGCGCTTGAGGATATTGGTGCAGCGGCCCATAAATTGCACTGGGCAGATGCTGCCGAGACATCGCCGTCCAGGTTGTTTTTCTTTCCTCCATCCTGCAGCCCAGCCGACATCGCGCTCTCGAGAGCGTCAGTGAAAATGTGCCAGAGGACTGCCGGGCAATGAGGGCGCTGGGCGTGCATGCGGAGGATGGAGGACGGAGGACGGATTTACGGAGGACGGATCTACACTGCAGTCTTTTTTGAGGACATAGCACGGAGGAGGAAGACAGGGTCAAACGAGAGCGATGGCCAAGCACGGACAGTGCGCATCCCTGCCTTCTAAGGTGCACCAAGCGCCCTCCGACGGTCCCGCCAAGGCAAATACGCCCGGAGATGAGGTGGGTCAAATCCACGCCCGCCAATGGCAAGCGGTCCTGTGGCCCCCCAATTCGAGTCCGAAACCAATCGAGACTGCTTGTCCCTGAACTGTCCGGCACACCCACAACCACGTTCAGTGCCGTTCATCTGGCTGTTCACTTCTCCGTGCCCTGGCCAAGATCCAGCGATTTCAGCCGGGGCTGATTCCCGATTTCCTGCCAACCATCCACTGCGACCACCTGACCGCCAGAAAAACACGCACCGCGAGAGAACGAGGAAATCTAGGAAATATCAAGAAAAGCGAGGAAGAAATCGAGGAAGAAATCGAGGAAATCGAGCCGCAGCGCCGTCATCTGCGGGCAGCGACCTCCCCGGATCGCGCCGAAACCAGACCGCGAGGACGCTCCCGTCAAGCAACCGAGACGGGGCGGCACACAGGGGCGTCGATGACTGCAGAGGGAGCCTCCACCTAGCGTTGAAGAGTTGGCGGCGGCCCCCGACGGCCGTCTCTCCAGACGAGACCGCAGCTGTTCCGAACCCTTGAGACCTGACCGTCCAACCATGGCGCCCCCAAGCGACAAGACCAACGACTTGGAGCGGAGGGTGTCGGCGAGGACTTCGGCGCGAATATCGCTTGATGCTGTCGATGAGGATCACGACCTTGCTTTGGGGGGCATGGTTTCGGATGGATTCCGGCCGCGCGGGATGTCTACGCCCTCGCTGACTTCGGGCTCGTCAACACTCGTGCCCGACGACAGCCCGGCTTCGTCGTCAAGGACCGATCGCCCCACGACTACCCCGAAAATCCAGATGGCATTACGCTCGTCGTCACCGCACGACGGGCCAACAAAGCTGGCTCGGCGAGCGACAAACTCAACCGAGTCGACCCAATCGACCATCTACTATCCCCGCGATGGCCCATACCAGGGACCGTCCGCCCCATCACACCCGTACCAAATGTACCCGCAGAACGTCAGACCGGCGAGGACAATGAGCACGGTGACGTCGTCGACGGTGCCGCCATCCGAGTCGTCCTATAACGGTCCGAGGGGCCCGAGCCATCCCTATGCCCTCTACCCCCAAGCCGATAGCACGGGTGTCGAGCTGGATGCAGATGCGGTTCGGCCGGACGCGATTCCCCTTGGCTTCCACGGTCTGCCAGATCAGTACCGGCGGCGGGCAGGGCCCGATGGCGATGATATTGGCGACATCATTGGTCCCGATGGCCACACCGAGCAGCTGCCTCCGTATACCCGGTATCCCGACGAGGCCTATGCTAGGAAGGCAGCCGCGATGGACGGGACCATCGATCCCGCTCCCGGAGGGGCCTCGATTGTGCCTCCCATCCAGACGGCGCCTGCGTCCGCCGTCCTGACGATTCCGGGAGCGGGAGGCATAGGGCTAGCCACCAGGAATCCCGAGTTTGAGTCGACCGATGACCTTGGCTCTCCGCGGTCGCGGCACTCGACGCGCAGTTTCGCCTCAGACGACAGCCAGCGACGGATCAATATGGACGAGGGTGTGTCGGAAAAAGGATCACCACCGAAGAAATGGCAGCTCTGGATGAGACGGAAGCTGTGCGGCGTGGTTCCATATTGGGCGTTATGCCTGACCGGCGTGGTTCTGGTGATCATGGCTATCGTCCTCGGCGCCGCGATTGGCGTGTTCTTGGGACGACAAAAGAAGCCGCCGCCGGGACACCGGGATGGGACTTGGTAAGTACCGGTGGCTTGTCATGTCGATAGGGAACCGCCGTTGTTGACATCCTGCAGGGAACCCACGTTCGACACCTGGCCCACCACTGCGCCGCCGGATCTCCAGCCCCTACCAACAGGGACTTATTCGGTGCCGCTCATGGCCGTGTCGACATCGTCAAACACATGTTTTTTGGACCCGAGCATGTCGCAGGCCTGGAACTGTCTGGTATCTTCCGGCCTGCAGATGACTATCTCCAAGGATGACCACAACTACCTCGCCTCGCTGAACTCCAACCACTCTTACACGCTCGCGAGCTACGTGTATTCCTACGGGGAGCAGCCTCCCACCATCCCGCGGCCCGTTCCACTGGAACTCGTCAGCGACAGGTCGGAGCCAAATCGCGGACCCGCGTGGTACAAAATGTTGTCGTACAACAAGACCGTCATTCTACCCGAAGGTTGGCTCAGCGTTCCGAACTCGCAGCGTCGAGCTCGCCACCTCGATCCTCCCATCGATGGGATATCGGCCTTCAAGCGGAAGGGGATTGCACAGCCCGGTGAGAAGCCTTGGGTATGCAATTGGCCGGATACCTATCTTGAACTGTAAGTCAACGATCCGGACTCCCTCCTTCCCCCATTTTCACGCTTGGCTCCAGTAGTCGAAGGGGACGAACTTCTCGTGGTTCTCTCGCTGTTCAAGTTGGGAACTGTATTGTTGACATCTCTGGTAGTTTCATCTATGCCCAGCAGAATATTACCTCGCCGAATTGGCCGAATACATGGTGGTCCTCATCATCAACAGAATCGTCGTCCACGACGACGGCGATATCATCATCAACAACAACAACAACAACGCCGGTGAACGCGCGAGCAGAAGTCAACCCAACACCGCCATGGTGGACTAAGGGCAACTGGCCGGAGCACAACCCAGAGAGCGGGCCACCCATGACGCAAACCCCCACTTCCTCCTCTACCACCTATTCTTCCTCCTCTTCCACCACCACCACCTCCTCCTCCTCCGCTTTCACCACCACCGCGACACCAACAGGACCCTTCGGCCCGATCGACACCGGCGATGACTTCCCGATGCCGCCGGCGCGCTACCCCAAGGTGGTCAAGCTGGAGGAGCGGCGCATCTCGACGGCGGGCGCGCCGCGCGCGCGGTGCACGCAGGTGGAGATCCAGGCGCCCGGGCAGGAGGCGCGCGTGGTGCGCGACCGCGACGGCATCCCCGTCGTCGTCGACATCCAGGAGACCGAGGCCGTCCTCCCGCCCGGCGCGCCCACGCCCGCCCCCGACCTCGCCAGGCGGTCGCCCAGCGATGTCAGCCCCTGCGCCTGTATCTGGTATCTGACCTGATGTGCCGTGGCGTGTCCTGCCCTGGCCGCTGCGGCTGATGATCGGCTCGGTGTTGTCTCTGCGCTGTATTTATTCACTCATCCAACCCGTCCACCCCATCCAGTCGTTCCTGTGTGGGTTTTCATACGTTTCTCGCCCTTCAGTCGCGAACATTTCATCTGGGATCGGCATCTTAAAAACAACGAGCATACGGCCTGCTATTCGGCTTCCTTCTGGCTTTCTCTCATCTGGGCTGGGATGAGGTAATTTTTTTTCTGCGTGTGTGTGTGTGTGTCTGTCTCTCTGGTCGGTGGCGGCGTTTGTCTGGGGGCCCTCTAAACAGGAGTTGTGCGGCAAGGCAAGGCTAGGAAAGGGGGCTACTACAGCTATCTATCTATCTATCTATGATGTATGGAAGGGAAAGGGAGACAACAAGTTCTTGTTGCGCGTCTATCATGTCGTGTCATGCGTCTTTTCATTGGTGGTCTCGGCTATTGAGGGTCTGTATCTAGGTAGCGGAATTTGTTTGGCTATTTGCTGCCGTGCGAGGGTGTCTGGGTATTTCGTCGTGTTGGGTCCCGAGGGAAGCGGGGTTGTTTTGAAGGGAGGAAGGCGAAGAAGCAGTGAGTCAAGGTTGAGGTTGAGGATCCCCGAGCGGTTGAACGAATGAGTTGGTTCCCTGTGGTTGTGTCATAGAGCCTTGATTGTCCCGCTGGAGGACTCGTTCGGTCTGCTTATATCCACGGATCTGTCTACCTATCTATTTAAATGGACCTGGCCGGATTCTCTTGGATGTATCTAGTTATCCTTTTTACGTTGCGCTGCTGCAATGACCTGGCTGCGGATGCCCCTAGCACGCTGTTTGCCGCTGCGTGGTCTCGGGAAAAGGGATTCAGGGGCAGTTCGAGTCCTTGAAACAGGCATATACCTAAGCAAAATGAACGTTTACGGCCGTGGTTGTCTCCCGAGCTTTGCCAGCCCTATCTATATCTTTAGGCTCGCCTGTGAGGTGCCCCAAGTTCATCGGACGAGGTGCTCCGCATATTGAGAATGGGGCGTTGTGATGTAGCAACTCCGGGAGAGAGAGACTAGCTTGAGAAGAGAAGCGTGCCCTGGGTTTCGCTTGCTGAGTCTTCCGTATGGCCCTGATTCCTTGTGGCTGGAAGGACTGGCTGGCTTTACATCTCTTGGGTGCCTTTGGGCTGTTTCGAGTTCCCATGGCAATAGCCGTGCCTGGTAGAACTTGTCCACCTGGTTCTAGAGTTTGCGCTCACCTAACCAATATACACCCAATTTTGTTAGCTGTTGACTTGGAAAGGGTTGACAAGTTTGCTGCATTAGCATGTAGTTACACTGAAGACTTCCCTCTCCTGCTGGGTCTGAATGTCTGTCCACCCGTTCTTATACGCTCGGTGACCATGTTCAAGGAGTGACAGTTGTAGGGGAATGGAAGAGGAGAGTAAAACGAGGCAGAACAACCCTGAGCCGAAGCTTCAGTGATGTTTCACAGCCAAACCCCAAACCGGCCCTGTGGTTGAGAGCAAAGTGACATCGGAGATCGAGTGACGGGAACATCACCGAGGGACTATCTGAACACTGAAATCTTTGTGCTGTGCTAACTACTTGACCCAATCACTTATTATAATAACTGGACTCAACGTCTGTCACCGCTGATTACAACTCCAGCTTGAATGAGCACCTGTATAATCAGCCAGGTCCAGGTTTTCCAGCCCTTATCCTACCTCGGTATGGATCCTCAACAACAACAGCCGAGTCTTTCGTGAAGGACATAGAAAGGTGTTGCTTGCTCCCCTAACTGACTATCCATACGCTAACGTTACTGTTGGCTGACATCAACATGGAAGTTCTCTTCTGGCAGATACATTCTGGAACCCAAGCCAGATGTGCCCCCGGAAACACTCAACCAAACGTCACGAAAACACAAACTGCGAGCAGCTACAAATAAAAATACGTTTGTCCACCCAAAACCCAGGCCAGCGCGCAGAGAGTCGAGATGGTAATTACCGCAAGTAACCAGAGCTGCGCAATCTGTTGCATCTACACTATGAACCGACAACAGCAATAGCAAGAGCGACGGCAACCCCAGCAATCGCCAGGCAGGAGAAAAGCCCTCGCACACCTCACTCCGCCGTGACCAAATATGTCGGTGCCAAACCGAGGACAGAAACCGTACTCGAAACCCAACAAGTACAGCTGCACAAAGCAAATCGTTTCAAGTTCTCCCAGAATAGGTATATCCCATATTCCCGCATCCAAGCCCGTCCCCCCTCCACCCCTTTCCAATGCAGCCCATTCCGCAAAGAGCAAGCACACGAGTGAATGCCGATGCCTTCCCGAAGACCGGAGAGTTTTGACGAAGCTTTCTGCCCCTTTCTAGGCGCGGCGCCCCCGCCTTACCAAATGCCCATTTTTCCCCGTCCAGTTTGAACGCCGAAAGCGCCGGTTGTGGGAGCGAGTCCAAGACGGCCAAAGACGCCGAGGATGATGTGTGCTGCCTGGAAAGTGGTCCAATCCAGAGTTTGTTGTACAGAGTATACAAGCGGTTGCAAAAGCAGGCCGGTAATTTTACGACTGAGACTTGGTCGTCTGCGACTGCGTCTGCTTGGCTGCCGCGGCGACCCGGGCGGCCGTCTCCTCATCCTTGCATAGATACTTCTTCAGGGCGTGATGGAAATCCTCCTCGCTGACCACGGGGCCATGGCCGTCGCACTTGGCCTTCTTCTGCAAATCGGCGCAGAGGCCCTCCAGATCGAAGTCGCCGGACTTCGCCCTGGGGCAGTTCGATATTTTCTCCCTGTGCGGATTGTAAGCAAGACCATGCGATATCCGATCCAGTACTGGTTGACCGTACCAAACTTTGTTGCAGTCGAGCAGCTGGCCGGTTGTGCCAGCCTCGTCTTCGTTCTTGGCAGCATCGATCTGAGCGATGAGATCCTTCTTGGGTGCTGCCGAAGTTGTAATCGGGAGGTTATAGGGCGTGATGAAGTCCACATCCAGTGCGTCGTTGAAGAAGCTGTCGTCAAAGCCCTGAGAGAAGAGGCTCTCCTGCGGGTCGCGGTAACCGCCAAACAGCTGCGGGTCAAACTGGAAATCGGACTGGGGAAGCCAGCTGGTGAAGTCGTCAAAGCCGGCATTGCCAAAATGGCCGAGCTCTGCGGGCAGGTTAGCGCCTATCGCCCTGCCAAACCGCTGGCGCCACGCCCTCTTCGCCGTCACTGCAGCTCGAGCCACGGGAATCCTCACCTTGTGTTTGATTGCTGAGACTGGTTTGTTCCTCCCCAATGGTGGCGAGTGTGTCGACGGGCTTGAAGCCCATGGGCGACTGAGTAAACGGTTCGGGAGAGGTCCCGCACGAAGAGCTAGGGCCGCCCACGTTGGAATTGGAGGACGCAGAGGGCGAACTCGTTGCTGTGGCACCGCCCAGATTGTAGTGCGAGTCCAGGCTGATGGACGAGCCGCTCGTTCCATGCCCGTTGCTGAGGGGTGGCGTGAAAAGTCCGGAAGAGAGGGCTGTCAAGTCTTCCTTGGCCCGGCCCACCTGGCTGTAACTGCTCGAGTTGCTTGGACTGACGCCATCCTGCGAGCTCTCACTGGGGCTCTGATGGTCAACGCCGTTTTGCTTTTGCGGTTGCGAGGCAGCGGTGGATGATTTCTTGGTGGTGTTGACGGGCGGGCCCGGGAGATTGCCGAACTTGGGGAATTCGAATTGAAAGTTGACGTCGTTAAGCTTGTCGACGAAAAGGTTTCCAAAGGTGTGCGCGGCGGGACCCTGGGCAACAGACCGGCCACTCGAGAGCAAGGATAGCCGTTTTTTGTACTCATTCAGTTCCATCGTCAGCTTCTCCACCTGGGCACGGAGCGCCTCGTTCTCGTTATTTGTTGTTTCGGACAGCTTCTCCAGCTCTTGGACCTTGTTCTCTAGATCTCTCAAGTGCTTCTCCTTGCGCTCCCTGAACGCTCGCTGGGCGGCCCGATTCTGGGCTTTCCGCTTCTGAGGCAACCTGTCAGCACCCGAGTCTCGTCGGCTCAGAGACGCCAGGACCACTGCCGTGGGCACTTACAGAGCTCGGCTCAGTTGTGAGAGGCTTCCTGCCTGGCTTCTTGGCCACCTTCTCCTCGCTCTCCCGTCGCTTCGCCCCCGAGTCTTCCCCATCGCCCGGATGGCTCCGCTTCTCCGGGGAGTCGCCATCGGCAGACTCGGACTTGGCGGCTCGCTTAGTGTCTGGCAGATCGCCAATCATCTTGGGCTGGCTGGCATCGTCAAAAGAGAAATCAAAACTGGAATCCGGACCGGCAAAGTCGTAGTCATAGTCAAGGTCTGGGCTGCCCTGGTAACTGGGCAATCCATCAGCCCTCTGGATGGGCGAGCCATCAAATTGCAGCGGCGACATGGTGAGGCCGTTGTTCGACGAGCCGTTGCTCGGTCGGTTGGAGTTGAGGGCGGCAAACAGCAGGCTCTGCTGCTGCGGAGTTAGGATGAGATTCTGCAGCGGGTTCCGAGCCGACGTCATCTCTGCTGGCACTGGCGCTGAACGGCGCTGAACGGCGCTTCGGCTTCAACTTGGAATCCCGACGGATGCAAGATTCAAGGAGAATGCTTTCGCAAGGCGAAATCTAGCTCCTCGTAGACGGCAGAAGAAACGTGTTCGGTCCTGCGTCGGTTTCGACGGGCGACCGCGGTTAAGTCCGAGCGAGTCCCGACCTCACGGACCCCAGGGAGCGGGGTATGAAAACGCTTGAAACAAAGGCACGCAGGGCAGAGCCGGGGACGTCAGTCAGTGGTGCCGCTGCTCCTTCGGACGAAGAAGCTGTGAGCAAAGAACTGAAGGGGGGTTTAGCCACTGGAGCGGAGCTCAGATCGCGGGCACCACACAGGTTGAAACCGGAGAGTTCGTTGGCCCTTCCCCCAAGCCTGGGACACGTTGAGGTCAGGCCTCCGTTAGTGGCTGGGAAGTTCGAAGTCGGAGCTAGCAATTGAACCGGACCGATGCGGGCCGCCTTTATTGCCTGATTTTCTGCCTGGATTTCGCACGTTGGGAGCCTGCCTGGTCTGTACCTGACACAACCCGTCCTGTCGACAGAAGGGCTCAGATGGTCACAACCTGATCGATGGGTCAGACCGAGGGGGCCTGCGTGGGCAGGCGGGGTCAATGACCGGCATGGATTTGTCAGCGTCATGGAAGGCTTGGGAATTCCTCCGATTTGCTCAGTCCGTGCACGATGGATGCTGGCGGTCGCCCTCAAATCAGCCGCTGCCCCACTGCCTTTCTTGTTGCCAAGACTTGCTGGCACTTCCTGAGAGTTTTGACGCTCGTTCATGACGCGCACGTCTTGACCCTTCCGTTCGGAGAACGCCGTTCATACATCGCAGTACGGTTGGTTGGTAGGTAAGGTACCTTCTGTACGCCGTCCTGGGCGCTGAGTCAGACACCTGCAGAAACACGACATTCTGCATGAATTTGAATGGGGACAGTGTTTAATGGAGATTGAAGCCCTGGATCCAAGCATTTACTGCTTCTATCTACCTATGTCTTTGATGTCTGAAGCGAAGCTTCAATGCCGTGCCTTTCGAATGTGTACTGTGTACATTACAGAGAGGAGGCGAGGAAGGAAGCTTAGGCTCATTTCCCAAGCCAATCCTCCAGAGCTATCTGAGGAGTGATTGGATGCCACAGCTGGACTCTGTCTTGGCGGTGGAGATGTCCCCCTGCTGGTGTTGTTAGCGCCCTTCTGTCCTCCATCTTTCCCCCATTTAGCTGTGTCCCCTCACAGTGTCGATCCTGAATCGATGCAGAATGGTGATATCTACGGAGTACACTAGGTATAAAAAGGTGCTGACTTCGTTGTCGGCTTGCGATAGATGTAGGATTATCAACGACCGCTTGACATGTCTCGAAAATGCGGTATGGTGGGCGTCTGTCGAGGGTGGTGCTGACGTCATACGTTAGTGTTTGGAGCGTTGGAGCCTCAACCACTGCGAGCAGGTTCAGTTTCGGGTTAAGGTTATTGGTTAGGGTCCAGGTTATCGGTGAGCGTTCGTCTTCGGCTACGGTAGGCTGAGGGTGGCAATGGCATCGGCCTCGGCCCTGCCAAGCTTTGCTTCACCACTCACAGCGGCGCGGCTCAGTGAAGAGTCTTGCACACTATTGTGGAGGTCGGATAGACGGAGGCAGCTCGCCGCCATCTGGCTTGCCTGAAACAGGGCGAGAAGCGGCAAGGACAGAAACGTGCACCGTCAGGCTGAACACAAAGCCCAATCGTTGGCTCGTTCGCCATGGTCTGTGCGTCGCCTGCTGGGGTACCGTGGGGTTCCGAGCTGGGCTGGCATCTCCGCACCCAAGCAAGCGGCAGGCGAGCCGACATCATGCCATCAGCCTTGTCCAACCGCAGAGCGCAAACGCCCCGCAGACGTGACTCCACCGCATCGAGCTGGCGTGTGTGAAGATAACTACCCTTCTGGACGGGCCGCAGCTGGCCAAGAAACCGAGCCGCCTAGCAAACGCAGCGGAGGTCGAGCCGCAATGGACCTTGCATACGACCATATCCTGGAGTCGAGCTTGCCGGAGGAGCACGACGACTCGCAGTCCGGAGACAAGAAGCCCGCCCAGCAATCGAGCTTGAACGCCGACCTGCAGGATGTCTACCGCACCTTCTCGTCGAGCCCGTGGGGCGCCCGGATTGGGGGCTTCCTCGGGAGCGTTGTGAAGCAGGTCTGTCGTCGTCAGTCGTGTTGATATTGCCGCCGCCATCCTGACCGGCCATCTCTCACAGGGCGAATCCGTCTACCGCGAGGCCCAGCAGGAGCTGTCCGCTGTGGGCCAGGATGCCACGCGCGGCTTCACCGACCTGCGCCAGTCAATCATCAACCACACACGATCTCTGTCCCTGAACACCTCAGCGCTGGCCGCAATATCTTCCTCCTCGGACCAAGCATCGAGAGAAGCGGGCGAGAACACCGAGACGACCCCGACAGCGACGAAGGACACGTCCTCGGAGGACGCCATCAAGGAATCCGAGACCGTGCTCTCCAGGCTCCGCGGCGAGGCGGCCAAGCGACTCAGGGATCTCCAGAGGGCCGAGGACGCGGCAGATGAGGCGCTGCTCAGGTTCGGATCGAATCTGCGGGACTTCTTCCGGGACGCCATCCAGATCGCGCCGCCGAGCGGCGACGAGGCAGAGAGCCAGGGAGGCACGGTACTGTTCGAAAGCAAGGACGCGCAGGGGAAGAGAGTGATCCACTCGACGCGGTTTGATGCGCAGCTTCATGTCATCCACAGCTCCCCTGACAGCTTCACCAAGGATGGCAGTGGCGCCGAGTATGAGGCCTGGGCGAAGGAGTTCGATGTGGAAAAGAAGACCGGGGACATCGCCAGCGACCTTGACAAATACCCCGAGCTCAGGGCCACCATGGAGAAGCTGGTGCCCGATCAGGTGCCTTACGCGGATTTCTGGAAGAGGTACTACTTCCTCAGGCACGGGATTGAGACCGCTGAGGCGCGGCGGCGGGACTTGCTCAAAGGTGGGCGCCAGCACTTGAACTCTACTCGCTTTTGTGTGCTCTATTACTAACTCGGGAGAACAGCCGCTTCTGCTGAGGAGGAAGTTGGCTGGGACGAGGACTCGGATGACGAGGCCGAGGAGGAGTCCAGCAAAGCGGCACCGGCGCCCTACCGGCCCGGCTCGACCGAGTCGTCAACCACCATCCACCCTCCTACTGCCAGCCAAGACCTCCTCAAGCCGTCGGAGCCGCGCAAGTCCAACGACGAGAAGTCGCAGGCGGGCAGTGACGCGAGCTACGACGTCGTTGGCGCCAGGTCGGGCGTCCCCAGTCAGGCGCCCAGCAGCCCGAAGGAGTCGCGGCAGGTGGACGATGAAAGCGACGAGGAGGATTGGGAGTAAGCGGTTCTGCGTTTTCGGCGTTGAATACGAATCTGGGTTTGGGTTCGAGGCAAGTGGTTGGCTGGAGTTGGATGGCCGTCGTGTTCGTGCTCGTCGCAGTTATCCCCGAGGGTAGGAGGGGCCTGTGGCTCCTCCATCATGTAGTGTAAAGGTGTACCCCAATTCAGGCATTACCGTCGCGTTGCGCACCCCGTCCATCCTCCCATCACTCGCAACCAGCTCATCTTACCGTTTCCTCCTCGTAACCTTGGTAAACCCATCCTCATCCACCTCGGGCTCCTCCCTCACCCTTCTGGTCTGCACCAGCGCAGGCGCCTCCTCCATCTCCACATCCTCCCCGTCCCCGCCCCCCTCCCTTTCATCCTCCTCATCCTCATCATCATCATCATCAGTATCCCAATCCGTCTCCCCGTCTTGATCCTCCCCCTTTTGGAAAACCACCTTGGCGCCACCGCCCCCCTTCCGGGCCTCCCACCGCCGCCGCAGCTCCTCGACCCCGTCGAACCGCCCGTGCAGGCACTCCCCGCGCAGCCGCACCACCTGCTCCGCCACCTCGAACGCCGAGTCGTCCTCCACGTTCACCTCGAACTCGTCCAGCATCACCTGCAGCAGCACCGCCTCGACGTCCTCCTGGTCGGGCTCCTCTGCCGCCGATGCCGCGGCGCCGTTCTGCGCGGGTTGTCGTTGTTGAGTTGTCGCCGTCGTCGTCTGCTGTTGTCTTGATGATGAGGCGGAGGAGAAGGCAGTGGCGGTGGCGTGGGCGCGCTGCTGCAGCTGGGCGGGCGTGAGGGACGACACGTCCGGGAACAAGTCGACGATGGCGCCGGCGAACCAGTCGCGCTTGTCGGACGAGTCCGGCCCGCCCCAGTTGTTCTGCACGGCCAGCGTGAGCGCCGGCCAGAGGTGCAGCGCCAGCGCGACGCCTTGCTCGAAGTTGGATTGGCAGGTTGCTGCGGAGGCTCGTTGTTAGTTGCTGTGGTTGCTGGTGGGAACGCCGGGGAAGGGGGGGCAGGTAGGGTAGGGAGGCCTGGCTTACCCGGACTCGGTGTGGAAGGGCTGGTCATGTTTGCTGAGATTCACAACTTGTAGGAGGAGAGGCGTAGGTCAGGGCAATGGGCGGTTGGGCGCGCCGTCGTGAGAGCAGTCGACCCTCCGGGTGGGATGGTGGGGTTCTTGAACTGGGCTGCCAAAGAACTTTTTTTTTCCCAAGGTAGGTTTGGGTTCCAGGGCAACGGAATGAGAAAGGGTTAGGGTTGTACGGCAGCAGGCTGCGACTGAGCTGCGACTTGACTTAACGCTGCCAGCAAGCTATGACGACATTGCCAAAGTGGGACAGGCATCGTGCGCTACTCTCAGCACTCCTGAAGCAACCCGAATCCGACTGGAAAAGACCGTATTAGGAAAAGTCGCCGACCGTTTACAGCCATTCTCGTGTCTCGGCCTGATATCTCCTCCGACAAAGGTCCCGGAACCTTCGCCAAAACGGAGTACCGCTAGTTGCTCAGTGTGCCACTGGCCTTGTATGCGCTGTCCCAGGTTTCACCTCGAGGCGGCAGGCACCCTTCACCATCAGACCTCGGCGTGTCTCAGGTAGGTACCATAGCGCGCCATGGGGGTGGCCGACATGGTTTCTGCTACCATCTTGGAGCACGAATTGGATCACATAGTCGTAGGAGGATGTTCGATTTTCCAATATCATCGCTTATAAGGGTCGCCCAAACGAACTCTACCCTCCTCTTAGAGAAAATAGTTGCAAGAACGTCTCTCAGTGCAAGAGAACATCTGTGAGAGAAGGGATAATTTTCAAGAGGAAGTATTCTAAGTTGAAGGTTACTGTCGAAAGGAGACATTAACGTACCTCAGGTAAATTACCTGACGCTCTTCCCCTGGGGAAGCATTTCGGTCTGTGGGACTGTCCCTGACCAACGAGATGGGCGCCATGACCATCTCGGCCGTCCCCCATGGCACACTATGAGGTAATCAGGCAGTCGTTCCGTCGTAATCCAGACTGGAAGTATTCATCGGCACGCAACCCATTCCACAGACGTCTATCGATACCCAAATTCAATTAGCTACGAAGTAAGAAGAGCACTCGACAGCACTCACCTGAGCTTGTACCGCAACACAATCCCGCCATGGCCTCAGCCGTCTTGATCGGCAGCACCGGCCTCGTCGGCTCGCACATCCTCAGCACGCTGCTCGCCGATACCTCGGCCAGCGCATACAGCGCGGTGCACACCATCTCGCGGCGGCCGCCCAAGTCGACCGGCGCCAAGCTGCACGCCGTGGTCGACGGCGACACCACGCAGTGGGCCGCCAAGCTCTCGGCCATCACGCCGGTCCCGTCGACGGTCTTCTCGGCGCTCGGCACCACGCGCGCGCAGGCCGGCGGCATCGCGAACCAGTGGAAGATCGACCACGACCTGAACGTCGAGCTCGCGCGCGCGGCCAAGGCGGCCGGCGTGCGCCGCTTCGTCTTCGTCTCGAGCGGCGGCACCCGGGGCCTGCTCAGCAGCGCCGTGCCCTATAGCAAGATGAAAATCGGCGTCGAGGACACGGTCAAGGAGCTCGGGTTCGACACGGCCATCATCCTGCGCCCGGGCCTGATCTTGGGCGAGCGCGAGGTGCCGCACCAGGGCGGGCCGCTTCTGAACGGCATGGCGCGGGGGCTGGGGAGGATTTTCGGGCTGGGCCTGCGGGACAAGTTTGCACAGGAGGCCGAAGTGATCGCCCGGGCGGCGGTGCAGGCTGCGAGGATTGCGGAGGAGGGGAAGGCGCCGGCCAAATACTGGGTGTTGGAGCAGAGCGACATTGTGAGGCTAGGACGGACCGAGTGGAAGAGTTAAAGGTGGCTTACGGACACGCGTGGGAGTGGCTGAGTAGGCTGAGGAAGCAGGCGGTTTGTATTGTATGAGATTGATGGGTTTAATGTTGTCTCGCATGTACGATCACCCGCAGACTGGTCTCAAACCACAGATTTGATTTTTTGCAGCTTGAATCCGTGTTTGTCCCATCAGCTCATGGTGGCCGGAATAGGCACCCACTACTTAGCTCTCTGTAAGTAAGACGGGGCTTCTGGACCTGCCGTCCGATGCCGACGAATCCATGTGGCATCTGCGTATAAGAGCGCCTCTCCCGCCGCCAACAATAAGGGTCAAGTTCGTCCACAACAAGGGGTCCTTTTATCTTATCTTGGGCGGCAACCCCTGACCAGGAACCCCACTATCCCGGACTCCTCCATTGTACCCCGCCATCCAAGGGATTCACTCCGTTTCCATCCAGCAGCCTCATCCGTTTGAAGCTTGAGTCACCACTCACTCAGCGTCCTTCACAGCAATCGCCTCACCCACCTACAACACTTGCCATCTCTTCCCCAGGTCCGACCGATACTATACCCTCACCAAGCCACACCCATTCTCAACCGGAGACTCAAAACACAAAAGCGAGCCCCACCATGGCAACCCCCAACCGCCCGCTCATAATCGGCGACGACTCCGGGCCGTCACCGCCCTACCCGCTGCGCATGTCCGGCCTAGTAATAAGCGGTTTCGGCCGCGGCTCCAAAGAGCTCGGCATCCCGACCGCCAACCTGCCCGTCGACGACGCGCTCACCCCCTGGATCTCCTCGGTCCCGTCGGGCGTCTACTTCGGCTGGGCCGCCCTCAACCTGCCGCCCTCCCACCCGGATTACTCACCCACCACCACCACCACTACCAGCACCACCACAACAACCACCACCACCAACCAAGAAACCAACGCCTCAGCCCCCCCACCAGAGCAGCCCACCCCGGGACGAAGCAACAACCCAACAACCTTCACCGTCTTCCCCATGGTGATGTCAATCGGCTACAACCCGTTCTACAAGAACACGGTCCGCTCGGCCGAGGTGCACGTGCTGCACGCGTTCGGGGCGGACTTCTACGGCGTCGAGATGCGGCTGCTGATCTGCGGCTTCGTGCGCGAGGAGCGCGACTACGCCGGGCTGGAGGCGCTGGTGGCGGACATCCGGTTCGACTGCGACGTGGCGCGGCGCAGCCTGGCGCGGCCCGCGTGGGCGCCGCGCGGGCTGGCCGTCGCCGTCGAGGACGTGCCCGGGGAGGAAGAGGAAGGGGAGGAGGGGAGGAAGAAGGAGAAGGTGGTGCTGACCGGGGGCCGGTTGGAGGCTGGCTGGTTGGTTGGGGAGGAGGAGGGGGACAGAGAGGGGAGGTGAGGGTTGGTGGGAGGGAGGGGTGTCGGTTGGGGCGACGAAGCTGGGTGTGTATAGACGGGGGAACCTGGGAGTCCTGGATGGATATAGGTAGTTAGACGGCGTGTGCTTCCTAGGCCGTGCAGCAGGCCGAGCAGCGGCCCTAATGAGCATCACGACGATGATGGCATGAACAATATTCCGTAGACATGTTCGATTTCGGCCCAGCCCTATGCCTGGGGCTGAAGGTCCAGGGAAGAAAATGCTCACAAAATACACTGCTGAGGTATCTGAATCCCAATTTTGCCCGACACCGTGAAATGCAACCCGTTTTTGCGTGTCCTTTTCTTTTCCGATCCGAAAATGCATGGATGCTCCGTTTACACGGCCAATTGGTTATGGTTCAGATAATAGCATGGAAGGAACTGCGAGAAGTAAACACATCAGCGTTAGCCAACATGACAGGACCAAGAGCTTCGGACACCACGAAGATCCACTCACATTAATGATGAACAACATGGGCATATCAAACATGTCGCGCTTGATGGTCCACGTGTAGCTGCATTCCAACTTGCCGTCGCGCTCCAGCTTCGATATCCCGTGCTCGCCGTCGATCTTGGCCACACGGTTGCTCAGAATGCTATCCCGCGGATCCTTCTGCGGCGTCTGCTCGCTGGCAGTGCCTTCGCCCGCCCCGTCCTCCTTGTCCGGCGGCCGATACTTCAAGATGCGGCACTTGCGCGTCTTGTGGCCTCGGCTGTCGTTGAAGGCGAGCTGCGAGTAGTCCTCGTAGAACTCGACGACGCTGTCGTGGTCCAGAATTTCGGCGAGGAAGACCGGCTGCGGGCCGTCCGTGGACCCGAGGGACTCGGCGTTGAGACTCTTCAGCCGCGGAGTTGCGAGCCCGACCCGCCCCTTGGAACTCGCGTTGCCGGCCGCCGCGCCTCCCAGGTTGACGTTGCGATTCGGCTGTTTGCCGAGCAGGACGTCCTTGGTCCACCCTGTCAGCGCCGTAAACTCCTTGTTGACGCCTGCCACTTCGCCGGTCCGTCTGCAGGCGAGCGTCGGGCTGGAGCATTGATGCATAAACTCCTCGTACTCGAACAGCGACCGCTGAAAGTACTTCTCCATGAAGACCAGGTCTTGCCTTGTCAAGTTTCTTGTTGACGCCAACAGGGACGGCCGGATGCTAGCCAGCGACTTTGCGATGCGCGACGCGTGTGCCGCCGAGAACCGGCTCTGGATGAGATTGAAGAGCCTGTGGAAGCTCGCAACGTACCCGAACGGTTCTTTGACTGAGTCGTAGATAAAAGAAGGGTCCCTGTCGCGCTTCCCTAGGATCGACTGCTGGCCAAGTTTGGCCAGGGCGCTTGCTTGTCTGGTGGATGGTCGCGCCTGGCTTGCTGGCTTATTGGTCGACCCCGACGTCGAGGCGAAGGTTGCCATGGTGGGAGAGCCATCGAATCCAAGCGTGGTTGGTTGCGGACTGTTATTGTCGGTACTGGGACTCTGGGCGCTGCCGGGGGCTGCAGCTATCGCATAAGCGTGTGGGAGCCCATGCTGTAGGTTACCTTGGGAATATACGCCGTTCTGGCTGGCGTCCAAGCCGAGGAAACCGTCGAGCAGGTCGAACTGGTTGACGCCGTTGGCGAACACGCCGGGCCCATAGCCGAGGCTGCCGCTCGCGGACTGTGGCATCGTGTTATCCTGCGGAGGCGTCTCGGCAGCACCGGATGACATGTGCCCCAGCATCCCAAATTCCATGGCGCCATACTGGCTGCCGAAGTTGAGTCCCTCGAGGTTGAAGTTGAAGATGTTTGGATCGCTCGGGTCGAACGGTAGGGCACCGAAGTTTGTCATGGGGCTCGACACAGGCGGCACATTCAAACCCCCCATTTGTGAGTTGCTTGATGTCTGGAAGGATGGGGATACGGGCGACTGCTGGCTCGCAAACGGAATAGACTCCGCCATGGTCCCCATCGGGGTCTGGGCGTTAGAGAAGAGGGGAAACTGAGTGGAGGACTGCTGCGAGAAGAAGGTCCCCGCGGCGGAGGATGCCTCCGAAGCCGAGATGCTGGGATGGCGGGGGTCGTTCTGCCGTGGCGGCGTCGGGTTTGGGTTATAGTTCGGACCCAGGACCGGCCTTAACGCCTCAGGGGGCGCATCGTGCAGATACTTGGCCTTCTTCCTCACTCCATCTTGGCAGCTATCCATCAGCCCGCGCTTGATGCACCGCTGACATGGCCGCTCGTCCCCTAAGCCGCCCGTCAGCTAACGAATAACCGTTCGTGGACGTGCCTTAGCCTCGCCGCACCGGGCGGAGGAGTAAACGGGTGAAAGGGCAGGCCCATCACATCACACCGCGACAACGGGCACTGAACGCCGGCACTCCCGGTTCCAGGAGGGGCTGGAGGAAGGAACAAACACCACGGACTGGGGAAGCAGGCTTACCGCAAGTCAGGTGGGCTCTCTGGCAGGCGAAGCAGGCCCGCCGGGCCTTCTTCCTGCGAGGCCGCAAGGGGTCTTTCGGGTCATACTTCTTTTTGACCTCGCCGCTAGCCTCGGCGCCTTCCGAAGTGGCACTCTGATCCGCCATCTTGTCGTCCTCCTCTTTGGTGAACTGCTCGTTTTCGTCGTACTCGTTCTCGCTCTCCGACATGGCGCCGGGAGCCTCAGGCCCGGAATGCACACCGTCTTCCGGCATTGTGCCCTAGCTTATATACGACCCGACCAGTAAGGACAGCGCAGCAATGCAGGAGCGCCCAGGTCAAACCAGGGCCGGCTCGGCTCCGGGATAAGGCTTTGAAAAAGGGAGGAGCAGATGAGGAGCGCCTGAAGGATCCTGCAGCAGTATCACAGCGGTGGCACCACCACGGCAAGTGATTGGGGCGCTGCACGTCGCCTGAGGTGCCAAGGTAGAGAGAGCTCTGGCGAGCTGAGAGAGGCACGGAAGCGGGCAGCGCAGCACGGTGTGCGCTCAGGGAGTGGATGACACGAACTCCCTGATCGTCTTACTGAGGCGTCTGGACGGCAGCGAAGAGCGACGACGAGGCCCTGCGACACAGGATGGAGCGTCCAAGGCTCTCGGTGGCTTTCTAAAGCTTTCGTTCTTTTTTCCCCCCTTCTGCCCTTCAGCAGAGCACCCTATGGGCTCCCGCAATAAGGAGCGTTGATCGTCAGCCCAAGACAAAAGGGGGTGTGCTTCGTGGCAGCTGACGAGGCCCGATACACAGCGACAGCGGCTGTCTCGTATCCTCCTCCAGCAGCTCTCCTGGTGCTCCTGCCAATTGGCTCGGGGAAATTGATCGCAGATGGTCCCTGTGCAACAGCCGGAGCGCCACCGTCCAGGCGGGCCTAACGGAAGCTGGGCCGCTGAGGGGCGCGACGGTGCTTATGGTTGCGCAGAGGCGGTCGAGTCACGCAGCGGCGGATAGGGTCCTGGCGCGGTCCGGAGAGGCTCTCGAGCGCTGGCAATTGCGCGTCGCACAGGAGTGATAGGAAGGCATTCAACCTGCGACTAGCCGTCAACGCCCACTGAGCACTGCGCGGGTAGCACTGCGCAGGTATGCTTGTGCGAGGCCTTGGCGCAGGTGTCGGTGGTATGGGGCCTGCCGGGTTGAACTCGCCGCAGCGCAGATCCGAGGCTAATTGGTGCGGAAGCGGACTTTCGAAACGCGTGGCTTTTGCGGTGCGTCGACTTTCTCCAGCGACATACGTCGCCTCTTTGGTGGTTGGTGCTGGGTGGTTGGAGGTGGGATGTCCGTGACCAGCACCTCCCCCCACGGCCCTCCCATTCCTTTTCCTCCTCCTCCTCCGTGGGTGTCCAGACTGTCGCAATCTCCGTGATCGGCTATCGTCACGCGCTGACGTCGTCGGCAAGCTGCAATATGACTGAGGCGAAGTCGTCGAAGGTACGTAAGGTGCGCTGGAAAGTACCGTGATCCAGCGGGTTCGCAGAATGGGAACACTGCCAGGTGGGGATCGTAATCTGTACTGAAGGCAGTCCAGGGTGGGGCGGACTGGATGGGAGGTGAGAATTGAACGTCGAAGCCATTACCGACCAGGCGCACCTGGTCTTGTTCGCAATGGCGATTGTGTGGGAAGAACCAGCTGCGATGGGTGGTCGTGTGCTCTTTCCTCATTCCATGGATCGGGCTAGATTCGGCTGGTGTGGTTTGGCCCCCCTTCCTTGGGCTTGTGGAAGACTGTCGTTCAGTCGAGGCGGGCAGTGGCATAGCTCCTCTGTGCACTGTGCAGTTGAGCCGAGCTTAAGCTTCCTTGCAGCTTCCTCCTTGCCGCTTGCTGCGGGGTTTTTTATCTTGTACTTCGCACTTCGCACTTGGCACTCTTGCGTCCTGACGCGCGAATGCACACAACGTGGAACAAGCTGGATATCGCAAGTGGTTCAGTCCTAACGCATCGAAGCAGCATCTGCTGCGTTGTCTTCCAGTCTTCCATGCATGCGGCTCGGCAGTGGGTACTCTCTCGCTCTGATTGCTGGGAACTGTTGCTCCATTCACTGTCCTGGCCTCGCACTGTGTAATTACACACCTTAAGTTTTCAGGTGACGTGAGCGGAAAGTTCAGCCCTTGGAAAAATAGTTAATCCGACACGATGGAGCATGCGCCAAGCAGTCAGCTACCTTACCTTACCCAGCACAGTACGGAATACACAACCCTCTCAGTCCGCACGGTTTGCTTGAGCATCAGGAAGGTGCGTATCTGGTATACCGAGCTGTCGACATGGCCTGCACCTGCTGTTCCTGTGACGTTACCTGACTTCAGTGTGTTTCCTTCCTGCCCTCTAGGGAATCCACCCTTTTGTTCAGCACTAGGCACCTACCTCACTCAATGACGGGAATTCGTCCAGGCATGTCCACGTGCTCGCTCAGTGAGCCCTCCAAGAGAGTGCTGCACCCACAGCACAGCAACATGGCACAACCCATTATCCACGCATCCATCCATCATAGACTGTCCCAGCTCACCTCGTCCCACACACCGTCGGAAGCAGAAACAAGCAATCATTCCCGTTGCAACAAGTCAGACCTCGAATGGTGATTTACCACAGACGAGAGACGGGGTTGTCTCAGCCTCCCATCTTGCATGACTGGGTGATTAAAAATTAGTCTCCGGATTACTGAGCAGCATCTCCTTCGGCCTCCTCGGCCAATGTCAATCCACGGACTGTACATAACCAGTGTCCGCATCCATCGAGCTCCAATGAGACTGTGGACTGTGCCGGTTCTCCAAAACAGAGTCTGTCCGGCAACAGGCACATCATCCGGAGTCTCTTGAGGAGACGCACGACATAACCAACCTCGGCTTCTCCGCTTCCACCATGCCCACCATGCCCGCCATGTTCGCCAGCGGCATTGCATCAACCAACTCGTCCCGTAACAAGGCTCCGGACTCAAATCGATGAGCTCCGGATGCCCCAACAGGCCATATCTGTGTTGCCAACCACGCCCAGTCGCATGAGACAACAGCCACCCAACAGGGTTATGACTATACTCCCGGGAGCGCCAAGAAGCTGGCAGGGCAGGGAACAGGTGGAGTTTTGCTCATGTCGTCGTAAGGAGCTCGATTGGATCATCCCATTGACGCCCGGCCGCAGGCTGACGCCACCAAGTGCCTGCCGCGGATTCCCCAGCTACCGATGCCGATGCGCTCACGGCAGTCCACGCGCAGTCCACAGCCGAGCTCGCAGCAGCCTGGAACACGCCCACTTCGATCATTGGGCAGGTCTGAGACGGGCGTAACCACGTCTCCACATCGATGTGCCCCCCACGCTCCTAGGTGGCGGTCGCGAACCTGCTCTTGGCCCGTATCCTCTTGCCGAAACGGAAGAAGATGTAGGGGAACGGCAGCAGGGCGAGCGTCACGAAGGCCAACAGTGCCGTGGCCCACTGAAAGCCAAGGCGCTCGTACATCTGAATGCCGAACAGCGGGAAGGCGGCTGGGCCCAGTGTCAGCACACTCAAGATCAAGCTGGGATATGGAACACGTCATCAGCAGCAGAGCCCAAGCTTACCTGCGAAAGTGCACCTCACAAGGGCATTGGATGCCAGCGCGCTCGCTGCGTACCGCGGGTATGCGTCGACCTGAACGCACCGAACAGGCGTCAACATCGATCTCTCATCCAATAACTACCCTGACACCGGAGTCGGATGCCGTGGGCCGCGGGGCTATCCGTGCTCTTCACGGAGGCCCAGAGGGAGGGAGGGACTCGGGTACACTCACCAGAAATGTGAAGACTCCGGTAAAAGCGAGCGACATCCTGCGAGACACACCCCACGGTTAGCGACGGGTAACCACTTGGGGCGCGATACTTGGAGACGCTCGGATACGCAAGATGTGACGGAAAACGCGACGGGATAGGCCGCCCCCGGACGGCCCGTGACGAAAGCATTGGCTAGAAAGAGGAAAGGGGGCTGAAACGGTGGTGTAGGAGCAGGTTGACGTGGCTTGCACTATGGTGTGTAGCTCATGTTTCGCTCTGACATTCTACGACCTGTGAAGGAGGTATCGCCAGACATCCGGATCCCGTGGGCCCGTCGCCGCCTGCGAATCACATCGGAAGGAGGGGGAAAGAAAAGGAATCTGTCCAGGGAAAATCGCTGTACTCACCCAAGACCGAACACGCCAGAGCCAATGATGGGCACGATCCAATGCACCTCAGGATACGTGGTGAAGCCGAACCAAAACAGGCCGCCCGTGATCAGCGGGGCGCCGAAGATGACGGGCGGGAGCTGGTCCTCGGGCTCGTCCTTGAGCACCCCGGTCTCCTTGCGCCGCTTCTCCACCAGGCTGTGCCGGTACTTGGTCCAGAAGGGCGTGCTGAGGCAGGCGAGCACCATGGCGACGAGCAGACCCATGAAGGTCAGGCCGACCTGCCAGAGGTTGAAGCCGTGGTTGGTGCTGAAGATCAGCGGGAAGGCGCCGAAGAACAGGTACAGCAGGCCCAGGAGGACGGCGGTGTAGACGTTGAGGATGAGGGCCATGGGCTCGAAGAAGAGGATCTGGAAGGGCCGCAGCAGCGAGTAGGCCACCGTTTTGGAAATGGACCTGGTGGTCTTTTCTATCGGGGCCCGCCACCTGTCGTCGCCGGTTGCTTTTCGGATCTGCTGTGCTTTCTTCTTCAGCAGCACGGGATCTGGTTAAACGGCGGGTGTGTTTGTCAGCAACCTGCGAGCCCCTGAACACGACATGCCGCCACACCAAGAGAGAAAAATCAAAACAAAACCAACACAAAAACAAAAAAGAAAACAAAAAGTAAAAGGAAAAGGAAAAGAAAACAACTGACGATAAGTCTCCGGCACGAACAGCGCAATGCTCAACAACAGCACGCCGGCCCATATCAGCAGCACATAATGCGTCCAGCGCCAGTTGGTGTACATGTTGATCAAGCCGCCGACGACGGGGCCGGTCGATGGCCCGACGAACGGGGCGAGGGCGAAGACGGCCATGGGCGCGAGCATGGTCTCGCGGGTGAACAGGTCGCCGACGGTGCCGCCGGAGACGGAGAGGAAGGCGCTGCCGGCGAGGCCCTGGAAGAAGCGGGCGACGATGACGGTCTGGATGTTCTGGGCGACGGCGGTGGGGATCAGCCAGACGATGAAGCCGGCGAAGGAGCACAGGTAGATGGGCCGGCGGCCGTAGAACTCGGCCAGCGGCGACCAGAAGGGCCCCAGCGCGATGCCCAGCACGAAGGTCGACAGCCCCAGCGTGGCCACCAGCCGCGTCGTCTCGAACTCGGCGTTCATCTGCCCGTACGTGGCCGTGTACGAGGCCGAGGCGTTGGTTCTGTGTCGAGGCCGGCGGCTGGGTAAGCACATGACTTGCAGGTTGTTGGGGAGAGAGAGGATGTGGTGATGATGATGATGATGATGATGATGAGGGGAATGGCAAGGTGCTTGGCTTGCTTACACACAGAAAGAGCCGATGCTCGTGATGGCGACGATGAGCCACTTGCGCCAGATCGAGAAGCTGCGCGGGCAGAGCGGGTCACTGTCACCGCCGTCCCAGCCGACCTCGAATGGGTCGTGGTCCTCCGGCCCTGGGTGGTTGTATGGCGCGATGGTGCCGCCGTTGGCGTCGGTCTCAATGTCGTCGCAGCCCCAGCCGTTGTTGGAGCGCTCGCGCCGCAGCGTCGAGATGGTGTCGATGCTCAGGCGGCGCTGGTCTGCGCCCGGCCGGATCGGCTCGAAGCCCGTCTCGGAGCTGACTTTCTCGACATCCTTGAGCTGCTGGTCCGGCTGGCTCTGGCTTTCGCCCTCGCGGGCGGTTTCCATGTCCGAGTTATCGGGTTTGGCTCGCCCGAACTCGGGCTCCCTTTCCTTTTCGTCCATTGTTTCTGCCATCTCGTCCCAATTCTCTCTGAGGTGAATGTGCTTCTTGGGCCGGTCCAGATGGCCTCGGGTTAGCTCACGCCGAGCGCGGATGGAGCTGATGTGAGAAGCGTGACGAGTCTGCGAGCATCACCGGGCGCGGCTACTGCGTAGAAGCTCACAACGAAAATTGCAATCACGGCGAGAGGGTCAAGACACACGATACACTTGATGTTGTTGACGTTCCCTAGTCAAAACAATTCCACGGCTGGATGGACGACAGGGGAAGCCATGACGTTTATGAAGCGCGTCTGACCAACCCCGGCCTCTATCTCCGAGTGTGGGATGGAGCTCGTTCGGATGAACGACTCTGACTGATTCTTCAGCGGAGTTCGGTGGAGTTCGCTCCAAAGCTCTGCACGATGGAGCCCGCAATTTTAACTCCCAGCCAAGCGATCTCACGCCCTTGCTGGCGAGAGCAGCCGGCCGCTGTCGCCCAAGGCCGGGGTGGACACGGCGTTTGCTGCAGCCCATCTCGTAAATGCGACGAGGGGAAAAGCTTTTCCCCAATGCCTTACTCATCAGCCCTCCATGGGTGTCAAACAACCCCCGATGGGATGGGGATGGATCGTTATCGCCTAGGGTATTCCGGTACTGTGCAAAGCTACCTGAGTTATAGCGACTAACTAACGCTTTGCGGATATGGCACGGGCGGCAGTCGCCCATCCCGGCTGCATTGTTCCATCGGGAACAAGACGGGGGCGAGCGGAGGCGACTGGGTTTTGGCACGTGTACCGAAGTATTCCGTATTCCAAACCGTTAAATTTGTGGCCTTTTCGCCGCCTTGCTGCAGGCGCGAGACTTCTCGGGGATAGGCGTGGGCTCGCCGGTTATCCCCGACTTGCGGGATGGCTTCTTGCGAGATGGATTCTCGAGAAAACCAAGCAGTATCGCTCAGCGATGACTAATTTCCAGACTGTCAACCTCCAGATTCCGTAAGGTAACTCACCAGGTGACTAATACGCGATACCAGGCTGTAAGATCTTGGGTCATTTTGGGGTCGCGTACCTGGACGGATTGCTTCCGTAATGTCGTGAAGACAAGAAGAAAACCTCGGATGATGCCTCGTCCCTTTGACGAGTTGAGGGCCAAGGGTAACCAAGTCAAGCGCCTTTACACTACGTAAGTTCGTGAGTTATGTTCTTGGACGCAAGCACAGATTGAGTCTTTTGAGTATTCGACATCCCCGGTCCCATTCAGGCATAGCATCGAAAAGTTGTAAGTTGCGCTTGGTGCAGAAAAAACGACAAGGTGCCACTCTAATTGGAATCGGCGACCGGCCAAGAACAGCCGAGACCGGCGGACTGTTGGGCTTCACAGATAACTGGAGAATCGCAAAGATCAAGACCAACGGCATGGCGGCGATACACCTCCTGGACATGGAGCTTGAACCTCCGTCTATTTGCAGCCAAAAGATGCCTTCAACTCTCGCATCGCCCCCCAACATATCGACTGCTCGTTCTTCCAATCCCAGTCTACATGCAATAAGTGCCCTTCAGCCCGTCCTCTGGAGACTATCAACAACGTACATACATGCCACCGCCACCGCTCGGACTGACCGGAAGGAGACCCTAACTCCCAAAACGCCGAGCAAAGCCACTTATTATCCAAGAATGATGATCGGGGGGTGTGGGAGGGAAGGGGGGTTCCCATCTCTATATCTTCTAGTACGTCTCTGGTAAGTCCGAGAAGCTCGGAATTTGCGACAGGTCGCAATCAAAATCCCTCTCATACGCCTTGGCCGGCAGGACACCCGCCTCCAGCCCCTTCTTGTAGCTCCACTGCGGCCTGTCCAACCGAAAAAAGAAACAACCACACCAAGTCAGCGGAAGCCGTGGTCATCACGGGGAAAGAAACAGGAAGACAGAGAGCTAGGGTGTACTTACGCATCCTCCGTGTCCCACACCCAGTAAAACCAGCCCCAGCCCTTCTCGAAGCTCGACATCTGCGCCTCGGCGAACATCTTGAGGAACTGCTTGTACGGGGCGCTCCAGCTGCTGGCCGGCGCGTTGGCCAGCGCGCAGCTGCAGCTGCTGTTCATGGTCGGGCACCGGGGCGTGGTGGCGTCGACCGACGCGTCGCCCTGCACCAGCGTGCCCGTCCAGCGGTTGCCCCAGCCGACGTTGGTCAGGTACTGGGCGCAGTCGGTGTCGGCCTGCGACCACTCGGCCATCAGCGTGGGGCCGAAGCCCGTGGCCCGGTCCATGCTCTGCAGCGTCTGCTGGGTCCAGCCCTCGCACGCGTACCGCACCTTGGCCGAGTGGTTGAAGACGATCTGGTTGACGTTGAAGATGAGGTACTGGTGCACGTCCAGCGCCGCGTTGGAGAGGTCCTGCAGCTCGCCCTGCCAGTTGGCCAGCCCGCGGAAGCCGTCGCCGAAGACGACCACCGCGTCCGCCACGCCGTTCTTGCGCACCAGCCGGTACGCGCTCTCGGTCCACGCGAGCACGTCGTCGACCGGCAGGAAGGTCATCTTGGGCTCGTTGGCCAGCCCGTAGTGGCTGATGATGTTCTTGTACCGCGGCTGCGCGAAGAACTGCGACAGCCGGTCGTGGATCTCGAGCGACCGGTTCGCGTTGAGCGCGCCGTCCGTGCCGTTCAACCACCCGATGGGGCCCAGCCGCCCGCTGTGGTTCCACCCGTTCTGGCTGCCCGGCAGCCCGTGCAGGTCGAGGTTGACGCGCAGCCCGTAGCGCCGGCACCACTCGATGCCGCGGAGCAGGTAGCGCCACGACGTGCGGAAGAGGTACGGGTCCCCGTCGTACGTCTGGACCGCCCAGTACGAGAAGGGGATGCGAACGTGGTCGAGCCCGGCGTCCCTGATCTGCCGGAAGGTATCTTCGGTCACAAACGTTGCGTAGTGCTGTTCGAGCACGCTCTCGCACCGCGAGCCGAGGTACTTGCAGAGAGTGTATTCGTCGACAATGCCCAGGCGGGAGTCGTAGTTGAACAACGACGGCGTGATGAAGGGCTCGATCGAGAGCCACCCGCCTACGTTGACTCCCCGTGCCGGCCGCTTCGCGTAGTCTCCCCAGGCTTCGTTCAGCGCCGGAACATGGTCGTTGGCTTTTGCAGAGTCGTCCCAGGTTGAGTTGAGACCCATGATGGGCAAATCGCCCACGGTCGCCGTCGTGTATGTGAGGTTGAAGTCGGTCGTGTCTTTCCAGAGAAAAGGATTCAACCACGACGGCGCGTCCGGGGGGATGCTGCCTGCAGGTATCCCCGACAGGTTACTGTTGCCGCTACTGTTGTCGCCGTTGTCCTCATCCGAGCCGAGTTTGGGGACGACCACCGCAGCCACGATGATAATGATGATGAGCAGGACGGTGCAGACGCCGATGAGTATCCCTGCGGCTGTGAGCTGAGACCATTCCCATCTCCCCATCCAGCGCGGCACTCACATAGTTTCTTTTTCTGTTTGTACCACGGTATCTTCTTGCCGCGGTACAGGTCCTCCTTTTCCCTCGACACGCTGTCATCGCTTCCCCTCCAACCGCCTCTCAAGCCGGTCCACGGTTTTTCACCCACACCACCCCTCCCTTCTTCGACAACGGCACCGCTCACTACCCTATGGCCCTTCTTTTTCTTTGCTCTGTCGCGGTCCCGATGCCGCCGATCGTCATCCTCGCCTCTTTCCCTCGTGGGTGAGACGTCCACGACCTCGTAGCCTCTGCTCCTTTCCCTCTGCCTGTTCCGTTCCCTCTCCAGCTCACGTCGCCGCTCCCTTCTCAACTCCCGCTCTCTTTCCCTTTCCCGCTCCCGTTCCCTATCTCGCCGCTTGTCGCCGCCGGCCTGCTTCGCATTCTCCCAGTTCAGCCTCGCCAGCGCGGCCGCCGACAGCACCTGCGGCGAGCCGCCGGCGTCCTCCGAGGTCTGGTAGTCGCGAACCGGCGTGCCGCTGCTACTTTGACGGCGCTTCTTGCGCCGCTGCTGCTGGTATGCGTGCGCGTCTTCGGCTGCTGCCGAGGACCCCCGCCGGTGGCGGCGCTCGCGGTCGCCGCTGCGATGGTGTCGGTCATGGGACTGGGAGCGGGAGTGGCGGGCCGCGGAGGGGTCGCGCGGCATGTTCCCACTTCTATTTCGAGCCTTTTGGTGTATGTGGTGGGAGGGAAAGTGTAGCGTTTGGATGAGTTAGAAATGCATCGTGTATATCGCACACGGTAATTAGCCGGAATCACAGTGGTACAGATAGGGGAAAATTGAAGCTAAAGAGATGCTTGAAATGTCGCTGCGTCGGTGCCCTGCCACGTCATCTTACTGATTCGTTGCCTCGCGGCGTCGCAGCTTCTGCCTTGATCCTTCAAACCACTGTGTAAAGAGTGGGCGATTGTTGGCAGGGCAACCGTATCGGACAGGGGTCTTCGGCGCCAAGATGGCTGAGCAGACGTCATCGCGGTGGAAACTGGGAAACCCAGGAACTTTGCACTGACAAAGTTTAATTTGCAAATGCCGCCCATCAAAGATGTGTTCATCTGAATGTTGGAACTCTCCGTCTGAGAGGATAACCTACGGCGCATCTTTTTCGCTATCGTCTGGCATCTCACCCGGCAGGTCCCCTGTCGAATGATCATCGCCGGCAGCTTGCGGGCCAAATTGGGGGGTCCTGGCGGGGCCCCGCGAAATGGATCGCCAGGAAGAGGCTCGGCCCACAAAGCCGTCGCAAGCCGATGCGGCCGCCATCCCTCCTCCATCCCAGCTTCCATCTGCTGTCTTCCCCCTCAACATTTGCTTGTCTTGACAATGCATGTACGAAGTAGACGACTCTTGAAATAGAAACTACTCGGCTGCTCCCCGGACTCCTGGGACAATGAAGGGCTCATCAATTCGCACGCTGTCGCGGGCGTTGTTGGCTCGACGAGGACCCCTCGCCGCGGCGGCGTCGGCATCGGCTCCCGCCCTGCTTCCATCTCGGCGGCAATACTCGACACATCCTCCAAACGCGAAGCTGAACCTCCCAATCGACTACTCGACAACTCCTTTGCTATCGCACACGTCGCAGTCAGCATTGGGAAACGCCGAGCTGCCACCCGAAGTCCGGAATGGCACGACGAAGCGCATGAACCTCTTCCAGGCGATCAACGACGCGCTGTCGATCGCCCTGGCCGAAGACGAGTCCGTCCTCGTTTTCGGCGAGGATGTCGCCTTTGGCGGCGTCTTCCGCTGCACGGGCAAGCTGGCCGAGACATACGGAGGCGACCGCGTGTTCAACACGCCGCTTACCGAGCAGGGCATCATGGGCTTCGCTATTGGCGTCGCCGCCGAGGGGATGCGGCCCGTCGCCGAGATACAATTTGCCGACTACGTCTACCCGGCTTTCGACCAGCTGGTCAACGAGGCCGCCAAGTTCCGCTACCGCGACGGCTCCGGGGGCCGCAGCGCGGGCGGGCTGACGGTCAGGATGCCCTGCGGCGGCGTCGGCCACGGCGCGCTGTATCACTCGCAGTCGCCCGAGAGCCTGTTCACGCACATTCCTGGGTTGCGTGTCATCATGCCCAGGTCGCCGCTCCAGGCCAAGGGGTTGCTGTTGTCGGCCATCCGCAGTAACGATCCCTGCGTGTTCATGGAGCCCAAGATCCTGTATCGCGCGGCGGTTGAGCAGGTCCCAACAGCCGCCTACACGCTGCCGCTGTCCAAGGCCGAGGTGTTGAAGGAGGGGTCCGACGTCACCATCGTGTCGTATGGCCAGCCGCTGTACAAGTGCATGGCGGCGCTCAAGCAGGCCGAGCAGGACCTGGGCATTACGGTCGAACTGATCGACCTCAGGACCATCTACCCCTGGGACAAGGAGACCGTGTTCCGGAGCGTCCGAAAAACCGGTCGGTGTCTCGTCGTCCACGAGGCCATGATCAACGCTGGCGTCGGGGCCGAGGTAGCTGCTGCGATCCAAGAAGACCCCGCGACTTTTGTCAGGTTGGAGGCGCCGGTCGCCCGCGTTGCCGGCTGGAGCATACATACTCCGCTCATGTTCGAGACGTTCAACGCGCCGGATGTCGCAAGTAGGTCTCCCTGCCCATGCGACACGTCCGCTCCATGCTGACTTTGGCCAGGGATTTATGACAACATCAAGAAGGTGCTAGAGTACTGATTTGGACTTGGATCGATGTTGCGCTCAAAGAAGGATCGCATCGGAGCAGAGCAGGCGCGGCGTTGACAGGTGAAGTGGCGCATTTGTGTAATGTGGAACACCGAGCAAGTTATGTTGTGTGTGTTTCAACCTTGCAGGAGTTTAGCGGTAGCACAGTCGTGCAGTGTAGAAAGCCTGGCCGTGCAATGAAAAATATCGCGAGATTGGTTGGTTGAGGATGTTACGGAGAGCCAACCTGGCTGGATCAGACGAAGCAGATACCACAGTACCTTAGGTACCCCTGTCCGCCATAGTCTTGGCGCACCAGCTCGCATCCCACCAATGCCCCGCATCTTGGTTTCATCAACAGCTTGCTTGTCGGACCGCCCTGGCCGGAGCCTGTCGACGTTGACCGTCAGCTGCGCAACCTGGAAGAGCTGGGGAATCGTTTAAACTTGTTCGCGCCTTTTCTTTGCAATGTCGTCCCCCAAGGCAATTGTGTCCTCATTCGTGGAGGGCGCTCCGCCCGGAGAGGTAAGCTCGTCCTAGGCCCCAACTGAAGCGCAGTTCTCCAAACCAGTTCCAGCCAGCGTGGTGACTGTGCTAACGGGCTTCCTCCAGCTAGCGGATGTCCTCGCAGGCATGGATCCCACTCCACACCTATGTTGGAACCGTAACCTGACCGCTTGCCGGCAGACATCAAAGCGCTGACGATCTCAACCCCGAACCTGGTGGACGAGCTCGGTCCGGCCTTCAAGAAGTACAACGAGGAGCAGTTTACGACCGTCAAGCTCCCGGGCGGCAGCCAGCAGGTCATTGTCAGCTCGCACAACTCACTGGGCGGCGGCCGATACTACGACGTCGAGAGCTCGTGTAGCTTCGCGTTCGACCATGCCACGCAGAAAGCCAGCGCAACGGAAAGCCACGTGCTGGACGGCGCTCAGGCGGATCTAACGTGAGGGCTCGAGACTCGAGGCGGGGTTGCAACAACATGGGACTCACGCTTGCGTCTGCTAGAAAATCGATACTCAAGGGGCTCTCGGCGTACGTCAAAGAGCACTTCACGAATGCGGCCTACGGCGCCTACCCGATAGAGAACGACTCAAAGATCGCCATCATCATCGTCGCGAACAAATACAGCCCCAATAACTTCTGGTATGGCTCTCTGGCAGTTCGCCTGTTCCCTTGCCGTGCTGACCCCCGCCGCAGGAACGGGCGCTGGCGCTCACTCTACATCTTCGATCCCTCGTCGAACTCCCTCGAAGGATCCATCAAGGTTGACGTGCACTACTACGAGGACGGCAACGTGCGGCTCCTGACCAACAAGCCTCTGACCGCGTCCGTGCCATCCGCCACTGGCGCGGGCATCGCCCGGGAGATCTCCGCGGCCGAGAAGAAATACCAGGAGGAGCTGAACCGGAGCTTCACGAGCTTGAGCGAGGGCGCGTTCAAGGCGTTGAGGAGGCAGCTGCCTGTAACGAGGCAGAAGATCGAGTGGGACAAAGTCGCGAGCTACAGGCTGGGCCAGGATATTGGCGGCGGCGCGGCGAGGAGATAGGCAGCTACCACCCTCCTGCGGAGATCCTCAACTTGCTCAATCTGCTTCGCTGCGCCATGGGTTAACCAACCAAAGCGTGGGCATGTTTTGTGCAAGGAATTTATTCTCCAGATCCGAAGGACCCTGTCCACTTCTACCCGTGGTAGCTGACGTCTGGGGGTTCGAATGCCTACACTGCACTCATATCTGTCCTTGGATTGCTTGCGCAAGATTCCGTGCTGGACCTCGCCATTCAGACTTCGTTGCGAGCCCGAGATAAGATGGGGGCCAGTTATTCTCCGATAGGCGCATCCGATAATCCTGAATCGGGGCAGCACACCTCAGCCCTGCCATGAGGTGCGGGCCGGTGGACTCGGGATGGAACCTTCCCGGAAAATGGTCACCGCTCCATCGCGGAGAAGGGCCCAGTAAGAAGTGAACGATCACAGGCCAGAGGGCAAAGCATCCTTCGCGACTGCCAGCTGTCGCTCCACCCCGACGGCACCGCAGTCTCCGAATCGAACCACCGTCCCATTGGACGAATCAGGGCCCAGGTGGTATAATTTCGATTAGCCCTGATTGGCTGCTTCTGGGTTGGGGGACCTGCCAAGCGGGATTCCCGTCGGGGTCCGCCAGGCAGAGCTTCTCGGCCAGGGGTTTCTGGCGACCGTTGTCCAAGCACTGCCGCCTGCCCAGGTGCCTGTCCGGGCTGGGAGATCCTGTTCCCCATCACCGAGCCCGGGACTTCGATTCTTTTTTCCCGTCCGCCCCCCTTTCCTCCGACAACCGTCTCCAGCCTGCCCGTCGCCGTCCGGTCGCAACTGAACACTTTTGTCGTGCACAAGTCTCCGAATTTCTCGTACGGCTCCCAGCGCAATTGCCTCTTATCGCGGCGCCTGTTCCCAGCCGCTGCGTGAACCTTTCTAACAATACAGCTGTCCAGAAAAACGGTATCGGCCGATTTTCGAAGACGACAATTTCCCCGACAGAACCAGTCAAGATGGCCACCAAGGAGCTCACGTACCAGGACGTCGCCGAGCACAACACCAAGAAGGACCTTTACCTCGTCATCCACGACCAGATCTACGATGTGACCAAATTCGTGGACGAGCACCCGTAAGTGCCATTCCGCCCGACAGCATTTCCTCCGCATATCATCTTCCGAGGCAGCTGGCCCCCCCAATCTCGGCGATTCCCCTCATCGGCCGCTAACACCACCACCTTCTCAACAGCGGTGGCGAGGAGGTCCTTCTCGACGTTGCTGGCCAGGACGCCACCGAGGCCTTCGAGGATGTCGGCCACAGCGACGAGGCCCGCGAGACGCTGGCCAAGCTCAAGGTCGGCACGCTGAAGCGTAACGTAAGCAGCCCCTCCACGCAGTCATAATTACATGTGCATGTCAGCACACCTGCCGGCCGATCTGGTCGCTAACTGTGTAACAGCCCGGCGACCCAAAGCCCAAGACCCCCGCTCCCGGCGCGGTGCCTCCGGCCGCGAATTCCTCCTCGGCGGGCTTCGGCTTCGGCGTCTATGCCCTTGTCCTCATCGGCGGTGCGGTCGCGTACTTTGCCTACCAGTACCTGCAGCAACAGCAGGGTGCGCAGAGCGCCTAGCTTGCTTCCACGCGGTTGACGGTCACGGCGAACGCGCAAGATGTTTCTGACCAATGCGTGGGGTTCCGGGGCTCTGCTTGCGCTGCTGGCCTGCACCAGATGGAACCGGAGAAACCCACTAGCGCCTGCCTAGGTGCTCATCTCGTTCCCCTATGATGCACTTGGATGCGGTCCCAGGCGGCTCGTCCTTCGCAGCAGATGCCTGCCAGGAGTGGTGGCTACTTCTTTTGGTATTCAACAACTACAGATGGGATCGGTTTATGATGGGGGATATCTTGTATGCCAGAGGTTCATGCATTTCGGCGTCAGGAAGCAAGCAAGCAAGCAAGCGAACCAGGAGGCCCGCTGCTCCGCCATCTCTCGGGTGCAGCAGCAAGTGCCTGGCTGGAATTGTCGCATAACTTATAGACTTTTGTAATTCTGCAAGCCTGATGCGGCCAAGGTCACATGCGCTTCAAGCCCTTGGTCTTTTTTGTGCTCATGTTGACGCCATGTCTGCACCGTCCTTGTCAAGTGCGCCGTTGTTCGCGATGCGGCCATGCAGGCACTGTCCAGAATCTGCGTCGAAAAGACTTGAATATGGCAGATAACCTGCCGCATTGACTGCTTTGTGTTCTCCTTCCCAACTTAAGGGCTGTGAATTTCTGCATCTTCGCTATTCTCAAACCACCACAGCTTTTGGGAACTCGCAAACCGGAGCATCCATTGCTTGGACTGTAGATCCCGTTATTTTCATTCCTACTCCCACTGTCTGCAACTGTTTGCAGCCATAGGTATGCAATTATCCGGTACCCGATAACGATAACGAATCCCTGTATTGCCACTCCAATGGCGGCGACCCAATCGACCTCATTGCCCTTGAGCCAGCAACAAAGCGCTGCTCAACCTCGTTGGGAAGCGACTCAAGCTCCTCCGCAGCCTAACCCCGGAGCTTTTAAAGACTACCCGTCGCAGTCGGGGGCGCCATCTACTCAGCAGCAACCAGCGCAACTCGCCCAACAGCCCGCGCGGTCTCCTCGGCGATCCTCCCAACCCGACTCCGCCAAGCCTGTCCGCCCAGGAAAGAAGACCTACGCGTGGTTGAACATGTCGAACGCAACCAAGGCCGGCCTCGTGGCGGGGCGCACGCTCGCGCCTCCGTCGCCGTCCCCGTCAATCGGCTCGACAACCTCGGCGGCCGCCGGCACCATGACTCCGCGCAAGGACCGCGACACGCCCGGCAACATTGTCTACTCGCAGCCGGCGCTGACGGGCACGGGCGAGAGCATCATCTCGCAGATGGCCTACGCAGTGCGCTGGCTGCGCGAAAAGGGCGAGCCGCAAACGGGGCTCGACGTGCTCGGCTACCTGTCGGCGACGGGGCGGCCCGAGTCCGAGCAGGAGTTCTTCATCGAGCAGATGCGCCGCAACCCGCACATCCAGTGGATCCCCGACCCGGAGCTGAGCGAGCAGACCTGGCGGTCCGGCACCTACGTGCACCGCCCGACGATCCCGGAGGTCAAGGACAAGACGTCGCTGCTGGCGTACCTGCAGAAGAAGACAGACGCGAGCGGCGTCAGCGTCAAGGACCTGAAGGACGGCTGGCCCGACTGCGAGGCCGCCATCAACGAGCTCGAGGCCGAGCACAAGCTGCTGGTCGTGCGCGCCAAGAAGGACGGCGCCCCGCGCATGGTCTGGCTCGACGACCCCAGCCTGTTCCACGAGGTCGACCCGCAGCTCAAGCTCATGTGGGCCCGCGTCGAGGTGCCCAGCCCGGAGAACATCGTCGGCCGGCTGCTGGCCGCCCAGCAGAAGCCCGCGTCCGAGGACCCGCGGCTCAAGGCCGCCCAGGCGCCCAAGGTGGAGAAGAAGAAGAAGCGGGCGCAGCGCCGGACCGGCAAGTCGACGAACGTGCATATGGAGCATCTTCTGAAGGATTACAGCAGCTTGAGGCGTTAAGGGTGGGTGGAATCCTGCGTGCTTTATTTGGGACTGGTGGCGCCTAAGCAACACATGGTGGAAGGCGCTTTTCTCTTTTGTTTTTTCTATATCCTTTTTTCTCATCCATTCCCCTTGCATTGGGTTGGCGCTGGGAAGAATGGGCCGGTTCAGGGTTCTTATGAGTCATGTCATGGCGTGGGTCGGTATCAAATCCATCGGTTGTCTGCTTTTACTCTGGCTTGCGTGGCTGTCCTGGCACGGAAAAAGGCATTGCGATGTTTTAGAGGGAAATTGGGGGTTGCTTTTCGGGGGGCATTGGCGTTTGTTTCTGCGGCTGTTGAGAGGCTCTCCCTCACACGAGCCCGCGCTGAGATCACTTGTGGGAACGGAACCTGTGTCGATCGCGAGCAGGTAATCTGTGTGTACAATAACTGTCAGAAAATCAACCGATTGTTCGGCATCCGTCCAGCCTTGCGCCGTATTCAACATTCGAACTCCAACCTAGCCCCTCCTCACCTATTCACCCCATCGAACCCCCGAGGAAAATCCCCCTCATCCTCTTCCACACGTGCACCCCTCCTCATTCCCGCCCTGCCCCTCCCATCCTCCTCCTCCCCCTATCCCCTTCCACAAACCCATTCACTCCGTCCACCACCGCCCCAACCCGTCCGTGCCGCCCAGCCCCAGCACCACCACCGCCATCACCACCACCACCGCCAGCAGCAGCAGAAGAAGAAGCAGTAGTAGCAGCAGCAGCAGCCTGCACCACGGTCTCAAACAAGCCCAGCCAGACCCCCTCCCGCTGCATCCCGCCCACCTGCCACCGCCCCTGCACCACGTAGCTCGGCACCGCCGTCACGCCGATCTGCCGCGCCCGCGCCGACGACGCGTCCACGAGGCGGCCCGGGTCGAGACTGGCTTCGTCTTCTTCGTCTTTGTCTTCCTCTTTTATTTGCTCTTCCTTTTGCTCTTCGTTTCGCTCTTCGTTTTGCTCTTCGTTTTGCTCTTCGTCTTGCTCTTCGTTTTGCTCTTCGTTTTCCGAGGAGTCGTGGATGTCGTGGTTGTTGTCGTCGTCGTCGTCGTCGTCTTCGTCGTCGTCGAAGTGGCTGTTGTTGTTGTTGTTGTTGTGGTCGTTATCGTAGCTGCCATTCCGGTAGCCGTCGCGCTTGCCGTCCCCCATCGCCAGGTAGGCGTGCGCGGCCGCCTCGGTCGGCAGCAGGCCCAGCTCGACGGCGGCGCGCGCGAGGAAGGCGCGCGAAGAGAGGTCCTCCTGCCGGGTCAAGGCGGAGGCGAAGAGGTGGGTTACTGTGCGGTCTTGGTGGGTTTGCTGGTGGCGGAGGGGGGGTTGGGGCGCGGTCGCGGTTGGGGGGGCTGCTGAGGGGGTTGTTGTTGTTGTTGTTGTTGTGGCGGCGGCGGAGGAGGAGGAGGAGGAGGAGGTGGTGGTGGTGGTGGTGGTGGGTGTTGCTTCTGCGGGTGGCGATTCAGGGGAGGAAGAGGAGGCTCTCGCTTCGGCCTCGTCTCGCTCCATCGCCAGCAGGATCAGCTTGTGCGAGTCCCGCGTGTTGCCCGTCTTACCGCCCCACCGGAAGTCGATGCCGTACTCCGCTCCGAGTCGGGTGAAGCGCTCCAACATGGCGGGCGCATCCGGGCCGTAGATGGCGCGCAGAAGTTCCCCTTTGTCAAATGCTGGCGTGCAAGTCAGTTGAAGGCCCGAACCGGCCAGCCCTCGGGAGAGGAGGGGTAGTCTTGCGCCCACCAGAGGCCCAAGCCCGTTCTGTGAAGTGCTTGCATACCGGAGACCCTCGCATGGGGCCACAGCATATACGGCTTCCATGTCAACTTGAACTCGGCGTCGGGATGTTGTGCCGTGTAAGTGGCTATGGCGTTGTCGAGAGCCTTCTTGCCGATGTAGCACCATGGGCAGATGGTGTCTGAGTAGACGTCGATCTCGAACGTAAACTTGGTCATCTTGTGTAGGCGTCGCCTCGAGGTATAGTTAGAAAGGTGAAAGGGGTAGTTCCACTAGCGGACGCCCCCTCCTGTGTCCTTGACCTCTTCTTGTTGACTCTATTGCAGTTCTTTGCGCCCGGTAAGCGAATCGAGAGCGGACTTTGAACACGCACTAATGAGGCAAAAGATCCATGTCTTCCTCGCGTGGACCTCAGCTCCTCGAAGCGACAGCCGAGGTGTTAGTGAAGGGCGTTGAGAGCGGGATAAGCAGTCACATCTACATCAGGGCTAGGGACCCAAGCGAGAAAAAAAAAGGCACACGGCAACTCAAAACAGGCCAGCGAGCAGCTGCCGGGTCGTTGATCATTATGAACAAGCAGCCGTTGGAAACAGTAATACAGACAGGATGCAGTTCAGCCAACGGGCCAACCCGCCTCCCGCGTCTCCACCCCGAAGTGCAGAATTATAATCAGAGAATATTGGATTACTGATCCAAGCACATAGAGCTGGTGACCGCCGGCCGGGGGGATTTCGCGCCATCTGCAAGCTGAGTTGTCCAGCCGTAGATCGTGCCATATTCCCGTCGCTGCTGATCCTCGGCAACATGGTTACTGAAGCCCAAGATGATCGAGAGGGATGGTGGCCCATTCCCAGAGCGAGAGCAGGCATGAGAAGCAGCAAGTGGCGGACGCAGCGCCTCATTTGGAGACCAACCCGGTTGCTTTAGTCTTTTGTAGTGCGCAGCCGCGGTCTTCTTCCCGGAGGTGCCCACCCTGTCGCCGACTGCGGACGCATCTGGTCGGATGACCGCCGGGATGGCGAGATGTATTCCGTGGTGGAGTGCGGATGAGCCGGGACGATCGGAAATGGGTGACCGAAGCCGGGACAACAACATTCTTGCTGCTTGGCCATCTTCAGTTTCTGTAAAACGAAGTCCCGGATGATCCGGGGGGGATGCGACTCCCCTGACTGATCCTGGGCATGCATTCCCGCTTTCCGAACTGATGGCCATGGGCGTCCCGTCGAGCGGGGCCGCGGATGCCAAGCATGAGCCGTGCTCGCGCCGGCGCGTTCGGTCCCGGCAATTGTGCCGGAGACGGCCGACTGCAAGACCCGCGAGGCAATAGAATCGCCGCCGCGTGGTCTGACAAACAAGGCTGCGATTTTCTCAAACCATCAAACGATGTTGAGGCCTCGAAACCGAGCCTTGACCTCAGAAGCCCTCCAGGCCCGCACTTACACTACCAGGTACACTACTTTTCGCAGGGAACCAAGCCGAAGCAGCTGAGGCCGGAAATGTGGCCCGGAGACTGATCGGACCGTCGGGCCCCTGCGCCATGCAGGAGACGCCCACAAGGCCAGGCTTGCGAGCCGAGGATCCACCGATGCAGGCCAGGGGCGGGAGAAGCTTCGGCGAAGGATCGTGGAAGCTTTGATACACCCCACAACAGAGCTTTGCCTGCACGGCACCCCAGATCAGCTCGTGTTGTATACCTACAGACATATATAGTGCACCGCGCACCATGCCGTCGCCTATTTGTCTCTGGCGACTCAGCGAGGGCATACGAGAGATCTCGGACAGATGCATCAATTTCTACGCTGACGGTCTTGAGACTCCCGAGTCCTGCTCTTTTCGGACTTGCTGTTCTGGGGACCGCATTTGGGTGGGCGTGTCCATATCCCCAAAACGATTCTGATCAGGGGCCACGCCCCTGCTTGCCAGAACAAGGATGTGGAAGTCTTTCATGCACCGACCACATCTCGGCGACTCCATGCGCCCAACCAAAGCTGGCGAGCTTCGTGGATGCCGGTACCCTCGAAAATGAATGTCTCAATCTCAGCTGACTGTGCCAATCTCATTGTCCCCGTGCTTCCCATCCGAAGCCCCCAATCAAAAGAACCCGTCCCACGTTTCAGGTTTCGCCTGGTGGGTTGGTGCAAGCGCTGTTCGCAGGAGCTTTGGCCGCCGGCAGGACCAGCAGCGCACGGGCAGATATTCAGGGGCTTGCAGAGCCACTCACCACGCCCATCATGTGGGGGGTTGCAATGGAAGCATGAATCGAAGCCGTGGAAGGTTTGCTTCGCCCCGCTCTCCCGTCTCAAGATGGCTGTTTGGTGATCAGATCCGGACCATATCTGGCGCCTGCCCACTGGGAACCTCCAGTGAATGTTGTGTACACTACTACCTAGTGGAGAGTACGGCAGCGAGGTCGCAGAAAACTGAGTCAAGCAGACACCCGCCCGGACACTCACTCGCCCTCGATGGCTATAACCAACCACACACAGTGCTTGCTGTCTGGGTACTCCTCTCCACAGCCTCGACACTTACCTGGGATACGCCAGCATTACTTTAGAGATACCTCGCGACGGCCGCTCCTGCATGATTTAGATGTGCCCGAGCTCATGGAGTGCGGGTGGTGTTGTGTGCTGCGAGGGATGCTCGGCTGATTTGCACTTCGCTTCCATCGGCTGCGAGCGCTGGTGATTTTAGCCATGCGCAGCCAATTCCCCTTCCCCACGCAAGGTCGCCCTCAGGTCGAGCAATCTGATAAGTGTCAGGAGAAAAGCCAAATCCTTGTATGCCTACCATCTAACAGGAGGTTCTGCAGATTTTGGTTGGCTTGGATTGTCGTGATGGTCAAGAACATCGAAAAAAGCTTCCAGAGCTTGGATTAGGTTGACAGCTCTGAGCTTGGATTAGGTTGACAGCTCTGAGCTTGGATTAGGTTGACAGCTCTGAGCTCTGAGGCTTGTGGTCCCGTCTTGCCAGCACTCACGCAGAGATTTGGTGGGCCCGACTCCACACCGTGTTCACTGTAAGGCATGCTAACGTTAGAAAAATGCTGAGGGGGAACCTCCTTAGTAGAGAATAATTCCGCAACTTGGAGGTAGCCTCATGCACAGTTGCTATCAGACAGGGCACGCAGATAATGCCGGCAGGGGCCCACAATGGGTCTTGGGACCCTGGCTCGCCGTTCGTTTCAACCTGCACTGGACATAACGTTACCCTGCTGCTGCCCCGGTGCGGCTTTCCTCCCCAGGCTGGAAATCCTAGTCTGCACAAGGGTCCTGCCTCAACCTCCAGTGCCGAGCGATGTTATTTTCTTTCCTATAAACTTACTTCTTTGATCGCCCCCTTTGTCAGGGTTTGCAGCTCTGTTCTTGCATCAGCCCACCTCCATCGAAGCCCGAGCCGCGACGCGATCCATCCTTCTCGCGATCCGTCCTTCTCGCGACCTGCTCCGCATTGCCACCTGGTCGGGCGACAGTCGCGCCGCTCAACGAAGCGCAGAACGCATCGAAGTCGCCGAGTAAGCATAGCCCAAGAAATCCCTGATAGGATCTCGGTCCCAATCGGCTGCAAACACCCCCCAACCTGTCACCATGCCCGCTTCGCTTCCTGTCCGATCACCCTGAGGAAGGGGCAGGCTTGTCCTGTTGGTCGCGTTCGCGTCAGCTTTCGTGCCCTCCCTACGCTGCCCGTCTGTTTGCATACGCTTTGCCATTGCGCGTCCTCGGCGCGCATCGGCATCTTTCCAACACAAAGTTTGCCCGACGCAGTGTCGTCGGGGCAGAGCTGCCTCGAGGAATGGCGTCTGGCAACCAATATCGCGTTGTGTCCCTTTGCTTGTCACACAAGCCATCACACCTGCCTTCTCTTCGAGCATTGCAAACGAGATGTGTTCTTTATTACTGCATCGGGCCTTTCGGCTGATAACGGGGGAGCTAACGAGCACCGAGCGCCCTATAGATCTCCATTTCCCATCGGCGACTGAGACGCGACCCTCGTTCGGAACTTACGCCAACTTATGTCGAACGAGATTGTCGAATGAAGATTGGTGCTTGCTGAGCAAAACACGGTGCAAGACAAGCTGGATCTGTCAGAGCGAGCTGGCAGTGGTTGCGGAATTTGGGCGCAGTGCTTTGCGCACCGCTCCAGAGCAGGCATCCAACCGCCTGTTTCAGACAGAGGAAGCTGGAAAACTGGTCTTTGTTTGCTCGCGGTGTTCTGCGCACAAGTTGCCAGAGCGAGCTGATCGGTCACATCGGATCGGTCAATCTGGTTCTGCCCTTTGACCGCCCACGCTGCTGACGGCAGTGTCGTGAGCTGCAGCTGTCCTGTTCAGGACCCACTTGCGAGAAGGGTATCGGGATCCCATTGGCTCTGCCGTGGTCTCTGCTATTGGATCTTTCCCTTTCTTCTGTTTTCTTCCCACTGCAAACTCTGCAGTGTGCACCTTCCACCGCTGAATTGCAAAGCGTGGCCTCAGCCAGCCAGTTTTTGTGGCAGGAAGTCGCAAAAGGTGTGGCCAACAAGGTTGCGGCTTCTCCACAGTGGCTCGAGCCAGCGCAACGGTCGCCAACTTTTAAGCGATTGAATTGTGGTCAAGGCGCCTGCTTCTTTCATCATCCAGCACAGCACCCTTTCTGAACCGTGCACGAGTCATCAACAACACCACTCAACAACCGAGAATCGACTTACATACGGCTCTGGGTCTTTCAGTCGGTCTCTGTACTTCGCTGCGGCAACAGCGCCCGGCCTTGAGGTTTCAGCTTTGGACTTCATCCTCGTTCTCAGGTGAGAAAATTTCAGACTTACGTCAACCCCGCCTCATTTATCAACTTTCTCTCGGCTCCTTCTTTCTTTCATCATTACTCGTTAGTCGGTCATCAGCCATCGGCGATCCCCAGCTTTGGCGATCAGCTTGGCTATTGAAAGATTGTTCACAGCAAATGTGCTGCTGCGTGTTTGCACCTGATGGCCTGGAGCACGCGTGGCGCTTCTTTGCCTGTTCTTTGACGCGTCTTTGGCCGGCTGTTTCGAGTCGCTCACCGCTCGGTTTTGTGTTTTTGCTAACAGTCACCATTAAAGTGAACCATCCCTCCACCGACACGAAGACCCATAATGTCACAGTCGCCGTCATCAGGCGGTGCCATGGGCATCGGGAGCGTCCTTAATATCAAAGCCGAGTCAGGAATGCTGCAGCCACAACAGGGTCTCGCTCCTGAACAACAACAGCAACAGCAGCAACAGGAGCAACAACAGCAACAGCAGCAGCAGCCGCAACCGCAGCCGCAGCAGCAACAGCAACAACAGCAGCAGCAGCCATCGCGTCCAGCTCAAACGCACCAAATCCAAGGCGACCAGCCGGACGCTTCCCACGGCTCAGAACAGTCGAGATATTCTGGTCCGATGAACGCCTCTTACCCTTCCCCGACTGCCATGGCCGCAGCTCCCTTGCCGCCGGTGCCGAGTGCCAACATGGCACCTGCTCCGATGAACTCTGCAATGCTCCATCCTGATTTGCCCCCTGAACTCGTGGCCGGAATCCCGCCAGGGGGTTACGCGCCGGCTGAGGCACGCGCTCAACCGGCGAAGTCTTTCCCGTGTGGCACCTGCGGGAAACCATTCACGAGGCGGAGCGATCTTGCTCGGCATGGTGAGTCTAAGCCGGTGTCGTTACGTCGATCTCGTGCTGATTTTTCATCAGAGCGGATCCACAGCGGTATCCGACCACATGCCTGTGATTACCCTGGCTGTGACAAGCGGTTCATCCAACGTTCGGCGCTCACGGTCCATTCTCGTGTTCACACCGGCGAGAAGCCGCATCAGTGCGAGCGATGTGGCAAGGTAAGCAAGACTCAGGATTGCTAGTCTAATAAACTCGCTAACAGCCCTATGCAGCCCTTCAGTGATAGCAGCTCGTTGGCGCGACATCGTCGTATCCACTCCGGCAAGCGGCCGTACAAATGCCCTTACGAGGACTGTCAGAAGACCTTCACTCGTCGTACGACCTTGACTCGGCACCAAAACCACCACGTCGGTACGGTCGAAGATTCGGCCCGCGCGCGGGCCGAGGCATTGGCTCAAGGCGCTAGTGCCGCTGCGGCTGCTGCGGCTCGAAACAAGTCGCGGTCCTCAAGCGAGCAGGCATCGAATCACGAGTCTCCTCTGACCACGCCGTCCCCCGCCCAGGGCGCCATGTCGATGTCACCGAGCGCAGATCTGGCCAATATGAACAGCATGCAGTATCTGGCGAACAACTCGCTTCCCCCGCACCTTCGCGGCGATGTCCACGTTGGCAGTCCGTCGCCCACGGCATCCACGGGATACAACAACGGCATGCGCCCCACATCCCACCCCACCGGATACGCTCCGCCACAGACCATGGAGCCGAGCATCGAGCATCAGCAGGGCCCCGGCAGTGTGGCTGGGAGTCCCCATGTTGCCAGCGTCGGGTGGCCCTCTCCCGGCCCCGTGGGCTCTCCCACCCAGAGCCCCAATGGCAACGGATACACGTACCCAGATCCATCCGACGTTTACCAGAGCGGCACCCCGATTGCCCAAATGTTTTACAACAGCGCGCCGGCCACCCGCCGCCCTGGCAGCGCAGAGCCGGGCAATCCTGCCTACGACGCTAAGGGCCGTCAGGCTGAGCTCTGGACGAATGCGCAGTAAGCGGCTTTTACTCTGGGATGGAGATGGCCGTCGCGCCGATATTTGGAATGTCGTCCGACTACAGGTTGTCTCGGCCGCGAAGCCAGAGGCGTATTCCCTCTTCCCCGCTACCAAAGCGACCAAAGCGACCGACGACCGGCTATAGGTCGTCCGTGTGCCCATATCTCAGGGTCTCTATTCCTCTTCCAGCCGACCTCAGGCACCTAATATACCGGCAATGCCAAGGTGGTCAACACCACCCATCTGCTTGCGTGGACCAGGAAGCTTTCTTTCACCTGGCCCTGTTTGTTGTACGTATAATACACATGGTCTGGGCTGGCGCGGAGTTTCCACTTTACTTTCACTTTTTCTCTTCGTCGGACGACATGGGCATGTGTTGGGGTTGGGGTTCGTGGGCCTCGGGTGGCTGGTATCGGCGGACAAACAATAAATGAAACGGACTGGTGGCGCCACTGGCTTCTGTCTTTTTCCTCCTTTTCCCACCTAGTTATTTCCTACCTGTCTACCTACCTACCTAACCTACTTATGTGCCTCAGTACCATATATTCCCCCTACCCAACCATCCATCCATCCGACCGCCTGCTTGCTTGCTTTTGGTGTCTGAGTCTGCTATGGGATGGCCGGTTGTATCTGGGCAGGAATGAAAGGGGGCGGGAGTGAGATGGTAATCCGGATGGGCCTGATAGTTCAGAACTTGCTCGCATGCTTGCGCTCTGAGAGTGCCTCTTTGGGAAATGCATTCTCCTGTCGTGGACCCCGGTATTCTAGAGTTGCTTGTTTGAGGTATGCATTGGCGCACATGCTAGAATTCTCCGAATGCCTTCCCCTTGTTCGGCAGCGTGTGGTCAACAGAGTGCTCAGCTCATCGATTTTCCGGAGTCAAACCAATTTCGAGGAGTAGGGAGCATCCAATAAGACGCCTAAGTTAACCCAACAACGCAATGGCGATGATACTTAAACGGACTACCTACCCAGTGACTTGATCAACACCGTATCTGAGGTACGAGAATAACCTCCTGCTTGGCTAGGTACATACACACATTGACATATACTCCATTTTTGTCCAGCAAGGTATCCTATCGTACAGCGTGATCCAACCCTTCTTCGTAGACAACATCCAACGCTTCGCCTGCGGACTAGCATGCATGATTGCTTGCTTGCTTCATAGGCCGGGCCATACACCGTTCCGGCGGTACCCGGCTCAACCAGAACGTATTCACCCCGGACTTTCGGATATCAGGGTATTTGTACAGATATATTCAATCCAGATCGGGCCGTAGGAAGTTAGCCCGCTGGTAATGATGATGATGATGATGATGATGGCGGTAATGGTAGCGGGAATGGACATCGCGAATGGACGATGTGTCACTGCCAAGGAAGCGAAAGCGAAGAAGAAAGCTTGTGGAGGGCATCCGTCGGGCTAGCCAAGAAGGCGAGGGCGATGATCATGTAGAGGCCCAAGAGCTGCACGGCGGATGTTAGCTTGCTACGCTGGTTCTCACAAGGCATTCCCTGGCGGGATGGAGGGACAGGAACAGGAATTACCATTGCGCCCTCGAGGTAGTTGGACTTGCCGTCTTGGACGGTGTAGGTTACGACGAGGACAGACAGCGCGAATGCAATGGTTTGGACTGCATGCAGGCTTAGTCGTGCCGACGAACGGGGGGGAAGGGGGGGGGAGGCGAGAACAAGGGGCTTACACGTCTCGAAATGCAGCGTCATGGGCTGACCGATAGCCCAGCCGAGCATGACCAGCGCGGGCGTGACGAGCAGGGCGATCTGGATGCTCGAGCCGATAGCCACGCCCATCGCCAGATCCATCTTGTCTTTGATGGCCACCACGCAGGCCGTGACGTGCTCGGCGGCGTTGCCGACGATGGGGATCAGGATCAGGCCGATGAAGGACTTGCTGATCTTGCCCGTCGCGACCAACGCGTCGATGCTGTTCACCATGTGGTCGGCGCAAACCGAGATGATAAGGGTCACGGCCACCAGCACGAGGGCGGCTGCCCAGGGGCTCAGAAGGGGCTCGTGTTCCGCCTCGTTGCCGTCGGCCGAGGCGTTCTGCGTCTCGGGCTCAAACAACTGCTTATGCGTCCGCAGGGCGAAGACGAGGTAGAGGCAGTAAAGTGACAGCAGAACCAAGGCGGTGCCGCGCGATAGAATCAGAATGCTGGCCTCCTTGTTCTCTTGGTCGGCGCGGTCGAGGACGCCGTAGAGCGCGGCGGGGAGGATCATGGAGGCCGAGGCGAGGGCCATGAGCGAGCAGGTCGTCTGGGCGGTGCCCTGGGCGAAGCTCTGTTCTATGCCGTTGCCGTTGCGGTCGCGCATGTTGTTGATGCCGCCGAGGAAGAAGCACATGCCGAGAACGAGGAGCAGGTTGGACAGGATGGACCCCAGCATGGACGCCTGCACGACCTCGATCTCGCCGGCGCGCAGCGCGACGATGCTAACGATCAGCTCGACGGCGTTGCCGAAGGTCGCGTTCACCAGGCCGCCGAGCGTCTCGCCCAGGCGGGCTGCAATCTCCTCGGTGGCAAACGAGAGGACGGCAGCCAGCGGGATGATGGCGAAGAAGTTGAGGGTGAAAACCGAGGGGGCGCTCCATTCCTGCATGCCGGCGACGATGCCGAGCGGCACGAAGACTAGGAGGACATTGATCCAGGCTGCAAGAAGCACGACTTAGACCACACGCGTCTGCCGGTCTCGGGAGGGCGGGATACATACAGCTAAACAACGTAACCTTGGTCACGTTCCATGCCCGGGCCGGCCAGCGCACCAGGGGGTTCGCGTGGTGGATTCCGGGGCTGCTCTGGCGGTTGAAGAGGAGGTGGCGCCAGAAGCCAGGCTCGGGCCGCAGGGTGGAGTGGGTGTGGTGCTGGTGCACTAGAAGAGGTCTGCGCTCACCGTCGTCGTCCATGTCGTCGGGGTTGGCGACGTAGCCGCTGGCGCTGGTGCTACTGGTATTGCCGTTGGGCGGACTCGAGAGTTTCCCGGTTTCAATCCGGCGCAGGTGGTCGCGCGTCTTGACGTTGACTGTAGGACTAGTTAAGCGATTGCCGTTCAAGCTGTTGTTGCCCATGGCCGCTGTCCTCGCAGCGCGGGTCTAGAGAAAGCGCTGTCAATGGAGATGGCCGGCCCGACGACCGGAGCCGTTCATCTCGAGCAACTGAGTAGCGGACGGGGCGCGCGCTCGGCTGCACCGACGAGTTCGCTAGATGGAAGGGGCGGCGGCGCTCAATGGGCAGGGGACCAACCCTGCTAGGAGGGGGGAGGTGACAAGATGTGGGAGGCGACTTCAGGGCTTCGGGGGGCGTCGATTGACAGGGAAGGAAGGGCCAAGGCAGCCTACTTACACATGGCGACCACACAAGTCGCTTTGCTTTATTATGGTAGCTCGCAGTACTTCGCCCGCCGGTCTGGGAAGTGTGGAGAGTAAATAGAGTTACCGAGATAGGGACTAAGCGTAATGGAACGTCTTTCAACTGCCACTTGGTGGCAGCGACTGCAAGGACCAACTGCGGGATGCGGAGCGCGATTGACTGCAGATGCTAGTGCCGTTACAGGGGACGGGCAAGCAAGCGTGTGGGGTTTCCAGATCCGGATGCTAGGATCCTACGCTAGTGTTACCTGGTGTAGTGTACTGTGAAATGGACACAGTATCCGTCGAGTACAGACGGAATAGTTGTAGCCGCCGAGTCAAGAACCACCCAACCACTCCAAACATCAATCTGCTCGGGCGTATTCAGCAATTGCGGGACACGCGTTATTTCTCCGCAAAAACAGACCCCGGGATTAGCAATGCACATCTGATATCACACCCACCGCGTCAGCAGTCGGCACGATGCTTCCCCTTGATCTTGCCCAGACCAGCCCGGTCTCAAGCCTTCGAATCGGATCAGCAGGGTGAAGTGCCCAATGCCCACGCCAATGCCAATGCCAAGGGTGGCAGTGAACCTCTGCAGGTCGCTTTCGTCTTCTTCCACGGAGCGAACGGCGCGCTATCCGTCTTGCTGTTGGAGTTCCGACTCTTCTCGTCGGCAGGGTTAGCTAAACTGCGCTTTTTTGTCCGTGCCGTAATCCCTCGCTGCCGAAGGAATGCAGTTGCCCGCGTTGGTCCCAGTTGAAACATCGACACTTCACTTCCACAGTAAGTTGCCAAACAGGGACCAAACAGACCGGGTGTTTGCCCTGCTTCTGCTGTCTGCCTTGGTTATACTGACACTTTCCCTTTTCCAATGTACACAATTAACTTAGGTTCAGATCCGTACACAGTACATGTTACGGAGTGCATTCAGCTTATGGTGTACTAGTTTAGCTCTGAGAAGTCTCCGTGCGGAGAACCATGTTTTACACTAGCTCTCCACTACACTACGGATTACATACCGACCCCATTAAAATTACAACCCAGATCCATTAGTCTTACAGCCCACCAGGGGCGGCCCATGCGTCTCCTCCCAGAATTCTGCAGCGCATACCACTCCACGAGCACTGCCTACCTTGACCGCCTACCCTACCAAGTGCAGGCCCGCTGTGCAGGTCACGTGCCCTTGGCTAATCGATAAGCGCCTCCCTACCTCAGTACCTGAAGTTAACGCCTCGAAGAGATTTCTATCCTCTATGCAAATTCGTCACTGTGCTGCATAGTATACTTTGCACCCGCCTTGGCAAGTGCCATCTCCGTTAAGTAGCCATAGAATACTGGGTTCTTTCAGCAGTTTCAATGGCGATCATTGTGGCGAGGCTGGATGGTGACGCTCACTGCAAGATTTGGTGGGGAACGCACAGGCCACACCTGGTGGATTGTAAGACTAATGGATCTGGATTGTAATTTTAATGGGGTCGATTACATACTGTGTAACGATCGATAAGTCTCCGCATCTGGAACATTGTGGGACCGCTGCGTCATCGTCCCTGTTCGTTTCGACGATCCCAAGTCCCAATGAGCACACAGCGAGCGGGGGAGCGCACGTAAGGTGCAGATGGCATATGCATCTCTGGACTTCCAATGAGTAAGACCAGGCGCGAGAATCTTGCCAATCGCAATTTGATGTCGGGGAATTTGCATCACGAGGCTTTCTGGCACTCAGCTTCTTATCGCAGGCGGCCCGGCACGGAGGGGAGGAGGGAGGCCTCCCAAACATGCCAAGACCTGCAAGAAGCTAAGACGCAAGTTAGGGCGGCTGCTGCACGCAAGGTGTGAGTGGACCGGGGCGGGGCCGCGCCAAGATGCCGGGTTGCGCGTTTGGTCGTTTGCCGGAGTGGGGCACTGGGCGAGAGATGGACCGTCAGGGACGGTTTACAACACGGAAATGTGCAGTGTCACGAAAACGCCGAGTATTACAATAGTCGTATGGCGTGCCCACGGAAGTGTGCTTGGCAGACAAGCATTTCGGTGGTGAGGCACGTGGGGAAGGCCGATATCTGATTGAGTGGCACGGCGACCAGTTCACAGCACCAAGGCTGACAGCAAGGCACAGAGAGTCCGTCAAACGCGTGACCATGACCATTACATGCTGCTCAGGAGGAATGACCTGTCTAACTGCTGCCCTGAACGCCATGCTCGCTATGCGTGCCCATACAGAAACGCCTGACACAGAGGCAAACCCAGCCTCAAGCAACCCGAACCCATCGATGACCGGCGAACGCCACCCTCCGTCCTTGTCCCCTTCCCTGTCAATGACCCGCCCTGTCCCCCGTTTCACGTTCAGGTCAACATTTTCTTGTAGTAGGACCGCACCCCTAGATACAACCAAACCGGCGGCCCTTGTCCAGCTCCTTCTCCACGTCCATCGGGCCCCTGGCCGCCATCTTCAGCAGGCGGTGCTTGCGGTCGAGGTGGTCGAAGAAGGCGCCGCGGCCCTCGAACCAGCGCACGCCCCGGTCCTGCTCCTCCAGCGCCTCCGCGCGGCCGTCGCCCTTGCACTCGTCGTGGAAGCAGACGTACCGCACGCCCAGCGCGAACGTCTCCCACCGCGTCGTGGCCGCCCGCGCCCGCCGTCGCTCCACCAGCATGGTCGCGTACCGCGTGATCTCGGCCTGCTGCGCGGGCGCTGCCAGCCACGCGTCCGTGGCCTGCTCGATCTCGCGCAGGAAGTACTTCTTGCGCCACCCGAGTTTGATGTCGGGCACCTCGAAGCGGTGGTAGTGCTTGTAGGAGCGGCCCTCTTCCTTGCTGATGGCCTGCCTGTCCGCCGCTGAAGCCGCAGTCGCGGTGTTGATGCCGCGCAGTTTCTCGTAGAACCAGGCGTGGTGCTCATCCGTGCCGAGACTCAGGAGCAGGTCGATGGCCGGCTCGCTCTCGTCGAGGAGCGAGCTGATCTCCTTGAGGACCTCGAGGGTCGGGTCGCGGATCTGCTTGCTGCCGTCGACGAACTGGCCCGAGCCCAGCTTGAAGGGCTTGAAGTAGTAGCGGGAGGGCGTCGTGATGGCTTTGGCGACCTCGGGGATCGAGATGAGCTGCCCCGAGTTGCTGTTCTCGTCTTCGGCGTACGTGCAGAACGCGTAGGGCCGGCGCGCGCGCTTGGGCTCGACCTCGGTGCACCAGGCGAGGGTCTGGCATTGGTAGACGTCCTTGCGGAACTCGCTGGAGGCGGCTGAGACCTGGGACGAGGCGGGAGATAGGGAAGGCACCGTGGATGTGCCGGTGAGGGTCCGGCCGGTCGCTGTCACGGTGAATTTGGCAAACGTGTCGAAGAAGGAGCGGGTGCGCTTCGTAGGCCAGGTGCTCCGCCGGTACAGGAGCGGGAACTCGATAGATGACACGACCGAGGCATTGTCGGCCAGCGGAATGGCCTTGTTCTGTCGGTGGAATTCATCGATGCAATCATCAACGCTCATCCCCAGCATGCCCAACATGATCGCAACCAAACCGCCGACGCTGGTGCCCGCGATATAGTCGAAGTAGTGGCAGGGCAGGTACTGGCCGTCCTTGAACACATCATCGGGAATCTCGTGGCGAGGGATCTGGGTGGTATGCGTGCTGGCCGAGGCGCGCGGCTCGAGCGACTGTTCAATGCGGGCGATCTCGCGCATCAAGGCTCGCAGAACGATGAGTGACGAGTATCCCCTGATGCCGCCGCCGTCGAGCGTCAGGATGAGCCTCTTCGCCCAAGGCGTCGACGTCACCTTCAAACCGGGCGGGGTCCCTGCGGACGCGGGACGCGGGCTCGTCGCATCGGAGGTGGTGGAGTCTTTCGGAGTGACGATGGAGACGCGGGTCGCTACCCGCTTCGGCTTCGGCCTGGATGAGCGGAGAGCGGAGACCGGCGCTGGAGCTTGAGGCCGGGGCTCTCCCGGAGGGCGTGCGACTTCTGTCATTTCGCCTGTTGAATGCGAAGGCTCAGAAATGACTGGTTGCCAGTGGCAAGTGAGAATTCAAGGGAACCCGGCGAGAGAAAATCGCCCGCTGCTGAAAACCCTCAGGTAAAATCAAGAAATCGAAGAATCGTGTCAGGTGAGGGAGCCCGCAGCCCTGCTCACGTTATTGAAATGACGTTAGCCGCTGCTTTGGTGCTGCTGCGCTTGAGCCCCTGCGAAAATCAGGCACTCTCGGCAGCTGACTGGCTGCCGAGCCAGCCTTGCTTCAGCCACCTTTTTAGTGGGCGCGTCCCTGAGCTGGCCTGGACTCCAACAATGGACGGGCTGGAATCCTGGAACCTTCCACTCACTTTTGAAGTTGTATTGTCAGCTGCGCCCATTGCACAATGCCAGGGCACGCCAGAAGTCTCAACACGACTGCCCCGATGTGCATGTGAGATTGTGGAAATGGCTAGTACACTAGAGGTAGGACATTCACGTTAACTATTCTGCTTGGACACCAGCGACCTGCAACTTCCAACCCTTATGTACTCCGTACCAGTTATAGTGACTGCATGTCAACCAATGCCTCAAATCTCCCACCCCACCGTGACTCACAGCACCTGCACTGCCTTGGCTCAAGAAATACTACGGATGGCCTCCTGCGCACGGAAGAATAAAACACCTCGGCCGCGCTACTGCAGGACTCCAAACTGTCGGGCCAAGGCAGCCGCTTCTCGTTGTTTGGCGCGCCATGATTGGGTGAGCACTCGTCGCACGACGCAGATCGCAGGTCGCCGCTTGGCTGTGCTGTCAACCACTGGCGGCCTGGCCTAAACCTCAAGTGCGAACAGAGGCACCTTAGAGAGGTTGCTGATGTCTCGGAGGTGAAAGCAGCGACCTGCGGTGATAACCTCTAGTCGTAGTTTAAAGACGATCCTCGCAAGAAGCGGTTCCCTCTTGCATCCCCTTGATCCTGCTCTTCATCTTCTCTTTCTCTTTTCCTTTCCTTCAAACAGAGGCCGGCAGCATGGAGGTTGCTTCGGGGATCATCTCCCTGACGTGCGACGTGTTTGACGCCACTGTCAGGAGTAAGCATCCCCCGCCTTGGCAGTCGAACTATGAGAAACTGACGGCTGTGCAGTCTTCAACTTCATCACTGCTCTGGTGGACATGCCAAGAGAGTACGAGCAATACAGGCTGCAGCTTATCATCGAGTACAACCGCGTCCTGGCCTGGGGTAAGGCTGCTGGTCTGATCGACGTTCCCGAAGGCTCGACTCTCGGTGCCACGCTGGGAGCCGAGGGAATTGAGCTGGCGGCCACCATTGCCCGAATCCAGTGGCTTCTTTCCGAGTTCAGGGATCTCAATGCCCGCTACGGGAACGAAGTGCCGCGCCCTTCCAAGGAAGGAGATCACGAGAAGGGGATTGACGGCCAGCCGACGGACATCGATGTCCTCAAGGCCATCTCCAGCCTGGCAGTGTCGTACGAGGCAAAGAAGAAAGAGCGCAGGCATCGTCGGGGAACCAACCATATCCGGGAATTCTTCGAAAAGGCTGCGCGAAATGCGAAAGATGTCGTCACCCATCCAATACGGGTGCGATGGGTAGCGATTGACAAGGACGCCTTCGCTGCGCTGCTGCAGGATCTCCATGTCCTCACGGAGCGGCTGCATGAGCTCATGAGGAACTACCGGGAGAAGCGGATCGACGACATCACGGCCAAGACATACAGGGAGATGATCCTGACCAGAGACAACGTCCAGGACCTGAAGTTCATGCTGGATGCCGTCACGAGCCTCATCTCCACGTCCGCGCTGACCCGCAAGGAAAAGGAGGCCCATACCAACGACAGGACGCTCCAGGACCTCATCCAGCTGAAGAAGATCAGCCGCGCCTCCGAGTCCATCCTGTCCCAGCTGGCGCACGACCCGACCTTCGACATCTCCGGCCGGCTCTCCGAGCTCGGCATCACCGTCCGCGCGTACAGCGAGGCCGACCTCAGCGAAGACTTCACCTGGAACGAGCACGAAGTCGACGCGCCCGAGCGCCTCCCCCGGCCGCGGGGCATCCTCACCACCAACGAGGGCGACATCCCCGTCTGGATCGAGTGGAAGTCCATCGGCAACATCCCGCCGGGCTCCGACAGGGAGAAGGAAGCGGGCCTGCGCACGCTCGCGCTGGCCGAGATGCTGCACCTGCCCAAGCCGGCGACGCTGCACGCGCCCGAGTGCATCGGCTACTTCGACGACCGCGACGTGTCGGGCGCGGACCGCTACGGGTGGATCTTCAAGATGCCCGACGGCAGCGACTACGACACGCGCGTGCTCTCGCTGCACGACATGTTCGGCCGCGGCGCCCGCCTCCGCCCCAGCCTGTCGCAGCGCGTCGCCATGGCCTCGGCCCTGTGCGCCACCGTGCTGGACCTGCACGCCGTCAACTGGCTGCACAAGGGCATCTTCAGCGACAACGTCCTGTTCCACTTCAACGGCGACGCAGGGGGGGCCGCTGCTGACGACGCCGGCCTAGGCTACGACCCGGAGAAGCCCGTCCTGTCCGGCTTCGAGTTCTCGCGCCCCGACGGCACGCACACCACGGCGAGGGAAGTAGACGTCGTCTGGGACCTGTACCGCTGGCCCGCCATCCAGCGGGAGCGCCCGACCGAGCGCAACTCGAGGAAGACGTACGACCTGTACAGCCTGGGCCTGGTCCTGCTGGAGATTGCCCACTGGGAGAAGCTGTCCACGCTGATGCACCTGGGGAAGAAGGAAGCGGACAGCGGCGGAGGAGTAGACGGGCACAGTGTGCCGCTGGGCGAGTCCAAAATGGTGAGGGACTGGTTGCTGGGGATCCAGGGCGGGGCGCCCTTTGAGGAGGCCGGCCTGCCGAATCCGCTCCAGGAGCTGCGCAATATTGCGGGCGACAGGTACTGGCGGGCGGTGGAGAGGTGTTTGTGGGCCCACGGCGAGAAGGGGTTTGGCGTGGACGAACTGGCGGACCAGTCGAACGACTCTAGCGTGGGGATTGCGTTGCAGGAGGCCTTCACGGAGCACGTAGTCGAAGCGTTGAGGAGCGTTCACGTTTAGGAACCTTGTCTTTGTAGGGAGCAGCCAGCTAGCTCCCTTAAACGTGGACAATCCGGAGTTGCTGGCACTCTGGAACATTAACCTGGAACAGCTGGTAGCATAGAGCCAGTCGCCATGGAAACCAGTCGCCACATTCGCATTCGTCTATTTATGTCTAAGTTCTAGTTAGAGTACAGGGTTGGTACATACCGCCTCATCTTCTACCCACCGTCTAGCCCAGACGCTACCAGGACGCCAACGCCGCCGGATATCACTCGCCCTTCCACTTCCACTTTGCATGCCGATGTAGCATGTAGTCCTTGCTCTGGATGCTCTTGTAGATGCCGTACAAGCCGCCGATGGGCCACCGCCTCTTGAGCCAGTGCCGCTTCTTGCCGCCGGCAGCCGCCGCATCGACGTGCACTTTATCCCACACCGTCGGGAGCGTCTCGGCGTGGTACTTCGCCCGTAGCGCGTCGTACCAGCCGCGGCCGCCGTACATGGGCCAGAACTCGTCCTGCGGGTAGTAGGTGTGGGCGTACAGCCACTTCATGCCGCCCAGTTCGCGCACCTTGTGCTCGAGCTCGCGGTTCTTCCTGACGAACTCGGCCGGGTCGGACGGGCCCCAGCCCCAGACGCCGACGTTGAGCATCAGGTCGTCCTCCTTCCGATCGACGCCCTCGGGCAGCGTGGTGAAGGGGTGGAAGGTCGGCGGGGCGCGCCGCTTGAGCGGGCAGAGCCACAGCGGCCAGATGCCGAGCTCGGACGACGTGTAGTCGACGAAGCGCTCGGTCGTCTCGAACGGCATGGCGACGTCCTGCACGACGAAGCGCGCGCTCTCGCCGGAGCCGTGCAGCGCGCGGTACATCATGCGCGTGTGCAGGAAGTCGTCGAGGAACCAGCGGAAGAAGCGGTTGAACGGCACGAGCTTGAAGTACTCGAACGCCGCCGCGCCGACCCAGAAGCCGCCGCGGTCGTACCGGAACAGGTACTCGGCCAGCGGCACGTAGTCCACCGGGGCGGAATCAGTCCCGGCCGCCACCGCCGCCGTCTTCTCGCGCGCGTGCAGGTAGAACCAGGGGTCCCACGGCCCGCTGAACGTCTGCGGCCTGGCGCCCTCGGGCATCTCGTCCGTCAGCTCGCCCGTGACGACGACGCCGTGGTCCTTGGAGAACAGGATGCCATCGACATAATCCACCCCGGGCCGGCGCACCTCCTCGCGCACGGCCTCCACGGCCTCCGCCACGCTGCCCGTGCGCCGATACCTCGTCTTGACGAACCTGCGCGCCTGCATCAACCTGATCTCCAGCAGGGTGGTCAGCCCGAGCGTCCCGACCGCGCCGGCGGGCACCCCGAAACAGATCCCCCCTCCTCCCCTCACCCTCCCCCTCCGCATCCGCGCCCCCATCCCCAGGCCTGGCCTCAACGACCTCCCCATCAGCAAGCACCATCTCCACCCTCTGCACCGTGTCATCAAAGAACCCGTGGCGGAAGCTACTGCTCTCGCCGGCGGTGCCGGCGAACCCGCCGCCGGCGGTGATGCCGGGGAACTCCATGACGACGGGCGGGACCAGGCCGAGCGGCAGGGTGGCCTCGACGAGGCGGTCCATGGGCACGTTGGGCTCGACCAGGGCGGTGCGGCGGGCCGGGTCGACGGCGAGCACGCCGGACAGGTGGGAGATGTCGACGACGGGCGTGGCGGGCGAGGCCGCGGGCCGCGGGCGCGTCGAGTTGGTGCTGCCGTGCGAGACGCGGTAGGGCAGGCCGCGGCGGTGCAGGGCGCGGATCGCTGCGGAGAGGGCGGCGACGGCCGCTTTGTGGCGGTCCATTTTTTTCCTTTTTTTTTAAAACTTTTTTTTCCCTACTTTTCTCTTTCCCGCCTCTTTGGATTTTGGATTTTACATGGCGCTTTTGCTCCGAGTTGTCGCGTGAGAGGCGCGGAGAGTGTCTTAGTGAGACGAAGCTCAAAACGAGGCTGGGGGTTTTACACAGTTTGTTTGCTATGTGGGTCCGCTCACTTACTTGCAGCGGCAACGGCTTTCACTAATTGCCCACGCACTCATCCCCGTGGCGAGTAGATGAGACGAACTAAGTCTATTATTCCTGCCGCGGTGTATACACTCAGGGTATAATCCAGGAACTCGCACATCCGTCATTATACACCCCCTCTAGCCATGCATCTTGGCGCTCATCCTCCGTCACCACATCCCCCTCCTACAACTTCGCAACCCCCTCCTGAGGCACCCCCCGCTCCCTCAGCCTGCTCCACAGCCGCTCGAGCACCACGTCCTCCCCATCCGTCCACAACTCCCCAGGATCACGGTTGACCTCCTCCAGCGTCCTGGCCCGGACCGTGACGAACCTGCTCTCCACCACCCCGCGTCCACCACCACCCTCGACAACGGCCTTCGCAAACCCGGCCCAGCCGTCCAGACAGCGCCCGGCCTCCCTCAGCCGCGGGAAGAGCAGGGCAAAGCAGTGGGGCATGGCCTCGAACTCCTCCCAGACGACCTTCACCCCTTGGCGGGCCATCTTGCACGCGACGAACTTGCCCTCGTCGGCGAGCAGCTCCCAGCCGAGGCACACATAGACAGGCGGGGCGCCGGCCCACGAGGGCGCCGCGACGAGCGACGCGAGCGGGTGCGCCAGCAGCAGCGCGTCGGGCGCGTACAGGTGGGCGCGCGGCGGGGAGGCGGGCCAGGCGGCGCAGGGCGGGCGTGCGCGCTCCGCTGCTCGCTGCTGCGCCGGCGTCGGCAGGTAGTCGAAGCGCGCGTTGGCCGTGCAGGAGGGGAACGAGTGCGTGATGTCCAGCCAGGGCGAGTTGACGGCCACGCCGGCCGGGAGGGGGAGGGCGCGGGTGGTGCCGTGCCAGGGGATCTGGTAGCCGCCGGTGGTGGTGGGGACGGTGCGGTTGAGGTGGAGGATCAGTTGGAGGAGGGCGAGAGCGAGGTTGCCGCCGGCGCTAGGGGTTTGGGGGACCAGGATGTGAGTAAAGGCTGGAGGGATAGGGGGGTGGGGGGGAGGAGGGGAGGCAGAGAGGCTCACCTGTCGCCGGCGAAGACGATGTGCTCGGGCGGGACGGGCTCGTGGAAGGCGCCCTCGGGCGGGTAGAGCAGCGCGAGATACGACATCAGCGCATCCATCAGCGCGGCGGGGAAGGGGTGCTGGGGCGCCAGACGGTACCGCACCGAGTAGACCCGGCCGCCCGTCAGCTTGGCCAGCCTCTTGGTCGTCGGACGGTGGGTTGCCGGGTCCAGCAGGTAGTAGGCGCCGCCGTGGAAGTAGAGGATCGTCACGGGGCTCTTGACCTCCTTCATCATCTCGGCGTACAGCTCCTTCTCCGGGACGTCCGGCAGACGGGACTCGGGTGTCGCGTTCGCGCGGTAGCCGGTCCACTCGGCCTCGACCGGCGCCGGTTCCGCCATCTGGTAGGCGGGCGGCGGCGCCTTGGGATTCCGCAGGCCGTCGACGGCCTTGGCGATGGCATCCTGCAGGCCGGTCTCCCCGGCTGGCGGAGGCGGGCACGCGTAAGTGCTGATCCAGATCCGACCCTTAATCTTGGGCGCCCGGGTCGACAACTTCTGGGCCGCCGAGATGCTCAGCGGTTTGGGCGAGTTGAGCAACGAGCGCAGCACAGCGATGGTGAGCTCGGTGCGCAGGTCGAGATACTTGGACTGCTCGGAGAGGCGCAGCATGTGGAGGATGGCGACCCGCAGCAGAAGCGGGATCCGGGGGAGCAGGGCGAGCCACATGTTGGGGCTCTTGCCCGCGGCCTCGTCGTCGGACTGAGGCCGGGGGACCGGTTCTTGAGCAGACATGGCGAAGAGGGTAGGGGAGGGGGAGGGGGAAGGGAGCGCGGTTGAAGGACGCCACTGAGTTAAACTACAGAATTATATGATATATAGGCAGGTCGAAGACAGCAAGAGGTGGAGGAACAGGAATCACGACGGCGATTGTTGGCATAAGAACGGAGCCGCATTTAAGGGGTATTCATGACCGACAAGAAGAAACCGCCGGGCCTACCAGGACTTGGAGAGGCCATTGCCGACTAAAGAGAACGCGCGAGCAGTGGTTGCATTGAATTCACATAGCTGTGGGGGAACAGACTATCCATCCCGGCAAAGAAAGGGGTTCCCTTTCCTCGGGTCGGTCCACCGCCCGCGCTGCGGTACCCGTCAAGTCGCGACACATGCCGCATTCGGCTACTGTCTGCAAGCCAGCCGCAAATAGCAAGCACCTCAGCGAGATAGTCGAATCCGAATCAGGACTGGGAGCTGTGGCCGTACACAGGACTCCGTAGGTTCATGAAGGTCAACTGACAAGGACGCATGAAGGGGAGAAAGAACCTCGGCAGCGGGGATAACCAACGTTGGCTAGTGCAATGCGGGCCTAAATCTCCGCTGCTCTGGCCAATCACAATCCGCTCGCTCGCAAGCCTTCCCGTTCAAGGGACCGTTTGCTGGATCGCTACCAAGACCAAAAAAAAGGGTGGCATCGAGATCCTCATATCAGAACGAAATCCACACACCTCATGCCCCCAACCGGTAATACAACAGGTTTCCGTGCACACTTTGTGATGGTATCATTATATAGATTACCTTGTCGCGATTTCTACCCCCTCACGCCGTACAAGCGCGCTGTAGGGAGCGCTGCAACTTGCACGGAATCACCCTCATACAAGCCCTGACATACGAGGACGAAACCAGGCTTCCCGCTTTCAAACCAGGCATGAAACCCATTGCGTACAGAACCGGCCTTCCATCAGTGACGGCTGCAGTGGTAGTGTACAAACCCAACGCTCTCGTAATCACCGAATCAACACCTCCTCCATATTATCCCTGGCCCGCTCCGTCAGATGGCACCCTGTCAAGCGCTCCCCGCACCTTCTTGCGCCTCGCTGCTGCTTCCGCCATCCGTACCATTAGCCGCTGCCGCCGCCGCCGAGCTGGATGATCCCGCGCTCTTAGCCGTCATCATCTGCCACGATGGGATCGACGCTTTGGCCTGCATGCCGCTGCCGAATGGCGAGCCGCGGCTGGAGTTGGAGAGGTAGTCCTGAGCAGCCGGCTTCGCCTCCTCCTTGTTCTCGCTGGCGGCATTATCGGCCGGCGCGGGCGTAGCGGCGGCGCTGCTCGGGGTCGCGTTTCCGCTGGCGGACGGGCGCAGGTAGTTGCTGACGCTGGCCGACGTCGCCGTCGGGTTCATGCGCTGCGTGATCAGCGTCTTCAGGCTCTTAAGCTCCGCGTTGACCTCCCGGAGCCTCGCGTCGGTCAGGTCCTTTTGGCTGTTGAGCGCCCGCGGGATCGAGTCCTTCAGGTTCTGCACCTCGTCTCTGACGCGCTGTGCCTCCTCGTCGCGCCGCCTGTTCGCCGATCGGAGGTCGCTGATGACGGATTCGAGCTCGTTGATGGCTATGTCCAGCCGCTCTGTCCGCTCCTTCTCTGCGGCTTTGAGCGCCTCTGTGTCCTTGGCGAGCTGCTCGACTAGGGCGAACGTCTTCTCGAACTGCTCGTCGATGGCCTTTTTGTCCTGCTCAAGCCGCTCCGGTGTAGGTGGGGCGATCAGCGGGTAGATGTAGCGCTGCCCAGCAGGTTAGCACTTTGCGAGCGGACGAGACAGGGAACCTTCAATATATCTCACCTTTCCTAGGCTGTAGAGCCCATACGTCACCCCACTCACCACCGTCGCCATGATAAACCAGTCGCGCCAGTCACGATGCGGGACTGGTTGAGGCGGCGGCTGCGGCCATCCGTACGGCTGATACGGTGGCGGGTATTGTCCAGCGTACGGCGGCGGCTGCGCAACTGGGGGACTTGTTTGGGATGGCGATGCCTGGACTGGCGCGCCATCGGAGCCTGCTCGCGCGAGCGCCGCATTGATTTCTTCTTGTGTGAGGTTCTTGGCTTGAAGGAAAGCGAGCTTCTTCTCAATTGGGGTTGAGGCAACGCTGGGGTCTTGGAGGACTAGGTTTAAGCGGGTGTTAGGCCATTATGCAGCAGAGCACCTCGATGCCGCCTTCATCGGCGGCGGCGACGACAGCGATACTCACATTTAGCCGCCGAAGCGACCAGGTCCTGGCGGATGGCCATTCGCGATGCGCGTATCACGGCAGTGCAGCTTTCAGTCGATGGGCTTCAGCTTTGGGGCTTCATCTACACTGTGATGCCGGATCGAGCTTATGAACAGTGATACTTTGAGGCGCGTTCGGAAAGGCTGATGACTAGACCGGCAATGTGATGGGCGGATCACCAGCCGAGGTTCGCCAGCGGCTGCCGTTGCACTCGGCCGTGCACCCAGCCGTGCAACCCATGGTCCACTCCAGTGAACGCCAAGCGTGGGAGCCGCCAAACCGCCGGATTTGGGACGCTTGGCGTCACGTGCCTGCTGGCACGCCGTGGCCCACCACACAGACCCACTCCAAGTTTGCCAGGGTCCAGACGCGATCGAGTGCCCGATGCCCCGCAGTCTGTTTACCTGGGCAACGGGCAGCAACCATTCGCCGTAATTACACATTGACTTTTCGTCATCGCGAAAGGCCATCCCGCCGCGCTGGGCTCGATCTTGAACGAGGTTACGCGATCGCATCCATATCCACCAGACGGCAGCCCAAACAGCTAGACATTCAACTTAGCTTGACGTGCTTTTTCTTTCCAGCTTTCTTCCACCTGCACACAAGGCACGAACAACTTTCTGGCTTTTTGCGGACCATGTCGCAAGACAATGGACTCTGGAGCGTCCGGAGACCCAGGGAGGTACGGAGTCGCAAAGCCTTCCAGTCTCGCCGCTCGGCGCATTTCCCCTGCAGAGGCCTCTCCCCGTCGCAATGAAACAGGCCAGCGCTGATTTCTGTCTGCCGCAGCAGACCCTAGGAGGGCTCAACCTGAACTCGGGTATCCCGCAACCCTCCTCCACCATGAAGCGATCCAGCGCCATCGGCAGCGCCAGCCACGGCCGCTCCGTGTCCGGGTCGCGCCATTCGCTGGCCATGTCGCGCCCGAACCAGCCATTATTCCAGCGCTCCTCGTCCGGCACAAACCTTGCTGACATCGGCCTGTCCTCGGTCAAGCGCGCCTCGGTCGCGGGCTACAACCCCAGCACCACGGCTGCGCTGAAGCCATACCACACCCCCGGCCCGTCCACCGACCATGAACGCCGCAGCAGCGTCTACCGCGCCCGCCCCTCCACGATCGCCGGCCCCATGGGCGGCCACCAGAGCTTCTTCCAGCAGGCCCCCCAGGCGGCCGGCGTACCGCGAGACCCGCGACCGCTCAAGGACAGGTCATACCAGAACCGGCTGGGGCAAGAGCTGATCGAGTACATGGCCAAGCACAACTTCGAGATGGAGATGAGCCACAAGCTGTCGGACAATTTTATCAGATCGCCGACGCAGAAGGACTTCAACTTCATGTTCCAATGGCTCTACCGGCGCATCGACCCGAGCTACCGCTTCCAGAAGAACATCGACCAGGAGGTGCCGCCGCTGCTGAAGCAGCTGCGGTACCCGTACGAGCGGAGCATCACCAAGAGCCAGATCGCCGCCGTCGGCGGCCAGAACTGGAGCACCTTCCTGGGGCTGCTGCACTGGATGATGCAGCTGGCCCAGATGCTGGAGCGCTACTCGGTCAACCAGTACGTCGACGCGTGCCTGGAGGCCGGCGTCGACGTCACGGGTGATAACATCATCTTCGACTTCCTGACGAACGCCTACCAGGACTGGCTCAACATGGACGACGAGGCCGGCGACGAGGACGTGGAGAAGGCCCTGGCGCCGCACGTGCAGGCCATGGCGCGGGAGTTCGAGCGGTCCAACGCCAAGTACGTGCAGGAGCTGGAGATGCTCGAGGGCGAGCACGCGCGGCTGCTCAAGGAGATCGAGGAGCTCGAGAAGTCGATGCCCGACCCGGCCGTGCTGGACAACCATTTTAGGATCATGGAGGAGGACAAGGCCAAGTTCGAGGAGTACAACACGCTGGCGCTGCAGCGGTCCGAGAAGTACGAGGCCCGCATCCAGGTGCTGCAGGAGGAGCTCGACAAGCTGCAGGGCGAGCTGCGCGAGGCCGAGGAGGAGCGCCGCCGGCTGAAGGAGGCCGTGGACGACCAGGGGATCAGCATGCAGGATATCGACCGCATGACTGCCGAGCGGGAGCGTCTGCAGAAGAGCATCGAGTCGGCCGAGCAGCGGCTGGACGACGTCAAGCGGAAGGTGGCCGAGAAGGAGCTGGAGGCCAGCCAGCGCCTGGACGACCTCGAGCGCATGGTCGACCGGTACAACACAATCGCGTACCAGATCGGCCTGATTCCCGCGACGGCGGTTAACGCGAAGGGCCGCGACTACGAGCTGCAGCTCATGGTCAACGAGGGGCCGCCCGCCTTCACGTCGTCGCAGCTGCAGGGCTCCGGCTCGGCCGTGCATCCCGAGAGCGACCGGCTGCTGGCGGACCCCGTGACGGGCTACCAGCCGGCGCACGTGCTCAACCTGGACCTCCGGGGGCAGGTTAAGAACAGCTTCCTGGGGCTGCGCAAGGAGATCTCGGAGCGGCGCAAGGCCGCGCTCGACGCCATGATGGAGGACCACGACCTGCTGGACCGGGCCAAGGAGGCCATCGAGGACAAGCGCAGCGAGGTCGAGGCGCTCGAGCACCGCGTGCGCGCCGCCGAGGAGGAGTACGAGAAGACCAAGGAGGTCACGACGGCCCAGAAGCTCGCCTCGGACGCCCAGATCGAGAAGATGGAGAAGGAGCTCGCCAAGATGCGCGCCCAGCTGTCCGAGTCGGTTCAGCTGATGGAGCAGCGCGAGATGAACACCAATATCGAGTGAGTTTCCCTCTCTCTTTTTCTTTTTCTTTTTTCTTTACTTCTCTGTCTATCTCCAAGTCCTACAACCAGAACTTCAGGAAAAAAAAAAGAAAGGAAAAAAAAAAAAAAAAAGAAAGAGGAACTGACAGTGCTTGCACCGCGCCACAGGTACGAACAGCTCACCCTCCGCGCCAACGCGCTGCGCGAGGAGCTGCACACCGAGACGATGCGCATGCTCAACGACGTCATCAAGTTCAAGATGCACATCCAGAAGAGCCTGGAGGAGTACGAGAGCTTCGTGGCCGACGAGCTCGAGAAGGAGCTGGGCAGCGACGAGATGCGGGACGATAATACCCAGGCGTTGGACTTGTAGCGTCCTTCCCCTTCTTTTTCTTTTTGTCATTTTCATCTTTTTCTCTTGCCATGAACTTGGTATTGCGTCATGTCTGGATGACTCTGGTCGGGATAGGTCAGGATACGGGGTGTTGGCGTAGGAGGTTCTGGGGGCTAAGGCAGAGTTGCATGGGTGGGTGGGTTGTTTGATGTAGAGGGAGGGTGTTGATTCAAAAACATGAACCACGGAGTTTCCGGCTGTGTTGAGACAGCTGAGCTTGTTTACGTCTCTCGCATGTTCGGTCTAGTTGCCGGTATCTGTGTCATGTATGTATGGTGTAGGCTGGCCGGCAGGATGCCTTGCGTGGAAGGGAGCCTGGAATAACCTCATGGAGGAACGCCAGAAGGTAACAGTCAGCGAGAGGGCCTAAGCCGCCCTCGCCCGGATAACGGTTGATCCCAAGGAAAAAAAATGGCGCGGGGGGGTTGACGGGTATGGGTTGACGACACACAACAGTTGGGCGGTCATCGGTGTTGAAAGAGTTGGTGTAATCAATCCAGTTACGGTGTCTCCGTTGGCGTTTCGCCGCCCAACAGTCAAGGTGAGACCCAGTTTTGGTAGAAGTCAACTAGCCGGCGCACATGATCTCACTCGGCTGTTGCGTGGCAACGTGGGCAGAGGGCGAACTACACACAGCGTGGTAGCCTGAAATCATGGGCAGTTGACTGGGACGGAGTGTTCGAGACACCTCTGACCGCATACGCCGACAGAGGTTGAGACCGTCGACACGGGCATCTTTGTTCAGTGTTGGGTATATGTTCACTTTGAGAACGTGCCGCATGCCTCTTTTCCCGCCGCTTCGGGACCTAACCCGACTTCTTGGCCGGTCCTCCTCTTGCCCTCACCAAGCAGGATCCTCCAGCCTCCTAAACAGCGCGACGTGCTTCTGCCCCTTATGCCTCTCAACCTTCTTCCCCTCCTCCGTCTCGGTGCGCATGATGGGCACGCACGGGTCGGCCTCCTGCTCGTCCTCGGGCACGCGCTCGAAGGACGGGTGCGCCTCGAAGTGCTGCACCATCCACTCGTGCAGATCCGGCACGTCCGTGATGGTGTACACGATCCCGCCAGGCCGCAGCACGTACGCGTACTCGGAGTTGAGCGTGGTCGAGACGATGCGCTGCTTGTGCTTGCGCGCCTTGAAGTGCGGGTCCGGGAAGCAGATGAAGACCTTGGCGAGCTGGCCCTTGCGGAAGAAGTTGGGCAGGAACTTCATCGTGTTGGCGCGCAGCACGCCCACGTTGCGGTACAGCCCCGCCGCTTCGTTCTGCCGCCGCAGCGCCTTGATGCGGTCCTCGACGAACTGGGTGACCGACACGCGGATCTCGAGCCCCAGGATCAGCGTTTCGGGCATCAGGGGCGCGAGCGCCACCAGCAGGCCGCCGAAGCCACAGCCGATGTCGGCCACTTCGACGTCTTTGGATATCCTCTTCGGTCTGGCTGGCGTGAGCTCGCGATCTGACGGTGTTTCTGGGGCTGGAGTCTGCTGGTCTTGCTGAGGCTCATCGACGACGTAGTCTGGATATAATGAGGACCAGTCCATCTGATCTGGGTGTGGCGGGCTACACGTCAGTCAGCTACAGCGGTTCCAGGGCCCGGTGACTATGACTGCTGCACGCACTATATTAATCGGTGGTCGGAGAAGGGGTTGGCGTGCGCTCTCTGGCGGTAAAACTTCTTTCTGGGCAGCTCCGTGACATCGTCCTCCCTCAGCGCCGCGCGGTAGTCTTCGCGCTTCTGCCTCCTGTCTTTTTTGGCGCGGCCCATATTGCAAGATTTGGGACTTTGAACAGATAGTATATTATTTGCGCAGCAAGCGGTATCCAGCCCGTCCCTGTTATATGATTTTGAGATTGTCGGTATGAGATGCAAAACTTGCGGATGTAAAAGCAATGACATTCAGTAGGTAATTTACCTACCTCTCAAGAAAAGATTCCTTGACAGGGTCCCACAGCACGAGTGGCAGCGTGGGGAGCACCCCTGCTCCAAGCTGCGGGATCCATCTGCCCCGCTATCGGCGGCAGCCATGTCGACATTTTAGAGTCAAGGTGCCCCTCCACCGTCGGCTCCGTGCTGGACACAGGCTGGAAGTGAGATCAATTATTAGAGCAGGAAAGCACCACAAGAATAGATGCAATGGCTGCAACCTCGGTTCGACAGGTCAACATCGCCATCATCGGTATGCTACTAGCACAGCCCAGTCCCCAGCCCACAGCCCCTCACTGGATCTCCTTCCATGGCCATGCCCAAGCTAACAGCCGCGACTCCCATAGGCCTTGGCGGCGTAGGAAAGTGCTTCCTATCGCAGCTCGAGCAGCTCGCCGCCCGGCGTCCCAGCCCGAAGCTCGTCGTTACCTACATCTGCACGAGCAAGAAGGCGCTGTACAGCACCGACCACGTGGCCATCGACTTCCGCGACCTCCCGTCGACGCTCGCCGCGTCCCCGCACGCTCCGCTGCCGCTGCCCAAGCTGGCCGACTTCCTCGGCACCTCGGGTTCTAAGACGGTGCTCGTCGACAACACCAGCTCCCAGGACGTCGCCGACGCCTACCCGCTCTTCCTCGGCCGCGGCATCAGCATCGTGACGCCCAACAAGAAGGCCTTCTCGGGCCCCTACAAGCTGTGGCAGGACATCTTCGCCGCGGCCGCGCAGTCGGGCGCCAAGGTGTACCACGAGTCGTCGGTCGGCGCCGGCCTGCCCGTCATCTCGACGCTCAAGGACCTCGTCGACACGGGCGACGAGGTGACCAAGATCGAGGGCGTCTTCAGCGGCACGATGTCGTTCCTGTTCAACTCGTTTGCCCCGGCCTCGGGCTCCGGCGGCGGCAGGTGGTCGGCCGAGGTGAAGAAGGCCAAGGAGCTGGGCTACACAGAGCCGGACCCGCGGGACGACCTGAACGGGCTGGACGTCGCCCGTAAGCTGACCATCCTCGCGCGGCTGGCGGGCCTGCCGGTCGAGTCGCCGACGTCTTTCCCCGTGCAGAGCCTGATCCCCAAGGAGCTCGAGTCGGCGGCCAGCGGGGACGAGTTCCTCGAGAAGCTGCCGGCGTTTGACGCCCAGATGGAGGAGACAAAGGCGGAGGCGGAGCGGGAGGGCAAGGTGGTGCGCTTTGTGGGCAGCATCGACGTCGCCACGAAGCAGGTCAGGGTCGGGCTCGAGAAGTTCGATCTGTCACACCCCATTGCGGCGCTGAAAGGCAGCGATAACATCATCAGCTTCTACACTAAACGGTACGGAAGCAACCCGCTGATCATCCAGGGCGCCGGCGCCGGCGGCGACGTGACAGCAATGGGCGTGACAAGCGACCTCCTCAAGGTGCTCTCTCAGATTGCTTAGGCCGCCGAACTCGGCGCCATCCCGACAGGCAGTCAAAAAATGCTGAACTCCAAAGCAGTTTCTTGCTGCTGCTGCTGCTGCTGCTTTCCATCCCCCTTTCCCACAAGTGTGTGACGCAGATGGCCGCCTCCGGAACGGGAGACGGCAAATTTCTAGTTCGTCTTCTTCACCGCGATCGATACGTTAGGAGCCGGTCCGTGGCTTGCCGCTATTTGGAAGTCGCCAGTACCGCCAGCATGCATCAAGGACCTTGCACGCCGGCTAGCGGCGGCGAGCCTCCAGAGCCAGAGCCCAACATCGTAGATCACCAGCAACGCGATCGGCACGATGGGCACGAGGCCCAGCGTTACCTGCGAGCACACACTCTGTCAACAGCTAGCCTGGAAGCAAGCAAGAACTGAGAGGAGAACCCAGCTTACAAAGAAGGCGGATATGATGCGGATAATATATTGGTATTCGCTCGGAACGATGCTGAGCTCGGAGAGCCAGGTAAACCAGCTGGCGACCTCTGAAGCGTAATCGGCCATCTTGGGTGAAGCGGTGTTGAAAATGGAAGATCCGGGAGCACCCCGTTGGCGTCCGGGGGGAAACGCAGATACGGTTGTGTTATCCTGATAGCTGCAGCTGCATGCGAGCGTGTTTGTGCATATGGTCGATCAGCGACAGTTGCCGAGGATATCGCAGTCGTCGACTGAATGGTCCTCGGCGGGTCACCTCAGCTTGTCGGGAGTCCAAGGCAATGATGTGGCATGATCCCCGCCCGAGCGAGCCGGATTTCCATCAGGGCGAGATGCAAGTATGGGCGAGTTACGCTAGATATGCGGAGGTCGAGAAGTGGACGAAGGGAGGATGCCACAGCATCAGCGATAAGGACCGGCAGAAGCAGAGCAGGGATGGCGGGCGCGACCCAGGGCATCTGAAGTTGGCCAACAGGAATCCACATGCTCGTTCCAGGTTGGGAGCTCCCTGGGCTGTCCTCAGTGATTACGCCAAGCACCTGTATTGCAGGGGTCCTGGAAAACCAGCACATTCCTGCCACTTGCGCCTTGTCATGGGTTGCCCCACCTGTATGTATGCAGCCACTTCGGCGACACCTCATGCTTCCTGGCCGCAAGGGTGCCTCCGAACTTAGCCTGCGTTATCCAAGCAACCAGCAGCTTGTGAGGCTCTGTCTGGTAACCACCCGAACACAGTGCCTGCAACCTATGAGCTCGGGAATTCGGAGACCGTAGGCAGAACCTATTGTCCCGTCGGCGCTCCCTGATTCCTTTTTCATGCCACGAGTCACCATCCCACGACCCTCGCCACAATGCCACAAGATCCGCACTTGTACGGGCAACCGCCGCCCAAAAAGCAGAAGAAGGAGATGCCGCTGTCGGGGTCTCTTGCCTTCGCCTCACAACTGAGCTCCTTGCTTGCCACATCCTTTGCCAACCCACCAGCAGGGGACTCGTCCGCGGCAACCACTACCGGCCGGACTCGCCCGTCGAAGTTGAAGACAGATGAGCTCTCCAAGACCAAAATCAAGCGCAAAGACGCCAACACCGAAGCTAAAGAGAGCAAGAAGCTTGCCCTCAAATCCCCCGTTGGTACCGAAGAGAGCAAAGCCGAGCGCGAATTCATCCGCCGCAGGATGGAGTCCAAAGCCCGTCTGTACGCCGCCATGCAACGCGGCGACTACATTGGCCGGGAAATAGGCCTCGTGGACTTTGACCGCAAATGGGCCGAATCCCAATCCAACAAGAACAACCCCGACGCCCCATCTTCGTCCTCCTCAGACTCAGACTCAGAACCCGAAGCCGAACCGAACATCGACACCACCCTGCACGAGTACACCGACGAGTTCGGGCGCGTGCGCCACCTCACGCGCGCGCAGATCCTCCGGCTCGAGCGGCGCGCCGCCCGCGCCGCCGCCTCGACCACCGAGCTCGAGCACATGTCGGCGCGGCCCAAGGCGCCGGCCGAGCTGATCCACGGCGACGCGGTGCAGACCGAGGCCTTCACGGCGCGCGACGGGCTCGACGCGATGGAGGCGCTGGCGCGCAAGCGCGACCGCAGCCCCACGCCGCCCGAGGCCACGCACTACGATGCGGACCGGGAGATCCGCACCAAGGGCGTCGGGTTCTACAAGTTCTCGCGTGAGGAGGAGAAGCGGGAGGAGGAGATGAAGGCGTTGGAGGAGGAGCGGAAGCGGACGGAGGAGGTGAGGAAGAAGAGGGAGGAGGAGGCGGCGAGGAGAAAGCGGGAGATTGAGGCGCGGAGGAGGGAGATCGGTGAGCGGAGGGCGAAGAAGATGACAGAGACCTTTCTGGAGGGGTTAGAGAAAGACTTAGCCGGGACTGGTGGTTGAGTAGGGAGAAGGACGACGGCGGGGCGACAGCAGAGCCGTGAGCTTCTTAGTTGCCTCTGGAGTGTGCTTTGCCTACGTCCGCTTACCCCCGGTTCCAACATAGACACCCACCTGTATATTCGCCCAAATACCGGCGCTTCACGGCTGACAGCTCAGCTCCGGCAGGGAACGGAGATCATGCCGCGTTCTCATGCAACAATGAGCCGCAGCAGACATATAACCAGAGAGCAAACCCGGAGTGCCGCCGTACCCGTTGACCTCAAGCTGGGGTATCATTGACCGACCTGCCGACACGTTCCTTGAGCCTCACTAACCGACATGTCGACCTACATCAACTCGTACACTTCCTGGCCCAACTTAGTTCAGCTCAAGCTACAACAAGACCTTGGCGGGACCAATATGCCCCGGGAAACTCATCCCCGGCAAACGACAGGGCAAAGACCTTGTCCAACGCTTGTACATACAGTTCGCTCATATTCTAATTCTCGCTCTCGCTTGCTCAAACAAATGACAACCACACAAGGCCAGAGAATATACAACCAAGATGTACACAGCGCAGGCATATAACAACACTAAAATCAGGCAACCAAGACGACGATAAAACAACGCTGAGGATGCTGCTGATGGGCCCGAGCCGCACAAACAACAACCACAACAACAACAACAACAACAACAACAGAACTCGGCGCCATTTCACCCCAGATTATCCCCGCATCCCCCCAGTGACAGCCAGCCATGTTCTATTCCTCCTCTCCCACCGCCGAAGACCCCCCTCGTGTAAATGTCAACTGTAAAGCCAAATCGCACAACGCGCGTATGTATGCATTCAGATGGGCATCGCAAAAGGGGCATTAAAAAGGAAAGAAAGAAGAAAAAAAGAGACGAGAGACTCACTCCCCCATTTCCCCCCCTCCCCCTGTGTTCCGATTAGTGAAGCCCACCACCACTACCTGCTGTATCCACAAATCCCTCCACGCTGAGATTACCAACCCACCGCCCCTTTCGCTCCCCTCACCCCAAAATAACTCTGGCCCCCTCCTTCCCCAGCACGCCGCGCTCCTTGGGCTTGGGGCTGTTCCCGCGGCCCTTCTTGCCGCGGAGGAAGCCGAACACGCCGCCGGAGGTCTCGGCGCCCTGGTGCTTGCCGCCGGCGCCGCCTCCGCCGGCGCCGCCGAGCCCGATGCTGGCGCCGCTCGCGTCCGCGGGAAGCGTGGCGTCCTGCCGCGCCAGCTCGCTCCAGCTGCTGCCGCCGTCCAGCGTCACCTGCACGCCACCGGTCGGGCTCTCGATGATCATGCCCGGCGCCCCGCCGCGCCCCGGCCGGTGGCTGCCGCCGCCGGCCGTGTAGGTCTGCGGATAGGGCGGCAGCGGCGGCGGCGGGCGGCCTGGCGCGCCGCGCCGTTGGTGGTTGCTTGGGGGGCGCTGGTGCGGCTTGTTGCCCTCCTGCGGTTGGTGTTGTTGTTGTGATGATGGTGGTGATGCTGGTGTCGTGCCGTTGCTGGCGGGGGATGGGGTGGCTTCGTCGGTGGTTAACGCCTGCGGTTGCAGGTTCTCCGGGCTGTCTGGCGCGCTCGCGGCCGCGTCTTTCCCGCTTGCTAGCGCTTGCTGTTGCTGCGTGATCCTAGATCCGCGTCAGCCAGGGGGAAATGCCAGTGCAAAACAGGGGGAGGTGGTCATGACACACTTCTTGTAGGCCGCAACTGTGTAGTCGAACGGCCGGAAATCCGTCTCGATCATGCGGTAGAGCTCGTCCTCCCGGATCTCCTTGTCTGTGGCGTCGTCTTTTAGCCTCTCGCGGGGCTTCTGTCTGCGCGCGCGAGCCTCAAGCGGGGCCTCCTCCAACAATAGCTCTTCCAAGTCGTACGTGGCGTCAAAGTTCGTCTTCTCCGAGGACGGCACGAAGACTGGCTCAATCTCCTTCCTCTCGAGCGCGATGAAGTCGATGCACGAGAAGAACTCATGCTGTGTGAAACTTTCCCACGTCGAGCCTAAGCGCTTATTCGGGTCCGGGTTCAAAGCGTCCTTGATGGCGTACATGCACGGTAGCGATACGGGAGGGTTCGTGACGGGGAACTTGGGTTTGGCGGCTTGGATGACGGTGCTCAGGGAGGACTCGGAATTTCCCTCGAACGGCCTCTGAAGGATGCGTTAGCGCTCGTGATGGCTGTGTGGCTGGTGGCACAGAACGCGCCTGGTATCCATGGTCAGGGGATACAGTCCGCCTAGCGTACCTTGTTGTATATGCACTCGTAGAACAGGACACCCAGCGACCACCAATCTGCACGAACATCGTAGCCATTCCCGGCGTAGACTTCTGGTGCCAAGTAGGCTAGTGTGCCTGACTTGCTCGTCAGGACTTTGTTCGGCAAAACATCCGAGGCAACATTCTGAAAAACCGGTCAGCGTTCCCCTATGTCTGGGGGCAGAGGGTTGGAGCAAACATACGAAATCTGTGAGATGCACATGTCCGTCGGCGTCGAGTAATACGTTATCTGGCTTGACATCACGGTGGATGATGCCCTGGCCGTGGATGTACCTGAGGGCACAGCCCAGCTCCGCTATCCAGAACCTGACCGCCTCCTCGGTGAAGGTCTTCCTCGAGATATGGAACCGCAGATCTCCACCGCTCATGAGGTCGACGACCAAGTACCTGCACCGGTCAGCCTGGGTCCAGAAGACGAGAGGTGCGTTGCGTACATGTACTCGATGTCTTGGAAGCTGTATCGCAAGTTGCAGATGAACGGATGGTTCACGTGCTCGAGCATCCGCCTCTCGCGTATGATATTGCGCACACTTTCTGACCGCACGACTGGTGGGCGCGAGTCAGCTTTTCCTGCCCTCCAAGTGTCGGGAATCTGGGCCGCATCCCACCTTCATCTTTCCTGATGTATTTGAGAGCGAAGGATAGCCCGGTGTCCTTTCGTTCGACGATCCGTACTTTGCCAAATGCACCTCGGCCGACGACTCTGAGGAGACGGAAGTGGTTCAGGTTCACTGGGGGCCGGCACGACCAGCGTCAGTAGGCAGAATTGAGGCATATGGGAGCGAGATATCAAACAAGAGAACTCACCCTCGCCGTCGAGCTCAACGGGCTTGCCCTGGCTGTTGCCCATGACCTCCTATTACTCGATCCACCCCCCAAGCAGTTCGGCCCGATGCGTTGTGTAAAGCAGACCGCTAGTCAAGGCTCCATAAAAACCACACAATTACCTGCTCCGGGAGCGGTCGAGACAACCGAGGCGGTTCGTGTCCGGAATGAAACCAAGCCTGATCGACATCCGCGTGAGAGGGAGGGGGGGGAGAGGCGGGACGGGCCGGCGGGAGCAAGGCACGCCTGTCACCGTCGCGGTTGATTCGAAGGCAAAAAGCCGACTGACTCTGTGCGAAACTATTTGTGAAGGAGGCCACTCCAGTCCGGTTCTTGGTGTGACCGCCGGTGTGGCTGGCCGGGCCCGGAGTGTGCGGGCTGAGGCGGAGGTACCTTTCGACGGGGCAAGCGAGCGGCAGGAGTCGGCCGGCGATTGAGGGGTATCGCGAAACGCGGCAGCTCAGGTGAGTGCAACCAGCGATCTTGGGACGACTGGTGCGCGGGCACTCCGTAGCACACGGTGCTACCAGGCGATGCAAAACGGCGGTTGTGGTCGTTGACTTCCAAAAGGGCCCACGGCTTTCCCAGATGGTGCGAAAAGATGGTCAGGTCAGTTTATGAGACAGGACAAGCGGAGCAGGAATGGGGTTGGTCTGTGAGGTTGGTGGAGTGGAGTGCTAGGGGGTGAAAGCGTGGTCACGGCAGCAGCCAAGCCCCGGACGTGCCTGGCCTACGGAGGCTTCGAGCTCGGACTCTTCGAAAACCTAAACCACCTGGCAAATTTGGCGTAACCAGACCCTGGCTACCAACTTACCCCGCCCCCGCCCCAAAAGTTTTCTCTAGCCGCTATAGAAAACAAATCCCTTCCACCCACTAGCCACCTAGGCCTATTTTCTTCCTAAGCTACCAAGCCCTCTAGCCAATAGACTAATTTAGCTACGTAGTTCCTAGCCTTAATCGTGCTCGATCGAGTTCAATTGTAAGCGTCTAGTATTGATTCCCTACTATTAGAAGTTTCTAAACGTAGGTTGCTAATAGTTTTTATAGTCGCCCTTAGTCGCCCTTAAGTTACTATCGGTTAGAATCTCTAACCTCGATTAGCAGTCACTATAGCGTCTTCCCCTAGTGACGATAGCCTTTAGATATAGACCCTTAAATAGACGCTAGAGGAGCGTTAGTCGGCCTTAGTACCCTAAGACCTTATAATAACGACTATAAAGTAGCTCGAGGAGTCTAAGTATAGCAACGTCTAGAAGCTATTCGCCTAGAAGCTAGTTGGTTATCCCTAATTATTCTTAATTATATAAAAATATTTTCTAATTATTTTATAGATTATCTAGTGGCCTTTAGAGTTAAAGATAGTCTAGATAAAGGGCGAAAAGAAACTAGCGACCTTCGACTTCGATAGATAAACCTATACTATAGCAATAGCGCTATTTCTTTTCAACGAAGGTGGAAAATAGAATATAGACTATAAAAATTGTAGTAACCCCTATTCCTATAGCCTCTACAAGATATACTACTAACTAGCTAATAAATATAGTAAAAGAGCGTATACCAACTGTTACTACTTTAGCCTAAGTACTTAGTGCTTATTATATCTAGGTATATTTTAATTCTATTCCTTAGTATTAGTATAATGCTAATAGAAGTAGATAAGGAGTATAAAGAGCTTATCTAAAGGGGCAAGAAGGAGCTTAGAGACTTTAAAGGTTTTATACCTAAGTACCTATAAAAGTCGACGATAAAGGAGCTTAAGACTTTTAAAAAATAGATTAAAGACGTAGAGGAACTCTAAGCTAAGAGGGGGAGCCCTAAGAAATAGGTATATTAGTAAATGATAATAGATAGGGAAACGTAAAGGGATATAGTTATAGGGTCTAGACGATAGATAAAGGGGATTAGGTCTTAGGGAGAGGGATTAAGTATAGGGTATAGATATTGATAAGGGATATAGACAATATACAATAGGCGAGAGATTATATAATAAAGCTATATTCTATAAAGTCGGTAAAGTCAAAATGGCTTTGCTTAAAAACCTCTGTTTAGGACTATATCTAACCTTTAATAGAAAATATAATATACCTATCGCCTAGGACAATAGAAGATAATTATCCCTAACATCTTTAGTATTAAAAATAAATATAAAAAGTAACTAAAATCCCTTTTATTTATTTGTCCTTTCCTCAAAGTCAACTAAATCGCTTGAACTTAAACTTAATTATATATAATCGAATACTATTATCTACCGACAATGTTATATAACAACTTTTAGAAATACCGCTTTTACCCTATATTAGGTCGCTCCTATAATGACATTTATATAGAGTATCCAACTCGTTATTTATATCTCTTCTACCGATCTTAGATTGTTTCTATTACAATTGAGGATTCTCTAGAGAAGCCTAAATGTAGCTAAACCCTATAAATGCTCCTAGTCGTCTATACCTACTATTCCACCTCTTCGTTTAGCTCCTCTTTACTCTCTAAGACGAGCCTAAGCTTAGCAAGTTTAATAGCCTCTTAGAGTATATCGAGTATAGCGAGCCTAAGCTCCGTTTATCGAATAGCGGAGTTTAACTATACTAAGAGTATCGCCGAAGACGGCTATAGTATATAGTAAAATCTTGTCGTTAATATCGCTTTTGAACTTGTTACACGCAACTGTGGCAAGGGCACCCATGACTACACCGCGGTCAGGGGTGACGAGCGTTCCCTTAAAAAGGGGAACCTCACCTGGAACCCCTTCGTAGGAAGACAGATTGCATCAACATACTTTTGTGACACATACTAGTGTTTAGGAGTGCCGCCTCATCAGCTGACGAGGCTATGAGGCATTGATCTTTCTCACCCTTACACGTTTACCGTCAGATGGTCACCGAGGACCATCGGCGTGTAACAGAACTCTAGGTAGGAGAGTATACCACTTCGATAGTTATAAGCTATATACACTAACAATGGACCAAAGTTATATTGTTTAGTAAATATAGGTCGTAGCCCTACTTACTTTCGAAACGTTGGGTCAATTACTATAAGCTTATCAAAGGGCTTTTCGAACTAGCCTATATCAACAAAGTCTATAAGCTATTAGACTTCTGCTTCGTTAGTCAAGTTACTCCGAAGGTATAGGTCCTAATTATTGAGCTCTCTAGTCTAAAACCTAATAAGCCAGTGACCTTATAGAAGTTCTAGGCTATAACGGCCAACAAGTCGAAGTTCGGTCCTAATAAGGTGATATACTTCAACTTATTAATAAATTAGGAGTTAGTAGCTATAGATAAGGAGGATATTCCCTTGCCTAAGGCTAAGTAAGCTCAATTATATTCGAAAAAGGCTTTTTAGCTAAAGTCGAAGGAGAGCTTTGTCAAGCCCTAAGTAGAGTTAGGAGATAAAGGAGAATACTTCGGTTCTAACTCCGATAACGACCTATTTATTAAGTCGAAGGTGGATTATACTAAGTCGGAGTAAGGTATTAAGTCTAAGCCTAACGCTATTAAATCGGAGCTAGGCGTTATTAAGTCGGAGCTAAATATTAAGTTAGAGCGTAGTATCGTTAAGTCGGAGCTAGATATCGTTAAGTTAGAGCTAAACGTTGTAACCTAGGCGAAGACGAAGAAGGAGGTAGCGACTAAAGTCGTATATAGCTCGAAGTAGAGGGCCTATTCTAAGGCTATATAAAACTAAGAGGGTTATATAAAGAAGCACTAGGAGGTAGCTTATCCTGACCCTGACCTAGGCCCTAAAACTGAGTATATACTAGAGGAGCTAGCTAAGTTCGAAGATAAGGGTATATAGTTACCTATAAATAGTATTCCTTTTTATAATATAGGGCGTCTAAATTAGCTAGTAAAAGCGGTAGACATTGTTAAAAATATCCCTTCTAATAAGCCTTTTAATTTAATCAACGTCGACTAACAATATTGTATTAGCTATTGGAGGCCCTTATTCTATATTCTTTGCCCTATCTTGTTTAGGTTTATCCTCTTCCTCTTTAATCTTATCGTTATTATTCTGTTCTTCGCTACTTCTTTTAGCGAGATTTAAACCCTATTGTAATTTATCAATTACTATAGCTATAGAATCGTCTTCTCTACTTTAAAACTCATTAAGAAAAATACCTTAATATTTAAGATTAAGCTTGAACTATATCTATCTACTAGTAGGCTTCTTAAGTAAGTACAACTAAGGTTAGTGCCCCTAAGACTTATAAAGCGTAAGGCGATTCTAAAGGTGTATATATTTATTGAGGTAGGGCGAGTCTAGCCAATTGCTAACCAATTCGTTAAATATCGTTATAAGTGATTTGCAAAGGGTTAGTATATTGTTAGAGAGATATTGGTCGACCTCGATGTTGTCGATCTTTATAAGCTCGTTAAGGAACTCCTAGCGGTTATATAATAGTAGTAGACGATAGTCGACTATATCTACCCTTGGCTATATATAGGTGAATATCTTCTAAAGGGTTCTAGTATAAATATATCGCTAGTTCTTTTGTTTATAAATAGTATAGTTGTTCTAGTAATTGACGAAGTTGGTAACTTCAAACTGGATAATAGGTATATAGATATAGAGTAGAGCAATATAATTAGGTAAATAGTCGCTATTCCAACCGTCTTTATAGTAAAGCCTTCTAAAGAGATCCTAATAATAGATTAGCTTAGGTGACTAAGTATAATTGGACTTAATTATATATAATCAAATGTAAATTATAGTAATTTACTTACTAGAAACCTAAACGACCTTTACAAAGCTAGTTCTACTATAACTTAATCTGCTAGTTCTTAGTGCTCTTCCTAAAGGTATAGCAATCCTTGAATAAGAAGGGTCGTTTAAGAAGTTAGGAGATATCTACCTCTTCTAGAAGAATAGGGAAATCTACTTTACCTCTTCCCTTAAACGTATATTATCCAATGCCTCTATCTTTATTCCTCCTTAGTTTAAGTCGACGATAGTCCTTTATATCTAAAGAAAGCTAAATATAAGTAGTTGCTATTATCAAAGTCTCAACTCCTTAGTCTAACCGAATTATTATTAAAATAAAATTAAGCTCTTTGACAACCCTAAAATATTAAAGGAAAATAGAGTGTTTAGTAAGTGTAGAAATCCCAACGTAGCACTATAGAACAAACTACAAGTAGGCGTTAATCCCCGTATAGATCTCAATGCTATAGTCTACTAATTTACAATAGCTATCGACACTCTAGGTATAGTTTAGACTAGGCAAAGTAAATCCCCCTCGACGCGTCTATATTCTCTATACTCGTTTAAAGATATAATTAGGATAGAGGTTCTAAGAAAGAAGAGCAAGGTTTCTTACTAGAATGCTGATCTTTATGTTCTAAAGGACAAACTTCTATAGACTACGACGACTAAGCCGAGGGATTAAGATAGCTGTACTTAGAGTTTGTTAAATCTACTCTAGGACTTTAGATTCCTAAAGAGTAAGCTAATCCGTAGTTTAGCGCTAGAAAATCCTAAGTACTTTACAAAGTTTAATCAAACCCTCTCTTAATACTATAAAACTAAGGGATCGACAATGCTAGAAGATCTATTTATCAGAGGAATCAATTATAAAGAACTTATCTTCAATAGTTTCTTAGAGGGCATTAGAATCCTTTATACGTTGTTGGTGGGTAGCAACGCCCTAACGCTTTAGATAGGAGTAGAATATAGTTATACCAACTTGAACCCTATATTTAGAGTAAAGATTTGAAAGGATCTAGGTATAGGTAAGCCTAGCTTGATATTGCTAAAGGATAAAATCCTTATAGGGCTTAAGGTCAATCTAAGGATATCCTATTGAATTAGTAGAATATATTAATAAATAGAGGAAATGGAGTATAATAAAAAAGATATTTACAATAGTAAAGAAGAATATATATAGGGTTTATAATTTATATTCTAAACTTATATAAGGTTAAAAATGTTATTGGACCAATATAACTCTGCCTTGTCCCGCCTTTAGTAAACTCGATCATATATAATTAGCCTCGATTGCATTTAGTCTATAAAGTTCTTAGGTATATATAGGTATACCTATATATTGCTTAGGTATTCTAGGGACATACCTATTATTAGGGGCTTTTAGCGGTCATTGTATAGTAGAGGTAGGTGTTATAGAATATCGCTAGGTACTACGCAGTAGAGGTAGGCGTCGTAGGGTGTCGCTAGGTGCTACGCGGTAGGGGTAGGCGTCGCTAGATAGGGAGGGTGCTCGCTAGGTAGGGAGGGTGCTCGCTAGGTAGAGAGGGTGATCGCTAGGTAGGGAGGGTACTCGCTAGGTAGGGAGGGTGATCGTTAGGTAGGGAGGGTACTCGCTAGGTAGGGAGGGTGCTCGCTAGGTAGAGAGGGTGATTATAGAGTAAGGAGGGTGATCGTTAGGTAGAGAGGGTACTTATAGGGTAGAGACAGTTATTATAGGGGGTCAACAGTCATTATAGGGTAGAGACACTTATCTTAGAGTAAAGATAGTTATCCTAGGAGGTCGATAGTTATTAGAGGGTAGGGATAGTTGTTATAGGTTGTTAATAGTCATCGTCGGTATCTAAGGTATATTGTATTAACGTTAAAATAACCCTTTGACAATTGTATATCCGTTACCTTAATCCATTGTCTCTACCTTAAATCTAAGCCTATATCCCTATACCTAATACATTTGTCTTTAAAGGATCGATTCTAGCTCCCTATCTATAGTATCGTCCTCTAGCTCGTTATTATTGTTTATCGATATCGTTATTTAGCTTGATATAACCTCTATTATATACACTTTAATAGTCTCCTTTAAAATCTTCTTCTATATTTTACGTTGGACTAACGTCGCTACTATAGCTATAGTAAATATAAATAGCTAGGAATTATCGATCTTCTTATACTTTCGTTGCTCCTTAAGCTCCTTCGCCTTTATTGTCTAGTCAACATTGCTCTAGAGCTATAAAATATAAAGGAAACCTACTCTTAATAAATGAGCACTTAGGGCTATAGCTAGAATAGAAGTAGTTGGTATATAAGTTTTTACTATATTCGATAGGCAATAAATAATAGATATAAATAGGTTGTAAATCTTGATCTTTACTATATTATTAGTAGTTGACAGTTGGGTTACAACGATTAAAAAAAATAAATATCGCTATTATAAAGGTATACTTAGGTCGACGTAAGTCCTATTTATATTCGACTTCTTCTTTGCCTTTGAAGTATTTCCTAACAATAAAAAGGTATTTAATATCTTAGAAATAAATTAAAAAACGGTTCTATAAAATCGCTAATGATTTAGAATCCCCTACCTAATATTTCTCTAGTAGTACCTAGATATTGTTCTATTTAGACTAATATAGTTTATTTATAATCTATATTGTAAGCTCTAGGGCTATTTTATAGTTCTTACATTTGGTCTACGTCAAAGTAAAGGGCACGCTAGAAAACGTAAAGTCGCTAAGCTAAGGCGCTATAGTGACAGTTGATCAAGGTTAGATATTCTAATAGACAATGACTCAAGGGCGACAAAGGGAGATAATAAGCAACTATAAAAACCATTAGCAACCTACACTCAGAATATTCCAATAGTAGGGAATCAATATTGGACACTCACGATTGAACTCGATCGAGCGCAATTAAGGCTAGGAAGCGCGCGGCTAAATCGCTTTGTCGGCTAGAGGGCTTGGCAGCGCGGGAAGAAAATGGGGCAAGGTGGCTAGTAGGTAGAGGGAATTTGTTTTCTGTGCTGGCCAGAGAAAATTTTAGGGCGGGGGCGGGGTTGGTAGGTAGATTCTTGCAAATTGGTTGAGTGGTTTGGGTTTTCGAAGAGTCCGAGCTCGAAGCCTCCGTACTGGCCGGAGTTTGGAGCCCAGGCTTGGGATTGCTGTAGTGTATCCGGAGTGTAACGAATCCCGTATCCCGTAGTGGGATTTAGTTGTGTTACAGGGATGCGAACCCTAGCAATCCGGATGGACAGGCATCGTGATCAACGATTGTACCTCTTCTGTGTGACCGAGACGGGAGTCTTGCTGTGTCTCAAACGGGCAATTCAGGAAACAATTCCGCCATCTCACACAATGCTACGGTATGGTATTATCTGCCTGCCTTTCTTCGCCCTCTTTCAGCGTAGACAAAGAATTTTCCGACGCGGGACGTTTGCCTCGGGAAATGGAATCGCTAATGGAGCGCCTCACCGATCCACGAGCGCAGATCGCATCCCGAATGGAGCTTGGTTTCTGCAGGCGCCGCCGCCACGGCGTTCTTGCACACTTTTTTCGAACCCCTTCATCATCCGCGGATTACGGCGGTCATCTGAGCAAGCGGTTTCAGTCACATCCCGCAGAAGGCAATTAATGCCACATGGCTGCACCGCTGTGGCACCGTTGAAATTCGTTTGCGGCCGCGAGCGGTCGCCAGACCATTGCCAGTCGCCAATTGGATGTTCCCGCAATTGAATCCAAGAGCGACACCTGCTGTAGTGTAGGCAGTGGCCTGCTGGGATCGTCTGTCCGCTGCACATATGCCAGTGTTGTACCGACCCCATTAAATCCACAACCCCTTTTCATTAGAACCACAACCCCTCGAGGGTGTGGCCCGTGCGCTCCCACCCAAATTTTGCAGCGCGCATCACTACGAGCCTGAGCTACATAGGTGCATATCACCCTAACCCTAGGTGCGAGTCACACAAGATTATATAACACTGTCGTTGCTATAGTAAAGAATAAGCAATGGCCAACCTCGACGCTCTCGAAGGCTATAGCAGGGCTTCGATGTCTACCTAGTACATTTCTTAGCGCCTTGCCTAGCGTATTGCCCCTTTAACAATACTAGCAATATCGTCGATTTGTAGCGTTTCCTGTGTATACGTTTCCTGTATGTGATTGCTGTATATGATTGTTTGTTGGGTTAGGAGCGCACGGGCCGCACCATGGGGGGTTTGTGGTTCTAATGAAGAGGGTTTGTGGATTTAATGGGGTCGGTGTTGTACGGAATATTCCGTACACTAGTGTACACTAGTGTACTGTGTAGCGGGGGGCTGAGTGTACTGTGTCGGACTACCAGCCCCGGCACGGATTTCCACTGGCTCTCCGCCCCCCTGCTCGTAAGCGTGGCGACCTCGTGGCCACGGTTTTCTCGTGGCCACGGTTGATGGCAGCCAAGGAGCGAAGGGCGGCGCACGGGCAGCGAACGCGTGGCAAACAACCAGTCCCTGCCGAGCTAGCCTAGTGTAATCCGCTACATACACTAGTGTAACTCCACCTGGGCACCTCTGGTCCCCATCATCATGCCCTCCGGTCTCGCAACATTTCAGTTCTCCGGCACGGATCGAATTCGGTCTGCAGCGCCGGACCGTGGCAGGGACACCGCCGTTCGGATACTTGGGTGCCTTGCGCTGGTCGGCCTTGGATTCGTCCTCCTGCTGACTGCAGCCCCTTAACGCTAGTGTACACTAGTATAGGGTAGCGTTAACCGGGGAACCCCTGGAAGATGACCCACTGAGGTTTGCGGGATCATGCACTGTGTTCTGCATCACACTACCGAGCCTCCACCAGGCGTGCCATGGTGAGTCCAGCCTTGTCAGCGAGTTTTTCAGCTCAAACCAGCATCGAATAGCTGGGACCTTTTTTTGCGCACCTCGGCTGAAACTTTCCTCAATCAGGATATTCCGTACTGTGTAACTGCACGTGAACACCTAGCAGCCCGATGCGGAACAAGCGCGTCTCGGGTAGAGTAATCCGTCATTCGCACACTCGTGGAGAGGCCAGATCCGTGCTCCCGTCCCACGTGCGAGGTGCATGGTCGCAGCCGACGCTCCGTTTCAGACACACCATTTTAACCGCTGCTCCCGAAGGGTTGGGCACTAGCAGAGACCATCGAAAAGAACCCCGCACCGCGAAGTCAACTGCAACGGTCGCCTCGGTGCAGTAACTATTATACATCGTAAAGAGGGGTCGAGAACGCAGATATGCTTGGCTTCCTGTTTTTCCCGCCCACCGCGCGAGCATGATTTTCTTGGACAGTCTTGTGGGCAGAAGGAAGACGGGATTGCAGGTTTCACGCCCTGATTGGGCAGTTGCGCCTGCCGCTCGGCGATGTCCGCAGCCACGCGAATAACCCTCGGCTGCAGGTGAAATGCAGCCAGCTGAATCCGATGGGCTTGCATCCGTCCAAGGATGGAAGCCTTCTAGAAGGGTTCTGCCGCATCAGGGGGCTGTTTGAGAACGAAGGAGATTCCAGTCCGGTTCTCTGTGCGCCACACTACACTACATACCTACCTACATACACACAGTATCCGTACTCTACGTTCGGAATCCTGCAGCAATATTTCGGGGCCACCGGCGCCCGAAGTTCCCAAACAAACGGTTTAACTACCACCTAAAAAGCCCCTCCGGTATCCCCGAAGGTCTGGCAACCCATCGACGCCCGCCTCGTCCCTATTCGAGCCGCATGCGCCGCCAAATGGCAGAGGTCCCATCCCTTCCGTCGATGGTTGCCAATTTCCCGGTTTAGCGGTGCGGCAGATCGACATTTATCCACTTCAGCATGTCGTACGGCATGCACGCGGCGCGACGTTGCAGAAGGTCTCAAGTGACACATCATCCTTGTGCCCCTCGGTTGCAGGAGTGTGTTGATGATAGCGCGGCATAGCAGGGTAAGTTGGACGAATATGCCAATTGCAAAGGTGAATGTTGCGTTGATTTCCGTGTCCGCGATGTCCTCGTGCCGCCGCCGGTTCCATACTTCGTATTCCGCACTATTGGGCGAAACTCGAGCGGAACATAGGAGCAAGCGCGCCTCGGAGGATTTTGGAGACATCGAAGGTCACGACGGTCCAGCTGTGGAGTGTGCGCATCTGAATTGCCAGCGTTCGAGGCCTAGAATAGCTGGATAGCTCGTCTACCTGAGACACGGCCAGTGTCCCACTAAGGTACGGAGTGGGTGGTGGGTAGTAGGTCTGTGGTTGTCCAGCACCCCGTCAACATTGCGAACTCCAAGCATTCCTTGTGAGATGATCCGGAGAAGCTTTTTGGCTCGGAAACAAGGGCTTATGCGATACCAGTCCTACTGTCTCTCGAACTTGATTCATGATATGTTGACCCACGTGCTGTGGCGCGCGTGCTGAAAGAACAGTCTCATCACTAAATGCGCTAGGTCAGGCAATGAAAAAGTGGCAGACGATTTGTTGGTCCGGCTCCTAACTATAAAATCCAGTCTAGTTAGCACAACTTGTTTCTAACATTTCTTCACATGGATCTCAAGTTTGTACCGAGACATGAGGAGCGGCAAAAGGTCGTCGTTAAAGAGGTCCCGCCAAGACTAATTTCGGAGACTGCTACGTACAAGTAATTACAAATCGCCAAGGGTGAGCAGGGCCGCTACGACTTCGAACATCAACAATGCAAAATCGCAAGACTCGCAACAAAAACAACTTTACGATACCTCAACCAAATTGAAAAAAAAAAGAAAACGAGGATAACCCGCACCCTAACTATAACCTGTATCCTCACCTTAACCTAAATCCTAACTAGCGGGGGGCTGGCGCCGCCCTCCGTACCCCTAGCGAACTAACCCTTGGCGATAGTGCAAACCCCGTGGCGATCTTGGCGACGTACTGACGGTGTAAAAACATTGCCGACAATTGGCCGAAATTAGTCTTGGCGGGACCTCTTTAACGTCTACCCGGCAAAATGGCGAGAGGACTAGGCAAACCGAGGGGGTTCAAGGTTGAGTTGACCCACTGCGGGGGTAACTAAGGTACCTTACCCTGCAACCTATGGTGACGTCACACTTCATTCTGGGCAACAGCTCGTCCAGCAGTGAACTCAAGCTGCATCCCGCCGAGATTAAGTGTCTAACTGGGCGCCAAATTGTGTCTTGAAACAAAAGAGTGAACAATAGACAATCTGGACCTCCACCCAAAAACTTTCCAATTGACCATCTTCGCCGGCTTCCTGTCAACCGCAATGGCTTCTATGCGGACATCCGCACAAACCCTCCTCTTCCGGGCGCGAACACTGCGTCCCAGCGCCCCGGCGTCCTTATCCAGTTCATTGTATCGCTCGAGGAGATATCATGCAACCGGAGGTCTGGCTGCATCCGACAATTCGAGCAACACTAAGGACCGTGAGTCCCTCAATCCTCGCCGCTCCGAGGGCACCAAGAGCGGCTACGACGACCAGTTGGCCGAAAAGACGGACGCAGCCTTCAACCCGAAGAAGACAGACCCGGCCGCCGCCATGGAGTCAGCGGCGCAAGCAAGCAATGGCAACCCGCTCGATGCGAGCGGAGCGAACCAAGAATTCTCGAAGTCATCAAACCCGTCAGAGAAGTCGACAGACGACTCGGATAAGAAGACGAGGAGCAAGGGGAGCATTGGGAAGAAGCATGGCAAGGTGGCGCCCATGTGAGGGCAGCTAGTAACAAAACTGGGATGTGGAAAAGGACGGTGCAGGAGTAGAGACCAACACTCCCAGTCTAGTTGCTGGGGGTCACATACGAAGATTGGTGATCCATGGTGGCCTGTTCGAGGGAAGAGGGGGGTCGCATCTTCAAATTCTGACGGCTTTTTTCAACCATGATTATGCGTTGAACCCGACGCCAAGGCATCCAAACCATTGCTTGCAACACAGAAGAAGCGCTCCCGCCCACTTAGCGGCTGGCGCGGCCGAAGATTTCGGGCACTTGAGCACCCAGTGACTTCCCATACTCCCTCCATTTCCCACTCGTGCTCCACCCCTGAGTCCGTTCTCCCTATTCCCCCTTCACGCATACAACCCATTCACATCATCCTCTTCCTCTTCCTCCCCCTCACCACCACCACCACCACCCCTTTGCACAACCTCCCTCCTCTTCCCCAACTCCTTCCTACACAGCGGACACGTCCCCTTCCCCCTCAGCCAGGGCCCGACGCACTCCAGATCAAACCGGTGGCTCCCGTGGCAGGGCAGCTCGACGACGAGGGGGTACGGGTCGTCCAGGAAGCGCTCGGCGCAGATGGGGCAGGCGTCGTCGTCCTTGAGCGCCCTGCGCGGCACGCGGTCCAGCCCGTCGAGGAACTCCTGCGTCACGCCCTCGAGCTGCCGCGGTGGGTGCGCCACGTCCAGCTCCAGCGCCTCCACCAGCGACTGCAGGAAGGCCCGGTTGCTCTCCGTCGGCGCCGTCGTCGCCAGCGTGCCCATCTGGTCCTGCAGCAGGCGGAAGAGCGCCGCGGTGTCAGCCGGGTTGGGCACCGCGTGCGGGTTGTTGTGCGGTTCGTGCGGTGGTCGTTGCTGGGTGGTCGAGGCGGTGGAGGGGGTTTCGGGGTCGAGGGTGTGCAGGTGGGCGGTGAATGTTGACATGTCTACTTGTCGCCGACGGCGGGTGGTGGAAGTGGTGGGTTTGATGTTGTGCTCGACTATGGAAAGCGGAGTGGGAGGTTAGTGTTTCTGTCGGATGGAGGGGTCTGTTCTCCCGCATCGCGGGGTTGATGCAAGTGGTGCTCCTACCTTCGTACTGAGTCGCCATGTTGGGCAATTGTTGTAACACCTTGGTCAAATGGCGGTGTATATTCTGAGTCTCATACTATGGTCTCAATTAGGGGAAATCGAAGGCGAGCGATCTGTGCGAATAAAAGCAGTCGGGTCTTGGGCAGGCAAACTCGAGGTGACGCGGAGCTTGCATCGTGGGGAGCAGCCAAGCCGCCTTATCGATTACTACCAGATGTTGGTGGTCAGTGCGCTCCCTACCCAAGCCCAGGCCAGGAGCACCCTGGTTCGGGCAGGTCCGCTCAGGGGCTTCCGCGCTTTCATCAGGGGCTTCGTCTGTTCCGCTCGTTAACAGACTCCTCGGGCTTAACCGCAACGGAAGAATATCAGTGTTTGCCGGGAGTCTACAACGTAGACTTACTCAGATCCAATCCAAGGCTCGGTTCTTCACTCGTTTGACCGCGTCTCTGCGGCAGATCGCCTCCTGGCCAGACAGTTTGCCGCCAAGATCAGCGCTGCGCAGCCGACCGCCGGCCCAATGGGTGCCTGCAGCCTGAAGCAGCGTGTTGTGAGGTTCCAAGTGTCGGATGACATCATGGATTACTTGTGGAAATAAATACCGACATATCCAACATCAACCCAACCCGGCGTGTCACATCACAAGCCCAGTAATACTTTGGATGTCATGATGAACACCGCGACCGTCAGTCTGGCGGTCACGCCAACTGCTTTATCCACGCTCTTGACGCATGTAAGTCGAGCGGGTGCTTCTGTGGCTTGCGGAATTGGGCTGAAAACAAAACAAAAAAACAGTACTTGAACCGCAAACCGCTCGCTCATAAGCCTACAGCACATCTTTCGTACGACGAGGGGCTACATCTGATTCGCTCGTTTCTCACCCATGCCTCGCACCATACTGTCGAGGAGCTGCAGGCGTTTACCAGCCAGTGGGTACCACATCCGCAGTGGGTCAAGGTCGACCATGTCGTGATACCAGAGGAGGACCTCCTGCGGGCAGCCGATCTTCTGGTCGAGCAGTTGGGCCCGGACGGGATCCGCCAGGTTGGCGGCAAGGCGTGGTGGCAGTGGCGCAAGCCCAATAGCCCGCTCAAGGCCGAGTGGATCGAGATGAAAGCAGACTACCAAGAGCGCAAGAGGGGCTCGAACCCGGGCAACCGTGTCATGCTCTACGTCCACGGCGGCGCCTACTACTTTGGCAGTGTGGACGATCACCGCTATCAGATCCAGCGCCATGCGCGTAAGCTCAAGGCGAGGGCGCTGGCACCGAGGTACCGGCTGGCACCCCAGTTCCCTTTCCCGTGCGGGCTTCAGGACTGTTTGGCTACGTACCTGTATCTCATCACACATCAACATCCGAGCACCGTGATCCTGGCCGGTGATTCGGCCGGGGGCGGTATGATCCTCTCCATGATGGTCATCCTCAGAGATAGGGGCATCCCTTTGCCTGCCGGCGCCGTGCTCATCAGCCCGTGGGTCGACCTGACGCACTCATTCCCGAGTGTCGCGGGACACTGCCCCCTGGACTACCTCCCGGCGTCCGGATTTCATCACAAACCCTCCCGAGTGTGGCCGCCACCTGACGAGGAGGAGCTCGCCGAGCTCAAGAAGGTCGCCATGGCCCAGAAAAAAGAGATTCATAAAGAGAAAGGCGAGCCTGCTGAGGAGAGCGGCATACCGAGGACCGAGGACGTTGCGCAGCGCACGCACCGGTTGACGTTCCTCATCGATGGCGAGCAAGTCGATGTCAAGGAGCAGATACAGGTGGGGTCTTTTCCTTTCTTGTGACAGTCCGCCCGTTTGTTTACTGACACCTGCGACAGATGTACACCACCAACGAGCTGATCGCGCATCCGTTGGTCAGCCCCATCATGCAGCCCACGCTGGGCGGCCTGCCGCCGCTGTTAATCATGGTTGGCGGCGGCGAGATGTTGCGCGATGAGCAGATTTATCTGGCTCATAAATGCGCGGACCCTGCGCGATACTTGCCTCCCGAGACACTGATGGACGACCGGGCGAAGACCCTGGTGGACCGGTATGAGCCTACAGATGTTCAGCTGCAGGTGTGGGACGACTTGTGCCACGTTGCACCTACGCTGAGTTTCACCCGGCCGGCGAAGTTTATGTTCAGGGTAAGTTCAGGCCGCAGCTGTCTAGTTCTTTCAATTACTGATTTGGAGATCCAGAGTGTCGCACAGTTCTCGGCCTGGGCATTGGCGAGGGCGCAGAAAACCGAGGTGGAGATTGTTCAGGACGATGAAATATCCGTCATTTCAAGCTCGACCTCCTCCGACGAGAGCGAGCAGCAGACGGCAGTGAGTTCCATGGAGATGAGAATGCGTACAAAGCAGAGATTTACTAACACACATGCAGAAGGCGAGGAAAGAGCGGACCATTGTCGAGGACCAGTCCGCTGCGCAGTATTCTTCAGTTGGCCGCGCAGGAGACCCGCTCCCGCCGTTTGAGAACCACATGATCCGCCAGCGAGTCACACGCCACGGCGATATCCTCCCGTTGCCGCCCCCTTCAGAGCTCCCGGGCTGCTGTATGGCCCGCAACCAAGTTGGCGTCGTCAAAGCCGGCACCCTGCGCAAGTGGCTCGAGCACAAGAAGCGATGGGACGCGCGCTTCAAGCAAACCAAGGCGCGCGTGCACAAGAAGCGCCTGCGCGACATGGCCACGGGCTACGAGGTGTTCGGCGACGGCGAGGTCCCGCCGCCGAGCGCGCTCGCGGGACGGAGGAAGCTCGGTGCGAGGGAGTTGAAGGAGAAGAAGGCGCGCGGGCTGGGCCTGTCGCTCTGGGCGCTGTGGGGCTCCAAGCATGACGAGATGACGGTCCAGCGGGAGCAGCACGCGGCGAAGACGCCCGAGGTTACCGCCGCCAGCGCCAGCCAGGGGCAGGGCGCGCGTGCGTTTTCGGATCTGGAAAAGCAGGAGCGGGCGGCGCGCGAGGGGAAGGGTGTGCCGTCGGCGGCGCAAACGAGCAACAGCCAGGCGTGGACGAGCCTCGTCGGGGCGGATCAAGCGGAGAGGGGGAACGACGCGGATAAGTCGGCTGACTTGGAACCGGCCGGGCCTGTGAGCCCTAGCAGCAGTGAGGCGGGGGCCCAGACAGCGAACCACCAGTCGGCGACGGCGCTTTTGTCGCCCGATGACGCTTACGAGACGGGAGTCACCGGAAAGCGGGTCATCATCGGCGGTCTGGCGACGCCCTTCAGCCTGCGCAAGGAGCCCGAGACGGCGAGCATGATCACGCTGGCGACTCCAATGGACCAGCGATCCACCCGGGTATCGACCGCAGACTCGAGCAGCGTCGTGGCGGCGCCATCGGCGGAGGTCTCGGAGGACCAGGGGGCCGTTGGCTCGGGTGAGCCGGACAAGCCAAAGCATCGGGAGGGCGAGACGCCGGGGACTGCAACTCCTTTCGTAACACCGTTCTTGACGCTAGCCTCGCCAAGTGAGAGGCCTCCTTTGGATAGGTTTGTGACGGCCGAGGAGGGAGCTGCAGAGGCTGGTGCTTGATGAGTTAGGGAGATGTAGTCTTTCGTTCTTCGCCTTCGGACTTTATGCATCAAGGCATTGGATATTGACTTAATTCGCACCACACAAATAGCTAAACAGTATATCGCAGCGCTCTTTGTTGAATCCCGATCGAGTTGCATAGCGGCGGGATTGTCAACCAGAGGAATAAACGGTGCGACATGTTGATACATTTGATACATGTTTTACTCTTACAAAACGCCTCATAACGCCGTCCGATGATGTGCTGCCATCTGCATATTGCAGAAACAGGCGCTGCGCAGGCTCTTTCCCTCAATTCCCATGCTCGGAACCCGTCCTTCGCTGTGACTCGCACTGGAAATCCCCAGCTCAGCCGGGTTCCATCCTCCAGCAAAATGATAGCAAAACCCCCTTAATCCAACCCGTTCTCAGCCTTCCACCGCGCAAGATACGTCGCAGGATCCCTGGGCCCGAGCTTGTTCCCCTCGTACTGGCCAAACGTGCGGGGCATATTGCGGGTCACGAACGGGGTGAGCTGGACCAACGCATCCGTCAACCATCATCATCATCGCCAATTGCAGTTTTTGCTCTTCGTCGCGGGTGGCGATTCCTGGGGAAGAAGAAAAACGCACCTTGAACCCCTCCAGCGACGGGCACACATATGTGCGCACCTTGTTCCAGTCGATGATGTAGCCGCCGTGCTTGGTGTGCCGTCCCATGGACCCCGTGCGCGTGCCCTTGTAGTAGCCCTTGTTGACGTCCTTGGTGGTCAGGCGCAGCCGGCGGTAGCGCAGCGCCTGCAGCACGCGGGTGGGCTGCATTGCGGCGGACGGGCAGGCGGGAGTGTGTGGTAGTGTGTGTCTCTCTCTGTGTGTTGGGGGTACCGAGGGAGGATGGAGGCGGTCGAGGGGTGGGATGGTACTGGTGGTGGTTGATCGCGAGTTGGGAGAAGTTCGGGAATTTTTGCGGACCGCGATGATGGACTGTCGTCCTAACTTCCCGGCAGGCAAGATGCCAACCCCCGGCGCGCCAAGCGCCGAGCTCGAGCAGACAGCGGCAGCTCTGTGAGCCCCACCACACATCGTTCCTCACCGCCCAAAAGTTGCCCATCAATTTTCCGGCAGAAAACAACCAAATATTCCAATCCATCCACCGTTCCGCCGCCTGCCTTCCCAAGGCCTGCAAGCGGGCCACCATATCCCAACACATCACAACAACAGCCCCTTCCCTTCCATAATTTCCATCAAGGCAGAGAAACACCCAAAAAAAAAAAAAAAAATGCCAGGCCGCCAAGCCCACGGCCGCCCCCTCCTCCCGACCCCCTCCTCCTCCTCCGCCTCAGGCGGCCGCCACCCGCCCGGCAAATCGCACGCGCGGACGCTCAAGAAGTCGCGCGCAAAAGCGACCGCCAAAGCGCTCGACGCGTTCGCGCTGGCCGCCGCGCAGGAGCCCGACGCGGCGCCGCGCGGGGTGCGCACGCGCGGCTTGGAGCGGGAGGACGGTCGGGCAGGGAAGAGGGCGCACCACGACGACGAGGAGGAGGGCGGGGACGGTTTCGGTGCGGATGGTGATGGTGGGGATGGGCTGGGGCATGGGGCCAGGCGGGCGAAGAGGGCGCGGAGAGATGAGGGGGATGGCGGGTTTGCTGGGTTCTCCTCTGACGATGAAGGTGGAAATGGGGACGGTGGAGGGAGTGAGAGTGAGGAGTGGCATGTGGGTGTGGGTGGGGAGGATGAGGACTCGGAGCTGGATTCGGACGAGGCGTTTGGCGAGAGCGATGAAGAACGGTTTGAGGGGTTTGCGTTTGGGGGGAGTAGCTCGAAGGGGAAAAAGAAATCCAAACGGAGGAGGGGAGGGGATGAGGGAGATGAGGGACAAGAAGAACAAGAGGAGGAAGAGGACCTTGAGTCGCTCGGCTCGGACGCCATTGATCTGGCGACTGCGCTAGACCAGTTTTCTGAGGAGGAGGAGGACGGCGAGGGCCAGGAGGAAGAGTCGGGGTCCGAAGAGGAGGAGGAAGAGTCCACTGACGCGGACGACGAGAGCGAGGACGATGAGGATGGCGAGGCTGACGAGTCGAAGCTGGATGCTCTGCAAAGCATGATCGCTGGGTTTGCTGGCGAAGATGAGGAGGCTGATAAGGAGCAAGAGGCAGGGCAAAACAAGACCAAGCTCAGTCTGAAGGACCTTGGCTTGGCGGGCGTCAAGGATCCGCACATCAAGCGGTCGCTCCGTCTCATGAACAAGGAAGAGAAGGCGGTCAAGCCGGGCTCCTCCAAGAAGCTTGATGTCCCCCTGCCCAAGCGCCAGCAGGATCGTCTGCTCCGCAGTGCGGCCTACGAGAAAACCAACGAGACGCTCGACAGGTGGATCGAGACGGTCAAGCACAACCGGCGGGCCGATCATCTGGTCTTCCCTCTCGCCCAAAATGCCCACGACCGTGGCCTCGACAGCGGAGAGCTCATGCCCATCACCAATAAGACCGCCGGAACCGAGTTGGAGCAAACCATCCTGGCAATCATGGAGGAGAGCGGGCTAGGCCCCAGCGCCAAACCTGAAAAGAAGGAAGCTGCAGACGGCGCGGGCCAGTCCGGCTTGTCGCAAGCTGAATTGAAAGAGATCCAACGGCAGCGGCGGCGCGAGCGGGAATTATACTCGCGGGAGATGGCCAGGGCGAAGCGCATCAAGAAGATCAAGAGCAAGACCTACCGCCGGATCCATCGCAAAGAACTTCTCCGCCAGGAGCAGGCTGAACGCGAGGAGGCGCTTGCGGCCGGCGAGCTGGATTCTGAGGATGAGCGCGAAGCCTTGGACCGGAGACGGGCGCTGGAGCGCGTCGGAACGCGCCACAAGGAGAGCAAGTGGGCCAAGCTCGGCAAGAAAGCCGGCCGCGCCGTCTGGGACGAGGATTTCCGCGCTGGCCTCGCCGAGATGGCGCGGAGAAAGGAAGATCTGCGCCGTCGCGTCGAGGGCCGAGCTGGCGGGTCAGACGATGAGGATGATGGCTCTGACGTCTCGGAGGCCTCAGAAGCTGGTGACGATCGGCGTCGTCTGCTGGCGGAGCTGGAGCGCGCGGCTGCTTACGGAGACGGCGAAGAGCCTCCGTCGAAGCTCATGCAGATGAAGTTCATGCAGCGCGCGGAGGAGCAGCGCAAGAAGGAAAACGAAGAAGCTATCGCTGAGCTCCGTCGCCAGCTAGACTCGGACTACGAAGGAGCTTCCGAGCCGGATGAGGTGGAAGTTGGCCGCCGGCAGTTTGGCATGGGCAACTCTGCAACCACCACCAAGGCAAGCACGGCCGCCAGCAAGAAGGCCAAAGCTGCTGAGGAATATGGGGCGGACAACTCGGCTGGGGCCGGCATCCGTTCAGGGGCATCACAATCTCAGCCCGAGACGCAGGCCGCACCGCAACCCTCGGCTTCTGGCATCGCTGGCGCGTGGACTACGGCCGAGCCCGCAGCATCAGCCCCGGGCACTGCTGGAGTCTGGTCCCAGGGCGAGTCGTCCAGCAGCAAGAGCAAGAAGGGGAGCAAACCGAGGACCGTGGAGGTAGACCTATCCAACACCGCGACGCTGGAGATCAAAGCAGCCAAGCCCAAGTCCAAGCCGGAAGGGAACGGAGTGGTTCCTGCGGATGGGGCGAACGAGTCGGACGACGAGGCTGCGCTCCACCTCCCCATGGCAATCCGCGACCAGAAGCTGATCGAGCGGGCGTTCGCCGGCGAGGACGTGCACGGCCAGTTCGAGAAGGAGAAGGCCGCGATCGAGCAAGAGGACGACGAGAAGGAGGTGGATAACACCCTCCCCGGCTGGGGCAGCTGGGTCGGCGAAGGTGTGAGCAACCGCGAGAAGAAGCGGCACCAGGGCCGGTTCGTCACCAAGGTCGAGGGCGTCAAGAAGAAGGACCGCAAGGACTTTAGGTTGAAGGACGTCATCATCAACGAGAAGCGCATCAAAAAGGTTTGTCTCAGCGGGTTGTCCGTGCAGGAAAAAAGAGTGTCCGGCTAACGCTTTGCTGCAGAACGACAAGTATCTTGCCACGCAGCTGCCGCATCCTTTCGAGTCGCAGCAGCAGTACGAGCGCTCGTTGCGGCTGCCGGTCGGCCCCGAGTGGATGACCAAGGAGACGTTCCAGGAGGCGACGAAGCCTCGGGTGATCGTCAAGCAGGGCCTTATTGCGCCCATGTCGAAGCCGATGTACTAGCGACTCAGCTTGTTTGTTGTTGTTGCATAGATTGGAAAGACAAAAAAAAGGGGGCTGGTTGGCGTTTGTGTCGCATAGTATTATCGGCTTGATTTCAGCCACATCGATGCTCCATGCAATAGCGGGTGCTGTCCGACGGATTTGCAACCTGTCTACTACAAGGCTGTGAAACCTCTTCTTTTTTTTCTATCAGCAACGGCCCAGCCAAACCCAAAACCGCGATGCGCCGCCGTGTCCAAGACGATATCTACATGTGCGATGCACCAAGAAACCCCCTCGGATCTATCAGCCCCTGGGTGTGTAGATGCAGGCGCGTGAAAACACACCGCCACCATGATTTAAACCTCTTATATGCCATCCCACCACTTCGAGCCGGAAATCCCTCACGAGCCATTCACCGGCAGCTTCCCCTCCGTCTTCTCCAGATATTCCACCAAATCCGCAATCGTGCACACCTTCAACCCCCACTTCCTCGCAAAGGCGACGCACGCCTCGCCCCTCAGCATCCCCGGCGCCTCCCGCAGGGCGCGGCCGGGCACCTCGGCGCCGTCGTCGACCAGCTCGCTGATCACCGCGGCGGGCTTCTTCCCGGCGAGGCGGCACAGGTCGATGGCGGCCTCGGTGTGGCCGCGGCGCTGGCGCACGCCGCCGGGCTTCGCGCACAGGGGGAACACGTGGCCGGGGCGGCGGAAGTCGGCGGCGGAGCGGCCGGCGTCGTCGGCCAGGAAGCGGCAGGCCAGGGCGCGGTCGTGCGCGCTGATGCCCGTGCTGACGCGCGCGTCGGCCGCGTCCACGCTGACCGTGTACGCCGTGCCCCGCGGGTCCTCGTTGCGCGCCACCATCGGCGGCAGCGCCAGCTCCCGCGCGCGCGCCGGCAGCACCGGCGCGCACACCAGCCCCGACGTGTGCCGGATCAGGAAGCCCATCTGCTCCGTCGTGACGGCCTCCGCCGCGATGATCAGGTCTGCTTCGTTCTCGCGCGACGGGTCGTCGAGGACCACCACGAATTCGCCGTTGCCTGGTGCCGGGAGAGGGGGAAGGGGGGCAAGTTAGTTTGGGGACAGAGGTTGCCGACGTGCGTGGGGTGGGGGGAGGAAGGGTACGGGGAGGGCCGGCGTACGGAAGGCTTGGACGGTGTCGGGGATGCTGTCGAATTGGGACCGGTCGATGTGACCAGAGGACGGGGTCGTCGACGGCATGGCTGCGATGGATCGGTTGCTGGCTCTGCGTCGGCGGGAGGGAGGTGGTGGCGGGGTCGACGATGTGGTTGGTGGTGAGGGTTGGAAAATTCAATTTAGACGATTGCGGTCTGGGCGGGAGCGAATTCGGCGCCCCTCTGATTCTTTACTTTTCGACAGATTACTCAGCGCCGTTTAGTGTCAAGGTCGGAGCTTGTGTCATGTCGCAATTCATAACTCACGAGATGTGCTTCCGTCAATTCTTAGAGTTCGATGTCGAGGACGAGGGGGGTCAGGTCAGTCGGATGACCACCGAGGGCCATCTCGGCGTTGGTGGGGTGCCGGATGCCGAAAGCTCGGGGTCCAATTTCTCGGGCTCGCCCAGGCACATGCTTGCCGCAGATTCACAGTGCAGCGTTCTGCACTTCCGTACAGAGAGGATTAGTCTGGAGTTCCGCAAAGTCATCCATGGTCTGACTAACAAGGCTTCTTGGATTACATGACGTGCCCGATATGTGGTCTGCCTGTCATCAATGATGACGGGCGCTGACAAACACATCGTCCGTTGGTCTCGGCTCGGCAATCCTGCGATTCTCGGAAAACTGTGAAGTTAATCAACTTGGCGTGGGAACAACGGCCCTGGAAGTCCCTTGAAAGCGGGGCACTGCGACAGCTGCGCGGGGACGCTAGAACTGTTCTAGAACCCCGCGCGGCTAGGTGGGTCTGGCTGCATCGCTGAGGTGCCGAGCAATTGCACTGCAGATCCCCCAAAAACGGCCAGGCCTTGACCTCCAGTGCAGCGTGCAGCTCGGGCGATCCGATCCGCGCGCGGCACGGCCGAGCACCCACCACCGACCTTCATCCCGACCGAAATGCGGCCACCACCACGGCTCCTTCCGCGGCTGGCCAGCCCGGCACGTCCGTCTCCATGGACCCGGATAGCGGCTGCCACAGCGCAAATCCTCCCCTTCCCTCAACCATCCCGGACGCTCGGCACCACCCCACGCGTCCACCACAACCCTTCCGCAACCACACACTCGTCTCCCTCCTCCTCCACCTCCTCGGTCAATGAAACCGAAATCTCCCACTTCTCCGCCCTCGCCTCCTCCTGGTGGGACCCGCACGGCCCCTCGCGGCCGCTGCACCTGATGAACCCGCTGCGGCACGACTTCATCCGCGCCTGCCTCTCCTCCTCGTCTTCCCGAGACTCAACATCACCAACCACGCCCACCGGCCTCCGCTACCTCGACGTCGGCTGCGGCGGCGGCATCTTCGCCGAGTCCGCCGCGCGGCTGCCCACCACGCACTCCGTGACCGCGATCGACCCGTCGCCGACGATCCTCGCCGTCGCCCGCGCGCACGCCAAGCGCGATCCCTTCTTGCTCCTCCCACACAACAGCAGCAGCAGCAGCAGCAGCAGCAGCAGCAGCAGCAACAACAACAACAGCAACAGCCACGCCGGCGAGCCGCGGCTGACGTACCTCAACGCGACGATCGAGACGCTGGCGCTGCCCGCGCGCCCCGCCGACCGGTTCGACGTCGTCAGCGTGTTCGAGGTGGTCGAGCACGTGGACTACCCGGCGGCGTTCCTCGACCGCGTGGGCGAGTTCGTGCGGCCGGGCGGCTGGCTGGTGCTGAGCACGATCGCGCGCACCTGGACGAGCTGGCTGACGACCAAGCTGGTGGCCGAGGACCTGCTGGGCGTCGTGCCCCGCGGCACGCACGACTGGGACAAGTACATCAATGAGGGGGAGCTGAGGGCCTATTTCGAGGGGAAGGGCGGGCTGTGGGGCCCGCCGAGGGTGATGGGCGTCGTGTACGTGCCCGGGCTGGGGTGGAAGGAGGTGAGGGGCAGCGAGAAGGTGGGGAATTACTTCTTTGGCGTGCAGAGGGTGGGGTGAGGGGGGTGTCCTGAGCAATGGCTGTATTATATGTGTACAAAAAAGGACCGCTCGGCAGGGTATATTATATTTAATCGTCGAGATGGTGCACCATGAAGGATGCTATACAGTTTCAGAAAAAGAGACTACCCTAACCTGACGATTCTCCACATCCGCAGACACTCCTGCAAGTCCATCGACAGCGTCCCCTCCAATGCCGACGAGGTCCCCTCGATGATAGCCACCAGCAAGGTCGCATACGCAAAGGTCGTCTGGTCCTCCTGCAGCGCCGCCAGGTCCGACTTGCGCATGCCGCCGTTCTCGGCCCACGCCTTCCACAGATCCAGCATCCGGCAGAGCCTCGAGGTGAACTCCCCGTCGAGCACCATCCGGTGGAGCAGCGTCCCCACGACCTCCTTGACGCCGCACTCGCCAGACACCGCGCCCGTCGTCTTCAGCCACGCGAGGTTGTGCTCCGCCACGAGCTTGGTATCCCACTTGGGGCTTTGCAGCGCCTCCATCATGCGCGTCTCCTTGCGCTGTGCCTCCGCTCGCAGCTTGTCCTTCACTGTTCCACGGTTAGCCTCCAGCGCGACCTACCCGCCATTCAAGGATCACACCAAAGAGGAAAAGGGAGAGGGGAGCCTTACTATCCTGCAGCCGCTCCTGATTCTCGCGCATGACCCGCTGTTGTACGGCGGCGGCCCTCTGCGCAGGCGGCATCCTGGCCTCGGCCTCCATGGCGGCGCGCTGCTCCCGGTGGCGCCGGGCGAACAGGTCGAGCTGCCGGGCGTGGTCGTCGTCGCCGCCGCCGTGCTGCCGGGTGGCCCACTCGGGCGTGGCGGCCTCGTCGACGACGCCCAGCAGCACCAACACGCCGCAGGGCACCGTCTCGCGGCGCGCGAAGCGCAGGATGTCGTCCGGGATCTTGTAGTTCCACAGGATCGTCTGGCTGCTCGTGCCGTACGCCGTCGCCGCGCTCGCGAACCACGCGCCCGCCGACTGCCCCGGCCGCACGCGCAGGTGCTCGATGTACAGGCTGTCGAGGTGCACGGTGCTGGCGAACTGGCGGTCCGGGTCTTGGCTGAGCGCCGTGACGATGCCGTCGGCTGAGATTTGGCAGGTGATGGGGTTGCTGGAGCTGGTGATGCCGCGTTGCCGGGCCGAGTCGAGCGATGGCTTCTTGAGGCTGGAGGATGCTTCCTCCCGGGGCAGGTCGGCGCTCCCTTCCGCTTCTGCCGCCGAGCTGGAGTCCTTGCTGACCTCAGCTTTTGTGGAACCCTCGTCCTCCGCTGTTGATGGGGCGGGAGGTGGTGGTGGCGGTGGTGGAAGACGCACCCAGTACGGCGGCAGGTGGGTGTAGTCGCGCGTCGTCCAGGGCCCAGCCCAGGTGACCGCCAGGCTCAGGTAGCCGTCGGAGCCGTCGAGCGGCGCGATGGTCAGCGCCTTCTCCTTCCCGTCGGGCGACAGCATCAACGCGCAGCCGACGGGCGTCCACAGGCCCGCCGACCGCAAGAGCCGCCAGCCTTGCGGGTCCGGCACGGCGCCGAGATCTAGCAGGTAGCACACCAGCTCGTCAAAGGCCACCTCGACCTGGGGCTGGCGCAGCTGGTCGGCATACTCGACGCGCTGCGTCTTGAAGCCGATGACGTTGGTCTGCCAGTTGAAGGTGGTCCAGCTGCCGCCGGGGATGCTGGACGGGTGGCGCGAGAGCGTCCAGTACTGCGCGCGGTCGGCGAACCGGTCCCAGGGCCGCACGGCGTAGCGCGGCAGCTCGACCTCGATGACGCGGTTGACCACGTCGCTGCGCGTGAGGGCCGTCAGCCTGCTGTGCCGCAGCATGCGCTTGATGCGCGACACGGCCGCCAGCGTCACCGCCGTGTTGTACAGGATCGGGAGCACCCCGAGCACGGCCAGCGGCACGCCGATGTACGTGATGATGTCCGTCGCCGACGGATTCGAGCTGGACATGGCTGCTGTTATCCGCCGTCCGTCAGCCGGCTGGGTGTGCGGAGGGAGAAGCAAGAAGAGGCTGCCATCGCGGTGCAGTGCGGCTGAGCTCCGTGCCAGGTTCTCCACACACGATCTGTCCTGTCTAAGTTATGAGCTGAACGCCACAGTTGGTTAGGTAGGTTTTCGGCAAGGGCACTGCCATTGCTGACATGGGTTAGCCCACAGCCTGCCTGAAGAAAGGAAAGAGAGAAAAAAATAAAAAGAAGAAAGAAAGAAAGAAAGAAGAAATGGGAAAAGGAGAAAGTAAACATATACGTAACCAGGGACATACTTGTGGTTATCCTTAAAGAGGTCCCGCCAAGACTAATTTCGGAACCTACCGCTTACAAGTATTTACAAATCGCCACGGGGTGAGCGGGGTCGCCACGACTTCGAGCAACATCAACAACGAAGAATTGCAAAGACTCGTAGCAACAACTTCGCGAAACCTCAACCAAATCGAAAAAAAAGGAAACGAAGTTAACCCGTACCCTAACCTTAACCCGAATCCTAACCATTAACCCGAACCCTAACCAGCGGGGGGCTGACGCCGCCCCCCGTACCCCTGGCGAACTAACCCGTGGCTAACCCGTGGCGATAGTGCAAACCCCTTGGCGGTCTTGGCGGGGTACTGACGCTGTAAAAACATTGCCGACAATTGGCCGAAATTAGTCTTGGCGGGACCTCTTTAAGATCCAGCCTTTGATGAGTCGGTGCCGGGTGACAACACCCCCTGCGAAATAAACAACAAGACACAACCAGCATGATGCTTGACAGAAGGGCCCCGGCAACCACGCTTTGCCCTGTTCCTGCTTCACTCGCTGACCGTTGCTGTATTTGTTTCTTGTTTTTTTACAAACGGCTTCTTCGCAACCGAGGCGGAGCGCCAATCTAGGCACCAGCGCAAATGGTTCGCCTATCCAGCCAGCAACTTCCAATGTGTCGCACCGCTGTATGTCGGATGCATTGCTTTGGGGACGGAGAGAAAGGGCTCGGCCGAGTATGAGGGTTTACGGAGGACCACGCCATGGACGGTGTTTCGAAGTTGGGACAGTGGAAGTGGTTAATCATCCAGTGTTTGTTTGCTCTCTCGAGAAGATGTTTGGTCGGGTTATGATGGAAAGGTTTCGAAATGGGCGTTTTTGTCAAGGCATAAACTCTGGAGCAGAGAGAGTACCCTCAGGAAGGTTCTCAGCGGCAATGAATGTATTGAGCTACGGATTGAAGCTTCTACATGCAGTGGTACTTCATGGCATGAAACGTGTTGTGTGGAAAGAGAGCTAGACATACCGGCTCATGGCAGTCACAATATCGGCTTGAAGCATACCGCAAGGCAATGCCCGCGACTGTTAGTACCGGGGAAGCACTGACCTGAGGCTCTTCGGAAGGCCAGGAAATTCGGCCGAGGCCAAGGCAACACAGTCGGTTTTGTCCTGCAGCCCTTCTTGATGTTAGCCTCGAACTCTCGGCATTGGTGGGGAATCAAGCACCCAGACAGTGGCTCTATCAGTGTTCAAGCCGTGTCACCGGCGATATCATCAAAGCATAAGCTATGTAGACCGTCGTGATAAAATTGAAATCATCATAGAAGCCAGGGGACCGTAGTGAGAAATGGTGTTGCTTACCATTGCAGTCTACACTGAAGGTTGAGACTGAAGGCCGAGAGTTCTGGGCAATCGACGAGCTAGAACGGGTTGAGTACGCTAGGACAGTTAGCACGCATTCATCAAGGTGAATGAGGACTGTGACGTGTCAGGGGAAAAGAATCAGACATGACGATGTCATCTTAGCGTGAGCTCTGACATATGCTTGTCAATTGTAAAGTCGAGTCATCACGAGAGCGGTGCAGTGAAGCAAAAGGTCGTTCAACGGACTCAACATACCTGACGATCACGCGGCGGCTAGATTGGATGGGTCTCTGCTTGGGGGAGAAGTGCAACGATCTTGCTAGCAGTTAGCGCAAATCTTTGCAGGGGAACGCGATGCCGTATGTCGGTCCAGAAATGTCAGAAAAGCATGAATGGTAGTTAAAAAGGTTGTCTTCAGCGGGAATCCCGAATCAGACTCGTCATCTAGAGTCATCACCCAAGTATGGCAGGAAAGGGGCAGTTGGTTTGTTTACTTACAAAATGCGGCTTCCGCGCAACTGGGCCGGCTCAAACTGCTGCCGTCTTCTCCAGTACAGTTAGCTTCAGCGTCCAACACATTGGACAAGAAAGCGTGGCAATGGATGGAGATCAGTGGACGAGGTTTTCTAGGCCTGTCGCAACGTGGCATGTCTGCTCATGTGATATCGGAGCCCAGTGCCGCTTCATCACGGAAGTCCGTCGACGTCTGGCAGAGAAAGGCGCTTACGTACTCGTGAATCTGCTGTTGGCAGTCAGCGTCTGGCTAACTAAGGGAAGCGTCGTGCAAAGACAAATAGGTGGAAAACTCAGAAACAGCCAGCTGTTTTTCTTCAAGGGGAATCAGTCGGTAATTCCAACTTGCCGAAGCAAAGAACTGTTCATCACGAGAAAAACAAGATTGTGTAATCAAGTCGCGCACTAACCCGTTGACCTCAAGCAGTGGAAGGATTCGTAGCCGCGTGCGATTTCTTCGCCATGTCTCGGCGTAATGACGAGCCGCCTCAACAAAACGGCGGTCAGCCTTTCCAAGCCATCTCTGGATCTTCAACCGGCCGGCGATTGGTACTCGTGGGGACCTGGAGTTCCTTCTTGCCAGTCAGCTTCTGAACGACTCTATTCAGGTTGAAGGCAACGCGACGGCAGCAGCAGCGGCAGCGATCAGACTGACGTATCAATTTCTAGTTTCATGTCCGTAGATCAAAGACTCTAGTTTGCGGTATTGGCTTGTCATCAGGCAGCTGCCTGCTGTGCGCCATGTAAAAATGGAAAAGCGGTCACTTACCAGAAGCTCGGCTGCGATGGTTGATGTTGGGGAATTGGAAAGCAGAAAATGGAAAAAAAAATGTTCGACCTCAGTTTTTGAAGCTTGGCTCCCTGTGGTGTGGAGAAGCTGTGAAATTCCGGTTCTCTGGTGGGTCAAAGGAGGAGCTTGGGTCTGTCCAAGATCATGTGACCGCGCTTCTGTTTCGCGTCTTCCACTCAACTCTCCACAGCCCGGGTTCCCCGTCACGCGTCGCCGCCTTGGTTCGCCGCGAACAGCTGGCGTTACTTCTATGCAACAGATCATCGGGAGGAATTACAACAAAGTGGCCCGATATGCCTGAGATTGCCGAGGGTGAGTTCGGTGATAGCGTTTTTCCCATTCCAGATGGCTCCCGCTGACGGAGTTGGGGCGCCCAAAAACGCAGTCGCCCGCATTGTGCACTACCTGCGCCTACACCTGGTCGGAAAGTCGATCAAGAGCGTCAAGGCGATAGAAGATACCAATGTGTTCGGCAAGGCTGGTACTACGGGGCCCGAGGTTGCCGAGGCGTTGACGGGCAAAAAGGTTCTCTCGGCGGGCTCACAGGGCAAATACTTTTGGTGGGCCGTCCACCGCTTGCGAGCCCGGATCACCACTGACATGGTCAAGGCTTGTTCTCGACAAACCGCCCCATCCAGTAATGCACTTCGGCATGACAGGTACTGTTCATCGCGCGAACCTCTATCTACGCACGAGCTAACCCCTCCTCGCCAGGCTGGATCCACATTAAGGGCGACCGAACAGCATACACCAACTATTACAAGAAAATGAAGCCTGAGGAATTGGACGCCTGGCCTCCGAAGTACTGGAAGTTCCACCTGAAGACCGAAGATCCGACGGTCGAGATCGCTTTCACTGATCCCAGGCGCTTCGGCCGTGTCCGCCTGGTCGATTGCCCCGGCGAGAGCATCAGAAAGTACTCACCGCTCGTCGAAAACGGGCCGGATCCCGTGGTCGATACAGATGTCTTCACCGAGGGGTACCTGCGAGACAAGATGCGCTCGCGCCACGTGCCCATCAAGGCCCTCATTCTCGATCAGAGCGTCATCAGCGGGATCGGCAACTGGGTCGGTGACGAAGTTCTCTATCAAGCCAAGCTTCATCCTGAGCAGTACTGCGATGACTTCACCGACGAGCAGATCAAAAGACTGTACGAGGCCATCCGTTACGTATGCCAGTTTGCGGTTGACAAACTCGGGGATTCCGACGAGTTTCCCAAGGACTGGTTGTTCCACTACCGATGGAACAAGGGCGCGAAAGGGGCGGTGGGTCATCTTCCCAGCGGCGAAAGGTTGGCCTTTCTTACCGTGGGCGGGAGGACAAGCTGTTACGTGCCGGACGTCCAGAAGAAGAGCGGCCGCATCGTCCCGGGGGTAAAGGAGAAGCTCATTGAATCCGACCAGGGAGAATCGAAGCCGAAGCAACCCGCGAAGTCGAAGGGTGCCAAAGGCGAGGATGACCAGCCCCAGAACAAGAAAAGGAGAAAGGCAGAGGACGACGAGGCACCGGCAAAGAAGAGCAAAACTGCTTCGACGAAGACGCCAACAAATGGTGGGCGGAAGGGGGTCAAGATGGAAGAAAAAGCGGCAGTGGCTAATAACGTCGAGCCCGGCAGGCGGCGTTCTGGAAGGCTGCAAGGAAAGGCTGCTTGACCTGGGTCTATGGCTGTTCCTTCACTCCTCCTAATGCATGAGAAGCCTCCGAGTCAGTTTGAATAGGGCATGCCGTTCTGCTATTCATTGCAGCGATTCACAAACTGGGAATCCAGTCAACACCGCCGCGTCGACAGAGGTACAGCCCGTCAACCCCTGACATTGCTGCAGCCGCCAGTTTGCAGCAACCGCATCACGGTTCCGACTCGACATCCGGCGGGAATGTCCCAAACAAAGCCATCAGATGCTGCACATCTGCAGGAGTGAGCTGCTTGCCGGCGTCCACTGCTTTGGACAGCATTCTAAAGTCTGAGCACCCAGTCAGCACCGTTTTTGCCGCCCTCCGTCTCTTCTGCGCCGGCTGCCAGAGCTGGCTGGTAAAGGGGGCTTGCGAAACTCACAGTCGACATAGTGACCTGCAACGTGACGTGCGAAGTATTCAAAGTCAGGAAACACCTCGCTCCCAAAGATGGATCGTCGGGCCTACTTCACCTGGCGTGGCCGTCATGTAGCACTCGCAGTCCTCCGTCTCGGACGCGTTCTTGAACGTGTGGATCGCCCCCGGGGGCACGGTCATCAGATCCCCCGCCGAGGCGGTCACCTCGCCGTCGGGCGTCACGAAGGTCATGGTCCCTACATTTACGCCACCGCCGCCGTGAGCAAACAACCACAACGCGCCGCCCATACGCCCATATGGGACGTTTAAACCCTCTTTGCTTCAGTAGTGTGAGGGGTGCCGCCAGAGAAATAAAAAAGAAGTACCTTTGGTCACGAAAAACAGCTCGTCGTGGAAGCGGTGCCAGTGCATCGGCGGCCCGCTCTGGCCGGCGGGCACCTCGAGCAGCACGCCGCTGACCCGGTTCTCGGTCAGCGAGCCGTCCTCGTACACGCGGATCGTCAGCGGGCCGATGCGCAGCGTTTCGGCCGCGTCCTTCTTGTAAAGCTTGACGGGGACGGGGCGGCGGATCGGCATTTTGGTGGTGTTGGCGGGGTTTCCTGGTGTGTCTCTCTCGGTTTCTGTAACTTGCTCGAGCCGGTGAAGAGGCCTCGATTGGCTCACGGGTTCTTGACTTCGTCGTTGTCTTTGCGTGTTGTTTCCTCGGGAAGTCGCGGCTCTCTCGGATTGCTTGCATGAGGGGAGGGGAGCCGCTTGTCTCCGGACTTAAGATCATTCCACCATCCCCATCTGGATGGAAACCAACCATGCGGATTTAATTAAACCCATCCGCCCGCCCTCCTTCAGAGAGGCCGGTGGAGAGAAGTCACGGACCTCCGAGTGCCTTGGTTGCCCGATGACGCAGGAGAGGTCGCTTCGGAGGGCTTGAACAGGGTTAGGGTTGCGACGAGACGCTGACGTGCCTGATGCCAGCATGCGGAAGGAAACCACGGGTAATTCTCCTGTCAAGTCTGGCGCTAACAAAGGTACAGAGTCTTGCGGTCTCTACATGACCTGAAACACTAATACCACAGTGCAGGTTTCTGCCTCGGCCGACTCCGTCGCCGTCTACTAGTCACTAAGGGTGTTGCGCATCAGAGAGAACCAGATGACTCAATACGGAGACAACCTGAGCTAGACTGAATGCGAACAGCAACTTCCATGGCCATTCCGGTGTCTACCTTACTTACTGGACGTAGACAACTTGTCCGCCTGGGCTTCCGTGCTGAAGGCTGCCTTCTTCTTGGTTAGCCGCAGGCCAGCGACGGCCATGAGCAGGCCCTCCAGCGCCAGGACGACGACGAGCGTAACCACGGCGCCGATGACCCCGGCCACGGGCCTCGAAACCCCGCCGTCGCCGCCGCCGTTGCCCGCGTCTCCCCCAGCGGCGCCGGCCGCGCCGGCCGCGTAGTCCGCGCACACGCCCGTGGTGTTGCCGCACGCGCGGCACCACGCGCCCGTGTCGCCGATGGCGAACTTGCCCATCTCGGAGGCGAAGGTGTCCCAGGGCAGCAGGGTCTCGCGCCGGCCGAACAGCGGGAAGGGCTGCAGGCCGGCGGCGTTGAGGCCGGCGCTGCCGTTGGAGAAGAGGAAGCGCACGGCGACGTCGGCGGCCGCGGGGCGCGCGGCCGTCGAGTTGGTCACGAGCTCGACCGCGAACGAGGACGCGTAGTCGACCATGCCGGTGAAGTCGGCGCTCACGGCCGGCAGCTGCGCGAGCCCGAAGAAGGACATGAACGTGCCGTAGGCGCCGAACTGGATGCCCAGCTTCAGGCCGCTGGCGGCCGAGGCCGTCTGGAGCGTGCTGTTCAGCGACTGCACGATCTGCGCGGCGAGCACGGCGCCCGAGACCGCGCGGATGGGCGAGCTGCTGTTGTAGGCCAGCCCCCACTCGTGCTGGTCGGCGCGCGTCTGGAGCTGGTGCAGCGTCTCAGGGGTGAGGAGCGAGGATGAGGGGATGGTGCTGTTGTGGATTGTAGCAACGTGAATCAGGTCGTAGACTGTTTATATCGTGAACATTCAATTCATGCCTTCCTTCCCCAGCGGCATCGCCTGGAAACAACAGGGTTACCTACTCGCATAGGCGTTTTTGAAGCTGGCCTGTGCCTCGGTGAAGGTGCCGTTGATGACAGGCTCGAGGCTCTTGTAGAAATCGGCCGTGCTAGCCAGCGTATCCAGGTACTCGGTGCTGGTGTAGTACTCATTGCTGCTGATCATAGCGTTCCCACACCCAGACGTGCCCTGGAGCCACACGCTGTTCTCGGAACTGGAACCACTCGCAGCGCTTGTCACGGCGTTGACGGGAATGTACTGATATCCGCCGAGGGGAGGGTTGGTGTCCGTGCCGTTGGCGAGCTTCTGCGTCGCGACGGAGCCGGCCGGCGGGTACAGGCCCTGCAGAAAGGCCTGGGCCGAGTTCTGAAGCACCGAGTCGACGGGCGCGCTCACGCTCAACTGCGACAGCACGGCTAGGTCGTGGCTGACGCCGGCGATCGGAGAGCTGGCATTTGCCCCGATGTAGCGGTTACGGTAGTAGGTACCGGAACTGAGCACCTGCTCCGTTCCCAGGGCTGTCAGCGCCGTCGGCGGCCACTCCTTGGCCGTTCGGTCACCGTGCCGATGAAAAATGTAGACGCCGAGGACCGTCTCGCCGGCCGCGGCCGGCAGCAGCGCCGCGAGAGCAAGGGCCGCCGTCAACGCCATAATGATTCTGAATATTTCGATCCCGGGATGCTCTTGGCGATATGGGGAACGACAGTTGTGGGGTGCTGATGAGCGAACACAAGGTGCTCGACAGGAATTTGAATTTTTAAGACTCACGAGCCTCCGATAACGTTGATTCTCGTCGATTGTATACTAATCCCCCACCCATTCTGCTTCGATAGTTTCCACCAAGCAACGCAGCGCAGTGCGGGGGTTCCGGCGGCCCGCCCAATGACTGGCTGGCCGGCGCAACCATGACACACAATAACGGTTGCATTCGTCCAAGCGGCCTGCGTGTGGATTTCCACGGAGTGCCAGACCTGGAAGCGTTGTGCGATGCTGTTGCGGCAGGAATGGAGATAGACTAGATAAGTAAGGCAGGTAGATAGTGCGAGATATGTCCGCATTCAACACTGTCATGCGAGATTTCTCCGGGCATTTGAGTGTTGTGTTTCATTCTCATCCCGCGGAATTCGCTCAGACGTTCGACCAGTCTTGAATCTCCACTTACCCTGCCCCGCTTCCTCCACAGCATCGCGGCCGTTAACGTCTCGGCTCTCGGCTTGCTTAGTAGGAGGTCAACAGCTTTAACGGTGGGATCGAGGACCGGTGCGGGCACAGAAACCTCCTTCCAGGGGTAGAATACTGGGCTTGTGGGTAGTCACCTAGGGATTACGTTGATGAGTTTTTGGCCATTATGGTTCTGCCAGCAGCCATTTAGAACCCATTTACGGAATACTCATTGGCATCTGGCGACTTGGGCCCGACGGTTGGGGCGTGAACTTGGAAACCGAACAACCGCCATCAGAGAGCGGCTTCAAGAAGCTCGGTAGGGCTTGCGCGTATCGGCTTAGGCGCTGAAACCGAACAACCGCCATCAGAGAGCGGCTTCAAGAAGCTCGGTAGGGCTTGCGCGTATCGGCTTAGGCGCTTCTAACAGGCTTGGAAACAATCAAAGACCCGGCGCATAGCCGGAAAGATGATGCCACTGGAGATAGCGCCCGTTGTCCGAGTACTGTGGAAGCCGGCATGCCTTTTTCCAGCGGGCGCATTCACCGTCGACATCCCTCTCCGTTATTGTAGAATCAAACTGTTTCTTGATTTACAACGGATGGAAATGTGCGAAGAAACAGGCAAGAGGCTAGCACATACAGTCCGCAAGGGTAAATCGGGCAAAAGTATTTTTTACATGGAATGTGTTTGTCTCTCAACCACGGACCACTTCATCGCGAACCCTGGGCACCGTCGGATTGCAGACTGTACATCTGAAACCGAGCTTCCATGGCGCGGGGAGAGGATTCCCAAGCATAAACGGCCGAGTGATTTTAGGTGTATCGGAACTTATCAGTGAAAGTGGGAAGCTGAGCCCGTTCGCTGAGGGAGATTTCAGGCATCCACACATGTGTTCACTTGATCAGGGCGGCAGACTGAAGGTTCCTTGCGCAGTGTATAGTCTGAAGGAAAGAAAGAGCACGGGAAAAAGTTAGAAGAGAAATTGACAGAAGAGACACCGACTAGCTCAAGGTCCCGGGCGGGTTCCTACGTATCAAACTTCCACCGCAGTCAGATCCTTATGTTGAACCATTGAGCTAAAAACCTTCGCTGCCCCATTTTTCGTTATTGGGACTTCTAGCTCAGGGCCGTATATTCTGACACCTCATAGACTGCATTTTGCAGCTTAGTACAGTTTGCAATGCCGAAGCAGCGATTTGGTCGATATCAAGCTATTCGAGCCATAGAGAACGAGGATACTACCTGTTCCAGGTGGAAGGCGTGCTTGTTCAGTGACGTCGCCATGATTAGCCAAAAACGGATCATATGAGCCGTCCTTCACTCCGTCTCTAAGACCTTCATGACACCCATACCCCGGAGTATCAACAAAGCAAATATTGCGGTCCAGCACCGCATCGCCGAGGCTCTTCCTGCGCCTCAGGTTGTACAGGTAAAATCTTAGGGCTCCATCCGCAAAACGGCTTCTGTTTTACCTGCAATATTGTCGCTGTCCCGTTGCCCGCATCCATCCTAGGTGATGGTCTTTTTCTCTTCATTTTATGTATTTACCTCACTCACGCTTGGAGCTGCGGTGCCCACTAGGCAAAGGATGAGATGATCCTTTCCTATTTTCAATGTATTTGCTATCGTCCTGTGATTGCATCCGAGTCTCGCTGGGAACTGCGCTGGGCACTGGGCAAGCTAACGTTAGCGTGGAATGTAGTATGAACTCGACACTTTCATACGACGGTGTCTTCGGAAAACAATGGAATGCCTGGAAGTTCTCACAGGCATTTTCCCTCACCAACCGGTGGTCTGGTGGTCTGAAATCTGTCTTCACTACCTTTCCGTCCATGTCTCTAGTTACCAGGCCACAGTCACCAGTATCACCTCGCATCAAACGTTAGAATACTAGGATTCCACACTGATATGCTGTCACCTTAGCGTGAAGATATGGTGTTGCACAGTACATAGCATATACGAGGCATTCGACGGTAGGGCGGTTGCCCCTTCTTCCTGGGAAGCGACTTGAGCTCATTTTGAATTTGCTATGGATTGCAACATCATAGCAACTTGGGACGGCAGTGATTTGCCATACGCAGTATTCCGTATATTAACCCTCCTTGGCATGCCACAACTGGACCAGAAGGTCTATCCTTACTATAACCGTGATAAGGCCAGGGTACACTTAATGAGTTCATAGCCAGGAAGCATGCGACTGGACCACAGCAATCAGGACCTGGGCCGCCAAGAACGTCCATCCGGCGATCTTCCAAACAACTTCGTCGGAAACCCGGCTTCAAGAGGGAATTCTCTCCGTTCTCAAAACGTTCTCATTCTGCAGCGGACAAGATACCAACAGCCATTAAGACCTCGCAGGCGCACGCGATGAGTGCCGCCGCCCCTGGCATCACTGACCATCCACCCCCGTTCGCTCCTTCTAACGTTAGGTACCTGGTAGTTTCCGTTTCGAAGTTTCTAGTTCAGCTGCTGCCTGATACATGTACATGTACCTCCAGCACGCTGGCTGCACTCAACTGCCGAGCGCGATCATCGGCCCGCCCGCGTGCTGCTACGAACCACCGTACGTTCGACGGATTCGGGGCGACAGCTGACGCTCGACTTCCTGTGTTGGCGCCGGAAGCCAGTGTCCGCGCTCTCCTGGAATATCAGGAAAATAAACAAGCCGCGGATCCCTCCAGGGGACAGAGCGTTGGCCAAGCTCTGAGGACGGTCATTTATTGAGATGACGTTGCTTTCCCCAGTGTTGCAGCCTGGCTAAAGCTCGCGGGGTAGCTCATATATCCTCGACAGGCTGTTTGGGGTCGGTTGCGCCGCTCCAACACCTCATTCGCCCGCGCCCCCAGCTTCCAGCGCGGCGGAAACGGTTGCCGCAGGATTCGACTGCTGCCACCTCCATCTCCGCCTTGTCGCTGGCTAGGTGAGCTGCGGTGCATCTGGCGATCTGTCAATCCCGAGGCTTTATCCTCGCGCATGAAGAATGAAGAAGGCGATTCCGGAGCAGTCCTGACCACGCAGTGCCACCCAGCCAGCAGGTCAATCTCGGACCGATCGATTGCTTGCAACTATTCGACCGCGGTTGTTCTGGCTGGCGCGTCGATTATTTCCCCTCGGGGTGCGGTTATGCAATATTTGCTCCCCATATTGACGTCTCATCACCTACACGGTGATTCCGCCGATCGAGCTCATTTGACTCCCCGTCGGGACAGCCGGCTCCCCCCCTTGCGCCTCCCCGAAAGTGGAGGCTCTTGCCGAGCAAGCTGAGGATCTTGGATGTGCTTTCTTCTGTTTTGCGCGACCTCAGCCTGACCAAGCTGTCGTCGCGGCAGAGCTGGAACTCGACATGCTCCGATGTACAGCCTGACGGGCTGCTAGCAACGACCGCAGCCAAGCCGCTCGTTTACACTAGCCTGACAGCCGATGTTTTAGCCGTCTTTTCTCGGCAGTGGTTTGCTTCCCGCGCGGTACCACGAGGTGTCAGTGGGTCTACCCGTAATGCGGACGAGCCGGGTGTTACCACTCGCGCCAACCACGCGGTGGCATGAAGCGGCTCGGAAGCAGAGCTCCACTTGTCTCCGGCCCTCGGCCATCCGTGCCGGCGTGGGCTGCAGCTGATCTGCTGCTTCTTTCGTTTTCCCAGATATTCTTTCCCTCTTCCACACCCCCTTCCCCCACCCAACAGTCTTCGGCCCTTCTATGCCGTGGACCGTGGCTCCGTAGGACGGCATTGGGTCCTTGGGATGGCAGCCGAGACTAGCTGCTCCCCGCAATCTGGGAGGAGATCAAGCGAGCCCCAACGCGGGTGGCCAGCTCTCGAGCTGAGGCTAGATCTTGGATATGGGGATGGTCCTTACTAGCCCCGCTGCTCTTCTCTTTTCGGTTCATGCCCATTCACGGGCTCCCCTTCTTGGATTGGGGTCCGGCCCATGGCCGAACTGCCGCAGGCACAGACTCGACCAAGTCCTTGCACCGGGCGCAGCGCTTCCCCGACTTATAGGCCTACGGATGGGGGTTGGGCCGGCGCACCAATGAGACGCAGACGGTGCCTTGCTGAAGAAATAGATTGGGGCGCAAAACCGTCCTTACAGGGAGCAATGCGCCGACGATCTATATGACTTCATTTACTCAGACCATTCTTATCTTAGCCTCGACTTCTGTAGGGCATGCACGTTCGGCTTGCAGGCCCATCTTGCCGAGGAGCGTCTCCTCCGTGCCGGGGAGGAAGCGGCATGCTCCGGACTGCGATCCCTTGAAATTCTTGAGGTGCTCCGTCTTCGACAGTAGTGGAAGAAGTCTATAAAACCTCCCATCTGCCCCCTCCCGCTCAGCAAAATAAGCCACCGGCATCATTTTTGCAGGCCTGGCCATCACAGAACCGATCGTTCCTGACTCTGTTCAAGATGCTTTCCAAGATCCTCGCGCTCGGCGCCCTCGCGGGCGCGGCTGTTGCCCAGCAGGCCGGCACGCAGACCGCCGAGAATCACCCCAAGATGTCTTGGCAGAAGTGCAGCTCCGGCGGCTCCTGCACGACCGTGCAGGGCGAGGTTGTCATCGACTCCAACTGGCGCTGGGTCCATGACAAGAATGGCTACACCAACTGCTACACGGGCAACGAGTGGAACACGACCATCTGCTCCGACGCCAAGTCGTGCGCCGCTAACTGCGCTCTGGACGGTGCCGACTACTCGGGCACTTATGGTGTCACGACCAGTGGCAATGCCCTCACCCTCAAATTTGTTACCAAGGGCTCCTACTGTAGGTGGTCGACCCGTTCGCTCTGACCCCCTGACACGAGTCGTTAACAAATAGGCTTCAGCCACCAACATCGGCTCCCGCCTGTACATGATGGCCAGCTCGACCAAGTATCAGATGTTCACGCTGCTCGGGAATGAGTTCACGTTTGATGTGGACGTCTCGAAACTTGGGTAAGTCGGGTAGGCGGTCTGCAGTGCTGGCTGGCCGGCGAAACTAACAGCGGCCAGTTGCGGTCTCAACGGCGCTCTGTACTTCGTTGCCATGGACGAGGACGGTGGCATGTCCAAGTACTCGGCCAACAAGGCTGGCGCCAAGTACGGCACTGGCTACTGCGATGCGCAATGCCCGCGCGACCTGAAGTTCATCAACGGCCAGGCGAACTCTGCTCAGTGGACTCCCTCGTCCAACGACCAGAACGCCGGTGTCGGCCAGTACGGCTCTTGCTGCGCAGAGATGGATATCTGGTACGTCCTGCCAGCCGCTTTCCTAATCACGACGGGGAGCGCCTTCTAACCAAGTGCCAGGGAGGCCAACTCTATCTCGGCGGCCGTGACTCCTCACCCCTGCGAAACAGTTGAGCAGCACCAGTGCGAGGGCGATAGCTGTGGCGGCACCTACTCCGGCGACCGCTATGGTGGCGACTGCGACCCCGACGGCTGCGACTTCAATGCCTACCGCCAGGGTGTCAAGGACTTCTACGGCCCCAGCATGACGGTCGACACGACCAAGAAGTTCACCGTGGTCACCCAGTTCATCAAGGGCAGCGATGGCGAGCTCTCTGAGATCAAGCGCTTCTACGTTCAGGACGGAAAGGTGATTGAGAACGCCAACAGCACGATCCCCAACAACCCGGGCAACAGCATCACGCCCGACTTCTGCAAGGCCCAGAAGGTGGCCTTTGGCGACCGCGACGTCTTCAACGAGAAGGGCGGCTTCCCCCAGTTCAGCAAGGCCGTCCAGACCCCGATGGTGCTGGTCATGTCGCTGTGGGACGACCACTACGCCAACATGCTCTGGCTCGACTCGACCTACCCCGTCGACGCCGACCCGAGCGAGCCCGGCAAGGCCCGCGGCACCTGCGACACCAGCTCGGGCGTGCCCAAGGACGTCGAGGCCAACCAGGCCAGCAACCAGGTCATCTACTGTGCGTCTCGCCGTCGTTGTTTGTGTCTCGAGAGTGATTTGCTGACTTCAGCCAATAGCGAACATCAAGTTCGGCCCCATCGGCTCGACCTTCAAGCAGTCGTAAGGTTGTGCGGCAGTGAAATTTGGAAGGGCGAGCGGGGAGGAGAGCGTGATAGGAGCGCACAGCGGGGGACGACGCTGCACACGTGGCGTGGGGAAGGCCATAGGCAACAAATGCATCCATCGTAGATCGTACATTTATTTTTCGTAGATATCTTCTCTTCGCCCGGCACATAGCAACCTTCAGAACGAGCGCGAGTCACTCCTCAAATCTGGTTCCAGAAACGCAAGCGAGGTTCCGTTGCCACGGGTATCATCCTGCATGCATGCGATCGCCTGCCTCGGCTTCAGACAAGCCCCGACCACAGGCCGACCCCCCTCAACCCCTGATGCCCATCCAAACACTTGCATTTCTCCTGTCGATGCCATCTCACCCATTCTCCTCCGAGACATCACACAGAAACTTACTGACTGCGGTACATCTATCGCAGCAAATTTCCTCGCGCGATGGTCCTAAAATCGTAAGGTACCTCTGGGATGAATGTCGCACAGCCTTTGAGGAATATACAGACCATCGGTCACGCATGGGAGTCCCCAAGCTACCCGTAGCAGAGCAGAGTTTCCATCTGCGTGCCGTCCATAGATGGAAGTTTGAGTGAGTGAGGGTCTTGAGCTGCCGGGAGTTCCGTTGCTCGATGTCAGGGTACAGAACCGGGGGCAGAAGCATCAGATGTTAACCTAATATGGTAAAGCGTCCTCCTGCGTTAACCCCACCTGCTTTATTCGGCAGGTCGCGTATTCCGCTTCCGTGCATTGATTGCTCCAGACGCGTTTTCTGCCTGTCGTGCCCTGCTGACTGCGCTGCTCGAGAACCTCAAAGACAAGTTGAACTACGCCCAATCTCGCGTGGAAGCAATAATTGAATTGTATCGATCTTTGCACACAGCGCAGCGTGTCGATCTCTCCGTGCTGAGCAACTGACTCGAGCCGACTCGAGCCGACTCGCACTCTCCAAGACCCCGCGATGCCGCGTCTGCTTCAACGCACCCGGCGCCCCGAGGCGGCCCCGGGACGCTCGGCCGGCGAGGATGTTCCTCTCGAGCTGCCGCCTTACGAGCCGCCCTCGTACCCCATGGACGAAAAGATCAAGCAGAAGCTGGCATCCCTGTACAGCAACCGCGAGATCGACAGCTCGAGGCGCCAGTACGAGAAGCATCTCAACAAGTCGACTGCCTTCCTGTTTGAGAGCGTTGGCAGCATCAACGACATCCTCTTTGCGCGCAAAAGATCGCTCTCCCACATGGCTGAGAAGCGTCGAGCGAGGGGCGACGAGAAGAACGAGGCCGAGGTGTCTCTCGAAGAATACGTCGCCCAGTTGGACGCAGCCATCACCGAGTTGACCGACTCATGCGAAGAGGCCACGCGTTGGCTGATTGACAGCCGTGCCGAGCTTGAGGACCAGCAGGCTGTGCTGGAAAAGGTGATGGAGGGGTTGAACGCTCAGCAAGCCCGACCGGAGCCAAAACCGCAAGAGCCCAGAACAAGGGCTTCGAGGCGGCGCGTAGTTGGCAGTGACGACGATGACGATGACGACGGCGGGGCCTCCGGGGATGCCGCAGGCGAAGAAGGTGACGACGTGGTGGATGGGGCCGAGGCCGCAGCGGATGTCCCCCCTCTGGTTGGCGTCAAGGAGCTGCTGAACGCTGCCCGCAAAGCGAAGAGGGACGAGTACGAGGCATTGAGCGCCTACCAGCGATATGCCGTACACAACGACTACATCGCGTTCAAGAAGAACTGGCACGATGCGCTGCACTCAGAAGACCAGGTCCCGCTCCCAGATCCGTCCACGTGGTTCGATGACCAGGGGCGCCCTACAAAGGGAGTGCCGCCCGACGCTCACGAAGACGACGACCTCGTGGTTGAGCGCGAGATCATCGATCTTAAGTGCCCGCTCTCGCTGCAGATGTTCAAGGAGCCCTACAGCAACCACCAGTGCAAGCACACGTTTGAGAAGGCCGCGATCATGGAGTTTATTCGAAGCAGCGGAGGCGTTGCGAAATGCCCTGTCTGCTCAAAGGTATGTGCAAGAACACGCAAGTGGTTCCGTTTCCAGTCCTCAATCCGGCCGTTAACATATGATCTAGGACCTGCGTATCAAGGACCTGTATCTCGACGAGGTTGTCCTGCGGAAGGTCAAGCGAGCAGAGCAAGCCGCCAGGCGAGGGGAGGCCGACACATCCGATATTGAGCCCGAAGAAGAAGACGTTGATTCCAGCGTGGTCATCGGGCCATCCACCCAACTCAAAAAGGAGAGAGACCGATCCCGCCGCCGAATGGAGGAGATCGACGACGATTGATGTCAAAAAAACCAACATGAAAATTGCCAGCCCATCGTTTTGCTCCCTGCCGCTGTCGCTCACCCGGTGCGCCAGGAAGTACTGATCCAATTCCCTTCGCCATCCATCATTTCTCCGCGCGCAAATTCCATGATCGTCTACCCGCGTTCTCCATGCTGGGTTTTGGTGAGATGAGCAGTCCTACGTGCCAGGGAGGGGAATTGGGCCGCACCCACCCAGAAACAGGCCGTCACCCACCGTCGCCCTCACTCCTAGTTGCCTGGCCCACAATTTCCTCTTGCGACCCGCGAATCTGTCCCGACTGCCCCTCGACCTTTTCCTGTGGAATCGGGAAATTCTGACCATTCCAAGCTTTGTATCAGCGAAATCATGGAATCCCAGCATCGAGACTTACGAGACGTTGTGGAAGCTACTGATGGACCGCGAGAAGGCCGACTGGGTACCCATACCCCGGCTGGATGAAGGTTAAGGGCACCTGGCCCGGGCCCGGCGTGTCTGAGGAGATCGTCGCCGCGTCTCTGTGGCCTTGGCGATAAATCGGCATTGAAGCGGCCGGGTAACAATTGATGTTCTGCGAACCAAATGCAGAAAGTTCGCCGCCGAACTTGTTCAAAGGAAAGGCAGGGCCATGTTCAATGGCTGGACTGGGCGAGGGCGTGACTGGGACATATGGGAAGTCGGCCTTGGCGAGGCAGAGGGGACTAGCCGCGAACGAGCACGTCAGCGGTGGGTTTCCTTGTCATCGCCAACACCGAAGTCTCACTTCCCGAGGCCCACTCTGGGCGTGGTAATGCCTGCCCCCGGGTTCAGCAGCTCGATTCGTGTCGCATCAGGTGGTGAGGCCCCTTGCGAACTGCCCTCGTCCACGTCGGAGTTCGGCTGTGGAGAGGCCCGCATGGTGCAGTCGGATGCGGACGCCCTCGTGCCGGGACTTACGGACCGCGGACGCTGACGACGCGAGTACTTGTGGATCCCCCACTTGTCGAAACGCGATCGATATGCGCGGGTGCTACGCGATATCGTCAGAAACTGGCCGAACCGGGTTCCAGCCCAACTTCAATTTCCTCTCCCGACCATCTCACCCATCCTCTGTCAGGAGCAGAGAGGGGCTGCACTTACGAAGCCCTGAACCCGTACCTCACTACCATGAACTTCCGCACCTCATGAAGGGGCTTGTTGTGGTCCTTGTACTCGGCAATGATGATTTCCCGGTACTTGTCCCATTGCTTCGTCATGGCGTGGGAGTGAAGGGTCAACAGACGTTTCGAAGAACACCAACAGCTCAAGAGAGCGAGGCTCGAGCTACCGGGTCCCCGGCTAAGCTCACGAGGCTTCTTTGATCAGGGATGGCGAGCGAACTCAGCACGCGAGGCAAGGCTGAGGGGAGGGCGAGTTGTGTTGGTGCTCCGAAGATCATAACAGAAAAACGAGCAGGGGCGAGGCCTGTTGGAGATATAGACATCACGTCACCGGGCGGGTGCGAGAAACAAGTCGCGGCAGACGAAGGAGCTCCAGAATCCTACATGACCTCACCCGATTACTACGCTCGGAACTGACTTTGACGCGTGGTGTCATGCAAACAACATTCGCGGGGTGAGGTGAGGCGACCAATAACGAGGAGCCCCATCCAACGAGGGTCTTACCCGCGCCCTTGCTGCCGGCGCGCCTGTCCTGTACAGAGACGATGGGTTCAGAGGGTTTCTCGGCGATTGCCCACGGCCCGAGTCTCCTAATCATTCGGATGGCTTGAATGCATCTCTCAGCCGGCCGCCCACCGGGCGGCTCGTATGCCAATCACGACGTGCGGAGAGAAGCCTCAAGAGGAAATAGCATCATGCAGCAAGAGCGCCCTTGCTGTGGGTTTCACGCGCCAGAACCGTGGCGGATCCTAGTCCCGCGTGCTCGAGCGAGGCTGGGCGAGGCTCGCAGGACAACAGGTAGACTCGACTCCCTTTCACTGCAGCGTGCATGAGATAGGAAATCTAGCTTGCATCTGGACGTGCCCGCGACGCCTTATTTACCATCTTCCCGCGTCACAGCTCCGAAAGCGGTTGGCCAGCAGCGAGCCACGCGCGCGCCCCAGACGCAAGACGAGCTTCCCCTCTCAGCCTCATCCAGACGCCCTGCTCTCTCCCGATTGGCTCTCTCGACTCTGCTACCCACCCTCTTCGGCAGCCCTGGTTTTCTGGACTCGTTGAAACGCTTCGCCGGCTGCAATCCTGCGCGGTATGGACCCCGCTTTGCACAGTCACACAAGGCTGCCCGGGCGGTCCTGTAAGCTGAGCCAACCGGTGTGATCCGCGGCCGATGGCTTCGTTCCGGCGGCAGGCAGAGCTGAATGGCTCGCTCGCTGGCAGCGGCTTGGCTCACCGAGTATAGGATGTTGCTAATTTTCCGATGCGATGGCTCTATCATGTGGCTTTGTGTTTCACAACCTCTCCTCGTGGCTGACTTTCCCCATCCCCATATGCCCCGGGCGGCAGATGCGGTTGCGGCGCGCCGGTTGTCGTGCCAAGCTGGGGGCTTGTTTTTCTTTGTTCACCGGCTACGCCTTGTCAACCGTTTAGTTAATATTGATCGATCCTGGTCGCCGTCGCTTGGACTCTGTCACATCTCGCCGACTGCTCGGGTTTCATCGAGCGTTGCTGCTCGGCCGCTGTGCGTTTGCCCCTTGTCATCTTTCACCTCCGTCACCGCGCCTGCCGCGCGATGCGATGCTGCCGCCGTTGAAATACAGCCGGTATGTAGGTACCTAGGTATGTACGGGGGTCAAGTAGTTTTTGACATCCATCAACATGCTTCCGTTTCAGCAGGCGCGCCACGCCACGCGATGTTCTCGAGTCCAGTTCCCTTGCCGGCGCCCGGTGTTGGAACATGCACTCGCACCCGAGCTCGGTTATGCGAGGTGATGCGCCCAGGTTCCGACTGCTTGGGCTGTCCTCAGTTTACCCGAGGCAGCGACCTTGACTTCGACCCCTTTTCGACCCCAGGGCAAGTGTCCTTCCTTCTGAGGCGGAAGGACTGAATGGTCTGCCGTGACAACCGGAACACAGACAGAAGTTCCAGAAGGAATTGAACCCGCCATTTGGTCCCAGGGACTACGTGGTATACCTCCTTCTTCTCCGTAACCGCCGTCTAAACCGTGAACTCCCGGTGGCTTGAACCGCATCACATCAGCTCCTCGGTGTCACTACCTAGCTACCGGTCAAGGATCTTGCGTAGGTAAGCGGGCGCCACAGGAGGCGCCCAATCCAGATATGTCTTACAGACGGCGGTTGGCAGCGAGTGCCTTTTGTTAGCCCGTCCATGTTACTTGCTGGGGAAGAGGGCAGATCACTCTTTCCAGAACTAGAGTCGCCCAAGAAAAGTCTACTGGGGCGTCCTGAATTCAGCTTGAAACCTCAGGGGAATTCCAAAACTCACAACAAGAGTTTACTAAAGATAACGGGTATTATTGCTATATATTTAAGAGGATGCGAGTAAGCGGATGCTGAACTACCTCCAAGGGTATCGGCTCCAACTCCTGGCCCTACTTGCCTGACATTAAACAAAGGGGGGTATGAACTGAACAGAGCAGTCCAACGATAACCAACCCACTTCCCCGCCCCCAACCGACAACTGTATCCAACCGCCGGCGCGCAGCCAAGCCAAGCGTAATCAACAACCCCCTCCCGCCCCCCTCCCTCTGGTGGTAACACCCAACCTACACCTTCCCCTCCTTCCCGGCCGCGGCCGCACCACCATTCACCGCCGTCGGCGTCCCCGCAACAGCCACCGGACTAGCCACCGTCTCGCCGCCGGTGATGCCCGTCTCCTGCGGCGGGACAGCCACGACCGGCCGGGGCTTCTCCCCCTTCTCCTTGTCTGCCGCGGCAGCCGCATCGACCGGACTCGCCGCCTCGCTGCCCAGGCTCGCGCTCGGCGAGGACGCCGCGGCGGCGCCGGCCGCGCGGCGGATGACGTCGAACCACTTCTGGGCCTCGGCGGGCGAGTGGGCCTTGAAGGCGAGCTCGGCGGTGCCGGCGAGCTTGGCGCCGACGTGGGCGGACCGGTCCTTGCCCTTGACGCTGAACTTGTCGCCGTGCGGGGCGCCGACGACGGCGTCGGGCAGGTAGATGCTCAGCTCCGGGACGGGGTCGCGGCGCAGGTTGTCGTCGTCGCGGAACTCGTGCAGGAACTTGGACGGCGTCACGACGTAGTAGCCCGTCTGGTAGCCCCACGAGAGCTTGTTGCGGCTCTTGCGCTCGAGCGAGCCCTCGATCAGCGGCTTGGTCGACGGGTGGGACATGTTGGGGAAGGTGACGGCGTCGACGGTGCGCGGCGGCTGCGACGGGTTGGCGAGGCTGTCGCCGCACCGGCGCACGAAGGCCTTCCACTCGAAGTCGGGCGGGATGCGCTGGGCGGCGCCGAGCATGTCGGCGTGCAGCGCCTGCACCTTCAGGGCCTGCCCGCCGGTGAAGGAGTTGAAGGTCTCCATGGCCTGCTGGATCACCTGGACGATGTGGCGCTCGAAGGCCTCGAAGTTGGTCTGCACGGCGACGAGGTCGTTGTGCTGGTTGTTCTCCTCGATGATCTGCTTGTTGAGCCGGTGGATAACGCCGCGCGCGAGGACGTAGGGGTCTTCGGCGGGCGAGGCCTTGCCGCCGGTGGCCTCGAACGAGGCGGCGTGCTGGCCAAGCAGCTCGATGTGCTTCTGGGTCGTGTTGCGCGCCTTCTCGACCTCCTTGGCGGCCTTCTCGGCACCGTTGGCTAGTTCCTTGGCCTTGTGCTTGATCTCCTTATGCAAGCGTTCGATGACCGGAATCGCCGAGCCCCTGATGTTCTTTTCCGTCTCGAGGTTGGTGTTGATGAGCGCCTGCGTGTTGACTCGCATGTTCTCAAAGAAGCCGGCCACGCCGCCGAGGCTCTGGTCGAAGTGCTCCCCCTCCCTAAGGGGCTTCGAGATGGTCTGGGAGGCATGTATGCGTCAGGACACACTAACAGCCCGGGAGAGCTGAGGAGGAGAAAAGAGAGAAAGAAAAAAAAGGAGATACCTTCAACACCTTCTCATACTCCTTCGCCTGCGCCTTATGGATCTTCTCGACGGCCCCCATGTACTCCTCGAGGTAGACGACGGCATGCTTCCACGCCTGCAGCCGCTGCGCGAGCAGGCCGGCGGTCTGCGGCAGGTCAGATACATTGTATATGCTCGGTATCACACAGACGCGCTGTCGCTCGTCAGCATGGCGTCTGCAAACGTACGGTGTTCGGGTCCGTGTCGGGCACGGCCTCGTCGCTGGCGATGCTCGACAGCGTCTCCTGTCTGGGCGGTGCGGCAGCCTGGCTGGTCGCTGCCATGTCGGCGGAGTTCCGTTTGTCTCGGCGGATGCTGGCAAATCGCTTCATGGTGTAAGAACAAGATGCGCCTTCCAAAAGATCTATCTCACTGGGTCGCTTTGCGGTGTCTGGAGGTCTGGACAATAGACAATACCTAGGTAGCTAGCTGGCTGGAAGCTTTGGTCCGGAAATCAGATGCTTCTCCAAAGGTTCGGACGACAAGAGCGCCCAACTAACGTTAAGCAATCGCTGGCCGGCCAATGCTCGCAAGCAATGAGGTCATGGACGATCATGCGGGAACCCTCCAAAACGAGTCCCAAAAAGCAGGTTGGGCAGCAGGCCAGCCCGATAGCTTAAGCTTAAGTATATGTGGTTGGTAGCTACACTTCCTCAAGGTACGGGAGTGTTTAGGACGGTGGAGAAAGAGAGCGTCTGTGCGAGCGCCGCTGGCGTCGGCAGCTTGGCCCCTCTCGCCGTGGATCCACTGAAGAAATGAAGAATTGGTGCCAAGACGAACCCGCTGCATATTTCCGCTACCTCCACAATCCCTGCGACGATCTGCGCTAGACGGCATCACGCCATGACGTAATTAGCTCGAAGATAACTAACCCTTGTCCAGCTGCCGGCGGTGTGGCTTTGGATAGTGGCACCAGAGCCTCTGTTCGAGACATTCGAGTCTCTTCTTCGTCCCTCTTGTTGGAAGTGTTGCAAAGTGATTTAAAGAAAATGCCGGCACTAATTTTGTATGAGCACAGGACTTGGGATCAAACATTCGCACGGGGCGACTTAAGTCAAAACGCTCCTCAGGGTTCTTGCATGTAATGACGTCGATGGCTATCTCGTGAGCAAGGGGGTGGGGAGGGGAAGGTGTGTAAACTCATGTAAACTGTGTAACTTTTCTCACCATTCAACTTACGCAAATTGCGGCCGTGTTGATGTTCCAGTGATCTGCCTTGGATCTCGCCTCGGGTCTCGCGCACAGCTCGCGATGTTCTCAGCAATAAGAAAATGGTGTAGGGTAGTTATCTCCTGTGCGCTTGGTCCCTGCATGTGATGTACGCCAATGCACTCAAACGGCCGGAGTGTAACACACCCGATCATATACTGTCTAGAAGGAACAGCAAATGCTGAAGTCTCTATTTAGGATTACCGGCCGGATCGTTAGTTAGGTAGGTGATAGGGTATCAGGAAATAGAGGAAACCAAGGAAAAAAAAAAAAAAAAAAAAAAAACCGCCGAAGCCTCCCCAGCCGTCATTCAACTAGTCCTTTCCGATGAATGCCACCCTTTCCCCCAGGTACCGTAGTTTATTGCCCCTTCCCAAAAAATCCAAAGAGACCACCATCCCCGAGAAACGCCGTTCAAGCCATGCGATGCAACAGAAAAGAAATAGAACGCGGTACACTTATACAGGATTATGCACGCGCCGCGGCACAGTGTGCGGACACCGGTGGCTCCTTGCGACCAGCCGGCCGAGCCCCATACTACCCACTGCGTGCCTGCAGCAAGTGGACCCGGCGGGCCTCGTCCCCCTCTCCCCAAATGTGCAGGACATTCGAGAGGGAGAGATTCGCAGAGAACTGTCGCCTGTGAGGCCGGCGGCTTTGCGTCGGCGGTGGCTGGCTGGGTTCTCTCGAAACCGGAGCAGAGGCGGAGGCGGAAGCAGTAATGGGAGCAGGGGCGAGAGCCGGTGCCGTATCCGGAGCCGGCGCGGGCTCGTGACTTGACGCCGGGAGCGTCTCGTGTACCGCTGCCGTGATGGTGTCCAGGCTGTCGCCCGGCGGCGGCACAATCACGCTAAGCCGAGGCGACCCAGGTCGTGAGCTGGGCGTACTCAGGGCCGTCTCGTAGTCTGGGAGGTCGAACATGTCCGTGGCCAACGGCCGGACCGGTGTCTTCACGGCCGTTTGGTAGCTGGGCACTCGGGACAGCTCCGAGATCTGCGGAAAGTCGACGTGCTCGGGCGGCGTGCTGGATCCCGACGGCCCGTCGCCGCTATTTTGCCGCGTAAGCGGCGCCGAAGGCGGGGGTGAGATGCGAGTTTCATCACCGGCGTGCGCCGCGTTGCTTGTGCCTGTCCTGGGCAAGGTTCCCGCTGCCGAGAGATTGGAGTTCCACGAGGCGTTCCTATGCCGCTCCTCCAACGACATGCTGTGCAACCTATGCGCAAGCAGGTCCGGATGGACGGAGGCGCCCTGCACCAAAGCCGGGAGGTTGTCGGTCGAGCCCGCCCTCGAGTGGCCGAGCAACGGGCTGCTCACCCCTGACCGGCCACCGATGGGCGAGTGGAGGTTGATGAGGTCGATATCCTCATAGAGCTGGTCCAGCCGATGGTCATTGTAACTCGGCGGCGCCATGGTAGCCGCCTCTCTCGACGCTCCATTGGGCAGTAGGCGGACGAGGTTGCCCTCCTCGTCTAGCGGCATGTTTGGCGAGATGAAAATCGTCACGGGCAGCGTCGCGCGCAGCTCTGAAACGTGGCCGTCAGGGTTATTGAGTGCCACCACTATCTTCAGCTTGTGCCGGATCTTGATCCCCTGGGTGTTCACGTCCTGGAGACACTGGCTCAGCTTCTTAGGCAGGTCCAGCGACGTGTCCACCACCCAGCCCTCTGGGCCGTTATCGCCGTCGATGATGTCTCGCCAATGTTCCTCTCTGCTCACGGAAAGGGTCCACATGTCGATTTCCCTCTCCTTCTTGTGTTCCCTGATGGAGTGACCCGTCTGTGAAGTGAGGATGATGTCGTGGACCTCGAGCAGTTTGATCGTGATGTCGCCGAGCTCGAGGCCCTTCAAGAGCGGGGTAAATCTCATCTCGACCGGGATGGAGCTGCCGAAGACGATCGCCTTCTGCGGCACGACAATCGAGTACTCGATCTTGTTGGGCCATATGTTCTCAATGCTCATGGCATGGAGGAACTCGAGCGCCGATGCATCGAGAGTTCGAATGACACGCAACTGTTTGTAAGCGTGTATGTCGTGCAGGAGCTTGCCCCGCGCTATCGTCGCCTTCAGCTTGTACATGATGCTCGCCTCGCGCATCCCCTCAACGCTCTCGGTGGTGTCGCCCCCCAGCAATAACTCGAACGGCCATTCGTAGTTTCCCGGCGGCAACGTGGTGCCCTTTGTCTGCTGACGAGAGCCGTCCCCTGCTGGGTCTGGCGCTCCGATCCCTACGAATGGCGGCCATCGGTGCTCCAGAATCTGCAACGCCTTGTCGACTTTGTGGGTGGAAATGCCAGTGGCCGTCACCTTGGCATCGGTCCAGCTGGACAAGAGTCAGCGCTCTCGATCGGTATGACCCTCCGGCACATTACGTTTGGGACGTACGTATAGTGAACAGTGCCTGTTAGCTTGAGGTGGATGTTTTCGAGTCTAAGCGGCGCCGACAGACAAAGGACGACTGTGCCCTTGAGAAGCTGGCCCGCGGCTTCGTGTTCGTTGCCCCGGAAAACGATGAAGTCGTTCTCGAGCCTGTTGACGGTGGGTATTCAGTTAGGCACCTAGGCTGAGATCGGCATTGAGCGGCATATGCAGGCAGACACCCATGCTAAAGCCAAAAATTAAAAAAACTTACCGGATCTCGAAGAGCGTGTAGCGCCCAGACACCGGGGTGAAAGGGTTGAACGACGGCATGGTCTACGAGAGGTAGCACTCTGGAGGTTTCCGGAGTGGTATGACGGTAGGAGAAAGGAAAAGGGCCCGCGCGGGACCTAGAAATACTGACTCATAAGTAGGGAATAGGTGGTTAGGAGGCTGTCAGGGTGGGATGGTGGGAAGGGAAGAGGGACAGTGAAAAACGGAAAACTGGGTGTTCCAAGATACGGGAACCGTCAAGGTGGCGCGGCGTGCAGGGCAGGGTACCCACGGCAAGCGAGGCCCAGCTCATGCAGGCCTGCCGCGGTTGCCCAAATCGGATGACAGGGCTGTGGCCGGCATTAGTGAACACTACGAGACGTGCCCCATTTATAGCGGAAGACCCGGTACCTCCGAGCAACGGCCATGCACGGAGGTAAGCCGGGCGGTCCAGAGCAACGCTTTGACTGGCCCGAGGCTGCGTACTGGTTCCCGGCAGGCAGCGGACAGCAAAGTCTTACTCCTTAAGTTATAGCATGGAATCCGGCCACAACCGGAGGGAAATCAGGTGCCTTATGTGCATCCCCGTCCTTACCACCGAGAACGCCCGAGAATCGTGTTATGTACTTCTGTACACAGTATGTATGTACATGGTACCTAGCAGTGCACAGTCGGCACAAGGGACGTCGCAACATTCCATATCCGTGATAGAGAAAGCGGGGGCCAAAGGGCGGGAAAAGAGAAACGTGGAGGGGAAAAAAATCACAAGTGAAGAAGGGAAAAAAAAGGTCCGTTGCCTCCACCAGAAGAAGGAAGGTTTTGCTGGTTGGGTCGATGGCGCGAGCGTGGGGGTGTGAGACTTAAAACTCGCTGCCGTTCTCCCACAGGGCTGTGGTGATGTTTGCGCCTCTGATTGGCCAATTCGCTTCCAGTCCACTGATATCAAGCCCAACGGACCAGGGCTGTCCAAGACGCCGCAGTCCGGCGCAGCATGGCAGCATTGCCTGCTCTTGCGTTTCAGCCCCGATCAATACGCGCCCGTTATCTCACAACTCCACTTGGAGGCATGCTTGGTTCAGGTGCTTGGACTGGTCCAGCACCTACGGCCTCGGAGTTGGAATAACCAAAGGTTGTGCCCCACCTTCCTTATACAGTACGCCGTTGGATCCTCCTTCCAGAACACAAGGGTTGGACTCAACTGCCCCGCTGATGATGGACCAAAGTGACAACGGAAAGCACATTGAGACCTGGACCATCTCACAGTAGCCGAAACTCCACCAGTCTTGCGCAACAGTCGGAGAGGAGCCATGCAGCCGTTGCATCCCCGGTTGAGCCTCGTCCGACCAGACACATCGGCTTGGCAGGGTGATCGCCAGCAGATGCCGAGTTCCTGCCGTCTGTGATCTGCCCGGGAAGCGATCTTTCCCGATATTCGCCACTGCTTGCTGGCCATCAAGTGGATAACGTTAACGTGTAACACAACTGTTCCCAGGTCGCCAGTGCTGGCTTCCGGGTAGTCTAGATACCACTACCGTGCGTGCCATGTGGTGCAGTGTTTATACGGTACCTGACGTCGGGAAATCCGCCGATAACACACATCACCGCTCCGAAGTTCGGATGCCTCTTCCCCGATCTGATTGGCTCGTCTCCTTACCTCCCAAGGGCATTAAACACGAATGATATCACCAAAGAAAATCCCTCTGAGTCTCCACCACCAGCGATGAGTCGAGATTCCAACAAGGATTTAACCTAGATAGCGCGATTGGCGATTGGATGATAACCATCGCACTGCGCCATCTTCCTTGGGAAATCAGGTACTATAGGTACGGCAGTTGTGTTAAACGTCCGAGAATATTTTACATACCTTACCTTAACTACCAATAAAAGTTAGGGCACACTCCCGAGCGGAAGCATCTGGACCCTGTGCAACGTTATTTCCGCAGCACGTGCTGAGATGTGACGAACCGGTTTCGCCGATCACCGAGCTTCAAAATCAGGCCAATATCAACCTCAGTTAAGATGTACACTATGCACAAAAAACGGATCCTTTCGTGCCAGCCCACTTCTCGGAAGGCTTCCGGCCGCCACCTACGTTGCATGATCGGGCCTGGTGCAACCAATCCTTCGACATGATTGCGGGTACAAGGCCCTGTGCCTTCATTCAGATTGAAGTGGACAACTGGTCCGAAACGAAGCAAACCCTTCGGGATGTCTGATAACACTACCTAGGGTATAACCGAGCATGACAACAGCTAACACATGTGCCCCAGCGAACCTCGGTCGGCGTAGCTGTGCAAGGTAGATGATTCAACCTCGGGCAGAATTGCCTCGGATCCCGATGTTCAATGGACGTGGTGTTCCAAGGACACCCGCCTGCAGGCGACGTACCACATGTGCATGATCGCACGAAAGGGGCGGACGATGTGAGACAACGACCAGGGGTCTCCATGAGCCGCCTGCAACCACCCATCAGCACCTCGACGAGCCCACCGCTTAATAACTTCCCACCCTTCCCAGCCTACCGTCACCTGCAGCGACGTCATGCCGCGACAACGACTGGCCAGACTTCACATTCCCATCACGTCATGCCATGAACCGAGCTCCGTCGTGGAACTCGATGTCTCGGCAAGGAGGCCCTTCCAACCATACCTTCCAACAATAACTCAGGTACCTAGGTATGTTCATGAGGCCGAGGTCCAAAACAGGTTCGGCCGCGTAAGGGAGGTAGTGTACCCGCGAGGTTGGCAATTCATTCGACTTGTGAAATTCGCACACACAGCCATGTCTCGGGAATGTGGGTTTCGTGCCGAAACCGTGCCTCTGAAGAGCCAATACTGCCAGATACAGTCTCTTTCCAACCCCCCCCCCCCCCCCCCCCCAAACAAACACCCAACAGAATTTCTCCTTGAACCCAACGTGAATCTGGCCGAAAACCTCGTGCCTCGAAACCATCATTGGCCTGATCCAAATCCAACATTGCGCTATCCGTTACAACATAAGTACCGGGTGGGTCTGAGGAAGAACAAAGAGCCTAAGGTGGTCATCGCACTCCGTTGTCATCTGATCCGATCTCTTTCGGCTCATACACCGCTTCTTTGCTTGCATCGGTACATACCAGGGGAACAACCATGACCCGGACCGGTACATTCAAGACGTGATGCTTGAGCCACCGTTCGAATGATTGGGAGACACAGGAAGGGGAGACCTCAAGGACCATCGAGTCCCCCGGACCGTGAGTCGGGTTCGACAAGGCAGTGAACGATACTTGATATACATATTGACAATACACTACTACTAACGGAATGAATAACATCCCCCTCTCCGGTGTGCCGGCTTCCATCGCACGCAAACAGCCCAACCAACGCCCAGGATCCACCCCACGGGATGCGAGTAACGCACAACTCCCACGCAACCGACCACGCAACTGCCTGGCCTCTCCAGACGGACCAACTCCCTCAGCTCTTCCGCTTCTCCTCCAACTGCGGCGACAGCTCCGAAGGCCGGTTCCACGTCCGGATATGCCCTGTAAAGCCGCGTTAGCCCGCACCCGCTCAAGCGCTCCGGACAGTAACAGCGGCCGCTCCTCACCAGTCTTGCAGCTCGTCAAAATCGCATCCGGCGTAAAATCCAGCCAGCAAAGCGGGTCATTATCCACCGTTTTGCTCTGCTCTCCGTGTTAGCCAGCCGTTCCAGCCCCCGTCTTCCAGGGCTTCCAAATTTGCGCTGCGGCATGAGGTGACCCACCAGAACAGGCGGCAACGTCGCCGTGGTCGCCCTGGGCTCCACCGGGTGCGGCAGCACCTTCTCCTTGTCCCCGTCCGCCGGCGCCGCCGAGAGGCCCGAGTCGGACCGCACCCGGCCCGAGCCGCTGGTTCCCGCCGTGCCGGATGTCTCGGCGCGCTGCAGCGGCGCGTGGCCGGGCCGCGACGAGATGGAGCCCCGCTGTCGGACGGAGGCCTGTTTAGGGGTCAGCTCTGAATCAGCATTCCCTTTGAGTCTTCTTCCCAAAAAGGAAGGAAAAGAACGAGTAAAAGAGACCCAAAAACAAAACAGAAAAGAAAGCAGCGCAACATACCGCCCTCGGCCGGTGCAGCATGCCGACGCTGAAATCCCACAGGCAGATCCTGCGGTCCTCGCCGACGCTGCCGAACCGGTAGTTGCGGTCGTCGCAGCGCCAGCGGTCGAACGCCACCGACGTGACCCACGAGTGGTGGCCCTGGCAGCGCGCGATGAGCGCGGGGCTCTCGGACGGGCACCAGATGGAGATGAGGTCGTCCTGGCCGCCCGTGACGACGTACTTGCCGTCGGGCGACCAGCAGACGCACGTCAGGCCGCCGTAGTAGCTGTAGAAGAGGTCGAGGAGCCTGGGGGGGAAAGCAGCGGGTTAGTAAGTAAGTAAGTGAAGGGGTTGGTGAGAAGATTGTGTGTACGTACTGTTCTTCGAGATAATCGATTATCCTCAGCGTGCCGTCCTCGGAGACGACGGCGAGATGGCGGTTGTCGGGGGAGAAGGCAAAGGCGTTTATGCGATGGTTGGACAGCTTCCACACCGCTATCGGGTTCGTCTTCTGGTTCTTGGAGTGCACCGATTTGCGGACATGTATTTGCGACGAGTAGTTGACCCTGCCGGTGCCGTTGATCTCGCCACTCACACGGGTGCCTCCCTCCTCTTGTGGTGAGAAGATCGCGTCCTCCTTCTCCTTGTCGTAGACTACAAGGGTGCCATCCATGTGTGCCGCAAGGAAGAGGTTTTCTGAGCCTGGTATCCACCTGATCTCAGATACTGGTGTCCCGTTGATGATACCCTGCGGTGGTGAGTTGTGCGAATCAAATAAGGTGGACTGCAGAACCTACATTCTTGTTGAGCCGGGTGTATCGCTGTGTGAAGGGCTCCCACCAGATGATTTCGCCGGTTGAGAACCCCATGACCAGGTCAATGTGGGTTGAGCTCTTAGTAACCTTGTTCACGTCATGGCACAAGCAGTGAGCCTTTGTAAACAGGATCTTGGTCAAGTACTCGGCCTGGCGGCAGTCAGCATGAGCCCACCCACCACGCTAGCTGCCGCTTCCCTTCACCTTTTGCGGGGATGAGAGATCAAGCCACTGAAAGGCTCGGTTAACATTGGCAAAGGCGAACAGCCCGTCTCGTGGCCGGTCCTGCAGCCGCTTCGCAATCTGCTCGTGGTTGATCACCCTGGAAATGAAGGAAGAATTGCTCTTAGATATGTTGTTCTTGGGCTTGCGCCGCTTGCCTGCATCCTTCTGGGCTGCCGGCGCAAGGAGGGTGTTGCCCTCGCCAAATGCTGGCGCATTCGGCGTAAAGAAAAGGGCGTCGGTCGAGTTGATGCGCCCAGCATCGCTGCTGCTCTCGCGCACATCGGTCGACGATTGGCTCTCCTCCGGGTGCTCCTGTATGCTCCCCTGAGCCCCGTCTGACCGCGAGATTGTCCGGTAGACGGCGGGCGACACCGGACTGACATCCAGATTGAGCAGCGAAAGCCGCGTTCCTGTGGTGGCTGGCTGGGGGGTCGTCGCGAGCGGATTCGGATTCACAATCGGGGCCTCGGATGGGTGCGGTGGGGGAGTCGCCAGATGCAGGTCCTCCTTGAGCACGTACAACCCTTGGGAGAATCAATCAGTACGGGTGCGTCCAGGGGGTGCCCGACACCGGGGCCCTTTGCAATGGTTGCGGGAGTCGAAACTTGCCTTCACCGACCAAGAACTGGTACTCGGGCCCCGAGGGGTTGGTGAGGACGTTGTTCGTCTCGATCATGGGTATGGGCTGGCCGGTCGCAAGGCCATTGTATCCTTGCTGGGATGGGTATCGAGGCGGGGGTGGAAGCACGCTGCGAAGAAGCCATCAGCCATTGTGCCGCGCTGCCGTTATTTCATTTCATCTTGGTTTCCACTCATACAACATGGTGGCTGCTTAGCTGGCCGGGGTGAAGCCAGGGTGACGCGGCGGCTTGCCAAGGACGTAATAGTGGCCAGCGGCGTGCAGATATGAAGCAGGTGGGCTCCCAGGGTCTTCGGGGATGGCAGGGCTGGACAGGGAGGACCGAGACGGCAGCGAGGTGGGAGATAACCGATAATCGACGAGGCTCCCGATACTGGACACCGTTTGATGTTCGTCCGAAGAAGACGTTGCAGCGCTAAGACGAACCCAAGCATCCCAGGAGAGCGGCAACAGGGGTGCCATCGTCGGCCCATCCTGGGATCGACGGAACGGCGGCAGGATAGGGTCCCCACGGTGTGGGGTAACTAAGCGACTCTCCATTGACAGTGTGGCACGGGAAGGAATCATTTCGTTCACGAACGCCTTAAAAGGGGTTTCTATCTAGTCGGTATATGCGTCTTTGGCCGGATGATTCCGACTCCAGCTGTATGTAGTAAGGAAATAGTAGACTGACTGAGATTCGTAGGGGCCCAAAGGAGCTGGGTTCAAAGTCTGGAGCAAGTTGTGTTTACAGCATTGAGATCACCAAGGGACCTTCCAGTGCGACCTTGTACCCACATGTACAGTACTCCGTCGAATGTACGATATGTGATACAGTGCGACAAGACCGCTTGAGTCCAACACATCAGGCAACCAGCCGGGTACTCCTGTCCAACGCCTCAGTGACGTTCGCACAGGCAAGGCGAGCATCGCAATGTCCCGTATCACATCCGCAAATAAAACTGCCCGGACCGAAGTGCAAGTTTCTGGACCGACCTGGCCTGGAAAGAGCGCGGGAGTGTGACACAGTAATCCGTACATTGCAACTGGTGGATGAGTGTGGGGGACGGTCTGCAACAGTGTGTGGAAAGGACGTCAACATGCGGGGCCTGAATGGGAGCTAATCCCGGAAAGGACCGCTAACGTTTGCTGGCGCCGCCTGAGCTCGAACACCGAAGCCCATCAGCTGTCAAAAAGCTGTCAAAAAGCCATCCATGGTCTGACGCAGCGCCATTTTGGCCATTGATCAAGGCAAATACCGCCTTCCCTCCCCCGGCCAAAATACGGCGGATACTCGATGGCCATGGAATTGCTCTAAGACCACGGCAGCGTGTGGATGCGGAGATTGATACCTGGCCGCAAAAATGACCACCGGTAGGTGCCGCATTGCCCGATCTCTCTCCGCACCTGCAGCTGAGAAGCCGAGAGAGCTGGTTTACCTGACTGCCCGCAGTAGTCCGGATCTGCGTCTGCGGCGACGAGGGGACCGGCAAGTCCAGCCTGATCGCCTCGCTCGTGAAGGACACTTTCGTCGCCAACAAGATCCAGTCGGTGCTTCCCCAGGTTACCCTGCCGCCGACCATCGGCACCCCGGAAAATGTCACCACCACCATCGTCGACACGTCGGCCCGCCCTCAAGACCGCACAACGCTGCGCAAGGAGATACGAAAGTGCAACGTCATCTTGCTGGTCTACGCGGACCACTACAGCTATGAACGCGTCGCCCTCTTCTGGATGCCCTATTTCCGCTCCCTCGGGGTCAACGTCCCCGTCGTGCTGTGTGCAAACAAATCGGACCTCGCCGGCTCCGGGTCCACGCCGCAAGTGTTCGACGAAGAGATGCTGCCCGTCATGGCCGAGTTCAGGGAGATCGATTCGTGCATCCGCACGAGCGCCAAGGAGCAGCACAACGTCATCGAGGTCTTCTACCTCTGTCAGAAGGCCGTCACCCACCCCATCGCACCGCTGTACGACCACAAGGAGTGCCAGCTGAAGCCCGCGTGCGTGGCTGCGTTAAAGAGGGTGTTCTACCTGTGCGACAAGGACCAGGACGGCTATCTGAACGACGAGGAGATGCACGAGTTTCAGGAAAAGTCGTTCGAGAAACCTCTGCTGCCGGAGGAGCTCAACAACATCAAGTTGACTGTCAGCAAAGCTGTGCCGACATCCAGCATAGAGAAGGGCCTTGACGTCCATGGGTTTCTGTACCTGAACAAGCTGTATGCGGAGAAAGGGCGCCACGAGACGATATGGTTCATTCTGAGGAAGCATCACTACACCGACAGTCTGAGCCTGGAAGACAGCTTCCTCCATCCTCGTTTTGATGTCCCAGACTACGCCTCAGCTGAACTCAGCCCGGCAGGGTACCGCTTCTTCATGGATCTTTTCTTGACGTTCGACAAGGATAACGACGGCGGCCTCAACGACCAGGAATTGGCGGCTCTCTTCGCCCCAACGCCAGGGCTGCCACAGTCTTGGTTGGAAACGTCGTTCCCCTCATCCACCGTCCGGAACGAGGCTGGCCACATCACGCTGCAGGGCTGGCTGGCGCAGTGGAGCATGACGACCTTTCTGGAACCCAAGACCACGCTCGAATACCTCGCTTACCTGGGCTTCGAGGGGCCGAACGCTCGCGACTTGACGACCGCTGCGCTGAAGGTAACCAAGCCGCGGAAGCGGAGGCGGAGGCCCGGCCGCGTCGAACGGAACGTCGTCCTCTGCTACATTGTCGGCTCGGCCGGGGCGGGAAAATCCTCGCTGCTCGACGCCTTCCTCAACCGGCCCTTCGATGGGCTCTACCACCCAACCATCAAACCCCGGCGCGCCGTCAACAGCGTCGAGCTGCCCGGCGGCAAGCAGTGCTACCTGATCCTCGAAGAGCTTGGCGAGCTGGAGCCCGCCATCCTAGAGAACCAGGCAAAGCTCGACGCGTGCGACCTGATTTGCTACGCGTACGACTCGTCCGAGCCGGACTCGTTCTCGCACATCGTCGACCTGCGCAAGCGCTACCCGCAGCTCGACGAGCTGCCGGCCATCTACACGGCGCTCAAGGCCGACCGCGACAAGACGACGCAGCGCAGCGAGCTGCAGCCCGACGCCTACACCGCCGCCCTCAACATGGCCGCCCCGCTGCACGTCAGCGTCACCTGGAACAGCATCAGCGAGCTGTTCGTCGCCCTCGCCGAGGCCGCCACCAACCCGAGCACTGCCTTCCCCAAGTCGGAGGAGCCGCCCGACCGGACGAGCCTGTACATGGCCCTCGCGGCCACCTCGTGCGCCGCCCTGGCCGCCTTTATGATTTGGAGGCGGTCGACCAACTCCGTGTAGGGCACAGAGCCGAGATGAGTGCCTGTTGTTGTGGATCTGGGGTGGAGGAGTTATTTATGCTGGGGGTGAGAGGCGCAGGAGCTGGAACGCGCGAGGGAGGATCAATCAGCATGGGTGCATTCGACGGAGTCTTTTTCTTTCTGGGGGCGCAGGGTTGGGCGGATGGATGGCCATGATCTCACCGATGTTGGATTCCATCTTCTTCTGGCTTGTTGATCGCGAGCCATAGCCCCTACTTGCGCCGTTGGTTGGCAAGGAAAGGAACATGATACCCCACGCTCCTCAATCATACAAGGAAACCTTTAATAGGTGTAGCTTTAGTGTTTAATTCTCGACTGTAATCATGGTTGTCTGCCTGCGCACCATGACGCAGACAGTTCAAATCTTATGGGCCACGTCCGATTCGAGCTACGCAGGTTGTGTTCTCAAACGACGCCTTGGATAATTAGACTGTGATGGGGTATCGAGTTTGATCAGCTACTGCTCACAACCGGGATCACATCTCTAACGAACTGCAACGAGATCCTTCTCTGCTGTCCCGGGATGAAGGGGAAAATCAGCAGGAAATCCCTGCCCTACGACGACCCCCTTCGAAAGCTTGCACGCGGAAACACACGATAAAACCAGAGTAGAATGGGCGATCCGCGACGCCACTTGCCATCTAAATAAAGCGCAAACCACAGACCCAAAATGCCAATGATGATGTCCGCCCGACCGCCCTCATACCCGATAAAAGCAAAACGCGACGTAGAAACTAGCGACCTCCATCTCCTCGTCGGAGACGAGCAGGCGGCCGGTGGCGCGGTCGCGCACGCCCATGCGCTCGCTGAGCGGGCCGAGCTCGCGGTCGTCCTTCTCGGTCTGCCAGACCTCGGCGAACGGCCGGTGGTACTGCAGCTCCAGGTTGTAGTCCTCGGCCAGCGCGCGGAAGGCCTCCCACGGCACCACGTACTCGGGCACCTCCTCGACCGCCTCGTGCAGGAAGAAGCTGTACTTCCAGCCGAAGGGCGGGCGGAAGATGCCGTCCGCCGGCGTCGCGCCGGGGAAGCGCACGCGGTAGATGTCGTTGCCCCACGAGGCGGTGTCTTCGGCCTCGCCTTCTTCTTCGTCGTCGACCTCGCCGTTCTCCTTTGGCGGGGACGGGTCGGAGGTGGCGGTTGTTGTTGTTGGGGGCTCTGCGGGGTTTGTTGTTGTTGTTGCTGTTGCTGTTGTTGTTGCCGTCGTCGTTGTTGTTGCGTCTTGGGCCTTGGCCTTTTTCTGCTTCTTCTCTTCCATCCGCTTGTTGAACGCGACCACCTTGGAGCTGATGACGTCCGAGTTTGGAATGCACCCGATAAAGCGGCCGCCTTTCTTCAAAGCGCCAGACACGTTCTTGAGCATCTGTCGCGCCTTCTCCTCGGTTTCGAAGGCGTAGTGCATGCAGAACATCATGCTGACCACGTCGAACCCACGGGGGCTGCTGACGTTGGATGCCGAGAACCCGACCTGCCGCACAATGTCGACGTCCCCGATCGATTCGGTATAGCAATCCTTGACGTGAAACCTGGCCTCGAATATGCGCTGCTGCGGGCGGCGGTGGTGGCCGCCCCTGCCGCCGCGCCCACCGCCTCCGCCTCGGTTCAACATGCTTCGGTACCGCTCCCGTGCCTGTCCAATCGAAACCTCAGCCGGATCCAATCCGACGTAGAGATCCACTGTCTGAGGCGCCTGCTGCCACTTGAACAGATCGCCTCCCTTGCCGCACCCAATATCCAGCACCAGCAGCCGATTGCCGGAGCTGATCCCCCGTTCCATCGCCCCCGGCACATGGTCCTCGTCGGGGGAAAACTTCTGAATCATGCAACTCTTCACCCAATTGTTGAACGATCTCAGGCCCTTGATCCGGCTCTCCGTCTTCCGCCACTCCCGGCCACGCTCGGGGACGGCATTGTAGTGCGCTTTCACCACGTCGTTGATGGCTGACCGCTGCTTGAGTTCCTCCTCGGCGGCTTGTTGCTGGAATTGCCGCTCGCGCTCGAGAGCGCGCTGCCGGATCTGCTCTCGCTCGGCCTCGCTGATGCGGGCGCGCTGGCCCGGCCGCTTGAGCTTACGGGGGACCTCGCCTGAGCTGCTGGCGGTCGCGTTTCCGCTGGGAGAGGTGGACCGTTGTCGCTTTCGGGCGGGAGCTAATTTCTTTGCGTCGAAAGGCTGGGGAAGGTCGTCATTGTCGTGATCGCCGGCCATGGCTATCCGCGGGCGCAGCGAGAATCCAAAAGTTAGGCAGTTAAACTGGGGGTACAGCCCAGTTAATCCAGGCTTGTGGAAGAAAATCTTGCTTTGTGTCAATCAGTTGATATCAAACCAGAAATTGATACCCTCAGGGACGGCAGTGAGCCTTGCTATTTCTTTGTTGCAGTTTCAGTTTTCGAAGTGCAGTGTAGAAACAGTGTTGTTGGGAGGTCGCGGGCTTGGAGAACAGAAAGGCGCGATGACTGTTACATACCTCACTTACCGAATACGGCAGGGTACGGAATACCAAGCCTTGCAAGCGAGAACTTCCATCTTCGGGCATCTTTCTCAAATGCGGTCTGTTAAAGGAGAATATAAGCTTTCTAACAGTAATGCTACATTCTCTTGCTTTTTTTTTTTTCGCAAAATCATCCATATCCGAATCCTCCTTTCGGAGTAGATAAAGTCGAAGTTCCATCGTTGACAAATGCTTTTCTTGCTTCGACATCCTTTGGGAAGCCGTCCGGACTGTGGTAGGTAGGTACCTACCTACGAATGTCAAAACCGCTTCCCCACTTGCCAGCCGCAGCGAATCAAAGCATGGATTTCTTACCCCTGTCAGCTCAGTGACGCGAGCTTTGCAGCCTTGCGGGCCGCGCTCAAGCCAGCCGACAGCTGACGGAGCAACCCGAGCATCGGGCACATCGATCTGGAACTTGCATCTGCATCCACGACTACAAGCATAAAGCCATAACCCTCGCGCCGCGAACAACCCGAGACAATCTCGACCAGTGACACTCACCGTTCGGTTAGCGATAGCTCTGAGCCCGATTCCCAATTGGACCAAACAAACAGGCACAAGCAACCGACTCCTGGCCGAAGAGCTGCTCGCGTGTGAACCGCCTCGCAACCGAGGAACTCATCCCGCTCCTCCACCACCAGAACGATGGGTTCCGACCCCCAGTACGCGAAGTGGCCGCTGCTGCCGCTCGCGCAGGATGTTTTCACTCTCACAAACTCGTACGCCTCCCGGGCCGCGCAAGAGATGGCCGCGAAGCATCTCCAGGATGCCATTTCCGAGCACAAGATGGCGCCTTTCTATCGGTACCTGGCACACCCGATAGACGGCATTCTCAATGCGGTTGGCGAGGGCAGCGCGAACGTCCCCGGCAAGCCCCCGAGTAGGAAGAGCAGTGCTGCCGGCATGATCGCGACCAAGAGCGCAACCGCTAGCATAAACCTGCCCTGGGACGAGGCACTGTACCAATCGCTGAAGGCCGACAACGACCGTGAGCTGGAGGAGTTTCAGAAGGAGGAGGAGGAAGCCGTTGAGAAGGCTGGCGACACGGAGATCCAAGCTGCGCGGGGCAAGCGGGCCGAGTTCTGGGCCCGGGTCGGCGACAAGGTGCGCGAGCGCATTCGGACACTCGGTTGAGACCCTTGGCTGACCGTTCTCGCCCAACAGGAGAAAGCCATCGCCGCATACGAGGACGTCTTCGAGAAAACCGGCGTGCTCGGCACCAAGATCGACCTCGTGCTTGCCATCATCCGGATGGGTCTCTTCTATGGCGACAAGCACCTCGTCAAGAAGCACGTCGAGCGCGCCAAGACGCTGGTCGAGAGTGGCGGTGACTGGGACCGGCGCAACCGGCTGAAGGCGTACGAAGGCCTGTTCCTGCTCACCGTCCGCAGCTACAACTTCGCGGCGCCGCTCCTCCTCGACAGCCTGTCGACCTTCACCTCGTACGAGCTCTGCACCTACAGCAACCTGGTCATCTACGCCGTGCTCGCCGGCTCAGTCTCCCTCAAGCGCGTCGATTTCAAGTCCAAGGTGGTCGACGCGCCAGAAATCAAGGCGATCCTCGGCGACGGCGAGGAGAAGCTGCTCGCGCTGAGCGGCGCCATCTCGGCCGGGCCCGGCGCCGACGCCGACATGGCGGACGCCACCACGGCGCCAGCGGCCGCGCCGGTCAAGGCCGTCAACCTGACGACGCTCGGCAGCACCATCGAGCAGCCCGAGTCCGAGCTGGCGGTCGACTTCAGCCCGCTCGCCCAGCTCGTCAGCAGCCTGTACAACGGCCGGTACAAGCTGTTCTTCCAGGCGCTGGCCCTCGTCGAGGAGCAGTTCCTGACCCAGGACCGCTACCTGCACGAGCACCGGGGCTGGTTCATCCGCGAGATGCGCCTGCGCGCCTACCAGCAGCTGCTGCAGAGCTACCGCGTCGTCGGGCTCGACAGCATGGCCAACGACTTTGGCGTGACGGTCGACTTTCTGGATCGGTATGCGTTCCTTTGCCCCTCTCTCTCCCCCCCCACCCCTCACAACACTGTAGTAGGTATAGCAGCGGAGGCTAACGACCTATGTCCCTTTGACAAAGCGACCTCGCCAAGTTCATCGCGGCCGGCCGCATCCCCTGCACGATCGACCGCGTCGCCGGCCACGGCGTCATCGAGACGAACCGGCCGGACGACAAGAACAAGCAGTACCAGGACGTGGTGCGCCAGGGCGACCAGCTGATCACCAAGCTGCAGAAGTACGGGCAGGCCGTCCGGTTGCGGGGGAGCGAGAGGGCGTAGTACAGCAGGCGACCCCCCAATGGGGGGGTTGGCCGGGAGGTGTGGTGATGTGGTTGTCTTGAAAGCGGGTTAGGTACATACATCCAAGTACAATGCCCCGTGCCCGAAACGCGTAGAGCATAGTGCTAGTGTTATGAATCAACCTGCTTAAGGTGCGGAAGGACCATCGATAAGCAGAGGCAGCGCTAGGGCAGTGACAAAACACTAGCTATACGATACCGAGTTGGGCCGTCGTAAAGCAGCACCGCGAATTGTCCTTTTCTTCACCAACATATGTATCAAAACGACTGGCCCATCCCAAATCTTCCTTTTCTATCGGCGAAATGTAGTTGTCTACCAGATTTTTTTTATCAGAAATCCAAGTTCCAGCCGCAGCACAGGAAAACAAACACCGCAGTTGACGAGCAGGGTATTTATTGGAGCTCAGACCCCCAACGGTCAGACAGACCAAACCAACGCTTGCAATGCTATCATGCTATGCAATGCAGGCTGCCCCGCGCTGTAAAACCAGGGCACACCAGGGTGCTCATTCCGTGAGCTGTACAGTACCCGTCCCACCCTCCCCCTAGAGGTGGAAGAGGCGTTTTAAAACCAAAAACCGCCGCTATCCCACCAGCACGTCGCCTGCTCCTTTTCCCCTCAAGCTCAGCGGTACTTATCCATGAACTCCTTGTGGAACTTGACGATGCTGCCGACCCACTCGGTGCCGGGGGGGAGGAAGGTGGTGCGGAAGTGCAGGGTGCCCTCCTTCTGGCCGAAGCCGGAGCCGGGCACGACACACACGCCGGTGGCCTCGAGCAGGCGCATGCAGTAGAACTCGTCCGGGGTGCGGCCCTCGGCGGCGGCGGCGGCGGCGGCCTTGGCGGGCAGCTTGATGGTCGGGAAGAGGTACATGGAGCCCTGGGGCTCGCCGCACTCGACGCCCTCCATCTGCTGGAAGGCCTTGTGCAGGGCGGTGGCGCGCTCGCGCAGGCCGTTGAAGATGGCGTCGTACTCCTGCTTGTAGAGCGGGTAGCTGGGCTCGCCCGGCTTCGGCGGGTTGACCATGAGCTCGACGAGGCACTGGCCGATGACGGGGGCGCAGAGCATGATGGAGACGAACTTGTAGATCTCGGCCTGCACGGCCGGGTCGAAGCCGACGAGCTCGAAGTAGCCGCCCCGGTGGCCGCACTCGCCCACCATGCCCTTGGACACCGAGTGCAGGGAGGCGAGCTCGATGTCGTCGTAGACGCCGGGCTTCTCCTTCTGCATCTGGCGCAGCATGCGCTTGAAGCTGATGAACTCGCCGATGAAGACGTTGGTCTGGTAGACCTCGTCGGCGAGGATGACAAGGCGCTCCTGGCGCGCGAACTCGATCACGGCGCGGATGTGTTCTTCAGGCAGCGAAGCACCCGTCGGGTTGCCGGGGTTGATGATGACGATGGCGCGCACGTCAATGCCCTCAGCCTTGGCTTTCTCGTGGGCCGCCTTTATGGTGCCCAGGTCAGTGCCCCAGTTCTTGGACTCGTCCAGGTAGTACGGCACAGCGGTGGCGTTGAGGACAGAGAGGGAAGCCGTGTACAGAGGGTACTGCGGGATCGGAATCAGGACACCCGACTTCTCGCCGGCGCAGATGATGTGCAGAAGAGTGTTGACACCCGAAGAAGCACCAGCCGAGAGGTAGATGTCGGCCTGATTAGCGGGGAACCCATCACGTCCTGTGTGGGGTTAGCTACTTGGGCCAACCCCGGCAGCAGCGCACAAAACAGAGGCACCTACTCTCCAAAAACTCGGCGACACTCTGGCGGATGGCGGGAGCGCCGTTGCTGGCACTGTAGGCACCCACGGAGCCGACCTGATCAAGCAACCTCTTAGCCCGCTCCAACACGTCGGGCTTGTAGCCCAGGTGGTTCACCAGGACATCGCCCTTCTCGAGCAGGGCCGGGTTCTCAAGGATGCTGAGGACCTGGCGGAAGAAGGTGATGGGTTTCTGGTCGAGCTGCTGGGGGTTGCCGATGTTTGCCGAGATGACCTCCTTGAAGGGCAAGTCGGTCGCGCCACTGAGCAGCGAGGCACGGTACTCCTCAGATCGGACGGCCAGCTCACCGCGCACGGCATACTTGGCAGCCCTGACGTGGGGGTTGATGTTGTCGAGGTTGAGTCGCCGACGCGAGGTGGAGGACGCCATGGTGCGCTTCTGGTGAGACGACGACAGACTTGACAGGACCGGTTGCGCAGCGCGTGCGGCACGATCTGGTAGTGGGGTAATGGAATGAGACGGCGGGGCGGTAATGGTTGAGCGGGAGAAATCTACGGCGGTGAGCGTGGGTTGTTAGAAGACACCCAGGGGCGGGGGGGTATCTTGACGTTAGGTTGTTGAGTAAGGTTTCAGGACGAAGTTGAGAACAAGAGGGGCCGTTTGACAGTCATCAGGGAAACCGGCTTCTCGTCGGGCAGCTGGACTGCGACGAAAAAGAGCAACAGAGCAGGAACCAGGGAATACGGCCGAGCAATGCACGGCCTTCATTCAGTGTGTGGAACTGGGGATGGAGGACCAGCAGGCTGCTCAGCCCAGTGCAGGAATTCTCTCGTGTCATCCTCTCTTGTGTCATTCGACTGATGCATCCGGCTCCCGTCGGGGCAGCGTTGCGGGCCATCCCGGGATTGCTTGTGCGTTAGCCCGCCGCGGCGCCGAAACCGCAGCGGGCATTCACGACAGCCAGCCTGCCCATGTTGATGGGTATGGAAGGGACAGAAAGGGAAAATCCTCCAACACAGGCGGTGCAGCCGACTGCAGGGCCACTGCAGAGTTCCTCAGACAGGCGGCGGACAGGTGCGCATCGAGTTGACACAAAACGGGGGGCGGACAAGCAGTAAATGGAACAAAGAAACAGTGCTCGTTCGGCACCTACCTCTTCGGCGGGTCAGACCCTGCAGCACAATGCTGGGGTTCAACCTCGGGCCACTGGAGTGGCCTGCCGAGCGACTGAGTGTCGGCCCACGGCGAGCAATCTGCACCAGTAAGGGTGCCATCTGGCGGCAGGCTTGACGCCCGGCTGCTGAGCAGCTTGCGACTGGGAGCTCGCTGTGGAAAGTCGAAAAGTGGAGGCGGCGCGCAAAGTTTCCTGACCTCAACGCCAATTGTTAGTGTCAAGCCGAGTGTCAAGCCCACGGTCTGTTTTCCTCGGAACGTACGCATACCAATGAGTCACCTTCGGCTTCTCATCTAAACTCGGGTTGACAAGCGTCGCGCAAGATCTCGGCAGGAAGAAAGCTCAATGAGCAACGAAAATGACAACAGGAACGGTTTGCACAGCGGATTTATCGTGTCCCCCGGAGGCACTGCTCCGATAAGGCCGACTCCATTTGGCGGGCGGTGTGCGACCATCGCAAGTACCTAAACGAGCAAGGGTCCTCTTCCTGTCAGGGGCGAGCTGCGATAACACCTAAGGTACCCTCAATGGTTGAGAGAGAGAGAGCAGCTGACGGCCATTGGGTTCCCGGACGCAGTGCTGGAACTTTGGCATGTTTAGCAGTGCTGTTTGATGTGATTCCCCGCGATCCGTCGAACATCAGATAGTTTAGCATTCATATGTAACGAGCGAAATTTATGCATATACGCATGTTTGTCCGAGGTTGAGGTTGACGCATGAAATTCACCACAGCCGTTCACCTCAGGAAATGTCAGACTCAGCTCCGCAGAGGAAGCAAACAACAAGGTTCATATACAAGAGAATAATATATGGAGAGTAGTGAGTTCTTAGGTCGTATGAAGACGGGCAAGCGATACGCAGGGGATTCCTTAGTGACCGAGTATTCGTAACTTACAGCCAAATTCATGAATTCAGACTCTGGACGAAAGCTCGCTTACAATGATAGCATTTCACGGAATAGCATCTTTTTCCGAAACTCAGCCGCGCAGCCCAACCCGAACCCTGGAAACTCGACCCGGCAGCAAAACCTCCAACTCCCGATCCGCGATCCGCGCAGAGCTGCCCGCCGACCACGACCCCGAACATCGCCAAAGCCAAAGCAAACCGGGGCGGCAGCGCCAGCAGCTTAAGCCCAGCTCCAAAATGGCAAAGAAGGGTAAACAGTTCCCCCTTCCCCCCCCCTTCAAGAGCCCGCCCAACCAACCTCCCTGTTCCCGACTAACCGCCTTCTCCCACCAGCCAAATCGCGCATCATCAGCGTGCGCCTGCTCTCCATGGCCATGACAGGCTATTTCTACACCTTCACGCGCCCGCGGACGTCCCTGCCCATGAGCATGATCAAATACGACCCGATAGGTACGCCGCGAACACACCCCCCCTTCCCCTTTTTGTCCCCCCGCCCCTTCTCCTGGCTTCCCTCCGGGAGAGAACAAACAAAAGCCCCAGTCGGAACACCACCGGTGACGATCGGAGCTGGTTGGCTGGTTGGCTGGCTGGCGAGACACTGCGCGAGAAAACGGAACCGCTAACGGCTCTCTCTCTGCTCGCCCGCGCTTCACACAGTCCGGAGGAGAGTTCTCTTCCTCGAGCAAAAACGAAAGGGCAAATGATCGATCGATGAATCGATGCGCGGTTGCGGCGACATGGCGCATATGTGGTTTTGGCTCTGGAAACGAACGGAAGGACGACGAAGCGCCCTTCTTCCACGAGGACGGATGAATGCCGGGCTCTTAGGGCCACCACCGAGTGCCAAAGAAGCAGGGAGAGAGAGGAGGGGAGGGGTTGGGGAGTGGATGGTGTACGGCACGCTCGTACTTGGGCCATGGGCGGGAGTCCCGCTTGACTCGACTCGACTCGACTCGACTCGGTCCGGTTTTCGATTCGGCTTGCACATGACGGGCGGGTTGCGGCCCGTTCGCCTCGATGTTTGCCGGAGAAATACGTGTATTATTATACCACGGGACTCGCCGGTGTACCAAAACACCATGACAGACAGCATGGTTGGCGTTTTTTTCGGATTTTGGAGTGAGGATAGATCTAGAGGTATTATTGTGGTATAACTGTCCTACAGCGATCGGTGAGACCGTTTCGGGTGCAAGAACGGATGCCTGCTGTTCCATCCTGAACAATGGCGGTTCAGGGAAATGGCAATGAGCCACTTGTTTGGACCGGCACCGCGGAGGACTCGAGTCAGGCGGTCAATTGATTCCCTCTTTTACTTCTCCATACAGGTCCGACCCGACGAGACACCCTTGCGCCCAGAACACGGCCTAAAGCTTCAAAACTCTTCCCGAGCTTCCACAGCACCGCATCACTGCTTCCCCTTTCTCCCTTTTACCCCGTTGTCAAAACAGCCGACCATGGCTGGTTGAACAGACCATGGCAACTCGACTCGTCCAGCTAGTCATCAGCACAATATCTTCCAAGACCACAGAGCAAATGGTAAGTGCAACATCTCGTTATCAATCCCGAAAGGCAGCCAGCAAGTTCTCAGCCTCGTTGGCGCCGTGAGAGAAGGTGATTGAGTCTTGCGACTCCTTCAACCTCTGCCAATACCGGGTTTGCGATTGTGATTCTAAGGAGGACTGCGTGTCCTTGACTGCGCGATGTTCTCCGCTCGTTCGCTGTGAACCGTATGTTCGCAAATTCGGTTGTCGAGGCCCCAGAACTTGGGTTGCGTGGGCCGAGGCGGTTCGTTGCGAACCTTGTGAACCAGAACCAGGCTTTCTCCGTGAGTTTTGCGCTGCGGTCGATCTACTCTCTTGAGAAATGCTGGCATTAGACGGATGGCGCCGACGATGGCTCTCAGGATCCCCTTGCTGCGGTCCAGCTAGTGCCGTGTAGGTGAAGTCCGGCTCTGCCCTCTGGGGTGCGGGCACGCTCCCGGAGATCGACAGTTCTGTCGTCTTTCCTTGGCTGGGGGCGCCAAGGGCGCGGCCCGAGTCGTCGAGTTTCGCCGTTTCGGAGCGTCTGCGTTTGCTGGGCCGCCTCGACAAGACTCCATCTGTGTTCTCAGGAGGCTGCAGGTCCGGCGCCGGGGTAACTCTAGTGCCTTCGGGCCTCCCCTTACAGCCATTCAAAGCGGAAGTGCCCTGGAGGCTCTCAATACCTCCGTTTCTTTTGAACGCCCCATGGCCCGCCGCTGAGTTGGATTCCCCTTGTTTCATCATGCTAGATGTGCTCCGAGTGACACGCTTCATGATGGACTTTGGCTGCAGAGCTCCTCGTCTCCGCATCTTCTCCTGATCGATAGATGGCGCAACCGGCTCGCTCGGGGCGTTGGCCGGGCTGCGGACCACGACACGCCTCATGTGGTGCAGCGTTGATGCATACGGCAGCTGGCTGTTTTCATCCGAGACACCCTCTGTTCGCGTGCCTTCACGCAAAGCTTCGTCGGCGCCGCCATTTGTGCGCTGATCGAGAGCAGTGTGCGTTTCGACGTCTGTCTGCGACTGACCAGCGCCCCCTGAGAAGAACCTGGAGTTCTCCACGTCGGGCCTCAAATCAGTGTGCTCCTCGGGGGTGAGCGTCTGGGATCTTCGAGAAAACTGCGGCTGTCCCAGGGCCCGAAGGAGCTCTGCTCTGATTTCCTCGACACTTTTGTTGCCGTCGCCCAAGCCATTCAAGCCGTCAGTACTCAACCCTACTTGCGCTGCCCATTGCTTCAAGCCCGCAATGAGTGCTTCGAATCTTGCGTGCTGGAGCCGGCTTTCCCCCTCTAACTCGACAGCCCGATCCTTCGTGGCCTTAAGCTCCGTCTCTAAATCTGCGACTTGAGACGTTAGCCGGCTTTCCGACTCCCCCAAACTAGCTAACCGTTGGGTGAATTCGTCGGTCATGGTATTTTGCTTTGCTTCCGCTGTCGAGAGACGCTCCTGGAGCGAGTGGATTGTGGCGGAATTCCGGGAATCGGCCTGCTCCTTTTCTCTCAACTCCTGCTTGAGCTCTTCCACTTGACTGGCCAAAGCATTCCGCTGCTGCTCTGTCTCGTGAAGGAGTCTCTCGGTCTTTGAGTTAGCCTTCTCCATCTCGAGCCGGATTTCACAGCGAGCTGCCTCGGCTGCCTGTTGAGCTGCGATCCCTGAAGACAGGTCCTTTTCCTGGAGGGCCTGGACAAGCTTGCGGATGTCGGAAGTGTACGTGTGCAATTCGGAAGCATGTGCCCTATCTTGGGCGTCGAGCTTACTCTGCAGCTCGGCCACAACAGCAGCTTTGGACTTCAGTTCTTCTCTGAGCTGCGCTGTCTCTGCAGCTGACTCCTCCAGTCGTCGAATCTTGTCCTCGCTTTCTTCGTGCGCCGCATCCAGAGCAAACAGGCTGGAGTCGAGATCTTGAATTTGCTGCTCCTGTTTCTCCGTGGTATCTCGGAGCGCTGCAAGCTCCTTCATGTGCTTCTCGCACTCGGCCTCCTTTCTCCTATACAGAGTCGACATCATGCCGTTCTCTTCGGATTTCTCCGCCAGTTGCTTACTGAGGGACTCAAGCTGGTTGTCCAGCCGCTGCCAAACCTTCGCCAGATTGATCTCGAGATCTGTCGACAGCTGAGTTGTCGCATTCTTAGCAGCTTCTCGACATTCCAGCATGTTGCCCAGCTTGATGGTCACACTGCACTCAGCCCGTCAGAAACGTCGTGGGCAGGTGGAGGGCCATATCCTATAGGGCGCGCTCACCTGTTCATGGACTCATCTTGAGTCTGCCGGAGACTGGCCAACGCATCGGACTGACTGGACGCCATGCCTGACAGAGCCTCAAGGCGGTTTGCAACTGCATCAAGTCTGCATACGCCGTGTTAGCCATATTCCTGGTCTTCCAATGCCCGAAATGTTTACCTATCCCGTAATTCGTCTGCGAGTTTTTGACGCTGCTCTTCTGTCTTCTTCGCTTGCTCACCGAGCCGGTTCAAGATCTCTTTACCCTGGGCCGCTAGTGCCTCGAAACCGGTCGAGGTGGCTTGAAGGCGCTGCAGCTTCTCAGACAAGACTCGAGTGGACTCCCGTTCCCGACTGAGCTCGACTTCCTTTTCTTCGAGTTGCTGCGTCAGAGCATCCATCCTCTTGTACACTGGACGAGAGTGTCAGAATCGGCTGTTATTCCCTCCCAATTGTGAATACTTACATTCCAGCGCTTCGGTTTTGTTCTGTGCGATGGCCTGGCGCACCTTCTCCATCATCTGCGCTCTGATTGCTTCCGCCTTGCGAACCGTCATCTCCGTCTCAGTGTTCTGGGATTTCTCCATTGCCCGCATTTCCTCAATTGACTGTTCCCAGTGCTTCTTTGAGCGAGTGTAGAGATCCTGTTGCTCCTGGATGGCCGAGTTGAGATGCGTCTTGCAAGCGCGGTACTTTTCCTCCAGTTTCCGCGCTCGATCCTCAGAAGCTCCCAACTTGGCTTTGAGGTCTCGGAGCTGGCCTGCCATTTCTTCTCTGGAGGCCTGAAGATCCTTGATCTCGTGCGTTTGGGTGCTGATCTGAGAAGTCTGTTGAGCAATGACATCGGATTCTTCAGCAAGTTCGCGTTTGAGTCGCTTGATATACTTGTGGTATTTTGCCTTCTGCTCCTCGAGTGCGGCATTTTGCTGCTGTGTGAACTGGTTGATAACCTCGGCCATTCCGGTGGTGAACTCATGGCTGATATTCACCCGCCGTTGCCGAAGCATTGGACTGGAAGCCAGCGATCCGCACCTGGACCTGTCCGTGTGGTTAGTGTCTGGGACAACACTAATTCCCGCTCTTAAGAGGCTCACCTCTGTCTGGACACGTTAGAGCTCCGAGATTCGGGGCGAGACCGATAAGCCGGCCTGGCGGGCCTGCCCTGTGCCATCTCCCGCACTGGTCGGTTCACCATCAGACGTCGGGTGCGATCCGTAGGTTCTCTCATGAGTTGGCGGGGTACCGGAGGAGACATGTGCTTGCCATCTCTCGTTTCTTGCTCTGGCCTCGCGTGTGGTGACACCTGACTGTGTTCATGAGAATCCCAGTTCGGGCTTGCGTTGCAGTGATGGTGCTGCACCATGAGCGGGGAAGTACGGGGCTCGCAATGGGGTATCGATGCATCCACCCCTGCCGCCTTTGAGCCCGAAGCCTGGGTTTTCGATTTTCCCTCGTGCAGGAGAGCGGCAGACCTGTCTTCAAGGCAGGTTGTTGGTGCTTGGATGGATGGCACAAACAGACTGTTTGGTGAGTCCGAGAAAGGAGGCTTCTCCATCCGTCGAGGCTGCGATTCTGCCACAGACGCTTCACTGAGCTTGTTGTTTTGCCCTTCCACGGATTCTTTCCCGGCGGCCCAGGGATGAGCTTGTGGAAGATCCGAGGGCAAGAGCTTGCTGTTGGAGGCGTTCGCCACTGGCTGACCGCCCAAAGAAGGAAGAAACCCAGATCTGTGAACTTCGTTGGCCTTGCGGTGCACAGGATCGTTCCCTGGATGTTGAGCGTGGACATCTTGGTGAATGAGGACCTGTTTTCCTGGTATTCTTGTGAAGTGATCAGGGGCTAGTCGCACCGGCGGGCCAAACTGGAAGCCCCTCTCCAGGTCCGGTGGCTTGGAAAGACTTGTTGGCTTCTCCAACAACATTGATTCTGCGGAAGCAGTGTAACGGTCTGGTCCTTCAGGGGGAAAATGGTCGTGCTTGATCCCGTCCTGCTCCGTGGCAGGTTGCGAAAGGATCGGCAGCTCTTGCAGGTCCAACGGGCCTTCTGCACCCCCATCGTGATGTGTCATGTTGTCCATGGTGTCGCTCAGACTGCTTGGAATGGGTGGTATATCGCCTAAGGGCTCGGATGCCCGGGCCTGGGCCGGTGACGAGTGTGTCATTGCTGATGGGTTTGGCATCCAGTCAGCACAGAGTCCGTTTTCGACTCAGACAAATGCGCACCTCCTGGGACCTCTTCCTTGAACCTCGCTCGCCGAAGTTGATTCCCTCCGGCTCAGCAGCGGCTGTCTTTAGACGGACTTCGCTGTCAGGGGATGCAGGTAAGCAAGAGATATGTCTAGCCGGACAGCATTAAGACAGGGGCAAAACTGAGCTCTCCCAAGAGAGCAAAGCCCGCAAGGGCTGTTCGGGGATCGAAATGATCTCGGTTCGCCAATGGAGGCTTCGGCTGCGTGTCTCCGAGTTGCAGAAACGTGGAGTGGAACCAGGAAGCCAGAGAGGTTGAGCAGTGCTTGCCGCCAGGCGTGTCGTTCCTTCCACTTGGAAAGCCACCGAGTTCTCCGAGTCCCGCTCATGATGAGCCCCTTGGAGGGTTGCTTAGGGTTTGGTAGACTCGGCTGCGCCTTCCTCAGGTGGTCGTTGCCGTCTCCAACGGAGGGCAACGGTAGTGCTTTTCCATCAACCAGCCGAGCAATACCCCCAAAGCTGATCGCTTCTGACGGCTGTGGGTGTTAGAAGGATTACGAAGACGTATTGCACATGAACTTCCAATGTCATCCAATTGCTAGAGGCAAAGCATGCGATGCCGTTGAGTATCTCTTTTTCGGCCGTTCTTGACCAAGCAATCGAGGTGCTTCTGAAGCCAACTTCCATTATGAGGGATGAACCGAGGGAGGGAATGGAGCATACAGGAAATCTGTAAGCCAGGACAGCGACGCTGCCGGCATCGTATTTTCCCCCTTTCTATACGATTATTCACGGCTGCTCTCCACAGCCGCTCGGCGCCCTTCTCCTCGCAAGTTGCATTGTAAATTTAGTCCGGTCATCACCGTCATGAAACCTGGTGGTGTCGAGACATCCGGCGGTCGGACTTGTCCGCCACTGTTCTGCTTATCGCGCCAGATCCGTAGCAGGGGCGTCTTCCTAGCTCTGAACTCGCCACACTTTGCCAGTCATGGCCCGGTGGGAAGTCCCCTGTGGCGCCGCCCAGGGGCAGCAACCGTCATCGAGCGTTCCTGCCGTCCATCCTGCCTGGTACCAGAGGCTTATAGACGGAGGCCCGCAAGGCCAGACACAACGAAAAAGGAGGCGCTGGTGGCCAAGCGGCAGCATCCTGCTGTCGTCGAAAAGCCCCCCGGTTCAAGGGTGAATTCCCGCGAGGCTGACGGTTCGATTCACAGACCATCGCCGTCCTTTCGTCGAAGACCGAACAGTCAGGTAGTCGACATGAAATTTGATGCGACGGGACCGCGTGAGGTTCCCAAGCAACCACAGCAGCAACCTGCCTTCTGACCGCGTGAGATTCAGAGGCAATTAGGGAGTTGCCGGTAAAGAGGAGGGAGAGAGATGTCCGGCAAGTCGACGATCAACTCAACAGGCGGACACGAAGTCCGCAGGGGCCTGCTGTCAGCGTGCAGCGTGTGCCCTGAGCGATACCTACAATACAGCAATCTTGAAGCTCAAGCGACAAGCGACGCACAACCTGGAGATCCTGGATGGGTGGGAACAAAGCAGTAAGTAATCCATACCCCAAACACCCTGGCACCAGCGCTTTCCAATCCTTTTTTCCTACATTCTTTTATTTCATTTTTTCTCTTTTCCCACTTTCTCGCTCCATCCTCGAGAACTTCAAGTCCTCCCCGTCGAGCCTTCAGCAAGTCCAAAAAAAGACCATCCGTCGAATGCGATGTGATGTGACGTCCGCATCGAGCCGCCTGCAACGAGACATCCAATCCCTCTCATTGGCCAGCTGCAGGCCTACCCCTGAACGGCACCCGACAGCGCCCGTGTGCCCCACGCCGCAACCCCTGCCAGCCCAACGCCAATCGTCAACCTGACCATTGACTGGGCCGCTCACATGGCCGGGCGCTTGCAAGAACACGGCGAGCGCCAATGAGATGGCGAGAGGGGAAGAGAGCGACGGCGAAGTGAAGGCGCAGGGGTCTCAGAACTCCCGAGTCTGGACTTTGCAACGGGATGGCTTGTTGACTGGACTCACAGCCCCCAATCGCATGCTTCCGCTGTTGCTGCAAGTGCCGGAGCGTAACGGGTGCGTGTGCAAGCGAACCGGGAACAGACCTCAGGTCGTCACAGACACTCAATCAGGAACGAGTGACCACCAGGGCTGCGTTGTGATGGGCGTAGTAGCTACAACCTTATCCAAGCATTGCTTCGTGTGGAGTGACGCCCTGAGTCGGTGTGCTGCAATGGTTATGGGCCCCAGTCCTATATACTCGACTGTCACACCTCAGCGGCAAAGCAGACCTCCACCCTTCCCTTCTCTCCTCATCTTGCACCCATCTTCTCATTCTCCCCGGCCGCTGCTGGTCTCACGGTCGTGAACGCGCTTCATCGTCCCAGCTTCCTGCCACTCCACTCATCTCTGTGAGACGACAACCGAACACAACAGACAGACAGTCAGACCGACAAACAATCAGATACATCCCACCAAGATGGCATCAACCATAGGACATCTCAATCTCGCAAGAGACAGCACAGACGCCAACGGAGACAACTTCGACGGCAGCGTCGCCGGCGCGGAAGGGACCTCCACCAGCGGGGTGTCGCTCTCCCGCGGCGCCCTCATCGCCATCATCATCGTCGTGGTCGTGGTGTCGCTCTTCGGCAGTGAGTCCCCCTTCCCTCCCTCCATCAGCGCACCAACACCGCCTACCCCCATCCGCTCCCGGACAACAAAAACACAACTGACCCGCTCCGCGCAACAGTCGTCACCTCAGTGCTGTTCTTCGTCGCCAAGAAGCGCGAGTGGACCATGAAGGAGACGCTGCGGCGGTCCGCGCGCAAGGTGGTCACGGCGCTGACGCCGCGGCGGACCGAGTTTCCGCGCTCGGTCAAGGAATCCGGCAGCAGGGGAGGGCGGCGAAGCAGGCTGGACGACGTGCCGCCGACGCCGAGGGTCAAGCCCGAGTATCTTGACCTCGAGAAGGGCCTCGACAAGTCCAAGAAGAAGAGGACGAATTTCAGCCGGAAGTAGGGGCGGGAATCGGATGAGCCGGGGTGGGAAGGCGAGAGAGGATAGTGTTGGGTGATGCTGCTGGTAGCCGCTGGGTAGGCTGGCGGCATAGGAGGCAGTGGACGGCAACCTGGAGCGGTGGCAGCCGAGGCCCACGATCCACGAATCGCGCGATTTTCCGCCAAAGACGGTGCAGTATGCTTGTAAGATATAGGATCCGAACGGAAGCGGGACTGGCCTCTATAGCCGTCGGAAGGTGTTGTTGCTTGCGCTCCTCCTGTCCTGGCGCTTGACCGCCGGAGGCGCAGGTTGCGGCTTGCTCTTCTTTTTCGATTCCGGTACAAATGTGATTTGTTGTTCTCCAACAACATCGCCGCCCCGAGCTCTCGTGGCACGTGCCTCCTTCTGCTCCCTGGAGCCAAATGCCACGTCCTTGATCCTGCCGCCTTGGGCCTTCGAGGACGATACTTGCATGAGCAGGTCGCCGTCTGGTCTCCTGGACTCGCTCTCGGCATCGGAGCCGCTCTCTTCGTCGCTCGAGTCGCCACCGCGCATGGGAACATCCTGGCCTGCCGCACCCTCCACTTTGGTGCTGGGGTTGAGGGCGCGAAATTCTTGGCTGGTCTCGTCGACCATGAATTCCTCGTCCTCAAAGAGCTTGTTGAACCGGGAGTCGCCGAGAACGCCTGCTTCAGCGTCCACTTTGCCTCTCTTCTCCTGCCGCTGCAGGATCTTGTCGGCCAGTTTTTGGTTAACCTTGACCCTCTTGATACCCCTGATGCGGCTTGAGCGCTCCTTCTCAATTTTCTCTTTAATCCTCTTGGCCCGCTCCTCTTCCCAAATGTAGGGGTTGGCGATAAGACGAGCCTGATCGTACAGCTTAGCAGCGACAAAGTAGCCGTGCATGTACGGTCGCAGCAGGTTGGTCTTTCCGATAAGGTGGTCCAGGCTGAGGGACTTGAGCTCGGGCTTGGTCAAGAACTTGTAGTTGTCATAAGTCTCGGTCTGCTTCTCGTTCTCCATCTCGTGGACCAGGTTGTCCAAGAAGTGACACCATCTGGGTGCAAGGCCTAGGTCAGGAATGAAGAAGCAGTGCATATGCTTGCCCTGGAATCACTGTGTTAGCAAGGCACCCTGACTTCGTCGGCGCTGTGGAATAAGCTTACTTCGTTCGCAGTCAAGATCATGCCCGAGTCTGGCACATGAGTGACAAAGTTGAGGTCGACCAACGGTTCGACCGAGGTCCAGAGGTCCCCAGTCTGCTCGTCCCAGATTTTGATGATGCGCTTGTCGGCCGAAAGAAGCTTACGCTCCTCGGTGGGCGTCTTCAGATGGATCAGGTTTTTGATGGGGAGCCCCATTCCTTGGTCCTTCTTCAGCAGCGGACGGGGGTTTCTGAGGTCGAATACGCGAATCTGGCCGGTGCTCGTGCCGAGGGCAAGCGACAGTCCGTCCTCACTATAGTCGAGGGCCGTGACTTCGCCTTCGTGCCCCCCAAGAACAGCCACTCGCGCCTTGCTGCGCGGGTCGTAGAACTCGACGGTGCTCACGGATGTGCCGAAAGCGCAGAGGCCATGCGTCCTCTCTGCTACTGCTGCGACATTGACTGCGCCCACATGAATGCTCCCTTGCAAGCCGCTCCCAGGGTCGTCCTCGCCCACGTCAATCTGCCACGGCCGGAGAAACTGGCCCCTCTCCAGATCTAGGCGGAAGACCTCGCCATATCCAGAGCCATCCGAGCTCAGGCCGACGGCAGGAATAAGCACCTCGGTGTTCTGGCGGAGGTATGCCAAGTCTCTGCCGAACCTGGGAATCCTGACCTCGTAGTGGCATCCCATGGGCGTGTGGAACTCTAACGACCGATCGGACTGTAAGTGGACGCTTTTCGAATAGTCGGAACTGAGGAGGAGGAACGTCGTGTTCTCGGACTTCGTGTGGCGGGAGAAGGACAGCGACAATTCTTGGGTCGAGTGTACGTGGAACTGAGGCTTGTAGGTGCCCGTGCTCATGATCCAGTTGCCATCCTCGCTGACTCGGACGCAGTTGCTGGCTGAATGAAGTCATTGTTAGGAACTTCTGCTAAAGACCCGAGGTGTAGTGCAGCCGGGCCGCCCATGAAGAACGGAATGAAGAAATCAAAGATGACCCACCCTCCTCAAACTCGAATTCTTGGAGCAGCTCAAAGTTGTTGAGGTTTTCGGGGTCGTACTTGGAGGACCTCTTCCTGCGCCGCGCAAGCCAGTCTGGCAGCGGCCGTGCCGTCGATGGCCCCGCGACCGTGTATCTGGCACCGCGGGTCAGCGTCTGCTTCGTCGCACCCTCACTCCCTCTCCATCCCCCCAGGAAAGAAAAAAAAAGCTTGTAGTCCTTGGAGTTCTAGCTATCCAACAGAATTGGGTACCTACACTGGAACAGGCCCAGGGTTTGTTAATTTCATCGTGCGTTTCTTGGTGGTGCTGGAACAGTTCTAAAGTGTTGAACTGTTGCAAGATGCAAGCTTCTGATGCCCATGGGTCAATACCTGCTTGGCAGAAAACCAAAAAGTTTCGACCGCCCACTGCGAACGGAAGGCGGGGAGCAAGGGATGCAGGGTTCTTTGACCCGCTCCTCGCTCCACACTCCAATGAATACGCACTGTGCGGGGCCCAACCCAGTCCGTTTTCGGTAATTGTAATGTACATGTACATACGCCGTCCCCTACTCTCCTGAACTGCTTCACCAGAGCGCTGACGGAAGTAGGTGGCTGCGAAATGCAATGCGGACGACATAGGCTGGGATGCCATCATTGCCTCTTTTGAAGCCTCACAGCGACCATAACTTCCATGTTCCTGATGACGGTGCAAGTACCCGTATGTACGGAATACGGGGTACCTTGGACGACCCCTGCCCCTCTCGAGCGGCTTGGCGTTCCTCCACTCGGCAAGGTCCCAGGACAACTGCGATAAGTCACTACTGCACTGTGGGCATCTCACGCTGGCTGGTGCTGCATGCTTGTACGACGTAAGAACTGCTTGAAGTTGCACCAGACGACCCCCTTTCAGTAAGCTTCCTGGTTTCCTCGCCGAGTCGCATCGAGCTTTCTGCCGGCGCCATCCAGAGCTGCACACGCCGAATCGAGCGCCGCTCTTTCCGTCGGTGGAATTGGCCAGGCCGCCCCGTCGCTTGCCACGCGCCGAGACCCGCCACCGAGAGGAGTGGTGCCGAGTTCTCGGTCCGACGCTGCTTGTATGTCTCTGGCAGCGAGCTGTCCGTGATTCGCGGAGCGTGTCTCGGCCGCTGTTGCCATGGAGTGCAGCAACCCGGCATACAGAGCGCGAACCATCCGAACCGTACCCTCCCTCCGCAGCCGCCGGGTATAGCCCGCTACCCATGCAGGGCCGTCGACACCGTGGACACCGTCCTTACCCTCTACGCCTCAGTCTTGGTCGTTAGAGACCCTCTGTCCGCATGCCCTCGACTTCTCGCCTAGCTGCACCTAGGACGCCCGGCCTCGGTGGCTGATCTCCCGACTCTCGCACCTCCCCCTTCCGCGCGGGAGCTTCCTCGACATGGACGCTGGGGGATACGAGACGAACACGCTGTTGATTGTAAGCCGAGTGCCTCGGGGCTTGGTCTCAGTTTATTGATCTGATGACGATAATGAAGCTGACAAAAGCTGCGCTCAGAGCCAAGTTTCCGACATCTCCTTCCGAATTTACGAGCCCATCGCCTCGCAATCTTCGACTTACACGTTCAACGCGTCCGATGTCGAAGACGCCTTGCGCAGCGATGGCCACCTGGTGTACATGGACGCCGTGCGGCGCGGAATATGGTGCTTCTACCTCTCGTCCCGCGACTCCACTGCGGCTACCTCCCCAGAACGGCTGGGTCTTCATCCGAGAATGGAGGTCTGCGGTTATCCCCTCGGCCTTGTTGCGGACGGGAACTTGGAACCAATCGGGCTGCTCAGGAACAAGCCGCCGGGCACAAACGCCATCAACACGCCCAGCAGCTCGTCATCCACAGGCTCTGCCCTTGACGTGGGCATGAGAAGCGCCCAGTCCTTCAGCTTCCCTCCTCCCCTGGCCGTGGACGGCAAGGTGGCATCGACACCAGTGGGCGATGTCAAGGGCTATGGGTCGGTCCCAGCGCGCGAGATACACGAATTCTTCATCACAGCCGTCCTCTCATCCCTGACGACGTACTTCTGTCGTGCTGTTGGCGCTATTCTGCTTAACCACCGCTCTGCCTTGCTGCCTTCCCACGCCTTTAATTCCGGCGATGCCGAGTGGAGCCAACCAACGCGCAGCGCGGCTCTCGCCACGTTTCGCACCTACCTAACAACAACAGGATCGCTCGTCATCTCCCTTCATGTGTCGGTGCTCCAGGGCCTGGTGTCCTCCGCCGACGTCTTGCGGTCGAGCCTGCTCCACGCGGGGCCAACTGTCCTCGCAGCGCCGTTTGGGACATTCGGGGCTCTGCAAGGGATCGTGGACACCGAGACCCAAGCGGCTGACGGCGGGTTTGGGCAAACCCCCGACACACAGCTGAACGGGTTGAGGTCAGACCGCGGCGACAGGTTCCAGCAATGGAAAGCAACATGTTGCAGGTTGCTTCAGATGCGTGGTATGTCGCCGTCCATGTTGGACGGCTGTTCTTGGCTAAATATACACTTTCTTCAAAGAAAGCCATACGAACAAAGGGCCGACGGGAAAAGGACACCCCTGGTCAGCTCGGGTCCAACTGCGCCCTGGCCGGCGGTTCTCTGCTTCCGCAAGCCCAAGATCGAACCCGCATTGGACATCTCGTACGAAAAGGCTTTGTCTGGAACCGCCGACAACAGCCTGGACCCCTTGACCAAGGCAAAGCTGTGGTGTCAAGGGGTGTCTGAGAGAGAACAAGTTGTTGCAGACCGGAAGGAAAGAGGTGCTGCTGCCTTGGTGCGCGGGCATGCTGACGCGGAGCTCAAAAGTCATCCCCAGGCCAACGGCTACTCGCCCATGGCGCTCTGGCGCTCCAGCAATGGTGGGCCACAACCCGCAGCGGGAGCCGTGTACCCAACTCCTCCAGATGTGGTTCAGCCCGTGGGAGTTACGCCCTCGTTCGAAGGCGGTACGGTTCAGAGTCCGGCCGGCCAACCAGGGACGAACGCCCAGGTTGGTGCGCAAGCGGCAGTACAGCAGAACGCGCCGCCTTCGGATGGCTTCCACGTCGGATGGGATGGAGCAGAGCCCAGGCCAGGGCAGCCTGCAAACAACTTTTCCGAGGAAAATATATTCGGCGATCTAGGAGAAGATATGTTTGAAGGGAACGAACTCACGGATGCCGACTTCAACTTCTTCGATGAGCAGCCTGCTGCCGTTGAGATGGATGTTCCGCTGCTTCCAGACATTCATCCTTCGGGATTAGCTGGCTCGGAGGATAGGAACCAAAATTTTGATGAGCTCGCCCAGGCTGCGCCTGGCGCAAAGGAAACCAAGGACGTTGTCCGTTCAGGATCGCCGCATTTTACGAAGCCTGAGTTGAAGCACGCCCGCAGCACGCTTGAGGAGAGGCGGCAGCAGACTAATATGGAAAGCTTTAATCTTAATTCTACCCTCGGGATCAAGAGGAACCCGAGCCCCAGCAATCTCGGATCAGTTCTCAAGCGATTTCGGGGATCGATCTGCCCACCGCCCACATCGCTACCCAACAACCCGCAGCGCCCGGCCCGCCGTCGCAGTATATTCGAAAAGGTCGATTTTGATCCCGCCCTTTCGCTCGTTCGGCGGAAGTATGAAGACGAAGGACCGTTCGCCTACAGGTCTTCTGGTCTGAAAGACATGGAGAAGGGGTTCTCGCCGACCGGTAGCCCCCTGACCAGGAACCGGCTCCCAGGCTTTTCAAGGCAGCGAAGGAATCTCAAAGAACTACCGTCAGACATTGGCTCCATTTTGGCCAAGCTGGCTGGTAACACCAGCAGCAATAGTCCGACACAGCCGGATTATGGCCGCTCAGACTCGGACGACAGCAGCTGGGCTTCGGATTCGGACGACGCGAGCGACCGTGTGGGCCGCGCTTCCTCCCCGGCCAAGTCGAGCGTGGTCAGGAGGCGTCCGGACGACGACGTCACATCTATGGCCGCCTCTTTCAGGGAGCTGGACAACATCTCGACCGATTCTCCGGCCTACGGCCCCGTCGATTTCTCCCGGCTCTCCAACTCCGAGATCCCCGAGTTTCCCCTTGCTAAGTACTTCGCAGACCCGGAGCCTGTGCCGCTCCGCGTATCCATTTCCGACGACGATTTTATCACAGTAGCGCAGATCCTCACCGAGCAGGCGGCCGGCGGCTTTCTCAGACTGTTTCCGCAACGGCCGAGCTCCGAAACCCAAGATGTGCGCCGAAGCCTGATCAAGGCCATCCGGTACTCGATCAAGGGCTTGCAGAAGGCTTTGCCACGGTCGCTTGCCGGGGCGGCGGGATGCCAACTTCGGCCCTTTGCGGAAGTTCAGGACGTGCCCTTACTGGTACAACCCAATGGCCGGGTCCAGATGAGACCCGCCGATTTTCCCAAGCCCGGCATATTCTCCATCCCTGCACCGCATGTCGAGCTCCGACGCTACGACACACAGCTCTCGGTGTTGCCGTCTGCCGTGTCTTTCTGGGATACCTTGGGGCTTGCGCCCGCCCAGGGTCCGAAGGATGTCGTGGGATTGTGCGTCCTACCCCAGTCTGAAAGCATGCGGGACAATGCATCCGCGTTTCTGGATAGGGTCAAAAGCACGTACGAGTCCATGAGACTGGGCACGTTTGAGAGGCTACCCCCGGCTGGCGACATCGCGGACGGCGTCGTATTGCTCTCAACCGACCCAGAGATTGCCTCTCCCGGGCTCAATCTTCCCCCTGCTCGGTCGGCGTACACGGACCGAATGGCGAGTCTCGCTGTGGCTCTCGCAAGCTCCCCGGTTTCGGGAAAGAATATCGTGGTGTACTTCGCATACACGCCGGAAAACCCCGGTTCCATTGTGGACTTGTGTTCCGCCTTCCAGGAGCTCCTTGAGCAGTACAAGCGATGCATGTCGGACAGGAAGAAGAAGGTTGCCAACCAGCTGGTGCTCCAGCTCGTGCCCGTCGACGCGGTCGCCTCGGAGACGTTCCTCGTTGTCTTGTCCCCATCCGAGTGCGCCAGGCTTTGCATCGAGACCTACGACCGCTGCACGCTCTTTGGCGGTCCCACGCCCGTAGCAGCGATAGTGCTGGAACGGGCGCTGCCACGAGGCATCGATTTCAAGCTGGCCGCCACTCCCTCGCCGAGCCTGCTCCGGGAGAACTCGTGCATGCACATCGCGTACGCACGCAGTGTAGATGAGCGCTGGATCGCCGCCGCCTGGACGGACAACAGGGGCAGCACTCAAACAACGGCAGCCTACTGTCTTGGGAGACGAGGCAAGCCGCTGTCGAGGCAGCTGGCGGAAGTCATCCACGAGATGTGGGAGACCACGTACGACTTGATCTCGTCGTGCAAGGTCCACTGGCGGCTTGTCATCACTAAGTGCGGTCCCATGGACCAGCACGAAATGGAGCTCTGGTCGGGCATGGCCCAGGCGGAGAACCGCGCCACTATCAGCCTGGTGCTGCTGACCGTCGACACGGACCCGTCACTCCAGCTCATCCCGCCCGCCGGCACGATCCCGCAGTCCGCCCCGTCCGCCTTCTACACCACACCCGCTTCAACCCCGCAACCACTCTCGGGGGTCTCTCCAGATCAATCCGGGAACAACCCATCCACGCCGATCGGCACCACCACCCCCGGCGGCGACAACAACCCCACCACCACCACCTCCTCCTCCTCCCAGCCCCAGTCCCACGCACAACCCGCCCCAGACCCCGACGCCCCCGACACGACGCTCGTCGACGCGACCGAGACCACCTGGGGCGTGGTGGTCTCGCACCGGCTCAACAACTCGGCGTCGCTGACGGACCTCAACCCGGCGCTGGCCAGCGGCTACCTGGTCAAGCGGACGGGGGCGCGCGCCGAGGACGCGCCGGTCGCCATGGAGGTCAACGTGGTGTTCAGCGACAACGCGCGCGCGCTGTACGACGGCCTGCTGCGCGAGATGCTGACGTACTTCCGCGGGCTGGGCACCCTGGCGCGCGTCCGCGGCGTCGTCGAGAGGGACGTCGACGTCCGCCCGTGGCATGTCGCGGTTGTGGAGAAGGCGGTGAGGGCGCTGTATCTTCTGATGTGATCATTTGATCTATTATTTTTTTTCTTTTTTTGTGTGTGTTTTTGTTTGAATCTTGTGCTTTGTTTGTTTGTTTGTGGTGTTGTGGCGTGTTTGATATGGGCGGCATTGCTGTGATGGTAGTCGTGTGTTGATGATGAGGGATGGGGGGTTTTGGTGGGCATATTCGGCTCGGTTGCATTCATGGATATTGACGATACCTACTTTCATATGGTCTGCACCATCTTGCAGTAGACGGCATTCAGTCATGCAAAATCCCAGTTGACATACGCTATGGTCATTAAAACGCCGTTCTATGTTCCTCCGGCAGGTCTATCTATCATCTGCCGCGTCTATCAACTCCCAGATACCCATTCCTATCTAGCAAGGCCCAAAACAAACCACCCACCGCTCAGTTCCACCCCATCACTCGGCCCAGAACCCTGGGAACAGATACTCGATCCTCTTCATCGCCTCAGGATCCCGCCCGGCAGGCTTGGTCATGAACTTGACCGCGCCCTGGGCGCTGCCCTCCCACTTCTTGGCCAGCACCAGCTCGCTGTTCTCGTTCTTGCACAGCTCGTCCAGCACGGCGCCCACCAGGTGCTTCGCGTTCTCGCTGTTGGCCGCCATGTACTTCATCACCATGGCCACGTCCACATCCTCGGTCGTGTGCCAGCAGTCGTAGTCGGTCGCCATGCAGATCATCTGGTACGCCAGCTCGGCCTCGCGCGCCAGCTTCGCCTCGGGCAGCGCGCTCATGTTGATGACGCTGCCGCCCCAGGCCCGGTACATGTTGCTCTCGGCGCGGGTGCTGAACTGCGGGCCCTCCATGCACACGACGGTGCCGCCGCTGTGCAGGGTGACGCCGTCGCCGCGCATGGCGGCCGCGCACCGCTGCACGACGGCGGCCAGCCCGGCGTCGAACGGGTCCGCGAAGCCGACGTGGCCCACCACGCCGCCCTCGAAGAAGGTGAAGGGCCGCACGCCCTTGGTGCGGTCGATGATCTGGTCCGGCACGACGAAGTCCATCGGCTTGATCTCCTCGCGCAGCGAGCCGACGGCGGAGAAGGCGATGACCGTGCGCACGCCCAGCGCGCGCAGCGCGGCGATGTTGGCGCGCGACGGCACCTCGTGCGGCGCCAGCTGGTGGTGCAGCCCGTGCCGCGCCAGGAAGGCCACCGGCACGCCGGCGTGCTCGAGGATGAGGATCGGCGACGAAGGCGTGCCCCACGGCGTGACCGGCGTCAGGGCGGCGACGGGGGTGTAGCCCGGCAGGCTGGACAGGCCCGTGCCGCCTATTACGGCGATGTGCACCGGCCCTGGTTAGGAGTTGCGGATTGGTTAGTTTAGGGGAACGAGGCAGGCTACAGCAGTTTAGTATAGGAGCACGGAGGTGCCTCACTGTCGAAGTTCGACGGGAGATCAACGAGATCGACGGTCATGGCGGGCGGCCGGGTGATTGTTGGCTGAGTTGAGCGAGTCAACGAATGAATGAATGAATGAATGGGCGGGGGGAGGTAAAAGTTGAGTCCGAGTGTTTTTGACGACAGCGGCAGCACGGCGGCAGCACGGCGGCAGCAGGCTTCGTTCGGCAGCTTCAAGCAGTCGCCTTTTATTCAGCAGGCGGTCCTCTACCCCGTCCCCTGCGCCCGCTCTCGCAATTCTTGGAGGGGCTGACGGGGCAATTTTTACCCCGCCGCTGCGACGACGTTGACTTTTGACGGGTCCATCCTTGTCTGGTACACTAGCGGCCTGGACAGGGGGTACGATCTGAAGCGGTTAGCCCGGAGTGGGGACCCGTCTGCCTGCCGCAGTGAAGCGGGATGGGGACTTCGGTTTGTTAATTATCACACACTGGGCTCAAAATCGACGGCCGAATCTTGCGCACGCCAGGAAATAATAAACAGCTTCAAAACTTCCAGATATCAGCGGAAAGGCAGCAGCCTGGAAGTGGATATATTATAAAATCGCCGTTGAATTTACTTTTTGTTCCTTCCTTTCCACATCTTTGAATATCGCCATCATAACCGGGGGCTCAACAACACCTCTCTACTACTCCGGACGACTTCGCCGCCTTCCTCTCAGAGTTGACTGTAACTCGTACATCGACGGCGAACCGGCGAGACCGGAGACTGAAGTCTGACAGCGAAACTGTGGACGGACGACGTAGTCTTGGCAGTGCATAGCCATGGCGTCTACCGCGTCGCCGGCCGAGGCTGCCCCTCCGGCGGCAGCGACCCCTCACCGGCCTTTGAGCATCGAGGAGCTTTGCTTCACCTCCGCCATGAGTTGTTTTGAGGGCTGGCTCAAGCTTGACCCTGCCATTGGACCCCGGACCATGGCATATGTCACCAAGTTCATCTCGAGAACACTGGAGAAGACACACAATCTAAAAGACGTCAGGTGAGAGCCTGGCCTTCCGCCCGTCCTGTCCTGCCCCAGATCTGCTTCTCTAACACGCCTCCCAGAGAGGTTCTGTCCAAGAGCGTCGAGGTCTGGATATGGCTCACTAGAGACTTTGCTGCCGCCATCCCCAGTTTGACCACGAGGTCCATCGGGCCCCTCGCCAGCCTCAACGATCCTGACAAGGGCGTGACGCCGCTGGAGAGCACGGCCCTGATAACGAAGAACTACCCCTCCCTCAAGGAGGATCTCCAGCTGCTCATCAAACTTATGCACATTGCAAGGAACCTTCTCGTCGTTCCGGAGCCCGAGATTCCCCAGGACCTGTGTGCTGCCGCCCAGTTCGACCAGATGCTCTACCAGACAATCATCCTCTGCATCAACGTCACAAGTAAGGCTTATGACGGTGACGTTCTCGAGGAGGCTGCTCGCTTAAAGCTGAGCGAGATTACCGAGTTGTGTAAGAGATACTCGCCCCCTTCGGGCTCTGGATCCATTGCTGACTCGCTCCTAGACAAGAAGCTGCTCGTGACATGTCTCCAGCAAGCGCATAATTGGATTGCCAAGAACGACCGCAACAAGATGGCATTTTGGTCCACCGTTCTTTTCGACGACGATGCCCTCGCAGACGAGCCGGATGGCAACGTCTACGGAGACTTCCGTCCCGACGTGGCCAAGACTGAAGTCCAAAACTGGTTTGAGCGCAATTCGCGCTTCTGCGACAAGGCACGCCAGCTGCTTACCGAGTACGAGAACACTGTAGCGAGCAAAGGTTCTCCTCCGGGCCACCTGCCCTGTATTTCTCCACTGGCATGGAACTGGCTGCCCGAAGGCACGGTGCGTGTGCGGGCAGACGACGTCACCGACGACACCAAGATCACGCCGCAGTGGAAAGAAGACGAGCCCGATAAGTTCGAGCAAGACAAAGCCTACGGTCGGGTGTCGAGGGAGATCGATACGTGGTGGCTCAAGACTCGGGATCCCAACTACGACGAGTGGGTCGTCCCTATGCCGACAGTCGAGTTTGCCCAGCAGAGGACCGAGAACTGCAAAGCAAATCTCGTCAACCGGTACGCCCACTCATACCGCACTGCCGAGCACGAGGGCTCCGTTCACTCCGCCGAGGGCGCCTCATTGCCCGGAGGGGTCGCAGACCAAGAAGGCAAGGACGGCGGCCATTACGTCCACGAGTACAATGATGACATGATAGAGGAGGAAGACATCGACGATGACGACTCGTACGGCGAAGGGCCCATGAACGGCCTGCTGACCGAGGTCCCCAACATTCTCGACCCTAAGCAGATCGAGGCGCTACATATGATCGTCAAGTCCTGCATCCTGGACAACGCCGGCTTGGCATTGAGCCGGGCGGGCGAGAACCTCCAGAAGACACGATGCAGGATGTTCTTGGCACTTGAGTGCGGGAGAAGCCTGCTTCGGGAGATTCTCGTGTTCATTGCCGTCTGGGAAAAGAGCGAGCAGTCGCTGATCTTCCAGCTCACGACGCAGATCGTCGAGGCGATCCACCACAGCGCGCTGGTTCCTTATGCCTGGCAGTCTTTGCGCATCCCCAAGGACATCATCTCTCCCGCTCAGACTGTTCTCCTTAGGCTGGTCAACAACATGTTCCGAGCCCGGAACAACGACCCACCACCTGCCGACTCGAAGGAGCATCTCCGGGACGTCAAGCTGCTGCACTTCCTGTTCATCCAGTTCCGCAGCCGGATAGTGCCCGAGTGTGCGGCGCTGATGCATCTGCAGGCCCAGATCCGCAACGAGCTCTGCGACCCGGCCGACTTCCCAGTCGATAGCTGGGATATGGAACGCGCCAAGGACGGGATACAGCAGTTCTTGGAGCTTTTGAACACCGTCATCGAGGTTCCCGAGACTCGGCGCTACCTGATCGAATGGGAAGCCACATACGAACTGCTGACCCTTCTGAAGGGCCTAGAAGCCGGCGTGCCCAAGAAACCAATGGTCGACCCGGCGAACAGCGCGGCTCACCGCCAACAACAAGCACAACATGCCGCCCGCCATGACGATCATGACCAAGGCTACGACTCGGAAGACCACCCGCTCGCCCCGCCTCCGCCGCTCGAGGAGCCAGCGCACAAATACCCCTGGGCCGGAATCAAAGGCCAGATCCTGCACATCCTGGCCGGCCTGCTCCAGCCACCGCCCGGCCGCAGCAGCCCGGGCAATCCGGAGGTGCAGTCCCAGATCCTCCGCCACAACGGCATCATCAGCCTGCTCAACTGCTGCGTCTACGACGACCACAACCGCTATGCCCGCGAGCGCGTCCAGATCTGCCTCAAGTGGCTCATGGACGGCTCCGAGGAGGCCAACAAGTACCTGCGCGAGCTGATCGCCACGTCCCCGCCGCCCAATCTGCGGCCTCCCCAGGCGGGAGACGGCCAGACCCCGCCGACCACATCCCTGCGGATAGACGGCATCGCGGGGGAGGTCAAGGTCCGCCTTCGAGCGCCCGGCGAGGCCGCGCCGCCCAAACCCGTTGTCCCTTCCAGCTCGTCTGCCGGTGCTGGGCGGGCGCTCCCGCCGCTGGCGTCTGCGGCCGCTGTCGCGGCGGCCGTGGCGGATATCGATAGCAAGTTGGGGAACACGCACGACAGCAGGAACACGTTGCCGCCGATGCAGGGTGGCGCGGGATCGGGAACGGCGTCGTCAGCAACTTTGCCGCCGCGGAGTCGGCCCGAGGAGCTTCTGCGCGATATCATCACGCTGGCGGACGAGGCGGCGCGGCTGGCGATGGGGAGGAGGCTGGATGCGGACGAGACGGAGGAGGAGGAGGGAGAAGAGGAGGATTTTATGTAAGTGTTGAATTGTAGTTATGTGGTTACGTAGACAAATCATAGAGCACGGGATCTTCCAAGACTGCAAAAGGATCACTAGGCGACAGGATGTTCAACAAACCTGCGCTAGGTTACCTGCTGCGTAATTGAAGGCTGGAGATCAGAGATGGCGCCAAAACAGTTTGGTAGTCGTCATTATACCGCCCACAAACCAGTCAGTCAATACTCCCCACCCTCATCCTCAATCCACCCTTTCCTTCCTTCCGCCTCACCATGACGCACCACAACGTCGTGACATAGGTAGTGGACTTCGCGATGGAATTAACTAACTGGTGTCAATAAAAAAAAAAAAAATGAATAAGGTAGAAGCGAACAGGAAAGAAGAAAAAAGGGCAAAAACGTACAGCACCGGGGATTCGCTGGTCGTCACCGACCCAACTACTAATCCGGCGGTTGGTAGCTTATCTAGGGGAGAGCGGACGGGATCCCGAGTTTTCTACCACCTATGGCCGTACGTGGTAGGGGGAAGGAAAATTATTCTAGATAAAGGGTGATCGCATTAGGGGCCGGTTACACATGTGGTGGTGGTCGGGGTATTTAACAACGTTGCTTTTGGCTTCGCCGAATCCAGTTCCCTTGCGTTCACCTTCAGTTCGGCGAATCCCTCCAGAGCTAGGTCTGTTAATGGAAGAGCCCGTCACACTAGCTAGCCCTTTCTGTTCACTACCCGTCAAGCCAGCCAGAAGATACGCCGCTCATCAGCCTGGATTTACTCCCTTTCTCTCCCTCGCTCCAAGCTTAGTTGTTTAAGTGTACTCGTACGAGTGCTTGGTTGCAAACGACGGATTAAGTAGGGCCGAGTGTGTTAATCGAGATCAGCGAGGATCTCGGCCAGATAGGCCTTGGCCTCGTCAGGGTCCCAGTCTACAATCTTTTTCTCCTTGCGCTCCCCCAGCTTCCGCTCGACCAACAGCTCCATCCGCCTCTTCGCCTTCTCCGACAGCAAGTGCATCCTCCCTTCGTAACCGCCCTCGACGTTCTCGCCAAAGAAGCGCTCGTCCAGGAACTCCCAAAACACGGGCTCGAACGCGTAGCACCGACGGGCCGCGTAGACGGCCCAGAAATCCCCCGCCTCCCAGCTCCATCTCATGCGGTCCGACAGCCGAACCGCGTCGTCGTCGTCGTCGTCGTCGGGGCTGAGGCTCAGCGCGCTGATGTACCGCTCGATCGACCACTCTTCCTCCTCCTCCTCGTCCTCCTCTTCCTTCTCCTTCGCTTTCTCCTCCTCCTCCTCGTCCTCACAGGCGCGCAGCGCCCTGAGGAAGACGTCCAGCACGCCCGCGAACTCGTCCCGGAAGTCCAGGACGGTGCCGCGCCAGTACTCGGGCACGGTGAGCAGCAGCCACCACGGCGGGGCGCGGGCGAAGGAGGCCGGGGCGAAGTAGGCCCACTCCCAGTCGACGACGCCCACCACGTTGAGGTCCGCGTCGACCAGGATGTTGTGCGGCCGGAAGTCGTCGATCTGCAGACGGAACGTCTCCTTCTCCTTCTCCTTCGCCTTCTCCTTCTCCTTCTCCCGCCACTTCCCTGGCGGCGGTCGTCCGTCTGCTGCTGCTGCTGCTGGTGCTGCTGACGATTTGTCGTGGGCGGGCGCGAGAAGCTTCCCGCGGCGCGCCTGCTGGCGGAAGAGGTAGCGGGCGACGAACTTGTCGCGGCAGTCGTCGGCCGAGGCGATGGCGTTGTTGCGCTGGAAGGCCAGGTGGGCGACGTGCAGGTCGGCGAGGGCCGCGTACCACTCGTCCGAGGTCCGGTAGGTGGCGTCTTCCGGCGGGAGGACGGCGGGCGGGATCCCGCCCATGGTGACCAGGTCGTTCATGTCCTTGGTGAGTGGGCGGCCGCCGACGATGAAGGAGCCCCCTTCCTCCTCCTCCCGGAGAGAGCCGATCTTGGGCATCTCCAGCTTGGAGAGCTGCAGGACGATGCCGGCGACCTGCTTGTACATGCGTTCGAGCTTGTCCTTGGGAACATTGGGGTCCAGATACTTCTGCTGGCCACCCTCGACATTCGGTACACCGAGCACCTCGGTTAGATTCTTTGCGTGGGGGATGTATTCCGTAATGATGAAGGCACCGAGCCCGAGGGGGTTCTCCGCGGCGGTGCCCCAGTGGTAGATGTGCGGCACGGGCACCGAGGTCATCTTCTCGATGTACCGCATGGTTGCCACCTCGGCTCGGACCTTCTCGTCTCCAAAAGCGACGCTCCCTGGAAGCGGCACCCGGAGGATCGCATGCCCGTCGGTGTATTCGACGCCGAAGACGGCATTGTAAGAGCCACGGACGGACTGATGGGGCCGTACTGGGGTCCCTGGCCGGTGTTTGATGATAAAGTTGAAGATGTCCATCATTCGGTTCTTTTCAAACAAGAGGTCCAATTTCCTCTGCAGCAGGCCGTCGAGCTCTTCGGATCTCGCGTCCACAAGCGAGTCTGCGAACATGCCATTCTCCCGGTCCCGCTTGTTCTTTGTGGCAGGAGCTGGGGTGGGAGCGGGAACGCTGCCATTGCCGTTGCCGCTGTCGTTGTTTCTGCCGTCCTTGTCTGCATCCGCCATGATTTGAAGTTTGGGATGCTTGGAGCAGTAGTGTAGACACAAACAGCGGTCTCAGGGGGAGGGTTCGGCCCGGGGTCGAATCGCTGCCGGGGGGGTTGATTGGACGCCATCGTGTATTTCCCTGCGCAGTCACCGCATGCCCCTTGATTGTTGGCGGATCGACTTGCAGGCTGCTTCCTCCAAGTCTTAGCCGGCTATCTGCAACAGTTAGAGCGGAATCCGCTGGCTGAGGCTGTGTGGTGTTGGTGGTATTCCCCTCTTTGTAACCAAATTCCCTCTGCGTCTGCTCGTCGTCCATGTCCATCCCCCCCTCTCTCCATTGCGCACTTGATCGTCTCTCAAACTGCTTTTGCGTCAAGTGACCATTATCTTGGACTACCTTGGCTACCTGCCTGAGATAAGGTAATTAACTGAACATCAGCTACGCAAAGCAACTGCGCAATCACGGCAGGAAATACAACACAACGCGATATAGAATAGGGATTAACTACCTAGATAACTCTACCCATCAAATCGCACCTCGAAGCAGGGCAAGCGATGCATACATGCATGCATGCATGTATGAACATGCTCGCGCGCCTGCCAAACAAACCAACTCGCCACGGTCTGCCTGTTCCATTTGTATGTTGCAGATCAACCACCAAGCACCCAACCTTTGCAAACCCAACCCACCTCCCGATTTGTCTCCTCCTTCCAGTGACTAACATACTGATCGAACTGAGCGAATGAGTGGCGAGCATCCCTCTCCGTCCCTCCATCCATACCCACCCCATCCCAAGGCACGGCTGGCTACCTCCGAGCTAACCCATCGGCAGCCAAGTGCGCGCGCCCACCGACAACGAGACGGCCGTCGCCGCGCGGTCCTACTCGCGCGGCTGCCGTCCGCTGGCGCCGCTGGCGCTGACGCCCTCCTTCACGGCGGCCAGGATAAGCTCCTTGGCCTTCTCGACACCGTCCCGCGAGCCGACAATCTCGATTGCCTCGCCCTGCGACTGGTCGCGGGGCACGTTGATCCGGCAGCCGCTCTGCTTGCGGATCGCGTTGACCTTGCTGCCGCCCTGGCCGATGACGAAGCGGTACGTCCTGGGGTCGGGCAGGATGAGGTAGCCGGTCGTGTTGTTCTTGCTGGCCTGCTCGAGTGCCGCCTCGATGGCCTTTTTGGCCTTCTCAACGTTTTCGGGCGCGCCGCGAAGCACCCAGGGGATGTTACCCTCCTCGGCAGAGGTCTGCTGCTCGACCAGTTTCCAGGAGTGGGCGTCTGCGACGGCATCGGCCTCGTCGGTGATGAGGGGGAGGGCGCCGCCGTTGGCGCGCGTGTTGGCCGGGGCGGACGGCTTGGGCGGGACAGCGTGTCCGGCGTGGTCGACCGTGACGTGGAAGTCGTTTCTGAACCTGCGGAAGATCTGACCGTTGTTGGCAATGGCGTGGTGCAGAGCGCGGGGGACCTGGACGGTTTCGCCTTCTTGTTCCTTGACCAGAGATTGGATGTGCGCCTTGGCCTTCTCGACGTCGGCAGACTGGCCGACAATCTTGACGGCGGTTTGGCCACTGCCCTGACGGGGCACGTCGATGGAAACCTTGAACTGGGCCTCGAGGTTTCGCTTGGCTTCGCCGCCTCGGCCGATCAAGGTCCGGTGCTTATCGACGGGCACATCCAAAACCTCAGTAACCTGCCCCTCACGTTCCTCCACGAAGGCCTTGATCTGAGCAATGATCTTGTCCACCACTGCCGTGCGGCCTTCCACCTTGATCGTGTTGCCGTCGGCATCCTGCTTGGGGAACTGGATCGTCCGGGCAAGTTCGCGGCGGTCATCAGAACCGCCCGCCTTGAGGACAAGGTCGCGGAGAGCAGAGCCTGCATGCATCCGTTAGCAGCCACAAAACAATGACCACTCGAGGGTATCAACCCGAGCCTACCTCCAGCACCGATCAGGGCCTTGTGATACTTCCTATCCACCTCGATCGTCTTGACCACTGTATCCTCAAAGATGGCTTTCTTCTCCTCCAGAATCTTCTTGGCCGCAGCTACTTGGGTCTTGGTGCCCTTGATCGAAATCTCGACTTCACTGTCGGCGGATTCCTTCGCGCCGGGCACGTCAATCTTGGCCCCCGTCGTCTGACGCAGCTGTTCCAGGGCAGCGCCGCCCGACCCGATCAGAGACGGCAGTTGCCTCTGTTGGACAGTCACGGTGGCGGTAAAAGAGTTGTCCTTCAGATACTGCAAAAGCGAGAGCAGCTCGTCACGGGCCTCGTCGGCACCCCGCTTCGGGCCGCGGATGATAACCTCGTCGGGCGCCTGCTGGCGGCGTGCTTTCCCGGAATCGCTGGCCGATTCGGCAACAGACTCGTCATCCTTGGCGTTCTTCGGGCTGCGCGGGAAGAAGATGAGGACCTTATACCGGGTTTGCAGCCTGTTGATCTGGCTGCCCTGAGCACCGATCAGCTCGCGGTGGAACTTGGGGTCGACCTTGAGCACGTGTGTCGCCTCGTCCTCCAACTGACGGGCGAGGGCAGTGATGTGGGATTTCGCGGCCTCCGCCTTGGCCTTGGGCCCTTTCAATTGCACCTTGCCGTCATTCACCTGGATGTCGACGTCGAACTTTTCCCTCAAATCCCGGATGTGGCTCCCGCCCTTGCCGATCAGGTGGTTGGCAAACTTCTGGGGAAAGTTGAACTCCAGAATGAAGCCGCGCTCCTTCTCGTCCTGCTTCTCTTGCTCGATGAACTCGAGACACCTGGTGGAGAGCCAGTCCACAACGGAGCTAGGACCGCGGATGGTGACGGTATTGCCAACGTTGGAGACACGCGCGCGCACCGGATTGGCCGCCTTGTCCTGCTCACTTTTGATGAACTTCCGGAGTTTGTCATGGTACCTATCAACATGTTACTCGTCCGTCCTTGGCCAAAAAAAAGCACGCGAACCGGTATCGCACTTACTTCTGCGGCACCTCGATGGCTTGAGATGTGACGGCTTCCTGCTGGTTCATCAAATTGACCAGATGGCTCTGAGCTTCCCGCAGCCACCTTTGCATCTCGTTGATCTCTTGTTGCGCCGGCTGAGACCGCGGGATCTGGTACGAGTCGGCACTCGAGGGGCCTTCGTAGACTAACAAGACAGGAGCCGTCGGCTCTGAGGCCTCTGGAACAACCAGGTGGACGCCGTAAGCCTGCCGCACGTGAGGTGTCACCTCGTTCCGAATGTAATGGTGGAAAAACGGGTCGACGGCAACGGTCGCCATCCGCGCCGGAGGATGGCTATCCACCAAACCTTTGATCGCTGCTTGGGCCCTGATGGCATTCTTGCCATCGCGCGAGTAGAGCTCCCACGGCAGGGCGCCCTCTTCGGAGAAGGGCGTGTTCACGTGGACGTTGTACTCCTTCTCCAGCCGCTCCAGCTCCTTTCTCTGGCGCAAGTAGCGAGTGACATTGCGCGCGTGAGCCGCAGCACCGCCAGGCGCTTGGCGGTGGAAGCGGGAGATATCAATGTTGGAGCACTGCATGTTCATGGCCAGGTCCATCGCCCTCTCCAGGCCGGTCTGGACCTGGTGGGCCGGGCCAATGATGCTGACAAGGTCGTCGTCCTCATCGTTCGGCAAGACGATAGTGCATCCCGTTTCTTCGAAGAACTGGTGTATCGGGATGCCCCTCTCCCCGATGATGAATTGGTGACGTCCCCGCTGGATGGAGAACTGCTCCAAGAACAGTTGCTCACGGAGCTCCTGAGCGCGTCTCTCGATCTCCTCCCGAGCGGCCTTCACGGCCTCGCGCTCACCGGCCAGGTGGATGAAGCTGTCGGCGGCGGGGGCGAAATCGGGACGTTGCCCCGGAGCTGGCGCAACGGGGGGCTGGGACGACCAGGCTTGGTAAGGAGGCACACGAATCTGGATCCCCTTGTCCTGCTCGATGGCGTTGATGAAGCTGTTGTTGGGACCGGCAATGAAGGGGTAGAACTCGGCGGGTATCCCTTTTAGCGAGGTGCTGACGTTCGCCGTACGCTCGCCGACAATCTTGAGCACGGCATTTTGCGCCGCGGCGGCCTGCTGCGAGTTGCCCTCGATGGTAACGTCGATGGTGCTGTCGTCATCCTCGTCCACGGGAGGGGGGGAATCCTCAGCCTTGGGCATCTGGATCCGAGCGCCCGTCTTTTCTTGCAGAGCCCTGATGGTGGCTCCGCCCTTGCCGATGATGTGGGCCCTCGCGGACCGAGGAATCGGCACCTTGATCGTCAGCTTGGTGCCGATCAGGGCGACGAAGTCCTTGAGCGCCTGTGTCGCAATCTCCGAGGGGCCGGTGGCCTCGACCCTGACCTTGTTGTCGGGCTGGGTGATCACCTTGATCTGGGCCCGGGACTTGCGGTTGAAGTCCTTGACGATATCGGCAAGAGGCCGCTTTAGTTGGGCTCGCGGGAGCACATGCTGAGCCTCAAGGATCATGTATTCGACGTTCCGACCCGGAATGGACAGACTCGGGGCACCGCGGAGGGCCGGGCCGGTCGGCGTGGTGGCGCCGGAGGGTGGCGCAGACGCCATGGGGGTGCCATTGGCCGGGCTGGCGCCGTTTGTCTTGCCGTTTGCGTTGGTGCGAGCAGCCCAGACCGGGGGAACATTCGCCGCAGGCTTGGATGCCGCTCCGCCCAGTTCCGGGAACACCTCGTGGGAGTCTGTAGCCAGGTTGGCCTTTTGCTTCGCAGCCCCACCAGCAGGCGTTGAGTTCGAGGATGACGCATGCGCTTCGCTGGCAGTTGCTTCGGTGCCGGCGGCAGGTTTAGCGGGAAGGTCCTCGTCGCTGGCATCCTCGACCGTCACATGGTGTGACCGGTGTTGTTGGAGCAGCCGACTCGCGGCGGACGGCTCGGCAGCGGTGTGGTCGGACATCGTGTCTCCCGTGGCCGTTCTCAAAAAATGTCAATGGCTCGATCGACCGCAAGAAAGGCGCCAAGGCGTTTGAGCTAGCCCAATGCAAGGCGGATCTGGCTCTAGACACTCGCTGGTCAGGACGTCAGGCCCAGTACTCGCGGCGACGGGGGCGCGCCAGGAGCGACGCTGGAGAGCAGACTCACAGACGCCTTGGTGGAGGAGTGGGAGCAATTGATAGATCAGAACGGCTTCGAGCAGGAAGGGCGACCGCACAAGGGCCAGCCGACCACTCAGTCGTCGCAAGTAGAGGGAGTTGCTGGTTGCGTAAGTGCAGCGACCCCTTCGCTTGCACGCTCAGTCGCAGCCACGGCGCAGCAAGTTGGTCGGAAGAAGGGCCGATGGATCCTGATCGTCAGCTTGTGCGGCCGAATTGGGAGAAGGGAATCGATGCTCGGTGGTGAGGATGGGCTACGGCAGCTGCACCGAGGAGCGGCGGAGCACAGAGAAAAGGCCAGACAAGCTGCGGAGCGAGGTTGCTCACGAGCCTCGAACTGCCGTGGGTCTGATATCCAGTCCGGGGGGGCCAATTGCACGGTCCCGCAACCTTGCTTGCAGACGCCGAAAAAAAATGTTGAACATTTGGCCAGGGACCACATGGAAGGCTTGGCACGCCATCAATGGGCAAATGCTCGAGGCACCCAGCCCCCGCTGGCGCAAAACCCTAACCCTAGTGATGTGTTCCGTGAGGACGACAAACACATGCCGTCAGACTCGGTGCATGTGCTTCAACTATGTAGGTATGTACGGCGTCCGGAAGCAATCGAGAATGCTTCAGGTGCTACGCAGATTTCCATGCGGGTGTGTCTGCGACATGTGATGCTGTGGGTCATTTGGCATGGGGCCTTGGAGCGTGCGAACGTGTGTCGAGCCTGCAGTTCCATACTGAGAGCCCAGCTGCGCAAGACTGAGCTGTCATATGAATGTTAGCGCTACAGTGGAACAGTTGAAGAGTTGACTATTCCGTATGGTATAAGATATCTGGAAACATTAATAGGTAGTTTGGGCCAGAGAGGTCAGCGAGCGAGTCGTAGCGCAGAACCTGGACCTTGGGGGTTCGGAATCTGGAATCGCCAGTGGCAGAAAGCCTTTTGGTGTTCCCATCTATGGACCGGATGGAAGTCATCACAAAGTAAACGTTCCCGCACCCCTCCATGTACGGATACTCCGTACGGATACAGCTGTACATACATCAATCAATTGAGGACCCAGGAGTGCTTGGCTAAGTCGTGTTTGGCCAGAATATTTGATATGCAGGTCCAATTCCCACCATGCGTCCGCAAAAGCACAGCACTGCGCTGGCTCACATTGGGCAACCCGACGATTGTCCGAGAGGTTGACGAGCATTCGGCTCTCCGCCATCTCGCCCCCCGCGTTGCACAACGCGCATGCGGACCCTAGTTGACGTCCGGGTATGTGCACATCCACACAGATTACCTACAGCGGGAGGGCCTCGTGTCCGTTGCAGAATGGCCACGCCCTCCCACGCCATGCAGGTCTGCCGAGTCGGAGTGATGGGCCGTTGGGCTGTAACTTGAGCCTTCGGTGGGGGTCAAAAGGGGGGTCTCTCTTCTTGCTGGGAGAGAAACGGGAGAGCCGTCACTACGATTCTGCTCAGCCATTCACTTCAGATGCCGGCGTGAACGGCAGCAAGACGCTTCTCACGTGTCGCTTCACCGCAGCTGCATGCCAAAAGCGAGAGACAGACCTGCTTCCTGCAAGAGTGCCTTGGCCCTGCACAGTAACTTGGTTTCGGGATTCAATTCAGGGGGTAAGGGTCCGGCTGGCAACTGTCAGGTCGCTGTGTGCGGGACTGTCCATACGGGACCTGAGGGACCTGCTTTGTGGTGTATGTATCTCGCGGGGCCAGTCCCCCAATGCGGGCGGCAGTCGAGATCAGAGGGATCGGCGCGCCTGGGCATCTTCGAGAACGCGGAGCGGCTGGAAATGTGGCTGAGCGCCGCGGCAGTTGGGTATCCGTCGTGCATCCGGTTCAGGCAGGCAGTTCGCCGGCATCCAATTGATCAGGTTCGAGATGGCCGAGTCCAGTCGGTCGAGGACGAACCGATTCTACCACAGCCGCTTCTTCGACCACGTCATGGCTTTGCCCATTGGCATCTAGGTAGTCGGCGCTTGTCCCTCCCCCCGCCATCAGAACTCGCATCGCCCAAACAAGAGCCGCACTGCCGGGACTGCGTGCCTCACACTGCACTATGGTAGGTACAGTACCTACTATGGAAGGGGAATCATCCTCATCCAAGGCCGCCAAGTGCATCATCGGCCTCGGGCTTGAGCAAACTTGGCCGGACCGAGCCCCGCTTCCCGCTGCGGTGCGCCAAACGGTTAGTGGGGTCCAAGCCAAGGATGCAGACATTGAAACGGTCGTGTTCAGCCGGGTGTCGATCACCTGTATTCTGCCTTCCTTCGCGTTTAATCTGTACATGTGTTCCGTACATCCGGAGCAGAAAATTGCAGAGCGAGAACAACAGGGTTCAGTCAAGTTCCTTTTCAGACCCTCGCAAGTACCTGGTGAGGCAGCCTCCATACCAGCTGTGAAGTGACTCGGACGCCGCAACGCTCGCTCCCACCCACCTAATGTCTAACGGATGTATTCCGTATGTCTGTAACTTACGTGCTGTAACTAGGTACGGTAATCCCTAGAGGTGTCTGTTCGCGCCCCACCGCCCGCTCCTTCATCCCGCCCCGAGACCCCACATAGTTAGCATCGAGGGCAGCTCGCCCCACACAGACAACCCCTTCCATGGCTGGGCTGTTTGCTTGGATGTTGTCCGTGCCTTGTTGATTCACGAGCGGCAACAGCGGCGGTTAACGACCTACCTACGTTACCCATTCCATGGTGGCGGGAATGCTGATGCCGGTCAGATTGTTTTCTTTGCCGTTTATTGCTTACTTCCTATTCAAAGAGATAGCTGCCGCTGCTGCTGGAGGACAGTTCATTAACTGCCAAGGTATCTAATCACTGAGCCAGAGAGGGGCGGCAACAGCTTTCGGTTGCCCGTCCCTGAGCCCTGCTCCGTCGCAAGCTGCGCGCGTTTGCTGGCCTCTTGGAAGGTGACTGGGCCGCCACGGGCTTGACCGGGGGTTGTTCGCGCGGAGGTGCGGCATTGCAAGATTCATCGGTCGGACCTTCACAGCCAGCGAAATGGTCAATGGACATGATTGACCACGCAATGGGCGACAATTGTCGTGGTGGTGCGACAGCATCTCGCGGCCGTGTCCCCATCCTTCGCCCCATCCCCTTTGCCCTCCCACACCTACCATACCAAGGTACCTACATTAATTCCGTCGTACACTACCTACCGCAGCAACGCGGTTGCGTCTGTGGTCAAAGAGTGCACATTACGGGGACTGGTAAGGCAGATAGATACCTCAGGTACCTACGGAATGGAGCACTCCGAACTGGAAAGTACTGTGTAAGAAGTATCTGGGTAGGTCAGGTATCTGTGCAAGCGCTTCAACCACCGCGATATCGCCCGGCCCGAATTCAGAATGCTGCAGTGGCGTCCAGGGTCCTCCTCCGTGCCCAGGTACCGTTTTCCTGGTCCCAGTTCCCGTCCCGTCCGGCCAATGCTCCCAAAGCTGGTATACCTACCTGAGCTGTGTAGCTGGCCTGCGGACAGGTTTCGCACTGTGTGTGGCCACTTCTTAGCAGCTTTATCCAGGGTTGCAGGTGCCAATCAGGGAGGGCCCCGCTAATCTGACCAGAGCTGGCCAGTGTGCGAGAGCCATCTTGAACAGCGGCCAACCTGGGAACCTGGAAGCACGGAACAGCCAAGCAGAGGACGAGATCAAGCAGGAGCAACGAACGGCCAGGAAACGCAATTTTGCTCGCTTGCGACCCTCGTTCCGCGCCTCCAATTACCCCGGCACCCATCCCAGCTGCTTTGTCTGGCTCCAAACTGTACGTTGAATTTTTTTTGGTATTGCCATTCTCTGCCTCCTTTCCCGTCCCCGTACCCGGACTCTGGGCCGTGCAATGGACAGTCCGCAGCTTGGCTCCAGCGCCGGTTCGCAACGCCGCAGGCTCACTAAGAAGCCGCCGCCGCCGGTAGCTGCAGCGCACCGCTCTCCCCACCATTCGAGCTCCATCGCCAGTGCCGGGCCCGACGGCCGTGTTGACGCCCGATCTCTAGGAAGCAAAAGAAGCTCGACCAGCTTGAGACGGGCTCCCAGCGCGCCCTTGGGCACTAGGACTCCCGCTCTGAATACCGCGTTCGACTCCGAATCCTCGCCACGCTTCTCCCCCGCCGCCGCGCCGTCGCCCGCGTTCTTGCACACAGCAGGCCGGTCGCACACCTCCCCCCTCCTTCCCGGCCGCGAGCCTGCGGCGCCATCTGGGCCCTTCCAGTCGCATCCCTGGTCTCTGGAAAGCCGGACTGACGCGCAGCAACCACGACACGTCCCGCCTGTGGACGCCCTGCAACCGCTCAGTACCAAGACATCCGACGAGTTAATTGGCGCCCCGTTTGACGGCACAGCAATTCTCGACCGCATCGCCGCGACGAAATCGCCCGTGCACGGGAGCAACAGAACCAGCAATAACACCAGCAATAATAGCGACGGCGACGGCCATTACGGCAAAAGCGGCGACAACGACGACATCTCCTCTCCAACCCCGCCCCATCCTACATTGTCTCACTCACCCCACGCGGATCCCGGGGCGCCGACCATGGGACACTCGCCCCCGCCTCTCCGCCGGTCGGCAGTCTTTCCGGCCGGCGAGCCCTCGGTTCTCAGCGAGAAGGCCAGTGGATCCAAAGCCGACAGCGGCGCGCCGACCAAGCGCTACTCGGACGAGTCCAAGGAGAGCAAGCTCCCCAGCATGCTCAGGAAGAAATCGGGTTTCTCCGGCTTTATGAACAGCCTGGTGGGGTCGCAGAGGAAGCCGCTCATCTCGAAGCCAGAGAATCCAGTGCACTTAACGCATGTCGGATATGACAGTTCCACAGGCCAGTTCACGGTAAGGAAAAAATCGCCCGCTTCCGAGCACCGCCGATTGAGCTGACTGGTCGACAGGGTCTGCCAAAAGAGTGGCAGCGCCTTCTCAACGAGAGCGGCATCACAGAGAAGGACACGCGAGAACACCCGCAGATCCTCGTCGACGTCCTGACGTTTTACAAAGAGACGCAAGAAAAGCCGCAGGAGGACCAGCAACTAGAGAAATTCCACGATGCGCGAGCAACCGACCTACGCGGCATCGCCACCACCCCGTCGTCCGCGACGACCATCCCTTCCCCCGGCCTGCTGCAGTCCGGTTATGGCGGAATGTCCCCCATGATCAGCCCCCCAGCGAGCCCGAGGTTCCCCAACGTCGCCCACGAAGGCAGCTTCGAGAACCCCCGGGCCCCGCCTCCGATCCCCAAGGGGCCACCGGGGCCTCCGATGAAGGACATCAACCTAATGCCCAGTCGACCGGCGCCGAAGCCTCCGACCAGCCTTGCGACCCGGACACAACCGGCATATCCCGCAAAGGACTCGGGAATCGGCATGGCCCCGCCTGGGGACGACGTCTCGCCGTCCTACGTTCCCCCCAAAGATGCCGTGCCGATGCTACCGGAAGAGCACCGATCGAGGTCGAGGTCCAATTCACGAGCAAACGGCACATCGCCCTACATGCCTTCGCAGCCCTCTCCTTCCACCACCTCGCCGGCGACCCAGGCAGCAGTCTACCAGCAGCAACTGCTGCAGCAACAGCAGGAGCAGGCCATGGCACAGGCGCAAGCGGCCATGAGCGGGCAGCTGGGGCGGCAAGCGAGCAAGCGGCAGCAACCAACCCCGCCATCTTCGCAGCACCAGCACTTGCAGCAAGCGGATCCGACTGGAGCCAATCGGATGCTACAGGCGCAGCAAGCTAGGCTTGCGCAACCGGGATCGAGGCCGCGGCACAGGCCACGGCAGAGCAACGGCGTTGACGTGGTCGCCGCCCTGAAGAAGATATGTTCCGAGGGCGACCCGAGAGAGATCTATCGCGGCTTCACCAAGATCGGCCAGGGTGCCTCGGGCGGCGTGTACACGGGCCATGAAAGGGGGACCAACCGGCTGGTGGCCATCAAGCAGATGAACCTGGAACAGCAACCAAAGAAGGACCTGATCATCAACGAGATCCTCGTCATGAAGGAGAGCTCTCATCCCAACATTGTCAACTTCATCGACAGCTACCTGTGCGGAGGCGAACTGTGGGTCGTGATGGAGTACATGGAGGGCGGCAGCTTGACCGACGTGGTGACTTTCAACATCATGACCGAGGGGCAGATCGCCTCTGTATGCAGGGAAACCCTCCTCGGCTTGCAGCATCTGCACTCGAAGGGTGTCATCCACCGCGACATCAAGTCAGACAATATCCTGCTCAGCATGGATGGCAACATCAAGCTAAGTAAGTCTCTGTTTGCGCCTTTGCCCTCCCGCCCCTCCCCCCACAGGCCCTCTCCCCGCTTTTTTGTATCCTGAAAATGTCTCTCCTCCCTGCCGGTCGCCGTTTGACTAACTCGGGTCCTTTTTCTTTTCCCCTCCCTCACCCGCAGCCGACTTCGGGTTCTGTGCGACCATCAACGAGGCGCAGAACAAGCGTACGACGATGGTCGGCACGCCGTATTGGATGGCGCCGGAGGTGGTTACGCGGAAGGAGTACGGCCGCAAGGTGGACATATGGTCGCTGGGCATCATGGCCATCGAGATGATCGAGGGCGAGCCGCCCTACCTGACCGAGTCGCCGCTGCGCGCTCTGTGGCTGATCGCTACCACTGGGACGCCGCAGATCAAGAACGAGCATGAGCTGTCGCCCGTCTTCCGCGACTTCCTGTACTTTGCGCTCAAGGTCGACCCGGAGAAAAGGGCCAGCGCTCATGATCTTTTGAGGGTATGTGTTTCTCTTGTGACCACCTTTTTTTTTTCTTTCACCACCTTGCATTGGATTGTCCAGGGAAGCTAACATGCCCCTCACCTTAGCACGACTTCATGAAACAATGCGTCGACCTATCCACTCTCGCGCCTTTGGTCAGGGCTGCACGAGAGGCGAGGGCGCAGGAGAAGGCCCGCAAGGGGCAATGAACACCTTTTTTCTCCCCCCTCGGATCGAGCTTGCAATATCTATTACCTGGCTCTTTTTTCGCTTGGCGAAGTTCATTCCTGCTATTATCCTGCCAGGGCTCGATCCCGTGAATTTCGTTGAATTCTGTTGCAGCAAGCCTGATTGTCGTTTCTCCTTTGACGCAAACTCTCATGGCAAGCAGGCAGGCGGCATAGTGCATTGTTTTGCGAACTCTTCCAATTTATTTGCCTTCTGCTTTCATTTTATTGTCAGATGCGGTCCTGGTTTTTTTTCTCCCTGCTTCCTCCCCCTTCCCCCTTCCTTTTTCTTTTTCTCATCATCTCCACCCAGTTGACATTGAACACATAAATCTGCCCCGGCGAGTCGGTTCTTGTTTGGAGCCCCCTGTTCACCGCAACAGTTGGTCGCTCAAGCGGGAAGATATGCGCCTCTTTGGTGTGTGTCTGTGGAGAACTCTGCCGGTTCTTCATTGTCGGTTCTGACTATCCAGCACACCACCGCAGGCAGGCATGCTGCTGCTCCCAGCCATCTCTGGCTGGGCACCCCCCGCCTATAAGGTGGTATCGGCTGCTTTTCAATGGTGCTCTCGAAAAGTTTGGGTTTTGTTTTGGGTTCCTTTTACGCGCACTCCGGCTCAGTTTCCAGCGCTCACTTTTGCGTTGCGTTGCGTTACATGCATGGCTGCAAGGTCGGAGGGCAAAGCAAGGCATGTGGGAAGCTGCAAGAAGAAGCCGATGAGCCGCACGCGGTTTCGTTCTTAGGGGGGCTTGTTGGACTGGCCAGATCTGATTCCGATGGTCACGGATCGGATCGGGCAAGCATTGGGAATATGGCATGGCGGGACGCTATATCCAAACCTATACCGCGGGACGATGGGACGGATCCAATACTTTGGTTGGGGAAGGGGGTACATTTGGGAGGCATTCGACATTGCTCATTGGGGGAGACAGCGCGGTTAGGATTCCCTGGTCAGGTCCCCGCCGTTGCTGTCTTCCTCCTCCCCTCCCCCCTTTCTCTCCCCACGGCGTGGTCTTTCGCCGTGGATGACTTGGACCCGTCAACTTTCAAACTCATACCTCCCTCCTTTCCTCATTCCCGGGAGCTGTGGGACCTGGCGAGCGGTTCTAATCAATGGCGGCCATGGCGGGGAAGGAATAAAGGAAAGAGAGCAACTGCGCGGTCAGCAGAGCGGCACTTGGGAGTTCAATATGGCAGGCAAGAAAGCGGGCAAATCGGTGGGGACTTCTTTCTTCTTCACCCTCTCCCAATCGGTGCTCAGTCAGGCCTAGTTTGTCTGGGATTGGTGTTCACTTTTTTTCTTTCGCGCGGTAGTTAGTCTCCAAAGGAAGATGGTGAGGTGGGGTTTGGTCGTCCCGCTCCTTGTCGTCGCCTGGAGATTCTTTATGTAGGGTATGCTAGGTGGGAGGAAGAAGCGTTTGCGGAACTGGGGGCTATTATTGATGGAACGCTTGGTTGGTTTTGTGGGGTCGGTTGTTCCATGTTACTACTTGTATGGAGTCACAATGTGAGAACTATCCTCCTCTGGCCTGCCTTCTTTGGGCATTGACGATGCTAGTGATGGTGACGGTGGCCACGGTGGAGAGTCTATTCATGTGTATCACGGAGGTGTTTGGAGGTGGACAGACCAGACCTATCTATCTATCTATGCCTCGCTTGGTCCGGGTTATATACAGTGGGCTTGAGATGGTCTGGCTGTTGTTTGATAACGGGCCAACTTACCTATGTCCGGCTTCTTATTGTTGCACAGCATGCGATGCTCGGGGTGAGAAAGATACGCTTTGTCAGGGGCTCTGAGAAGGGCTTCGGTCATCGTATGGGCACAAGGTTTGAGAACCAATCTCGTTGTAGGAGACAGGGTCATCATCAATATTGGGACCTATTGCTTCCTCGTGGAGGTCAGTCAGTTACTCACATCTGAAGGCATGTCAACGTAATTGTTTTGCCCAGCGGGGCTGTTGGGAAGGAGTTTAAGACCAAGTAGCGGTCGAATTAAGTATTTATTTGTAGCTGCTGTTTTTTATCCCCCCCAACCAGAACTACCTGATCGAGGAGAGCCATCGTGATCCTTCTGTTTACCTGCCGTGCGCCAGTCGTTGAAGCCCAAAGAAAGCAGGCGCCAAGCCAGACCGTGAGAACCCGGAAAGAACAAGAAAAAAGAGAAGTTCCGTTCCCGTAGCAACTCACCGACCTGTGCTCCAGCGGACGGATATCCTTCCCGCAGTCCACTCATTAGATCAAACCGCTGTGGCCGGAAGAAACCGGTTCCGAAAACCCCAAACAAATCCCAGTATGCCGTCTATTAGGGTATCCCCGCCGATCCGTGAAGGCAACCACACGTCCCCCCCAGAACGAGCCGCTCAGTAGAGCGTGTAGCCGCCATCAATGATGACGTTGGAGCCGGTCATGAAGCTCGAGGCGTCCGAGGCCAGGAAGACGCAGAGGCCGTTGAGCTCGTCGACGGCGCCGAGGCGGTTCTGCGGCGTGAGCGACTTCCAGATCTTCTTCTGGGCGTCGAGGGCGGGAACCTTGTTCAGGGCAGTGTCCATGTAGCCGGGCGAGATGCAGTTGACGCGGATGTTGTACTTGGCCCACTCAGCAGCGAGCGACTTGCCGAGCTGAATCACACCGGCCTTGGAAGCGTTGTAGCATGACTGCTCCTGCGGGTAGTTGACGATGGAGCCGGACATGGAGGCGACCAGGATGATGGAGCCGGGCTTGCCGGCGGCCATCATGGCGCGGCCGACGGCCTGGGACATGAGGAAGGAGCCGTTCAGGTTGATGTCGATGAGGCGGCGGAACATGGCCGGGTCGTAGTTCTCGGCCTTGATGTTGGAGTCGGCGATGCCGGCTGAGTTGACCAGCACGTCGGGCGTGCCGTAGAGGTCGACCACGTTCTGCACGGCGGCATTGATGGCATTCCCGTCGCGCACATCCACCTTAAAGAACGAGACGGGCAGACCGGTCTTTTGGTGCAGCTCGGCCGCAGCCTCGTCACCGAGCTCCTGGTTGGCGTCGAAGATGGCGATGGCCTTGGCACCGGCTTCGGCGCAGGCACGAGCCATGTGGTTTCCGAGACCACGGGCACCGCTAGCAGTCGGTTAGCACCACAAGTTCACATCAATTGAGCAGTAGTCATTCTTTCAGAATAGGCAAGACTCACCCCGTGATGATGATGACCTTGCCCATGACACTCATCTTCTGGAGCGTGCGTGGCATCTGGCGGTACACCTTCTCCTGCAGCGGCGTGACCGAATCGTCATCCTCAGCGATGGGCTCCGCGGCGGGAGCAGCAGGCTGAACGGGAATCTTGAAGTGGTCCGAGGTAGACGACGCGATGCCCTTAGCATCCGGATTGTAGACAGACACGGGGACCTCAGTCTCCTTGATCACCTCGGACTTGGAGCGCCTGGCCGACACGGAAAATGCAGCGCGTTGGGCAGCCGAAGCGACGGCGGGGCGGGTGAGAGCCCGGCTCGAGATCGCGGCGAGGCGCGGGGCCAGGCGGGCAGTCCGAGCAGCGGCGGCCATTGTGATTGTGCTGTTTGTATGCGCAAGGGTTCCTTCCCAAAGGGGTATAAGCGAGCGACTTGTATAGAGAAGTCGCACTCAGCGAGAATTGGACCTTGAAGAATTCTCGACTCTCAGAATCGGCTGAGACGCGATGTTGAGAGACGCAAAGTTGGGAGTTCAGGCAAAATCGGTGACCGGGCGTGGGTTGCCTGAACGAAAGTTTCCCAGAAGACCGTTTTCGCGTGAGCCCAAAGAACGAGCAAGTGGGAAAGAAGAGGACGCTGCGAAGGCAAATCCTTCACAAGTCACTGCAGATGTGCACACGCCAAAAAAGAGTTGGTGGCGTTGTCTGGTGCGGCAGGTTGTGGTTGGCACCGGAGCAAGTGGGAAGAAACGCGCGTGTAAGTCAGGAGAGAGTGTGTGGAAGTGAAGGTAGGTGGGTTTCAAGGTACGTCAAAGGTACCTGGGCTCCTCAATAGCGACCACAAAACTGCGTGCGATGTGAAGAAACCTGACAGTTATGGGAAACCGTCAGGCCTTCCTCTTTTTTGTTATTTATAGGAGAGGATGGTTTTCGAATTTTCGAGGAGGGGGTGGCCAGCAAGCGCGGATGTCCCGTCACAGAGCCAAGCAGGTCAGGTAGCGAGGAACGTCCAAACTGCGGATAGGGCCGGGCGAGGCGAGGGGCTGAAGTTGGAGAGGCGGGTCCAGAACGGTGGCGGGACTTGAGTCGAGATCGCTCTTTTTTTGACGCGGGTCCAGTCTTCGGGTCTCCACGCAACGCGCGGTTCGCAAGTGCCGGCGGATACGAACTTTTTGAGTGGAAGAGGTCAAGTGGTACACCCCTTAGTAAGGACACCAAGAAAAACGGCTGCACCGCGAACACGGTTAGCTTGGGTTCTGGATGCTTCTGCTCGAGTCCAAGCAGTGTTCCACGGGCAAACCACCGCAATCCAACAGTGTAGCGAGAAGTCAAGCTCAATGTTGCAGTGTAGCGAAATGGGCCAAAATGGGTCACAGCTTGAATGCTGCTGGATGGCAGCTGCGAGTCGAGCTCTCCGCGAAGACGCCGCCAGACGTGCCCCTCAAACTCACAAAGCAACCAACAAAGGAAGCCCGAGTCCACGCACCTTGTCTTCTACCGATAGTTGGCGGTTGGCGGAGGGATTGCCGAGGGTCTCTGAGTTGATTTTCAAAGTTGAAGTTATCTACAGAAACAAACGGCCCTCGGACGGGTATTTATCTATGTCGGTATGGACTACCCCTGGCAGGATCACTCTCAACAGAGGATACATAACAAGCGACCAGTACATTGTCCGAGCATGCCGACGCGGCATTAGTGAGCGGTGAGAGTATGTCTGTGGGACCGAGAGATTGGGAGAAGGAGTCACAAGACCATCAGCGATTTTCACAGCCCACGTTTTGCCCCAAAGTAAGTCCGGTACCGGGTCCCTGGGAGGGGGGTGGGGGAAGGGAGGGGAGGGGGTGGCTGTTTCAGCCGCGGAGAACAGCCGGATTGCCTGTGCACCAAAGGATTTCCAAAAGGGCAAATATCTCAGCGCGACAAATTTTGGTGTTTTGAGATGTTTGATGGTGCAACTGCTTAACTCAACGGGGAAGTGGGGGTTGACCCTTGAGAAGGGCTGGCAGGGGCTGAGATGATCAGTTTTTCAACCGCTGCAAACCTCGATTACCCAATTTACCTACCCGTTCACTCAAGGCACCTTACGCGCTGCTGTTGTACACGAGGTACCTGAGTTATGTGACGAGTACAGTACACAACGAACATTTTGCCCCGAGCCCGGCCCCGATTGATCGGCAAAGCCGACGCGGAAGACCTGCTCTGTCGTGGATGGACAGAGGCAGTGTACCTTGTCTCAAGTCAGGCCTGGATGGAATGTCCCTGCACAGAGCTGCACTCCTGAGATGCGTCGCGGTGTTTCTCTGTCTGCCCAGGGTTGCGGGTCTGGCAGGGGATGCTCCGCGGCCACCAGAAATGAGTGTGGGCCAAGCCTGGGCGAGGAGGTACCCTTGTCGCCCCCGTTCTGCCCCGCCGTACCCACCTAACGCTAGGCACATGGGGTTACAATGCAGGAAGGCGCGTCGAGCGGCTTGGCGAAGGAAATTCGATGAATGGAGCGCGTGGGGGGCCTAGAATTCTGCAATTCCCATCGAGGTTCCCCTCTCAACAGCCGCTTCCATCGAAATCAGTGACCAACAGAAACCCCCTCCTCACTGCTGCCGCTTCTCTACGCTACCTACACAAGCAGCAACGAGATAAAGCGGTGAGTATCATGCTGTGATCAGTCAAGATTCCCTGCATGCCACCGGGACATGTCTCGCTCTCGTGCGTCAGTTAGTGCGGATGGTCGGGAGCGTCCCGCAAGCTCAAGCTTCTCGAGTTCCTCCACCAGCTGTCGGCTACTCCGTACTAGGTTCACTAGGTACGGTAGTTGATGTTACCCACCACAACGGCGGGGCCAGAGCGATTTTCCAAGCGAAGAGGGTTTGAGGGTCGTCTCGATCCATATCGCTTTGCTGAACTGGCAATAGTTAGGTGATGGCATCTCTCAAACCAATTTGGCGAGAGCATTGAGAGCATTGTTACCACTGCAAGCTGCCAACCTGTCTCCAATCTACCCCATTATCGAGATAACCAGAGGGAGGTATGTCCAGTAACCTCATTCGAGGTTAACGTCCACGGATTATCTTTTTTCATCACTTTGCCGTGCTCCACGTACACTAGTGTGCTTACACTACAGTGTTCACTAGGAGACGTCAAACGACATGCCGCTGCTGCAAGCGCTGCCCTGCGTGTCAGCGGCGACAGGGAAAATCTTGCATGGTCATGTGGCCACCTGAGCAACCTGAGCCTCCCTGAGTTCCGATGCCCGAGCTTCCATGGGGCAACCTCTTGACTCGGAGGTCAGGGGTAGCGCGCGCTTGGGCTGGAACGGTCTCCAATCTTCCATCTCACCAAAGACCGGGGGTGGCAAGAATCCACTGCGGGACTTGTCCGAGAACAAGCACACCAGTGACACCACATATCTGCATTCCATATCCATGGGGCCACCCATGCAGCTGGATCAAAATCGGTCGTCGTTAAAGAGGTCCCGCCAAGCCTAATTTCGGAGACTGCCGTATACAAGTAATTACAAATCGCCAAGGGTGAGCGGGGCCGCCACGACTTCGAACATCAACAATGCAAAATCGCAAAGACTCGCAACAACAACAACTTTATAATACCTCAACCAAATCGAAAAAAAAGAAAACGAGGATAACCTGCACCCTAACTATAACCTATATCCTATCTATAACCTAAATCCTAACTACGGGGGGCTGGCGCCGTCCCCCACACCCCCGGCGAACTAACCGCTTGGCGATAGTGTAAACGCCTTGGCGATCGTGGCTACGTAAAAACGTTGTAAAAACATTGCCGACAATTGGCCGAAATTAGTCTTGGCGGAACCTCTTTAACGTCTACCTCAAAATCTCGAACCTGCTCCCCACTTAGCCTCGAGCTAGCAACTTGCTGATCGCTACGCCGCTTGTCGGAACGAAGTCCCAGCTTGCGTGTTCACCAGTGTAGTGGCGCGCAACACGAGGTATGGGGCTAGTGTACTACATACACTACCTGATGTTCAGAGTAGTGGATGCGCCAACACTGCACAAGAGGAGCCCGATAACCCCTCGCATCCTGTCCAACCACGCTGTTGAACTACTTGGCGTACAAGAAGAGCGGCATAGAGCGTTACCCCGCTCTCCTCCCACGCAGCATCTGGCCACAAGATCTGTCGCAGCCTATCTTCAGTCTTTTCTGCTAACGCGTTGAAACCGGTAATCATTGCCGACACAGGACGCCGTTGGTGCATGGATGAATACACTAGAGAACCGGAGATACTGTAACGTGCTGGCCTTATGGCGTCTGCAGATAAGCGCACGATGTTCTATTCAACTACCTTAAGGAGAGAAAAGGAGAAGTACAGGCTGCGGTTCTCGCGCGCAGAGTTTTCAGGGGCTCGCGTGCAGGGGGCTCGGGCCGATGTTATTCCGGGCGCGAGGCGGGTCCGCCTCGGGCCCGTGGCGGGCCCGTCATGGGACCGCTGTGGATCCTGGGCGTAGCCCCACATACCCAGCCCGGGTATAGCCCGGTCCGTAACAGATACACTAGCTACACCTTACGCTGCAGGGCTCGGTGAGAATCTTAGAGCCAAACGATTCAGCCTCCATGCCCAACGACTAGGAACCTCCTAGCTCCGAAATCCCTCTCTGGGGGGTAGACGTTAAAGAGGTCCCGCCAAGACTAATTTCGGCCAATTGTCGACAATGTTTTTACACCGTCAGTACGTCGCCAAGATCGCTATAGGGTTTGCACTATCGCCAAGGGTTAGTTCGCCAGGGGTACAGAGGGCGGCACTAGCCCCCCGCTAGTTAGGATATAAGTTAAGGTGAGGATATAGGTTATAGTTAGAGTATAGGTTATCTTCGTTTTCTTTTTTTTTCGATTTGGTTGAAGTATTGTAAAGTTGTTGTTGTTACGAGTCTTGCGATTTTACATTGTTGATGTTCGAAGTCGTGGTAGCCTCGCTCACCCTTGGCGATTTGTAATTACTTGTACACGGCAGTCTCCGAAATTAGTCTTGGCGGGACCTCTTTAACGACGACCCTCTGGGGAGTATTCTGTCCTATGTGTGGCGGTCTTGGCAAGCTAGGCAGGAAAGATTTTTATGTATTCCGTATTTGTCTTTGACCCCAACTTCAGAAACCCTTGAACGCCCCACTCGCGCCGCTTAGGGTTTTCAACCCGCCACAAATTGGCTGGAAAGCTGGAGCTTGCCCCCCGGTGCTGGACAGCAGAGGAGGGAGATGAGCGCAGTGTGCTCTGCATTCCTTCAGGTTGCCTACGTTCCTCACGTTTTCTCTGCGCTCATCTTCGTCCCGCGCACGCCGATGTCCATCTTTACACTACAGACACCGCAGATTGATCATCAGCAAGATCGTCCGTTGATCTCGAACCCGGACCACGAACACCGCCCGGTTTGTGCCACACGATGCTAGCAAGCGAGCCGCCACCGCAAAAGGTTATGGCTAAAGAGGTCCCGCCAAGACTAATTTCGGAGACTGCCGCTTACAAGTATTTACAATCGCCACGGGGTGAGCGGGGCCGCGACGGGGCCTCGACGACTTCGAGCAACATAACAACGAACAATCGCAAAGACTCGTTGCAACAACTTTACGAAACCTCAACCAAATCGAAAAAAAAGAAAACGAAGTTAACCCTCACCCTAACCTTGACCCTTACCCTAACCATAACCCTCACCCTAACCAGCGGGGGGCTGGCGCCGCCCCCTGCACCCCCGGCGAACTAACCCGTGGCTAACCCGTGGCGATAGTGCAAACCCCTTGGCGGTCTTGGCGGGGTACTGACGCTGTAAAAACATTGCCGACAATTGGCCGAAATTAGTCTTGGCGGGACCTCTTTAGCCATCAGCCCGCAAAAACCGTCCCGTTCCCGGCCTGCCGGTAACACTAATCGAAGGGCCTTGCTTCTTCCCCAGATCTCACGATAGCCTCAATTCTTGCCACCCCCCCAAAGCAGCGTTCGTACCCCTGGAAGACCCCGAAAAGCTCGGACCACAGCATACCCGGATACCCGGACCGCAGCATGCAGCCCTACTGTACGTAGGCGAGGGGGGGTCAATTGCAGCCGGCTAACCGGCTAACCGTCCATGGGTGTGTGTTCACGATGTCTCGTTCCGCTTGCCGTTTTCGCAGCCGCGTGCCCCCCGAGACGGCCCAGACCGTAACTAGCGGCGGCCTGTCCCGCGCGACGTTGGATCGTGGGCCTATTCTGGATCGTTGTGCATGTACCGTCTCTCACATCTCTGGTACAGGACGCGTGGGTTCCCCCCCACGGAACCATCGTGAGTGGAAGCGCGCGACACAACTCCTGGATGGCTCGAGCGTAGTGTAGGTGTTCATTCAGCAAGAATCTGTTGTCCCGTACCGTACCGTACAGGTTACCGTCGGATCGCCAGCATGGCGAGTGCACCCAGGGCTATGGACCGCACATGACCTACCAGGCATATCCACGACCAGTACTGTAGCTCATCTACGGAATGCATGATTTCGACCATGTCGGATAGTCAGGGCGCATTACTTTCACGTCCCTCGCCCCCTGGAAGAACCCAGCATTACAAAGATCGTTAATTCCATACAGAACATTCCATACCTAACCCTTCCCCTATCTCCCCGGAACGCTAGGCAAAGGAAGGGTATTACTCTACAAAGATAATCAGCCAGCCAGCATCCACAAACAAGGCCGGCCATCAGTTTCCCCGCGCCACATTGGTGATTTTCCGCTGCCCGCCCTCTTCCCATGTTCCTTTAATCCCCCTTTCCTTTCCCATGTAGAAAGAAGAGCGCCAGCCATCTGCAGAAAAACCTCTTGCGCTGGGGCTAATGTATGTTATCCCGCGCTGCCCAAGTCACCACGTATCTCTCCTTTCCTCCAACCGCTGCACGCTGGTCGTGCAGCTCTCAGCCATACCGGCGGAGAAAAAAAAATAAAAACCATCACACCCCAAACTCGAACCGCTCCTTCTCGCTGCCCCTATCCAGGAGCTGGAACAGATTCGTCAGGTAAGGCGCGAGCAGCTTGTTCTCGGTGAACACCTCCCACAGCCGCGGGAGAACGGGCCTGAACAGCCGCTCGTTCCACCCGCCCATCTCCACAGTATCACCCTTACCACTACCGGCAGCAGCGGTAGCATCAGCGCCAGCGGCGTTCTCCTTCACCAGCTTCTCCTCGGCGGCCGTCTTGACCACGTTGCGGGCGATGTTGCGCAGGATCAGCACAGCCGAGAGCGGGATGCCGGCGGCCTGGGGCGCGGCGGCGGGGTTGCGCTCGTCGCGCGCGCTGGCCGTCTCCTCGACGGTGACAGTGATCGTCTTGGCGGGCCGGACCACACGCACCTTGCCCGCCGAGGCGGGGGTGGTGGGGAAGGTGGGTGCGCGCCTGGCCGGAGACGTGATCGGGCCTGAACCGGGACTGGGCGAGGGTCCGGCGCCGTCGACGGTGGCGACGGTCGGGTTGATCACGGGGGAGGAACGCAGGGCTTCTTCCGCCCTAAGGTGGGTTTTGATGTGGGTCATGAGCTGCGCGAGGTGGAGGGTGGTCGGCTTAGGGTACTTGGTGCAGTCGTCCCAGAGGCAAGCGAACGCGGCCTCGCGGTTGCGGTACTTGCCGTCCTCGCCGGGGATTTCTTTCAGGTGGTCGACCAGGATGTGGCGCCACATGTTCTCGGCGGTCAGGTTCCAAACGCCGCATCGGGTGGGCTGGCCTTGCGGGCCGGGCGCGCGCTGCCACTGGCACTGGAAGTACGCTTGCCCTTCCGGCGTGATCGGGAAGGGCCGAGGGCGGATTCCACGCATAATGAACTTCTGCATCTCCCCGTTGGGTCCCTCGCGGATGACCTGAGCGCCGGCGTTCTTATAGACAGTGCTTATGTGTCTAATAAACTCGGCGGCGTTGATCATCGGGCGACCCATCCGCCTCATCGGTTCGAGGAATGCCGCGTTGTAGGCTTGCCAGATGTCGATCTGGGTAATCTGGGCATCGGGGTCCTCTTCGAAGAAGCACCGAAGCCATCCGTAACAGCGATCGGGCTCTTCAAGACCAAGCAGGCGCTCTTGGAGGTCCCTAGGGATCGGCACGACTCGCTCAGCCGATACTTCGTAGGCCACGCGAGCCTCGCTTATGACAACCTCTCGCTGGAAGCGTTTGGCCCCATGCGAGAGTAGTCGGACGAGATGTACGACCAGATGCTCGACGTTGGTAGCCTCCAACAAGACGTCCAGGTTGGCGACGACGGCCGTGTACTGGTAGAGGAAATCAAGACAGGCATCCACGAGCTCGTCGTCATTGAGCAGGAGCCAGTCCATCAGGGACTGCAGGACAGTGGGCGGGACGCCGCCCAGCTTGTTCGTCTCGGTCGGGTGGTTCATGGCGATGCGGCCGATTGCCCGAAGGGAAGTGAGGATGATCCCACGGTCCGACGATTGGAGTTGCGCCAACAACGTCTGATACAGCGGATCCTCGGAATCGAGAACGAGGAAAGGGGTGATCTGCTCCGCGATGTCGAGGGCGCAGTGCTTCAGCTCGACGACAAGATCCAGCGGTGGAAGGTGGAGAAGAATGCAGAGTAGGTCCTTGATAGGTGGGTAGTCGGCCATGAACCACGCATTGTCAGGAAGCATGACCATGTTCCGGATGGTCAGGACCGCCTCGGTGACCAACGTCAGCTGGTCGGTGAACTCAGCGGGCTGGAAGTTATCATGGACGTCCTTCGGTTTCAGCTGGGCAATCCTCTCGAGAATGTCGGCGGTGCCGTTGATACCGTCGAGCTCGCCCAGGTCGCCTTCGTCGGCGTCTGGGTCGTTGCAGATGGTCCAGTCGATCTCGAAAAACATATTCCCGACGCCCAGCGCGAACTCGGTCAAGCCCTCTGCGAGACCGCTGAACTGCGAGAATTTGTACTTGTCGCCCCGCTCGTACGAGATCTTCACGAGGTGATTCAGGCCGAAAGCCTGTTCTTCTTTGATCCCGGAACGGAGAGCTAGAAGGCACCTCTCATAGATATTGGGCCCATCAAGCGTCCCTAATCAACATTAGCAATGGCAAGGAAATTGAGATGCACTCGGCCTGGGGGTCTAGGATAACCCACCCATGGGGACAGAGTTGCGCACTAGAGTGCCGGGATTGGGCACTGGACCGGCTGGCTGTCGCAAAAGCCGCTGTTTCTTTACAAACGAATCCGGGTTGCTAGCTGGAGTGTCCACAGTGCGCAGCGGCACCTGAATCGGCGGGCCGGGCTGGTAGCTCTGTACCAGCGGGTTGCTCATTTCAGGCCCTGGAGCGTTGTAACCGTGAGAGGGACCCCCGCGGCTGGGGTGCGGGTGGTTCTGCTGCATCGTGACCGGCGCGGCGTGCGGCTGCGAGTTGTGTTGCGGGTGAGCCTGAGCCTGAGAGTGCGTCGTCGAAGCGGACGCCCCAGATTGTTGGCCTGAGGAGTGCCGTGACGTTCGCGACGGGCCGGTATCAGGATGGAAGATGACCCTTGGGGGCGGGGCTTCCCTCAGTCCCCGAGACGCCCGGCCAGAAGTGGGAGTATCCTCGGTGCGCCGCTCCCTGTTCGGCGTGCCGTCTTCAGTAGAGCCTTCGCGATCAGGCTTGTTCTTGGCCTGGAAGGTTTCGAGCGTCCTCGTCAGAAGGCCGCCGCCTTTGGCGGTGGTGAATTCGAGGATCTCGGGCGGAGGAGGCTCCTTGTTGTGAATTGTCTTGATTTCGTATGCGGCGAGATTCTTGTAGAAAATTTGCTTCAAGGTATACGCATCTGCCGGCGCATTGTGTCGCATCAAGCCCAGGCCCTCACACATCTTCCGCCACATCAACTTCTCATCCGACACTTTGTCGTAGCCGCCATGGTCGACAATGTACTTGAAGAGCTTGAGGAGGTCGACGGTGATTGTGCCCATCTTGGGCTCAGGGTCGAAATTCGTGCCGCGCTTCTCGTGGAAGGCGCGCAATTCCTCGATGAACTTCTCATACTCGGGGGTGCGGTCGACCGTGTGCTCAACGGTGGGTTTCGTTGGGGCCATCTTGGCGCCTGGAGCGCAGCGCGGCGCCCAAAATCGATGCGCGCAACAAGTCGGCGAGATGCGCGAAACAAATTGATGATCAGTGCTTCTTAGGTACTCAAATTCAAAGATGGGATACGTGGAATGTTGCTGGAAGACAAGCCGATTGCAATCGACTTAATTCTCGGTCCCGCGCACGCTGCAAAATACGCGATAGATACTTCGCGATGCGACGCGAGGTGCTAGGCGAGGCGGCGATTGGCGTTTGGAGGAACCTGGAAGTTTTTGGCGTGCACCCTGATAAGCTTGCTGGGGGAATTGTGGGCCACGCCATGCTGCAACGGCGCTAGCGCCGCGCACGGACCATACCAGCAATCAAGAGAGATTTGGCAACCGCCCTTTGAGTCGAGCAGGCAATGGAGGGTTTCTGTTGAATGGAGTGAACGGAACTCATTGCACCATAGTCTGTCATGACAGAGCTGGGCTGAAATTGATGCCGAAAGTATGAAGGCTCAATACTATTACCCGTTCATTTATACATTGCCCCTAGCATCCGGGTGACTGCTGAACTTGCCAGCGAGAACAACTTCACCACAAAGAAAATAGAGCATCAGTTTGATCGATTATGAAACCTATGGTGTACGAAATCTCAGTGAACTCACCAGGAGAAAGTGAGGTAGGTTTGCTAGTTCCAAGTTCTAAAGAAATGCCTGACTACCTAAGCTACCTTAATATCCCGGCAACAGCCACAGCCTTAAGGAGGATGTGAACTGCTCCCGGTTGCTCCTTCCACCCCTCCAACCGGAGCAACACCTGGGGCACTCGCAGCCCAAGCTAAGATTCCAGTCGCTTAATTCTCGCTTCTCTCTCACTTAGGTAGGTGGTTAAGACAACACTTCCGACTGATCATCTGCGGTGTCCACCGGATCCTCGACGTTCAATGCCGTCTCGTTCTAGCCGCCGCGAACTGCCAAGATGTCCGCGTCACAGGACTCGACGCATGCCAGGCGGACGATACTCCGGTTTGATTTGGAGAGCATTTGCATGGATGATAGGCCGAATGCATACAAGAAACCTCAACTGGTACTCAAGCCACAGCTCCAGCTGGCTCCGCGGAGGCCATACACCGGTTCACGACCGCGAATGCCACTTTGGCGCCACTTCCTGATGGTTCACGTCAAGGACAAGGTAGATGAACTGGTCAGTACAAAGTTGGTAGCCAGACCCGTGGGCCGCTCACACTGATGCGTGGCGACAGGTGAAGCTGGACTTGGCCGAATTTAGGCCGTCTTCAGCGGGCTTGGAGGCTGACCCAGTCCGCCGCCACCGTGTCACTTGCTCCTTGTCCCAATGTTCGCTCATGCTCTGCTATCCAAAGGGCACGGAGAATGTGAGAGATGCCTCAGCTGGCTTATGGCGAGACGAGCAATCCTTGCTTACTGTACTCAACTCAGGTTTCCTCTACATTGCGAATCACCCTACGGGAAGCCTCTGATCTCGAGAGAGTCATACGTGAATTCCACGCCCTAGACATCGAAATAGAATATGAAAAGGACGGCCAAGACGGTAGTATCACAACAGGACCGGTTGCTTTCGGTGCATGGACACCGCCTGGCCAGAACACGCCATCCTTATACAGACCCCCCAGCAATCCGCCACAGCTGAACTCAGCCTCCTCTTTGACCGCCACATCAAGCTCGCAAGGCACCTCCTCATCATATCTGGAAAGGTATCCACACAGCGTCCTCCTCCACCGCCCTCCTAGTCAGCCGCTAGGGCAACCCGCAGACTTCTCAGCAGGCATTCGACCGTGGTCGCCAGCATTTGTACCGTCTCGGCCGGCGACGACTCTGGGCGTTCCCGGGATTCTGGGAGAGGGTATATACAAAGTTAGCAAAATCGGCTCAGTCTCTTCAGCTCGTCCGAGGGTGAGGCGGACCTCGGCATCGCTGGAGCACCAAGGCACCAGGTTGTACACCGTCTCGAAGCATTTCAACAAGACAGCCAGCACCGGCGATGCCCTGCACTCTTCAAGAGCTCGGTACCTGGGTCGGGCACTGTCTTCTAGTGTGCCCGGTGTCGACTCGGCTCCCTTCCCAGTCAGGTCGTCAAATTTCGGCACAAATGGGGAGAAGCTAGGAGGCGACCGGGCCCAGACGCCGTTGAGCGTGACGTCGAACGCCCCAGGAGACGTTCAACCCACGCAGGAACGACCCAGCCTTCGAAGATTCCATACAACCGATGACACTTCGGAGCCAAACTTGACCGACGGGCTCAGCGACCTGAACCATGATTCCGCCCCCGCCGCCGGCTCAGAGAAAAGGGGCGGATTCAGCTTCTCGCAGCCAGAAATGGGCAGTGGATCGTTCGATGGTGCCTTGTTTGGGAGTTCAAGTCCGACGTTGCTCGAACATCCGGTCAATCGGGAGATCGAGGACAATGTGCTACTCCGAATCTCGCAGATCCAACATCAAGGCTTGTGCGAAGCGAGCAGGCTATGGGAGGACTACATGAAGAGAGGAGAGATCGCCTTGGCTTCGACAGAAAGTTCACGAGATGTTTCCGATGCTTTGTCGAGGTATGAGCGAGAGTTCACACAACGCTGGGAGGAGATCGTGGTCGCCGCGGTGCAAAAGATGAGGGAGGTTCGAGTCGGCGGTTATGTTTTCTGATGCCCGACTGGTGGTAATTTAGCATGAGATAAGCAGCGTCTAGGACAGTTCTGGCGAATCTGAGGAATCCCATCTTTACAGGTGGTTTGCACTTTTGATACAGCGCTGCGAGTTCCCAACCTTCTTTTCTTTGTTCATCATTCGTTAGAATTCATGGCTACCTGCATCCTGACCTCAAGCTAAGCTTTACTTTCCTTTCCCCCCTTCCCCTCACCAACCGCCCCTTTCCCCTCCACCACCACCTCCTCATCCTCGACGAACTTCAGCGAAATGCTGTTCACGCAGTGCCGCTCGTCCGTCGGCGTGGGGAACCCCTCGCCCTTGAAGACGTGGCCCAGGTGGCCGCCGCAGTTGGCGCACACGATCTCGGTGCGCACCATGCCGAACGAGCGGTCCTCGTGCCGGGCGACCGCCCCCGGGATGCTGTCGAAGTAGGCCGGCCAGCCGCACCCGGACGCGAACTTGTGCCGCGCCCGGTACAGCGGCGCGCCGCACCCCGCGCACGTGTACACCCCCGCCTCCGGGTAGTGCTTGTCGTACTCGCCCGTGCCGGGCGGCTCGGTGCCTTTCTCGCGCAGGATGCGGAATTGTTCTGGTGGCTTTTAGTATGGTTTTTTGTATCTTTCGGCATGGGATGGATGGCTGTTTCCAGGGTGAGACTTACCAGGGCTAAGGACGGCGCGCCATTCCTCTGGGGTTCGCTGGTCGGGATAGGATGATGTCATGGTGTTTTTGTTGGCGGTCGATGCTGAGCTGCCAAATAGAGCGCTGAGAAAGGGGATAGAGGGCATGGACTTGAGGATGATCGGGGCTCTTGCGGCTCGTGGGGACTGGCGCAAAGAGGCTGGTCGTGTGAGTTGGGAGAGTGTGAGCAGGACGCGGAAGAGTCGCGCGCGCATGAAGGGTTGTGGTGCAGATGGGATTCAGGGGCTGCTGGCCTTGGGGGATAACCTAGAGCTTATATGCTTTCAGAATGTAGGCCGTTTCGGGACCAGCCCTGAGTGAAGCATGAAATCGTTACAGTGGGATGAACAGTGACAAATCACGCCTTGGGCTGAGTTGGCAGCTGAGGCTGTGTTGGATGCGCTTTGGAATCAGCGTCCTCAATCCGGCAATACGGGGCTTCGTCAGAGCTAGGTGGTAATTTTCGGCATCATGAATATCTTTCGCCGCAATTGCCCTGTTACCACAGTGAAACGTCTTACATGGGCCTACGGACTTGTACTCGTTCCCTTTCTTTGATCTGTTCCTTATCAAGAATCTACCGTTCATACACGGTACGATTCCAGATTTCGAAAACATGAATTAGCTTCATTACACAGCATCGTGAGCCTGGACGCGTTGTGGTAACGCAAGGTATCTTTATTGAGTCCAGATTGCCCCTCGGGATAAATTACCTATCATACACCATGGACATATGTGCGTAATTACGGAGCGCTGATCGTACCAATACTGCTTGCTGGTTCTGCCGCGAGATGCGTCTTACACTGCTCCTCTAGTGTTTCGGGAGAAGCAAAACATTCGCAAAGGTTATAATCCCGTTGAGCATCCAAAGTTCCTTTTGCAGGTTCTTGCCCTGGTGGAATCTCTGTCTTCCTTAGAGCCGACGGGCATGCTTTTCGTTCCAGCATGGCAAGGGTTGAGAGTGCAGCTATCGGTGCTGCCGCAACTCGCCACTGTATGCCCGTAAAGCCAACTCCACGATAACGTTTCCTTCGAGGTATTTCCGAATATAACGTAAGCCCCACTTATCCCCTTTTACCGTCCCGCATCCTGTTATCCGGGTCCCGCACCCCTAACCCGGAACTCAACGTTATCGGGCAACCTCAACTGCATGCGCCAGCTGTTTCGAACTCGACAGAACCTCGCGCCAACACAGCACTCGCCATCACTGAGTCCTACCGCCTCGCCGCCATGTCGCGCCGCCCGCCGAACCCCGCTGCGGAGCGGGCAGCGCAGAACCAACAGACCATCAAGAACCTGCTCAAGCTAGAGGCCAACAAGGTGTGCGCCGACTGCAAGCGCAACAAGCGTGAGTGCTGCTTCTTTGCTGCCCCTTGCGCCGAAGCAGCGATGCTGACAGATGCGCACATGCAGACCCGCGATGGGCTAGCTGGAATCTCGGCGTCTTCATCTGCATCCGCTGCTCGGGCATCCACCGCGGAATGGGCACACACATCAGCCGAGTTAAATCCGTCGACCTAGACGCCTGGACCGATGAGCAACTGCAGAGCATCCTGAACTGGGGTAATGCGCGCGCAAACAAGTACTGGGAGTCGAAATTAGCACCTGGCCATATCCCATCCGAGGCCAAGATTGAGAACTTTATCCGCACCAAGTATGAGCTAAAGAGATGGGTAATGGATGGGCCCATGCCAGATCCGGCGACGCTCGATGCGGACGGCGATGACGACGTGCCGCTAAGCGTTGTCAAGGAGAAGCAGAACGTGGACCGGAGGGAATCCATGCGCAAGGCGTCCATCGGACAGTCTGCAACCCCGCAGCCCGATCTTATCGGAGCTGATCCGGTCCCGGCCGCGGCCCCGAGTCCTGTACCGGTCCCGCCAAGAGCGAGCACGGCCGGCCCAGCCGCGATGCAGGTGCCTCCGAAATCTGATCCCGCCCCGCCGAAGGCGACCAGTACAAAAGACTCTCTTTTGGGGTTGGATTTTCTGGGAACCCAACCGGCCGTGCCGCCGCGGCCGGCGAGCACAACGGGGACAGCAAGCGGTGGAACCCAGTCACGTCCTGATCTCAAGCAGTCTATTCTCTCACTTTATGCAACAGCCCCGCGACCACAGCCTCAGCCAGTTGCCCCGCAGCCCTCGCACGCTCCGTCTGGGTCGTTGAGCGGGCTGCCCTCTCCTTCAGGCATGCCGCAGACGCAGGGCTCAATGGGCGGACTTAACGATGCTTTCAGTAACTTAAGCTTCGCCAGTTCGCCGTCCCCGAAACCAGCGCAACCCGATGCCTTCTCCAGCCTTGGGTCTTTCACAGCTTCCCGGCCGGCACCTCAATCGAGCGGCTCCGCGTTCTCCGGTCTGAGTGGTGGCAGCTTCTTCGATTCGAAGCCCGCAGCGTCCGCTCACCAGTCCAAGCAGTCCATCGGGAGCCCATCCGGCTGGGGATCTATGAGTTCGTCTGCGGTGCCGTCTAAACCCGCCCCGGCACCCGCCTCCTCTGCCTTGGGTGATCTGTTTGATCTTTCCGCATCTTCCCCGCCCCCCGCCGCCGCCCCGCAGCCGGCGCTGGCCAAGGCCACGACAACCACCACTACATCCGTGTTCAACCTCTCCGCTAACCAGACGAAGCCTTCTCCGGCGCCATCTACAACGGCGAGCTCCAATCCCCTCGGCTCTTTGGGCTCCCTCGGCGCCAGTAACTTGTCGAATTCCGACGTGTGGGGTGGCAATGCCTGGGCTGCCCCGGAAGCCCCCAAGGCCGCCCCAGAGCCGCCCAAGGCCGCTACAGCCAGCGCAGCGAACGATCTTGGGTGGGCATCGCTCGCCAGCAAGCCCATCGTTCCTGGCCCATCGGGAGGCTTTGCGCCCAAGGTAGCGGCAGACGAGGAGTTCGGGGGTTGGACGAGCAGCACAACGGCACCAAGTGCTGGGAACGGATCCACGCCGGCAGCAGGGTTTGGAGGGAGTGATGATCTTTTTTCCAACGTCTGGCAGTGAGCTGCTTACGCTGTCGGCTAGAATCGAAAGCTAAGTTAGACAGGCACGCAATCAGGATGAGGGCGATTCAGTGAACATATGGCAGGTTGCATAGCGGGAAGCGAGACAAAAACGGAGAGGTCGGTTCTACCCTCGTGTGGAGGAATATATAAAACCGTCCATTGCATCTGATCCCGTTTGACCAACGCGTATGTATCTACTTCTTTTCCGGGATAAATGTGCGCCATCAAGAAACGCCCAACGCCTTGCTATGCCCGCGCAAACCCAAAGCCCAACCCTCACGGAAAGCGGTATTGTATCCCAAGTCCCGTGCCATGCACCACCCACTGCGTTGCCCAGCTCTGCATTACCATACCAGCAGCCCGTGCCCTGAACGACCACACAGCACCACATCCCCATCCCCGACCCACTCCCGCTCCCGCTCCGCATCCGAAACACGCCGGGAGCCCGGCTGTCTGAACGACCAAACCGCCTCGGCCGCGCCCATCTCAATGCCATACCGAACCTGACCTAGAAAAACAACCTCCAGATGTAATACAGCACCAGCACGGTCCCGATGATGATGCCCGACAGCTTGAAAATGGCCACCTTGTTCCCGGACGCCGCCATCCGCCCCAGCCGGCCCGCCGAGCCCTTGAGCTGTGTCGTCATCGAGGAGAAGGTCTCGCTCTGGAGAGAAAGTAAAAAAATACCGGGTCAGTTACAATCACAAAAGGGAAAGAATGGCGCAACGCACCGTCGACTCGATCACCTCGTGCGAGCGCGCGCTGTCGTAGATGTCGATGGTCACGCCGCGAAGGGCCGAGACCTTGGCCGAGAGCTCATCCAAGCGGGCGTTATTCTGGCGCTCGCGCTCGTAGGCCTCGGACATTTTTGCTGTTGTCGACGCCTGTCGTCTGTCTAACTTCTCGCTTGACGATCGTTTCAAGTTGGTGGGTGGAGTGGTGCGTCTCGGCTTTCGCGCGGGAAGGGGGCGCGGTGACGGGTGAAGAAGACTGGATTTGGAGAACTTCTACACGCAAAGCTTTGTTCCGATAGCTACCTAGGTAGGTAACTGGCTACTGACGATTCGGTGGGGTCGCAGTCGTTGATGGTTCGTCGAGATGCGCCAGGCTCTGGGACGGTGTTTCGGATTGTTGATGAGCGCTGATGGCCAGGTTTGGAAATGCGCGAGATATCGGCGCGACCGTCAATAAGCGGCGATATTGAGCGCGGCTGAGGAGCGGGTGCTGCTCCTTAGAACTTTGGTTGCTTCGAGGCTCGAGGCTGGTTGGGGTTCTGCGGCAACTCGCGACGCAATCCCCAGACGTTCATGAAAGGGGCTGGCCGTTTGCGACCAGGGGAAGCCGGCTTGGCGGTCATGTGGCTCAGCCACTCTGTGGCGCTCATATCTCCCGCTGCTCCGCTGCATGATGTCAGCCCACTCCAAGGCACGTGCTGTATGGGGAACTTTAGCGGTAGGCGAAACATTGTGATTACGGATACGTTACAGCGTAACTTTACCTCAGTGTATCTGGACGACGGGTAGTCACGGTCACAATCTACTCCGTACCGCAGATCGTTGTCGAGGAATGAGTGTAAGGTTGAAAATAAAGGAAAAGCACTACCTTGAACTTCCAACCTCGTATGTAGCTGGATACCTGCCAGGTTAGGGGGATTTTGATCCGTTCTCATGATCTCTCGCTCTACTGATCTCTACCGTCCGCAGTAAAGTAAGAATACTAGCGTAACTTTCGTCCCCTGTTATGAACTAACGGAAGTCCTGGGCGTGTGTGGACCCAACTTCAGCCTGCTGCGGGGAACCTGGAAGCTTCCGTCTGTGCCGCCAGCGCCGCCTGCCACGAACGCGCGGCAGCCTCTGAATTTCGTCGCAACAAAACCCTCTCGTTTGCTTGTTGTAGGAATATAACATTATAACTCCTGTGAGGTGTCATTACTCCGTTTGACTTTCTGGCCGCAATCGCATCGCTCCATCTGGAGTATCCGAGAAGCGAATTCGCGCTCAGATCCTTTGCCCCACCTACCTTGGTCTTCCCGGCTCACGACCGGAATACGGACTTGGTGTGCGACGTAGGCGGCCTCTGACTGCCATACCACCTCGCGATCCCTACTCCGGACCCGATCCTTTGCGCGCTCGAAGTCCGCCTCCCTTTTGCAGTGTCTTCCCCCTAGATCGTGCGCTCACCCAGCAGCCATGGGTATCCACAATCCGCTTCCGTCGTCTCTGGCGTGTACGTTTCCCCGTACCTACCGCCCGGTCGCCACCTCCCACACCATCTTGTCAGCTGGAGTTTCTTGCGACACGTTGACTGACTTCGATCGCAGCGGAATGCAAGAAGTGTGGCAAGATTCTGTCCTCGTTCATCGACCCCCGACAAGCGTTTGGCCCCGACAAGGTCATCCCGCCGTCGGTCCTCGCCAGCGCCAAGGTAGGCCACGCTGTTCATCCCTTACGCTGATTTCCCCGTTCTAAACGCCTCTGCGCAACAGGGCCTTGCAATCCTCACAGTAATCAAAGCCGGCTTCCTTGGCTCCGCCCGCTTCGGCAGCGGTCTCGTCGTCGCGCGCCTCCACGACGGTTCCTGGAGCGCCCCCTCGGCAATCGCGACCGGCGGTGCCGGCTTCGGCGGGCAGATTGGCTTTGAGCTGACCGACTTCGTCTTCATCCTCAACGACTCGAGCGCCGTCAAGACCTTCTCGCAAGCCGGCTCCCTCACGCTCGGCGGGAACGTGTCAGTCGCCGCGGGCCCCGTCGGCAGGAACGCCGAAGCCGCGGGCGCCGCCTCGCTGCGCAGCGTGGCCGCCGTCTTCAGTTACTCCAAGACCAAGGGCCTGTTCGCGGGCGTCTCGCTCGAAGGGTCGGTCATCATCGAGCGCAGGGATGCTAACGCCAAGCTGTACGGCCGCCCGGTCACGGCGCGCGAGCTGCTCTCCGGCGGCGAGCGGCCCCCGCCGCAGGCCGCGCCGCTCCTGAGCATCCTCAATTCACGCATCTTCAATGGCCTGTCGGCGGGCACCATTGACGACAGGATGTACAACGACATACCAATCTACGACGACCACCGCGACGAGGTCATCTGGGGCAACCGGACCGGGCCGGGGTACAGGGAGGGACAGTCGCGAGACGAGGGCTACGTCAGCGGCGGGCCGGCGCACGACGAGTTCGGCCGGCCGAAGCGGTCGACAACCTGGCAGGACGACGTCTATGATCAGCCGAGGTCGTTTGGGCAGGGTTCGAGGTCGAATACCTTCAACGACACCTACGGCGGGACAGGCGCGGCTGGCGACGGCACGGAGAAGAAGGTGGGACCCGGACGGCCGGCAGCACCGAAACCGAATTATGCCAGCAAGGAGGCCATGCTCAAGAAGAACGAGGCCATCGCGCTCTACAACTTCGAGCCGGACCAGCCGGGCGATCTCGGGTTCAAGAAGGGCGATATCATCACCGTGCTGAAGAAGACGGACAGCGACAACGACTGGTGGTACGTTTGTTCTTCTCCAATGCTGGGAGATTCGAGGAGGAGAATGATGCTGACTGACTTTTGCGACAGGACGGGCATGATTGGCACAAGGCACGGGATATTCCCGAGCAACTACGTCAAGATGAAGGAGTGATGGAGGGGGTGGCATACCGATTGGATTTCTTTGCACGGAGGTAAATGACCAAGGGGAAACGGCCCCTGACACGCAGATGCATTCAGTCATCGGAACGGGTGGTCCTGCGCAAGGAGCTTCGCTTGACGACCTTCCTTTCTATGACGACTCTTGAGACTGGCTTAGAGGCACACGGAACTTGTGGCTCCACTCACGGCTTCGCAATTGTGTGTCTTGAACTCCCTGCTTGGCGTTGGAGGAGACGAGGATTTAACGTTTGTTTTGCTTGATCGGATTCGACTGGTCTTCGAGTGGAATTCAGAGCAGCGTTTTCGGTGTGATTGTTGCTCGAGATTTATGTTCCTGTGATGTTGAAGAACCCACCAGCTTTGTCTGCAAGTCTACGTCATACAGCTTAGGAGTCTTGGAGTCGAGATCCTGCCGCGGCTGTGGGAAGCTCTTTGGTGCAGGGGTTCGCGCTGTGTCTCGCGTCCCGCCCTGTGCCTTCCTTCCCGCCGGTCCCTGAATCTTTGAGCCGTCCCTCATTACTCGAACGGGAAGCCCCAATGAGTACAACTTGCCGGTTATTCGCCTTTGGTATTAGCAATGTGTTGTACAGCATTGGGGTGACGTGCCCGGGAATAGCACTAAATGCCAGTGCCGTTATTAAGCCGTTGACTCTCAGGACTACCTTGTTCTTAGCCTGGCTTCATGCTGGTATCCTAGGTTCTCCACGACCAGGTTTTTCGTTTTCCACTCCCTACCTGCGTATTTACCCATTCAGCCAGCCAGTCAGTCAGCGGCAGTGAGTGAGCTAGGTAGGCGACCAGCCTCGATGCCCCAAGCCTCCCGCCGCATTTCGTCAACCACCGCCAGCCGCTTCTTCAGCCCAGCCCAGCCCAGCCCAGCCCGGCACACACGCCGGCAGCCTGAGTGCGTATGCATCTTTTTGGCAAAAGGAGCAACGAAGGCCCCTCTGCGTCTTCCATTCAGCCTAGCCGCGGCTCTCTCATTTCCAGGGCCGCAAGGCCCTCTTCCCCGATCAGCCCTCTGGCCGTATGGATGTACCGTCGAAGTACATGTACAAAGACGCTCTGGTCGAGTTAATGCGGGGGCGGTGCTTCAAAAGATCGCAGCGAGTCCGTCGCTTGACACACTGGTCAGCAGGGATCGCGGCGTCGCTGTTCACTGGCTGACGACGGTGGCAGAAAGGTTGCCTTGTTTTACCCCTCTTCTGCGTGTCTTGACAGCAGAAGCAGGAGCTAGCGCCGAGCCGAGCCACGGCCGCCGACCGACACCGGGGAACGGTCCGGGGGTAAGGTAGGGAACCGGTCAGATACATGCATTTGATTGGTCCATCACAAAAACATATTTCCGTTTTGGGAAGTCGAAACTTCGGACACACTGGACCCCGGCCGTGGAGAAGGGCTTCTCCCCCGACTCGTTGTGCTCCGTTCTGCTCTGCAACTGGCCTAAAATGATGCGGAGAAGAACAGGAATTGAGGGAGCATGATATTCCAAATATTCGTTTATTGTGCAAGCCCACTGCTTTGAAGTGTGTTTGTGATCTCGCGTCTTGTTGAGATCAGGGGGGCAGGACGGGGCTACCAACAGAGAGCACCCGGGATCCTGTTGCCAACCGAAGCAAGCCGGACAACCGTTGTAGGTCATTGGAACATACACGGCAGTCAAGGGAAAGGGGCATCTGGGACCGTTGGGAATTGGACCTACCTTCGCGTTACCACGTTTCCCCGGTTTGCTGGCTTCTCGGGTCAAGAGATCCAGAAGAGGGAGCTCAGGGGATCGCTTTCCTGGGCTGTGTAAATGCGCAAACTCAAGAGAAGTCTTGAAATGTCACAACGATTGGGAAAATATGCCACAGTTGACGGCTGAGAAGTCAATAGCATGCTATATATAGTCTGGCAGAGCGTAGTATCCAATCTGATGCTCTCGCAGACGTGAAAAGAAAAAAATTAAAAAAAAAAAATAAAAAAAGAAAGAATGGCGGAAAGTGCAATAGATTGGAAGAAATGCTTCGTAACAAGGTCCAGGGCTGCGCTGCTGCTGCAGTAAGTGCAGGCATGGCAGCGCGTTGGCTCAATGTCCGGGGGACAGAGCGTGCACCTGGTATAAGTAAGCAAAAACACAACTGCCCTTGAAACAAACCATCATCCTCGCTTCAGCCCAACACCGGAATCATAAAACCAAGGAGCATAGACGGCCGAGCGCAGTTTTTAGCGGCAGCGGCCGTCTGCCTTGTCCATTCTCATGTAATGGACATCTTCCCCAAGGTTTTAGCCGTCGTGAGGTGTGTCAGCGTGTGGAGGGGAAAACCCCCCGCAATGTCAGCATGGCAGGCCTATCGGTCCATTAACAGATCATGGCGTATTCGTCCCTTTAGCGATCAGAGACTCTGATCGCAACGTAAGCTGTTAAAAAAGATAGGGTACGCCGGCACCGCAGTTGAGGTAGCTGTCGAGCAAGCCCCTTCCGATGATCATGCTCACACCCAAGTTGCCGTGGGTTTCACTCTCCAAGATGGGGAGCGGCACGAGCATGAAGTTCGTGTTCAGGTGAACAGCCCTGACGTAGAGGACGGCAAACCGCGTGCTCCTGATCCGTCCTCGCGGCGTCAGGTACGTTCGCACGTCTTCCGGGGGTATGGAGACGATCGGCAGTTTCAGCGCCTCGACGACCCAGTTAGGAACGAAGGACTGGGGCCAGCGCGGACTGGCGAAACCGCAGGGCAAGGTCACCCAGTTCAAGTTGGCCGTCAAGAACTGCATGTCCGTCTGAAATTCGGTGGGATGAAGGGCGTCGAAGTTGATATTCCGCAATGGGCGGCGCGGAGGGCCCGGCGGGCGGGACGGAGCAGCCGGATGCCCTGTACTGTCCATTCCGTGGTCTGGATGGGAGACTTCCCCGAGGGTAGTTTGCACGGCCCGTGATGTGCTGTTTGTTTACCGAGCGTCTAAGCGTACAGCAAACAGGGTGACGCAAGTTGGAGTCTGTTGCGAGATGGTTAGCATTCCAAACATGGAAGCCGTCTAGATTTTAGCAGACGCACCAGAGAACCGAGGATATGCGTGGGCGCCCCCAAGCTGGCGGTGGGGAATGTGCCGCTAAGTGGTGAGGGAAACAACGAGATTGTTGAAGTCTTTCTTTGTTTCCCAGGGGCTTGCGCACGACGGTGATTCTCAGAGAGAGCCAGGTGTAACAACTTGGGCACTATCTAAGACATTGGGAGGCTGAGGGGATGGATGGATGATCGGAAGACTGTACCACAACGGCAACCAGACTGCTGAGGCTAAGAACTGCTGTTGTGGTTTGCACCGCTCGACCTCGCGGAGGATGCGCAGAGGAGGGCTCTGCGCTCGAGGCCAAACGGGCACGAGGCCGGAGCTTGGACCGTAGCAATCCGGTGCGGAGGGGACTGGGGAAGCGAAAATTACCTAAGGCGACCTAAGGTACCTTAAGCTGACTATTGGGTCGAGTGCTTCCCTTGTGAGAGGGCGAAGGGAGAGGAGTGCCTTCTTAATGGACTACGGGAACCAAGGGCAAAGTTTTATGGCACGAGAGGCTTCAACACATTGGTTCGCCTTTGGGAAGCGGGCTTGCTGTGGATGGAAGGTGCAGCAGCGAGGCGACCGATCCCGTCTGGCAGAGTTGTAAGCTTAGGTACCATGAGATACCTTGGTAGGTACATACAGTTTAAACCGAATCCATTCCACGCTCGCAACAACGAGCTGCATTAGCGTAGGTAGGCAGCTACCTGTAGCAGGCTCAAGCTGGTGCTTGTGTGGGCGGTGCGCGAACCAGGGTTCTCAAAGTCGCCGATCGGGCCGCATCCACACACGAAGATGCAGATGCCTCCTGAGACAACTCAGAGATGCGGCTTCCACTGTGCTCTTTGCCCCTTGCTGCACAATTCTGAGTGAACCGGGACACAAGCATCGCCTGGCCTGACCTACCTGAGGTACCAGGTATGTCAAGCAACTGAACGGGGGTTATTCACGAGATGGGACTTTGTAGGTTGGTTATTGCAACTTTCCCAACACACTCTTCGCAGGGCCACCGAGCAGGTACGGATTGGTCGGGCCGCGAACGAAGGCGCCTTTGCGCGCCTGCAGCCGCTTCACGGGGTGGCCAGCCAACCAGCTGACGGGGTTGCCAGATGTGATCCCGAAACCAGCCGAAAATACAATTTCCAGAAACAGCAGGCGTGCCCGGTCACCTTGGCGAGACTGCTGAGCTAGCAGTGAGGACAAGACTGCTGAGTTTGCAGAGAGGACGAGATTCGAGGCCGATTCCGGATGCCGCCCGAGGTACTTCCCAAGGTACCCACACTTGCCGTCCTCATTGTTACTATTCGGTGTCGGTGATTGTCAATGTGCCTCAGATACCTAAGGTATGCAGCCCGTGTCATGACCCCAAGACCGCAGCCTCGTCTTGAAGCCTGGTTGCAGGCTTTGAGTTCTAACTGGCCAATATAAAACAAGTCAAGTCCCGACACTTAGGCAGATCGGGGGTAATTCGCTGTGTACGCGACCACCACCGAACACACCTCCATTTTCGCATTGGGCCCCGTATCATCTCAAACAGGCCTTCCAGTGTCATTTGCAGTCTCGATGTGCTCTGCTCGCTCCCCAAATCCACATCTGAGCTTTTCTATCGCACCCGAAGACGTTCAAACATGTTGTCAAGCACGAACCATCGCGAGGACGCGTTGGGTGCCGAATCTGTAGGCTCCGCTGGCCACTCAAATAGCCATTTTGCTGACCCGTCCCAGTCGACAATCTGCATCCAAGAGCTGTCAGTGTACGGCCAGGACGGTGTCTTGGCCCGGCCCCAGGGATACGCTGTGGAAGCCCTAAGCCACGATCACGGTGCTTCCCACGTCATTTCTGCCCGTCTAGTGGCCTTCCTAAGCAGCCGCAATGTAGACGCAATCCGGGGCAGTGCAAGAGCCGGAGACTGCTTCATCAAGCTCGACTGGACTTTCCCTGGCAGTTCGTACCCCAAGTTCACGACTCGTCATCTTCTCGACGTCGACGACACCGCGAGTGACGTGAGCTTCAGCGGCGGGCTCGACTGGGCTCACAGAATCTTGGTCGCCTCGCAGCACCTACAACCTCCCGGCAATTATCCCTCCCAGGCATGCCCGCTCGAACCAAGGTTCTGCAACAGACCAGATTGGCTTGTCCAACCGCCACTGCGCTATCCGTTTGATGGGGATCTCACCTTTGAATTTGCCGAATTACCAGAAGACGATGACGAGGACTGCGTCTCTTTGTGTTCGGATCCCACCTCTTCAACTGTTACCTTGAACTCAAGTGCACGCTATTCGGCGTTGGGCATGGACCAGGCAAGCGAACCGCCAATTTGGGGACTTTGTCGAGAGGACAGCTGTGCGGACGGCCACCTCGCCAACGACGACCTCCTCGTCGACGACGACATGAACAAGCAACACGAAGCTCTCCGGCTGCAGAGGATGGAAGCCGAGGCCATGCTTGACCGTAATGGCGACGCAGGCGGTCTCCTTGCCGTAATGGCCTCCGCGTCGGGCTCCATTGGAAATTGGGACTGCCTTGGTAGGCCGATCTTCTAGCCTTCACCTCGACCTTTCTTCTCACTCTGTGGGATTCTTCAGGTAGACGAACATATGCGGTCTCTCTTTTGAAACTTCGTTCTGGGATTCTTTCTTTCTTTCTTTGTTTTTTCCTTCTTTCTTTCTTTTTTCTTTCTTTTTATTTAGAATCTCATCACGGGCCTTCGCAGCCAAGAATGTGCACTCTTTTGTTAGAAAGAAAACCAGAGGACTTGGATATTTGGCTTCGGTGGGTGGGATTTCAAGATGTCCGTCAACTTAATACACCTAACACCGGTGTGAAAGGGAGGGCTGTATAGGCCACCGACATGGCTTCTTGTATTCCCTCACCAAGACTCAAATACAGTCCTTTCCGAGAATTCCACTGCGAGAAACGACATTTCGTCAAAAAAGAGGTAGTGCGACATAGGGACTGTTGGAACCGCTGCGCAGGCTCAGGAAGATGAAGCTATCACGATGCAAGCAATGCGTACAACTGGGATCAATCGTGGTGTTCAGGATGTTGTATTGTAGGAGAGTTCTCCTGATCAGGAGCCTAGTCTTGGGCGGCAGTTGGGTATCAAGCCGGTGGATCCTAATCTCGGTAGGCCGGCCCGGTGCCCCGGGCCGGGCTAGTTCTAACACACCCCCCTAGGTCGAGCCTCCGGCTCTAGCCTACCAAATCTAGTAATCTATAAAGCTATTCCCAACGCTACGTCCTTCCTAATCTAGCAATTCTATAGTGTTAAGGTCCTTCTACTATTGCCCTGATCTACCGAGCTTTACGCGCCTACTGTAACAGGAGTCTTCGAGTGCTACTGGTGAGATGCCTCAAGGCAGAGAAGTACAACAGTACCACAGCAGTGACTAGGGCAAGTAGTTGCAGTTTCCAAGGCAACACTGTCTACGTATATCTCCTATTGTAATCAAAGGCTGATCCTTAGAGGATCAGGAATCTTCCTCCGCCTCGGTAGGCAACTGCCCACCCTTTTAGCTATGGTTCCCAGGCTCCGAGCATATACGTCATATCGTATATTATAGATATAAGCTTCTAGGTTCTAGGTGCTCACTCCGTCTTGGAGCTATACCGGCTCCTACTCGACAGCGGTTTGCACACGTGCTATAACAGTTTAGGACAAGTTTAGACTTCGTAGTCGACAGCGTACCACATTGCCCGATCTCTAGAAAAGGTCCGTCTACCTATACAGACTCACCGACTAGCGGTACAAAGAGTAATAGGTTGTCTACCTAACTACGAGCTTCGCCTAGGATTTAGTAGAGTATCCCTATAAAGTTAGACTAGTTGCTAGAGCAATATATATAGTACGCTTTACCCTTTTTATAATAATTTATATTTTACTATTGTATATAAACTATCTACTTCTCGCTTTTAAATTCACTTTATTATAGCTACACTTTGCACTTTGTATTTTCTTTTCTTTATATATTATTATCTTATTAATTATAACGTTCTCTTCTTCTCTATTTACTTACTTTATATTCTTACGTTCATTACTATCTATATATCGTCGTTTCTCTTCGTTTTATACTTACTACCTTTTCTCTACTAATTTATTATAGATCTTAAAGAGTTTCTTATACTTCCCGCCTATAAGAAGTCGCTATACCTCAAATGTCTATATACAACGTATAAAAATCTTCTATATAACTCGTTAATACCTGTTATTCCTAAGTACATTATTACTAAGTCCTCTTTAAGTCGCTACGACCAATATATTAAAAGGAAAGATATTTATATATCGGTAGGTAGCTTAGGACTAATACTTAGCAATAGTTCGTCTACTAACTTTATTAAGCTATAGGTATAATATCTAGCGATTTAACTAATCTAATAATCGGTTTATATATCGCTCACCTCCTCTATAAGGCTAAGGAAAGTCAAGTTCTATCTAATTGTAAGTCCTTTAGTAGTTAGGAGAATAATAAGGAATTCGCCTTTTTAGACGACATTTACTACAACATTGTACATTTATCAAAAAAGTTAGTCAATATATTCTACGCTATAGACGAGGCTTACCGCTATATCTATAGTATTACGTTGAATAAGCGCCTTATAACCGACTAGCAACTAGCCTTTAAGGCTATAGTTGTCAAATATATAGAACTCAACGTTTTCCTCTTTTTATAGCCTAAGCGCTTAGATAATATATCTTTGTTGATAGTAGGTCACTCCTATCTATCCCTTAGGCTAATTACTAAGAATATTAATAGCGATTTAGTACCAATGTAAGCTAGAAGTATAGGACTTGAAAAGGGCTTACCGCCTTTGTCCTAACAATATAGGCTATCTTACCTAGATATAGGTAAAATATAATTTCGCTAAAGAGTTGATCCTATTGCTTACTAATAAAATTGGCGATTACGAAAATGCCCTAGACCTAATAGAGTAGATCTATCTACTCTATAAGTCGCTAACCTAACGTTCTCTTATAGTTTAATTAAGGTTTTAGGGAGAGGGTCTAGCTATTTTATCTATATATAACTATATAAATTAATTTACGTATATTAGTCTCTAGCTACGACTAAGCCGACCTAATATCGCTATATTATATATTGCTTAATACACTTTAAGCGTCCTCCCCTCGCTTCCTTTTAGTAGTAGCTTTATATATTTATCGAAACTAGTAGATTATCCACTATACGTTCGCTATATTATCTTTGTAGACCTACTAGTTATACTCTAATAGCTAATCTACCTACTTTACCTAAAAGAATATTTCGCCTTCGATTTATTGTTTAACCTATACTTCTTCGACCTCTTATTCTTTATTATCCTCTAGGTCTAGCATTAGCATCTAGGTTTCTTTAGCTATAGTTCGTATATACTAAGGCTCTAACAAAGCTACTAGGAATATATTATATAGCTTTATATATTTATATAATAAGGCCAACTAATACGCTAGCGATCCTACTTAGTCTAATACTTAGAATAGCCTAACGAACTAGGGCTTTAGCTTCTTACTAGTCTTAAGTCTTAGATTCTAAATAGACAACTTAACTAGGGCTCCCTTCTAGAACTCTATTAGCTTATATTTTTCGTTGTAGTACTGTTTCTAACTTGCTATAGCGTTGGCCCAATGTTGCTCTAGCTATTAGCGTAATTTCTTAAGCTTCTTAATCTATTCTACTACGTTAGAGTATAGTACCCTCCTCTATTGAGCATCGTCCTCAATATAATGGGAAATCGTAGGGTTGTAACCTATAAATACTCGAAAAGGGGTAACGCCAATAGTTGTATTAACGGAATTATTATAAACGAATTTAGCTTTAGAGAGGAGTATTGCCTAAGTAATAGGATTTAAAGAGATAAAATATTAGAGGTATTGGATAAAGGTTTAGTTTATTTATTTAGTTTAGCTATTGGTTTAGGAGTAAAATGCTATTAAAAGTCTATAGTTTACTTAGTTTAAATAGCAAAGATCGCTCTAGAATTAGAAGGTAAAGACTAAGCCTCGATTACTAAAGTATCTATAAGGTACTTTGTACTTAAGCTCAATCTCTCGATAGAGGAGTTCTACTAACTCTTAGCTATAAATAGAGGTTAAGATAAAGAAGAATCGACTTATCTTCGTATACTGGTCGACTATAACTAGGATTATATCCTTTTCGCTATCTAGTTGTTCTATTATAGGAAAACCTATAATAAAATCTATAGCAATCTTACTCTAAGGTTATATTAGTATTAATAGCGATTAAAGGTTACTATAAGGTCGATATCTTAATGGTTTCTAGTACTAATATACTAGGTAGATATTATAGTATTCGTTTACTTCTCTATCGATACTTAGCTAATAGTACTTCCATTATACTAACTCCTTAGTTTAGTTATAACTAAAGTATTTCGCTAAGAGATCATTATAGTATCGCCTAAGGAGCTTTTGCTTTATAGCCTCCTTAATAGAGATATAAAGCTTAGCTTAATATAATAGCTCGTTATCAAGTCCTAACTTCTATTTAAAGGTAACATTAGTTCTTTGCTATAGAGTCTATAGGTGGTCTTTGATTCTTTGCGTTACTAGATTTAAGTTTTACAACTCTAGGATCAACTCTCTTATTGTTTTAGAAGGTACTAAGTTATATAAGGCTTCGCTTTGTATATAAGTAGCTACGACCTTTCTAGGAACGATTTGCTCTCGATTAAACAATTCTTTAAGTTCGTCTATATTAGAGGGCTCTTAAGTACTCTACTTTACTAGCTAGGTAGTGATTGTCTAACGTTTTATAGCTATCTTAGGGCTAATATATAGTTGGCTCTCTACGCTATTAGACATCTAGTATCTTATACCTATCTATATAATAGATTGAATATATAGAAGCCTCTCTTTAGCAAACATTTGCTAGAGTCTAACTATCTTATTCTATAGAGTTGGCAACTATACTATACGTTCTAAAGCCGACCCTTCTTCGTAGTTGGGTCTCCTTAATAGCCTGTTAGCTAGGTTTCGTTTATCCGCCTAGTGCTTAATAATAAAATTGTACTCTATAAGGTATATATACCACCTAGCTTAGTGTCTATTTAAGTATATCTGTTTTATAAAGCTCTATAGATTATTGTAGTTAGAGAGGACAATAACTAGAAAGTTACTCCCTTTAATATAATAGCGCTAATGCTTAAAGGCCTTAATAATCGCTATTATTTCCTTATTAGGTGTCCTATAATTCTTAGGCAATCTAAAGAACTTAGCTAACTAAAAGGCTATAGGTTGTCTTATCCTATTATCTTCTTCTTAAGATAAGACCGCTCCTATAGCGAAGTCGAAGGTATTAGTCTCAATAGTTACCTTCCTCTATAGGTTATAGTAGCGTAATGTTAACGCCTCTATAAAAGCTTACTTAAGTTGCTTAAAAGCCGTTTATTCCTTACTAATGAATTAGAGGGATCCTAGTTTCCTTCCCTTTTCTAATCCCTTTAGTAGGGCAGTTAGAAGCAACGCTAATTCTAAATAGTAGGAGATAAACCGCTAATAAAAATTATAGAACCTAAGGAAGATTTAAATATCCTAGTAAGTAGTAGGCTCTAGCTATTTCTAAATAGTTTAAACTTAGGTTAGATCTATAGTAATTCCCTTAGAAGTCACTAGGTATCTAAGGAATTCGACTTTACGTTAGTAAAACTAACATTTGTTTAGCTTATAGTATAACTATATAGCTCGTAGCTTCTTAAGGACTTGCCAAATATAGGAAGTATAGATATTATAGTCTTTTAAAAAGATAAGGACGTTATTAAAGAAAGCTATATAGAAATCGTCTATAAGTCGCCTTAGTGCCTAATAGATATAACTTTAGAAGGTTGCTAAAGCATTGGTTAACTTAAAGAGTATAACCAAATATTCGAATAGGCTATATTAGATATAAAAGGCTATCTTCCATTTATCCCCCTCCTTGATATAGATTCGGTAATAGGCCTCTTTAATATCCAACTTACTAAAGTACTTAGTACTAATTGTATAGTCTAAGATCTTTAAAATTAAAGGCAATAGATAGCGGTTCTTCCTTATAATTTTATTAAGCCCTTAGTAATCGATATAAAGTCGGAGAGTACTATCCTTCTTAAGTATAAATAAAACCAAGCTTATAGCTAGGCTCTAAGATTCTTAGATACGCCCTTTCGCTAGGTTTTTACAAAAGTTTTCCTTAAGGATATCCAACTCCTTTTAATCTAATAGGTAAATAGGCCCTACTAGTAGTATCGTACCTAGCAATAGCTCAATAGTATAATCGGTCTTACAATATAGCGGTAGAATATCGGCTTTAGTAGAGTCCAATATATTAGTAAAGTCTTAGAGCTCCTTAGGGATTTCGTCCTTACCTTAGAACAGTTTTACCTACGTCTCTTCGTCCTCCTCCTCCTTAGAGAACAGAGCTTACAGTACATCGGGGTATATAAATAGAGCATAAATATAGGGTTTTTAGCATAACGTTTTAGTAAACTGCTTTAGACGTTTAAAACGAACTTTAATGGTCTTAGATATAAACTACTATTCTTTAGCTACTAGAAATAGCAAGATATATTCTTCTACTATTGTAGATATCTCTAAAATAATAGCTAACCCTCCCTTGATCAAAGGGCGTTCAATAGCTATATAAGAGACGTTAAGCCTCTATATTACACCTCTTCCGTCTAATAGCTCTAGAGGTATAGAGAACACTCTATACGACTAGGACACCTAAGCGTCTACTATACAAGTTTATAGCAAAGAGGGCTTCACTATAGGAAGATAATACTGCTTTACAAACTTAAGGCTAACTATATCAATCTTAGTATAAGTATCTAAATCTACTATAACCTCCTAGGGTTTTTTAATATATAGGGTAGCAATAGCTTAGAAATATTCTATAACTTAGTCCCTATATAGGAAGAGTACGCTAATAGTACTAAGGTCTACTATTAGGTATAAGCTTTTCCCTCCTTTTCGCTATCGTCTTACAAATAACTAAGGCTCGTTTTATACTCGGTTCTTAGGGTATAACAAATACCTCTATAGCCTCAACGTCTTATACCTCTAACCTTGCCTATACCTTTAGGCTTTTTAAAGCAGTTATAGGAGAAGTAACCTATCTTACTATAGGTCCAATAAGTAAAGGAATTGTTACTCCTATCCTTCGTCTCTTTGTCGTTATAGCTCCACTTTTCCTTCTCTACTACATTATTAAAGTAGGGCTAACTATAACGATCCTAATATATAGATTGCCCTCGACCTCGCTATTTATAATCGGAGAACCGCCTAGATCTTTAATCGACCTTCAGAGGTCTCTAGCGAATATTACGCTACTTAATATTCTAGATCTAGATTACTAGCCGAACTATAGCCTTATAGGTCTTAGGTTTTTTAAAGAAATATTAGTCAATATACAACTAAATCTATAGCAACAACTTAGAGTAGAATAAAAGAGCCTATTTCTTATTGTCTTAGCGCTTAGTCTAGGCCTCTAAGGAATCAAGGTATTAGTAAAAGTTTAAAGGGCTCTAGCTCTCTTATTACTTTGCCTAGTTGATAGCCTTAGCGATTTCCAACTAACTATTAGCAAGGTCCTTGATATACAAAGTGGTCTAGTCTTTAAAGACCCTCTATATCGACTCTACTACTACTCATTTTTCTTTTAGCAGGTTGTTGTAGTAGCTATACCAATAGGTATATAGCGTTTACTCTATCTTATTAACAGTAAAAAGAATCTAATTCTTTTCTATTTTAAAGCATTTAGGGTTACCCTTAAAGGCTCGATAAAGATCTTAGAGCTAAATCCAACGTTTTTAAAAGGTAATGTTCTTTTCCAATAGTATAATGTTCTTAACCTTAATAGTTTAGCGATCCTACCCTCTATCTTTACTATTGTTAATTGATCTAACACTATTCCTTTTCCGTTTACTAGGCGATTTACCTATTCCTAACGACTAAAGCAATTCTTACTCCTAGTCCTTAAGCTCCTTTAGAGCCCAAAGCTAAGTAATATAGGCTTATACCCTCTATAGTAGGTCCCCTATAGAGAGCGTCTCTCCCTACGGTAGAACACTAGGAAGTAAAGGAGATAGATGGCAAAAGCTAGGAAGAGACCCTATTTCAGAATTATAAAGTTGCACTAGATTTATAGACGAATTGACAATGACTAATAGCGATAAGTAGGACAAGGATATAGGTATCTAAGTCGAGGTACTATAAATAGACAGCATCTTAGCTAGTAGAGGAAGAAGCATTAGAATCTATAATAGGAGTCTTTAAGTACTACTAGTAAAATACCTCAAAGCAAAGAAGTACAACAGTACTATAGTAGTGACTAGGGCAAGTAGTTGCAGTTTCTAAGGCGACACTATCTACATATATCTCCTATTATAATTAGAGGCTAATCCTTAGAGGATAAGGAATCTTCCTCCGCCTCGGTAGGCGACTGCCTACCCTTTTAGCTACGGTTCCTAGGCTCCGAGCATATACGTTATATCGTACGTTATAGATATAAACTTCTAGGTTCTAGGTGCTCACTCCGTCTTAGAGCTATGCTAGCTCCTACTCAACAGCGGTTCGTATATATGCCGTGACACCTACCTTTCTTAATCCTATATATTATACTATAAACCGAACCTTCTATTTAGCTAGAGCCTTCTTCTAGCTCTATATTTCTTCCTTCTACGTCACTTAATAGACGTAGATCTTAATAAGGGCCTAGATATTCGCTAGATTGAGTATTGCTATAAACTTCTTATAGGGCTCTAGTTCTAGCGCCTTTATTAAGCTATTAGCTAATATCTAATTTAAAGGTATATAATCTACGTTAACTCTCTTATTCTAAGCTTCTTAATATAGCTAGTAGTTATAAATATGATGCGGAGAAGTGCTGTAGATGCGTAGAATAACAAGATATAGATTAATGATCGTAGTAGATTGAAGATCTAGGCAGTGGTACGCTAAGAAATATATGCCTATAGGGCAGAACACATATGCGTACACCGCCTGCCTAAATGGGCCTAGCGTTGCAAAGTCTGCAACGTAGGGCGTAGAGCACCCTTATCTAATCTACGTATATAGACATATAGGTCATATAACCCCCCCTATTCCTCCTACCCTATATCAAGTCCAGGCCTATAGGAAAAAACGGCAATGCCCTCATTGCCTTACCTATCTAGATCCTCTGTATCGTTAAATACCCTTCAATCAAGTACTACGACGTAGAGCTAGAAGCGTAGTGCTAGATTGATCTAGATAGCAATCAACTAACTTCTTTTATATCTTGTTATCGTTAGTAGGAACAAGGTTCTTACAAGGCCGGCTACGCTTACAGGCCGGTTGAGGTACTTGATCAGGTATAGGAGGCTCTTCTCGAAAGACTAGGCGATCTAGATGATCGCCTTTACGAGCCTAGTATTCGTTGATTAGACGCTATATATAACGTAGCTTGAGTATAGTCTTTTAGATACTCTTTTCTTAGTCGTAGCTAGTCTATTTAATTAGGTATTTTAGGCCTTTATATATAACTTTATAGTCAAGGATTATATTAACCTCGTATTTATCGCTCGATTCGTTGTTATTAGAGGAGTAGTCCGATTGAGAGTCGACGATTAGGCTAAAAGGCAGCGTATTATAGTTGAAAGGATCGTCTTCCTAAGGAGCTAAGCGAAGGTGAGCGATAGAAATGACTAGGTAGATACCTATATTAGCTAGGAGATCTAATTCGTAAGCTAGGTGGCTAACGTAGCGCTTAATTGGAAAAGGCCTAGTACACTATTGCAAATACTTCTAGGATAGGTTACCTAGGAGATAGTAACTATAGTATAGGCATAAATAAACCTTGTTGCCTACATTGAACTCAATGTCGCAGTGTTTACTATCGTAATAGCGTTTAGCGTATACTATAGCAAAGTCTATGCTCAATTGAGTATCCTAATATAGAGCATCTCGTAGAGCTAGAATAGTAGCCGGCTTAGCGGTAGTGATATAGGGCAAGAGGAATAGCGGGGTCATATAACCTATATATCTATATACATAGATTAGATAAGGGTACCCCACGCCCTACGTTGCAGAGTTTACAACGCTAGGCCCGATCGGGCAGGCAGGGTACGCACATATGTTCTGCCCTATAGGCATATATTTCTTAGCACACCGCCGCCTAGATCTTCGATCTACCACCATCATCAATCGACATCTTATTATTCTATATATCTATAGCACTTCTCTATATTAAGTGATAGCTACGACTATAAGATCATTGACCTAATCATTTTCTTCTTTCGTTATCAATCGACTAGCCTATATAGCGGCTTTACCGATAGCAATAGCCAATTGAACCCCCGCTTTCTTCGTATAGCGACTTAACGAGGTCGACAACGTTAGAAGCACCTAATCCTACCTTCGAACGACGGTTCAATCGAAGAGCCTCGATCGTATAGCGGTTCTACCGACAGCGATTACGATCTTTAGCTATCGATCAATCAGTCTACGCAATAGCGATCGCCAACAATATCGCTAACAGCAATGGCCAATCAACTATCTAGTTCTTCTTACGCAATAGCGACGGCCAATAGCGATTAGAACGCCCTTTTCTCTAGCCCAACGACGAACCTTTCATTAGGCCTTCGTTAACTATCAATATATTAATAATATACCTATTCGACCTAACTTCTATAGTTTAAACTAAGGCAATAGGCAAGATAGCCAATTATAGCTATAACACTCGTTCTTACACCTCCTCGCTAGCTAAGCAACTCTCTAAGTACAATACCGCTATATCTAAGAAGATTAAAGAGACGTTATACACCCTATATAAGGGTTTTATTCCTCTAGCTCTAGAGCTGCCTACTTCCTAGGAATATACTTATCGCTACATCGTCGCCAACTAAGAGGATGATCCTAATAATACTCAACTAGGCGATAAGCTATCCTTCGAAGATACTTAGAGCAATCCTAAGGAAGCGAAAGATATTCTGAACCTCCTAGAATATATCAAGGTCAATACTAATTGGCCTTTTGTTAAGTAGCTTAGCTAGATTATCGACGAATATACCACTTTACTTAAGAGCACTATTACTATAGTTAATCAACTTTAGGCTAACGTTACTGAGATTCGACCTATACTTAATAGGTTAACGAACTTTTACAACTACTTTAAAGACCTACTAAAGGTTATAGGTCAACTTTAAGTAGCTACTATTTAAACTAGCAAAGTCGTCTAATAGGTCTAGTATTAAGAAAAGCTCCTTATATAGTATATATATAATATAGATAATTAGCTAAGCAAAATCGATAATGCTATTACTTAGTTAACTACTAAGAACCTATCAACTAATCTTAGGCTAGCTAAAGAGCCTCTACTAGCTACTCTTATATCGACTACAAAGCTATAGCTATATACCCCTTCGATTTAGAGCCGCTACTTAGTAGCAACGGTAGCCTCTCTAATAGAGAGCCTCTACGCACCTCCCCTAGTCTAGCCTACTCAACTTCGTATATAAACCGCCTTTCCTATTCCCTTAGAGGGCGTCGACATCAATATAGCTTATAACCTAGCTATAGGCACACCGCTAGTATACTAGGCCTATATTATATACCCTAACAATTCGCGCCTAGGCGGCTAGCACTAGGCTAAGTCGCCTTTAAGCGACCCTCCTTAAGGTGGGCCGCCTTAGGGTAGCTAACGCTAGGCTATATCACTTCTTAGGCGGCCCCCTAGCGCTAGCGGCTATAATCTAAACGACCTAAGCGACCTAGACAATAGTGATAAAGGGCGCTGTCTAAATAGCTGCCTAAACAACAACTACCCACCTTTCTTGCCTCCTTTAAACTATAGCTACTAAGAGCACTCTTATAATACTATAAGTACTAGAGGCAGCTAATCTATCTCTATCTTCAAGATTAAGTACGATAATATTGGTACTTTCAATCCTAACTACGAGGACCTAGACGATATAGGCATCGTTATAGATAGTAAGAACGTGATTTTTACTAATATCCATTGCTTTATCTAGCGTTTATCAACTTTTCTAGAGGACTTAGACATTAGCTACGATATAGCCTAGTAAATCTTATACCTTCTATCTATAGTTCTTACTAACCAAGCTCTCCTCTAGTAGAATAGCGAAGTTACTATATAGGAGCGTTTATAGTAGTATTAAGTAGGTCTTTATATAGTCTTTAATCAATTAGTAGAGCGTTTTATAATAGATCGTTAAATAGCTATCAACAAGTTCAACCGAGGATAGTTAATTATTAGGCATATTATAGAGAACCCTAACGCTTTAATGAACTTCTTCTAAAAGAAGTTACATTTTATATATATAATAGGCTAAATCAATTATAACAATTCAAACTAGTATAACGCTATAGGCACTATTTACAACCGTTTGGACTCGACTATTATATTTTTTTTTCTATAGCCTAAGATAAAGTATACTCTAGTACGCTATATATATAAGATTATAGAAGTATAGCCTACACTTATTACTATAGCTTATAATAAGTTCCTAGAGTTGAAGAAGTCTTTGCTTACTAATAAGTCTACTATTTCTAGTAATACCAAGTCTAATAAAAAGCTCTCTAGATACGCCGATCGCTATAGTAACGACCGCTAGAACTACGACGATAACCACTATAACCGAGATCACGACCAAGGTGGCAAGCACTATTTGGATAACCGTAATCCTAAGTATAACGATCGAGCCTAAGACTATATACACCTTATTGACAATACTAATTTAAAGACGTTATCCGATTTAGAAGCTAATAACGAAGCTAAGGCTGATTATAAGTCATCTATTTCCAATGGCATCGACAAATCGGATATTGCCTATATAGTTTATAATTCAAAGCTGACCTATTACAAGTGTTATTAGACATTCAACATAGTTCCTACTACCAATATATATATCCGCGCTTATAGTAAGACAATTGTTCCTAAAAGCGTTTGCCGCTATCGAGCTAATTAAGCCAACCTAAGCCGTCGAACCTACAGATACTATAATACCCTATATAATTTGTAGAACTAGCTTTTTAAGTACCTAAAAACCTATTTAGTAGCCGCTTCTAGTACTATCAAGTGCTTAGAGTATATAATCGCTATTGCTAATAACGCTTCGGAGGACGATATCCTACTTGCCAAAGGCTCTAGTCTAGCTATAGACTTCGCCATCGACTTAGAGGTATAAGAGGCCCCCGAAACGGCCAACCTAAGTATCGACAGCCTATATAGCGCCTACACCTACTTGTATATCAAGGCCTATATTTAGCCTAGCTATAAAGACTTAGAAGTTTACCTTGATCTAGGTACTAGCCGTTTAATCATTGACAAAACCTTCTTAAGTACCCTCGAACACTCGATTAAACACTATAATAGCCAAATTTGTAGCATTAGAAAGACCTCGCCTACCTAATAGGCAACCTTCGTCATTTACCTACTAAGTATCACTGCTATTAGCCTAACCCTCCTTAAGTTTACTTAGTCTACCTAGGTAGTAGATAAGCTATTCGCCAACCTCCTATTAGGAGCTAACTTCCTAGATCTATATTAGACCTCTATCGATTATAGTATAAAGATTGCTAACTTATATAGTATCCTAAGAAGATTCGATATACCATTCGCTATATATACCTAGACATTTCTCTATATATATAAGGTCAAGACTATATATATTGTTACCTTATAGCCTAAATAAGAAGCGTTCGTTGCTATAGAATATAAACCTCTCCTAATAGGTTGGTCTATAATGTTCAACGCTCGCTATTCTACTATACTAAATGCTATTGTCAACGTTAAGACCTCTAAGGTAGTAGCTCTTAAGAACCTAACTAAGGGAGTTCTTACTATTCTAAAGCGCTACCCCATTGGCTAAATTAAAGATATTAACGATAGTAGTTATATCGCCTATTCCTAGGAGACAGCCTTTATAGCATTGACTATAGTAACCGCTTTAACTACTATATCGTCTACTACTATAAGCTCTAGTTTAGTTTAGACCGCCATTTAGTATACCAACCCTAGTATATTAGCTGCCTTCGATATATATAGCCTAGTTCACGCTATTCTAGGAGACTTAGTACAACTTATAAACGATATTTCATCTTAATCTCTAGTATCTTCTTAAGATCTACTAGAGTCCTTAACGCCTTATAGCGATATAATATATTAGCTAACTACTTTATCCGAATCTAGATCTATATTATACCAATTGGTATACCTACTAGGCTAGCTAGCCTAGTCTACATTACGCTAATCAATCTAGGATCCTAGTATTGAAGGCTATACCAATAGGTATAATCTAAGCTCTAAGCCTATATACCTAGATTCTACCAATAAGCGCAATACACCTCCTACGCTAAAGGCTAATAGTTATACCAATAGGTATAATCCTAGCCTTAAATTGCCTATAGATAACTATAAGCCAGTAGTACTAGAGAAGCATTCGACTCTAGGCCTTAAGATACCTACCGACTTACTAGAGATACTTACTTCAAAGGGTATATACGTATATACCTAAGATTGTAAGCTAGTACAACGATTTATTAACATCGTTAAGCGTTATCCTCGCCTATAGAAGGATAAGGGCTAGATCGTTTAAAACGAAGAGAATATAATATAAATGCCTCTTATAGAACGCTAGCAATATCAGAAGATCTATACCCGCCAATACCCTCTAAGCGTACACGATTACAAAGTTCTTAACGCCACCTTCGACGAACTATACTAGTAAAAGCGCTTCGAATAGGCCACAAAGGCCACTCCTTTCGTATACCTAGTATTTGTCGTTTAACGTACCTCTTATAGTAAGATCAAAGGCTATATTGTCATCGATTTATATACTCTCAACAAGGTTACAATACCTAACAACTACCCTCTACTACTCCAATTGGACATTATTATATACCTATAAGGCAAAAAGTTTATTACTATGATCGATACTACGTCCTTCTTCTACCAATTTAATATCTATCCTCTATATTATAATCGCTTTACCCTAATTAGCCCTTATAGATTAGAATAGCTAAAAGTATACCTTATAGGCTACTGTAATACTCCTATATATATCTAGCGCTTTATAGATCAGTTGCTTCGCCCTTATACCTCTTTCGCCTAAGCATTTATCAACGATATTATTATCTTTAGCGATATAGCTAAAGAATACGCCAAGCACTTAGAGACCGTCTTCAGTCTATTTAAGAAGAAGAATATCTCTATTGTACTAGCTAAATCTTATATCGTATACCCTAGTATAGAGCTTCTTAGTTTCTATATCGATAGATTTAGATTGACTAACACTAAGTACTATATAGCCACCTTTCGGAACCTCGCCTTTCTAAACAATTTAAAGGCTCTAGAGCAGTATATTGGCGTATTAGGATTTCTACACCATCTAATCCTGTACTACGTATAGCTTATCGAGCCTCTCTAGAACCGTAAGACTATACTACTTATAAAAGGCCGAGCCACTAGCCAAGTACAATATAGTAACCTTAGCAAGTGCACCGCCTATTGCGTTAAGACTTCCTTCGAACCTACACTAGCCGAAAAAGCCTCCTTCGAAGCTGTTTAGGACGCTATCTATAAGCTGGACCCAACTATTTTAGTCCATTTTAATCCTAATAAAACCCTTTTCCTATAGATCGACGGATACCTAGAGTATAGCTTTAGCGTTATAGTGTTCTACCTTGCTAATAGCTATAAATAGAAGCTTAGAACTATCATCCTATCGACTTAAGTTCGGCCTATTATATTCCTAAGCTAATGCCTTACTAAGGAGGAACTCCGGTATAGACCTTCTAAACAAAAGGTCGTCTACCTTATTTAGGTAGTTAAGAAACTATATACTATGATTCACTTGTCGTATAAGCCGGTTGTCGTCCTTATAGATCATACCTCTATAAAAGGCATTGTCAACCAGACTATTTTAGATATATTGTCTACTAAGTAAGCTAATTATAGGCTTATCAACTCCTCTATTTACCTTTTATAGTACAACTTAGAGATCTATCACCTTCTAGGCCACCTAAACCTAGTACCTAATACACTTAGCTATTTAAAAGCTCTATAGGATAATCCGAACTACGAGAATAGCTCCGATAACAACGACGTAGTCCTCAACAACATCTAGTTCACCTTCGTAGAAACGAAATTGGATAACAACCTCCAAGCTCGTTTCGTAGCTATATACTCTTATAACGCTATATATACCACTATTATCAAAGATCTTAATGTCGAATTGGCTACTAAGGGCAATAGTAAAGTTTTCTTTTAGCCTAGCCTCCTATTCATCTTTATAGATAGCCTTCTCTATAACATTCGACCTAATGGATTATACTCGCTCTATATACTTTATAAAATAATTTAAACTATCTTAGAAGCTATCTATAATAAAAAGCACTACTTTGGCACTAAGCGGATATTATATAACTTATAAAGTATGTCAATAGCCTATAAAACCTACAACGTTAAGAAGTATATTAAACTATACCCAAAGTACCAAGTCAATGCAACGGATCGTCGCTCTAAACTAGGCAACTATCAACTAATTCGACTATTCGATACCTTGCTAATATACGTCATCGCTATCGATTTTATTCTAGGCCTACCGAAGGTCCTAGCTACTAGTTCGCCCTAGCAGCTCCTGAACTACGACTACTTCAATAGCTTACTTATAATATTTTATAAGTTATCAAAGTATACCCTCCTTATTCTAGGCAATTCTAGCTATTCGGCCTAGGAATAGGGGTATATTCTGATTCGCCAACTACTTCTTAGCGACTAGGGCATACCTACTGTAATCATCTTCGACTATAATTACAAGTTTACTTCTGACCTTTAGCAAGGCGTCTAGAAGGCTCTAGGCACTAAGTTGCTAATAACGACGTCCTACTATCTATAAGCGGACAGCCTTTCTAAACGTAAGAACTAGACTATAGAAATCGCGATTCGCTTCTATATATTTAAGCGCTTTAAAGGCAATTGGCTAGATATTATTGTACCTCTACAATAGTATCTTAATAACGCTTATACTAAAGCCGTCAAATCCTCACCTTATAAGTAGCTCTTTGGCTTTAAGCTTCCTAGACCGTTGGAAGCTCTTACTAACTAGGCTACTACTAAGCTAGCTACTATCCTAGCTTTATAAAATACTCTACACTAAGATACTTAATTAAGTATAGACTTTGCAATAGTGTATACTAAACGCTATTACAATAGTAAATACTACGACATTGAGTTCAATATAGACAACAAGGTTTATTTATACCTATACTATAGTTACTATCTCCTAGGCAACCCGTCCTAGAAGTACTCGTAGTAGCGCGCTAGACCTTTTCTAATTAAGCGCTACATTGGCCATCTAACGTATAAATTAGATCTCCTAGCTAATATAGATATCTATCTAGTTATCTCTATCGCTCACCTTCGCCTAGCTCCTTAGGAAGACGATCCTTTCGACTATAATACGCCACCTCCTAGCCTAATTGTTAACTCTCAATTGGACCGCTCCTCTAATAACAACGAATCGGACGATAAATATAAGGTTGACGTAATCTTTAACTACAAGGTTATACATAAAGGCCTTAAATACCTAATCAAATAGATCGGCTATAGCCGAGAAGAGAGCGTCTAGAAGACTATATACAAGCTACGCTATATATAGCGCCTAATCAACGAATACTAGGTTCGTAAAGGCAATCATCTAGATCGCCTAGTCTCTCGCGATAAGCCTCCTATACCTAATTAGGCACCTCGACCAGCCTATAAACGCGGCTAGCCTCGTAAGAACCCTATTCCTATAGATAACAACCAAATATAGAAAAAGTCAGTTGACCGCTATCTAGATCAATCCGGCACTACGCTTCTAGCCCTATATTATAGCGCTCGATTGAAGGGTATTTGATAATACGGAGGATCTAGATAAACAAGGCAATAAGGGCATTGCCGTTTTTTCCTATAGGCCTGGACTTGATATAAAGCAAGAGGAATAGGGGGGTTATATAACCTATATATCTATATATATAGATTAGATAAGGGTGCCCTACGCCCTACGTTGCAAAGTTTGCAACGCTAGGCCTGATTGGGCAAGCGAGGTACATACACGTGTTCTGCCCTATAGGCACGTATTTCTTAGCGCACCGCCGCTTAGATCTTCGATCTACCACTATTATCAATCGACATTTTGTTATTCTACGCATCTATAGCACTTCTCCACATTAGGTAGCCTAGTTGGTAAGAGCTTCCAAAGGTCTAGGAAGCTTGAAGCTAAAGAGCTACTTATAAAGCGAGGATTTAACGGCTTTAGTATAAACGTTATTAAGGTGCCATTGTAGAGGCACGATAATATCTAGCTAATTGCCTTTAGGGCGCTTAAATACATAGAAGTAGATTACGATTTCTATAGTCTAGTTCTTACGCTCCGAAAGGCTGTCCACTTATAGGTGGTAGGATATTGTTATTAGCAATTTGGTGCCTAGAGCCTTCTAAACGCCTTGCCAAAGGTCGGAAGTAAATTTGTAATTGTAGTTAGAGATGATCGTAGTAGGTACACCCTAGTCGCTAAGAAGCAGTTGACGAATTAGAATATACCTCTATTCCTAAGCTGAATAGCTAGAATTGCCTAGAATAAGGAGAGTACGCTTCAATAACTTATAAAATACTGTAAGCAAGCTATCGAAGTGGTTATAGTTTAGGAGCTACTAGGGCGAACCAATAGCTAGGACCTTCGGTAGGCCTAGAATAAAATCGATAGTGATAATATATATCAGTAAGGTATTGGATAGTCGAATTGGTTAATAGTTGCCTAGTTTAGGGCGACGATCTATTATATTAACTTGGTACTTTAGGTATAGTTTAATGTACTTTTTAACGTTATAGGTTTTACAAGCTATCAATATACCTCGTAAGTCGTATAATATCCGCTTAGTGCCAAAGTAGTGCTTCTTATTGTAGGTAGCTTCTAGGATAGTCTAAATTATATCGTGAGGTATATAGAGTAAGTGTAATCCATTAGGTCGAATATTATAGAGAAGGCTATCTACAAGGATGAACGGGAGACTAGGCCAAGAGAAAACCTTGCTATTGCCCTTAGTAGCCGATTCAACGGTAAGATCTTTGATAATAGCGGTGTACTTAGCGTTATAAGAGTATATAACTATAAAGCGAGCGTAAAGGTTGTTATCTAGCTTCGCTTTCACGAAGGCGAACTAGATATTGTCGAGGACTACGTCGTTGTCATTAGAGCTATTCTCGTAATTTAAATTATCCTATAGAGCTTTCAAATAGCTAAGCGCGTTAGATACCAGGTTTAAGTAGCCTAGAAGGTAATAGATCTCTAAATTGTACTATAAAAGGTAAATAGAGGCGTTGATAAGCCTACGATTAGCTTGCTCAATAGACGATATATCTAAAATAGTCTAGTTGACGATGCCTTTTATAGAAGTGTAATCTATAAAGACGACGATAGGCTTATACGATAAGTGAATCGTAGTATATAGTTTTTTAACTGCCTAAACAAGGTAGGCGACCTCCTATTTAGAAGGTCTATACTAGAGTTCCTCCTTAGTAAGGCACTGGCTTAGAAATATAATAGGCCGAACCTAGGTTAATAGGATAATAGTCCTAGGCTTCTACTTATAACCATTAGTAAGGTAGAACACTATAATGTCGAAGCTACGCTCTAGGTAGCTATCGATCTATAAGAAGAGGGTCTTATCAGGGTCGAAATAGACTAAAATTATTGGATCTAGCTTATAGATAGTATCCTAGATAGCTTCGAAAAAGGCTTTCTTAGTAGGCGTAGGTTCGAAGAAGGTCTTAGCGGAATAGGCGGCACGTTTGTTGAGGTTTCTATTTTATACTTAGCCAGTAGCTCGGCCTTTCGTAAGCAATATAGTCTTACAGTTCTAGAGAGGCTCGATGAGCTATATATAGTATAGGATTAGATAGCGTAGAAAGCCTAATACGCTAATATACTGCTCTAGAGCCTTTAGGTTATTTAGAAAGGCAAGGTTCCTAAAGGCGGCGATATAGTGCTCTATATTAGTTAGTCCAAATCTATCGACGTAGAAACTAAGTAGCTCTACGCTAGGGTATACGATATATAATTTAGCTAGCGCGATAGAGATATTCTTCTTCTCGAATAAGCTAAAGATAGTTTCTAGGTACTTAGCGTACTTATCTATAATGTTGCTAAAGATAATGATGTCGTTGATAAATGTATAGGCGAAAGAGGCGTAAAGGCAAAGCAACTAATCTATAAAGCGCTAGATATACGTAGAGGTGTTGTAGTAGCCTATTAGATATACTTTCGGCTATTCCAATCTATAAGGGCTGATCAGAGTGAAGCGGTTACGATATAGAGGATATATATCGAATTAGTAAAAGAAGGATATAGTATCGATCACGGTGATAAACTTCTTACCTTGTAGATACGCAATAATGTCCGATTATAAAGGCAGAAGGTAGTTGTCGAGTACTATAACCTTGTTGAGAATATATAAATCGATGACTATATAGCCCTTGATCTTACTATAAGAGGTATACTAAACGACAAATACTAGGTATACGAAAGGAGTAGCCTTTGTAGCCTATTCAAAGCGCTTTTATCGATATAGTTCGTCAAAAGTGGCGTCGAGAACCTCGTAATCGTAAACGCTTAGAGGGTATTAGCGAGTACGAATCTTCTGATATTACTAGCCTTCTACGAGAGGCACTTATATTATATTCTCTTCGTCCTAGATAATTTGGCCCTTATCCTTCTATAGGTAGGGATAACGCTTAACGATGTTAACAAATCGCTAAGCTAGCTTATAATCTTAGGTATATAGGTATACGCCCTCTGAAGTAAGTATCTCTAGTAAGTCGGTAGATATCTTGAGGCCTAGAGTCGAATACTTCTCTAGCACTATCGGCTTATAGTTATCTATAGGCAATTCAAGGCTAGGATTATACCTATTGATATAACTATTAGCCTCTAGCGTAGAAGGTATATTACACCTATTAGTAGAATCTAGGTATATAGGCTTAGGGCTTAGATTATACCCATTGATATAGCCTTCAATGCTAGGATCCTAGATCGATTAGCGCACTATAGGCTAGGCTAGCTAGCTTAGTAGGTACATTAATTAGTATAATATAGGTCTAGATTCGAATAAAGTAGTTAGCTAATATACTACGTCGCTATAAGGCGTCGAGGACTCTAACGGATTTTAAGAAGATACTAGAGATTAAGACGAAATATCGCTTATAAGTTGTACTAAGTCTCCTAGAATAGTATAAACTAGGCTATATATATCGAAGGCGGCTAATACACTAAGGTTAGTATACTGAATAACAGTCTAAACTGACCCAAAGCTTATAGCGGTAGACGATATAGCAGTCAAGGCGGTCACTATAGTCAATGCTATAAAGGCTATCTCCTAGGAATAGGCGATATAACCACTATCGTTAATATCCTTGATATAGCTAATAGGGTAGCGCTTTAGAATAATGAGAACTCCCTTAGTTAGGTTCTTAAAAGCTACTACCTTAGGGGTCTTAGCATTGACAACGGCGTTTAATATAGTAGGATAGCGAGCGTTGAATATTATAAGCCAGTCTATTGAGAGAGGTTTATATTCTATAGCGATATACACTTCCTACTTAGGCTATAAAGTGACAATGTATATAGTCTTGACCTTATATATATAGGGGAACATCTAGGTATATATAGCGAATAGTATATCGAATCCTCCTAAGATACTATATAGGCTAGCGATCTTTATACTATAATCGATAGAGGCCTAATATAGATCTAGGAAGTCGGCTCCTAATAGGAGGTTAGTAGATAGCTTATCTACTACCTAGGTAGACCAAGTAAACTTGAGGAGGGCTAGGCTAGTAGCGGTAACGTCTAGTAGGTAAATGACGAAGGTCGCCTACTAGGTAAGCGAGGTCTTTCCGATACTATGAATTCGGCTATTATAGCGTTTAATCGAATGTTCGAAGGTACTTAGGAAGGTCTTATCGATAATCGAATAGCTAGCGCCTAGATCGAGGTAAACTTCTAGGTCCTCGTAGTTGGGCTAAACATAGGCCTTGATATATAAGTATATATAAGCGCTATATAGGCTATCGATACCTAGGTCGGCCACTTCGGAGGCCTCCTAGACTTCTAGGTTAATAGCGAAGTTCATTGTAGGGCTAGAGCCTTCGGCGAATAGGATATCGTCCTTAGAGACATCGTCGGTAACTACGGTTGCCTATTCTAAGCACTTAATAGAGCTGGAAGTAGCTACCGAATAGACCTTCAAGTGTTTAAAGAGCTAGTTCCAAGAATTAAACAGGGTATCGCAATATCTGTAGGTTCGACGGTCTAGGTTAGTCTAATTAGCTCGATAGCGGTGAACGCTCTTAGGAACGATTGTCTTACTATAGGTGTAGATATATATATTAGTAGCGGGAACTGTGTTAAATGTCTAATAGCATTTATAATAGGTTAGCTTTAAATTGTAAGCTATATAGGCGATATCCAACTTGTCGATACTATTAGAAACGGATGACTTACGATTAGCCTTAGCTTCGTCGTTAGCTTTCGAATTAGATAATGTCTTTGAATTAGCGTTATTAATAAAGTATATTCGGTCTCGGGCTTGATCGTTATACTTAAAATCGTAGTTATCTAGGCGGTATTTGCCACTTTGATCGCGATCTTAGTTATAGTGGTTATCGTCGTAGTTCTAGCGGTCGTCGCTATAGCGATCAACGTATTTAGAGAGCTTCTTATTAGACTTGGTATTGCTAGAAGTAGTAGACTTATTAGTAAACGAAGACTTCTTTAACTCTAGGAACTTGTTATAAGCTATAGTAACAAGTATAGGCTATACTTCTATAATCTTATATATATAGTGCACTAGAGTGTACTTTGTCTTAGGCTATAGAAGAAAAGATATAATAGTCGAATCTAAATAGTTATAGATAGTACTTATAGCATTATATTAATTTAAATTATTATAATTGATCTAGCCTACTATATATATAAAACGTAACTTCTTCTAAAAGAAGTTCATTAGGGCATTAGGGTTCTCTACGATATACCTAATAGTTAACCGTCCTCGGTTAAACTTGTTGATAGCTACTTAGCGATCTATTGTAAAACGCTCTACTAATTGATCAAAGACTATATAAAGGCTAGCCTAGCGCTATTATAAACACTCCTATATAGTGACCTCGCTATTCTACTAGAGGAGGGCTTGGCTAGCGAGAACTATAGGTAGGAGGTATAAGATCTACTAGGCTACGTCGTAGCCAGTGTTAAGGTCCTCTAGAAAGGTAGATAAACGTTGAATAAAGCAATAGATATCAGTAAAAATTACGTTCTTACTATCTATAACGATACCTATATCGTTAGAGTCCTCGTAGCTAGGATTGAAAGTGCTAATATCATTGCGTTTAATCTTAAAGGCGGAGATAGATTGGCTACCTCTGGTACCTACAGTATTGTAAGAGTATTCCTAGTAGCCGTGGTTCGGAGGATAAGGCGGAAAAGGTAGGCGGTTGTTGTTTAGGTGGCGCCTACTATCGCTATTATCTAGGTCGTTTAGGTTATTTAGATTATAGCCATTGGCGCTAGGGGGCCGCCTAAGAAGCGATATAGCCTAGCGTTGGCCACCCTAAGGCGGCTCGCCTTAGTGAGGGTCGCTTATAGGCGACTTAGCCTAGCGCTAGCCACCTAGGCGCGAATTGTTAGGGGGCGTAGTATAGGCCTAACGCCTTAGTAGAGTGTCTATAGCTAGGTTGTAAGCTATACCGATGTCGATGCCCTCCAAAGGAATAGGAAAGACAGTTTATAGACAAGGCTATATAGGCTTAACCTAGGGAGGTAGGCGAAGGCTTTTATATAAAGAAGCTACTATTATAACCGAGCGGCGGCTCTATATCGAGGGGGCATATAGCTATAGTGCTATAGTTGATATAGGAGTAGCTAGCAAAGGCTCTTTAGCTAGTACTAGATTAGTCGCCTAGTCCTTAGCGACTAGCTAGGCAATAGCGTTATCGATCTTACTTAGCCGATCGTCTATATTACGTATATACCGTATAAAAAGCTTATCCTAGTACTGAACCTATTGTACTATTTCTCTAGTTTAGATAGCGATAGTCTAGAGTTGGCCTATAACTTCTAGAACGCCCTTAAAGCGATTATAAAAGTCTATTAACTTCTTAAACGTAGGTCGAATACTAGCGACCTTCTTCCAAAGCTAGTTGACTATATTGACAGTATCCTCGAGCAAGGCTATATATTTGCCAACGGTTTAACTAAGCTATTTAATAAAAGGCCGATTGGTATTAACCTTAATATGCTCTAAGAGGTTTAGAATATCTTTAGCCTCCTTAGGGTCACTCTAAACGTCTTTGAAGGATAGCTTATCGCCTAGTTGTATATCGTTATAATCATCTTAGCCAATGTCGATATTACAATAAGTACACTTTTAGGGAGTAGGTAGCTCTAGAGTTAGAGGAATAATGCCCTTACGTAGGGTATATAACGTCTCTTTGATCTTCTTAGATATAGCGGCGTTGTACTTAGAGAGTTGCTTAGCTGGCGAGGAGGCGCGAGAACGAGTATTGTAGCCGTGATCGGCTATCTTGACTATCGCCTTGGTTTAAACCGTAGAAGCTAGGTCGAATAGATGTATTATTGATTAGTTAGATTAGCTAATTGAAGTCGATTAAAGATGGTCGACAAGGGCCTACTAAAAGGTTCGTTGGAAGGCTGAAGAAGAAGAAGGCGTTCTAATCGCTATTGGCCGTTGCCGCTATATAAGAAGAACTAGATGGTTGATCGGCTACTACTATTGGCGACGCTATTAGCGATCGCCATTATATAGACTAATCGATCGATAGCTGAAGATTGTAATCGCTATCGATAGAACCGCTATATGATTGAGGCTCTTTAACTGAACCGTCGTTCAAAGGTAGGATGCTTCCAACGCTATCGACCTTGTTAAGTCGCTATATAAAGAAAGCGGTAGTTTAACTGGCTACTGCTATTGGCAAGGCCGCTATATAGGCTAGTCGATTGATGACGATAAAAGAATAATTAGGTCAATGATCTTGAAGTCGTAGCTACTACTTAATATAGAGAAGTGCTATAGATGTATAGAATAATAAGATGTAGATTGATGATCGTAGTAGATCGAAGATCTAGGCGGTAGTACGCTAAGAAATATATGCCTATAGGGCAGAACATATATGTGTATACCGCCTGCCCAAATGGGCCTAGCGTTGCAAAGTCTACAACGTAGGGCGTAGAGCACCCTTATCTAATCTATATATATAGACATATAGGTCACATAACCCCCCTTGTTCCTCTTGCCCTATATTAAAATATCAATATATTTTAGCTTTGTCTATAGTATAGGTATTTTAGCGTTGATCAACTAGATCGTCTACTTATTATTATACTTGATCGATAGGATCTTATTATCTAGATAGATCTCTAGTGCCTCTAATAGGCACTAAAAGAATATATGTAACGTGCTAGCCTTATAGCGTCTGCAGATAAGCGTACGATGTTCTATTCAACTACCTTAAGGAAGGAAAAAGGAGAAGTATAGGCTACGGTCTCTACGCACAGAGTTTTTTAGGGGCTCGCGAAGTGGGTTTGGACCGACGTTATTCCGGACGCGAGGCGGGCCCGCTACAGGTCCATCCCAGGGCCGCCGCGGATCCGTCCTAGGGCCACCATGGATCCTGGGCGTAGCCCTATATACCTAGCCTAGGTATAGCCTAGTCCGTAATATACCCCCCCCCCGCCCCGTTGGGTGGCTAAATTAGAGTATACGTAACGTTGTATCGAGCACGGTTCAGGTCCAGCGTAGCGCTAGTCGTGATAGACGCCGGCACTTGCTATCCAGTTGTATAGCGCCTACCTCGCTATTAGGGTAGTCCGATGTAGTTGCCTATTAAGGCTTTGCTACTCGTAGCCGTCCTATTGCCTAGGCTCAAGTTGTTTATTTATATCGCTTGGCAAGCCGTTGATTGGCCCTTCCTCGTTTCGTACGTTCGTATATCATAACCGCGTTGTACTAAGTATACCTATTGATTATATACGATCTAACCTTGTCCACTGTTATTTAAATCCCTCCTTCTATACAACTTGACTTTCTTATATTTTCTTCCTATACCTAATATACGCCTCCCCTTCCTCCTCTACAATCTGTTCTTCCCTCTTCTTATACAGTGACATCGTTCTCCCTATTCTACTTTATATACGTTTCTTTTCTTTTACACTCCTACCTTACGTTTGTCTATACCTTCGAGTACGCTATTCGTTATTACCTCGGCTCCTATAAAAGTCTCTTCGTCCCCCCCTTTGATAGCGATATAGTTTCGAAACTCGCTTACTACGTTCGTATATAGGAACGCTAAAATGTCAATCGCCGCCGCTACTCTTAGAGGTAGTGGCATAGGCTACTATTCTAGTAGCAATAATAACGAAGACTATAATATAAGTACTTCTAGGACGACTCCGCTATAGACCTAAGTCGTTCGCTAACTACAACGTTATAGAATCGAAACAATCGTTAGAAGAACAATAAGCTATTGATTAGCGAATTTATTGTTGAAGGAGACTCCGACAACGAAGAAAATAAACTACTCCTTAATAAAGGAGAGTTCTATATATAGTATATCGCTCGCCTTCTTAGTAGTACTAAGGTCGAATATACCTCTAGTCGTAGTAAATCTTATAAAGAATGTCGGAAGGCCTATACTATATATAAGTAGGACTCTATATTATAGGTAATAAACCCTCGCCTTTAGTTTAGTTTAAAGAAAATCCTTAAAGTATATAATATAGGCTAGGCTATCGAGACCCTAGTTTAGAAGAAGACAAGCTTATAGCCTACTCGCTATATAGTCTTTAAATGTAAATTCTAGAAGCTAATATAGTCTTTTTAAACCGCCTTTAATAATGTATAGACGTATCGTATCCTTGTTTAGCTAGCATTGCTCCCTTCGTCTATTACCGAATAGACTTCGACTTACATTGTCCCTTAGATCTTAGTCGTCTTCCTTACTATACTAAGCCGTTGTAGGGCTTTAATACCCTATAATTCGCTTACCTTCTCCCTAGACCACTCTACCTAGCTAGCTACCTACCTAACTTATCGTTTAATAAACAACGAGGAAGCCTACTAATACGATATACATTATTTGGTCGACGCTATTACGATAGTCATTAATACTAATAACTGTCTTATCGACTATATTTTGAGCTTACTATAGTCTAGCTCTTCTCTACGAGATAGCTATAGTACAACTCCTACTAGGCGCGATATTGCCTTAGTTCCCTTCGTCCTACGTCCTTAGCGCCGTCTATCCTCTTTCTTTAAGAACCTTGCCTACGTCCCTTAGGAGTACGCTAATCCCCTACCCTAAACCTTTAGTAGGTCTAATAGATAGCTGATTATAAAGGTGCTCTTATCGTCTAACGAGGGTATTAAATATCTATTTATTAGCGATATAGTACTATCTGGAGACAAAGAGGCTATAGAATAGAGCTAGAGACAGCTCTATCCTTTGCTATAGCCTCGCTCCCGCTTTATCCTACGTCTCGACCCGTTATCGAACCAACTTATCGACTAGAGTAGTTGTAGTAACTTTGATATCTACCCCCGCCTTGCTTTAGAGATCTTAGAGTAGGTAATACATTAGCTACCGACCTCGCTTCCCCTTAGTTTGCGCTTAGGTATCCTATAGTACTATAGGATTGACGCTAAGGTAAGGCTAGAGGACTACCTATATCTAAGGAAGGAGACCTAGTTGGCGTATTAGGGCTTCTCCGCACTTATATTTTTCTTATCGTTCTTTTGTAATAAGGCTATAGCTAGATATATCGGGGTAATTATACGCCTAGTAGTACTATCGAGCTATATTCGTTTTATCGTTGTCGTTTCTTATAAGGTAGTCTATATACGAATATTACGTTTTCCTTTCCTCCTCCGGTTCGACCTTGGCCTATCGTTGTATTATATATCTCCCTATTCCTATTCAAATTTGTCGAATATAGTAGTATCTAAGAAGTTCTCTAGGGGCTTCTACGTTAGTTTATTGTAACCTACCTATTTGACGTATATATCGTAGTTGTTTCCCTTCCTCCTAGTGTTCTAAGCTTTAAGGATCGCCTTTATCCTATACTCCTACTAAGGAATACCCTCCTTCGATATAACCTATATAGGGTCTAGCTACTTATTTATAACTTTCTACAAAGGGAGTAGATCGAAGGCTACTCACTTAACTAGATCGATATAGAAGGTTGGGTATAGACCACTTAGTATATCGAGCGTTATTGTCAAGGGGGTAGGTACTACGACCACTTTGTATTTAGCATTTAGCTAATCGAGTTTCTTACTAAGGCGGTTCGTCTTTATATTATATAGAGAGAGCTATACCTTATCCCCTACCTTAAACCTCTTAGCTAGGTGGCGAGAGTGGTTTATATTCGCCTACTACTGCTACTACGTATATACAATAGCTATTTAGGTCTACTCTATTCCTTCCTTTAGATAGCAGAGGAACTTAGTAGCGTAGCTCTCTAGGGTTGCTATAGACGTCGTTGGGATTGTAATAAGTTGTATAGAGCTTATATCGAACCTATAGAGGAGATAATTCAGGCTTACCCCGGTTATAGACGAGTCCCTATTGTTAAGCGTAAATTGGTAGGCTAGGAGGTATTTAGGCTAGTCGTACTATATAAAGAAGACGAAGATCTAGAGGATAGCCTATACCTTTTAGTTAACCCGCTCTATTCCCTTATTCGTCTAGGGATAGTAAGAAGTTGATAAGAGCTGTTCTACCCCTACCGCCTTATATAGCGTAGTCTAGAACCTATTTAACTAGTCCGACCTATAATCGGTTATAATTTGAGTCGAGAACCTATAGAAGCGCTATTATATATTATAGAACTAGAGGGTATACTCTTCTACTTCTATTAAATATATTGCTTTAAGCTATATATATTTAGAGAGGTAGTCGGTGATTACTATAAGGTAGCTAGGCGCCCCCTCGTCTTTTGTAGGGAGGTTGGTTATAAAGTCAATGGAGATCTGCTTCTAAAAGCGATTAGGGATAGGTAGGGGTTGTAAAAGCCCTTAACGTAGCTACTAAGAGATTTTACTTTAGCGGCATTGGTTGTAGTTCCTAATGAACTACTTTATATTAGACAATATAAGGTTCTAGTAGTAATCTCTTTAAAGTATTTTAAATAGCTCGTTGCACCTTAGGTATTCCAATATAGCTAAGTTATAGATCTATTAGATAATTATAGTAGTTAGGGGCTCCTATATAGGGAGCTAGAGACGGCTATAGAACTAGAGTATACTTTATATATTAAGAGAGTAGTCTACGATCTAGGTTTATACTATATTCGTCTCCTTTAGAAACTTCTAAGCTCCGTTGTAAATGGCCTAGAGTCGGTGAGTATAGTACTTATCTTCGACAATACCCTCGTCCTATAGGGCTATAAGCTACTTGTCCTCGAAGAGCGTCTCTTCTATAAGCAACCTAGCCTCCTCCTATACGTTGGTCTAGTATACCTTGATCGAAGGAAGTAGCTAGGCGATACGCTAGTTATCTTTAGGCTTGTCTTATTTATACTAAGAGAGTATATTGGGGTACAAAGCCTAGGATCCTAGTTGGTACTTTAGCTCGAAGTTAAATAGGGAGAGCGTCTCTACCTATTAGGCTTACTGTTCATTGATCGAATATAGCTAGGTAAAGTACTTAAGGTTTTTATAGTCGATTAGGATAGTAAAGGGGGCTACTATACTCCGAAGCTCCGTCGACTAGGCCTTAAGATACAAGATAATAGCCAATAGCTCTTTATTATAGATAGTATAGTTATACTTAGTAGGGCTTAGTTTTATAAAGTAGTAGGTTATAGGGTAAAGAACCTTGTCCTCTCCCTACTAAGATAAGTATCTACTAAGTGCTATACTAGAATAGTCCACTTCTACGATCGTCTCTCTCTTAGGATCCTATTAGGCGAGGATCGGCTCCGATATAAATGTAGCTTTAAGTATATTAAAGGCGTTCTACTCCTCTTTGCCCTAGCGGAAAGGGATATTCTTATAGGTAAGGTATATTAATAGGGCTACCTTCTTAGAGAAGTTGGGGATAAAGTTGTAATAGAAATTAGCGAATTCTAGGAAGCTCTATACTCCTTAGACCTTATAGGGTGCCTCCTACTTATAGATAGCCTTGATCTTCTTAGGGTTAGGGCGGATATAGACCCTAGCCTCTACGATATACCCTAGGTATTTAATTTCCTTTATTGTAAATATATATTTCTTAAGGTCTAGGTTGAGGCCTATATCCCTTAGTCTTTAGAGGACCTTATATACCTTCTTTATATAGTCCTTTCGGCTTCCGCTCAAGTATACTAAGACGTCGTTAAGGTATATTGTTATATAGTCTCTTAGCGTTGGACTAAGGGCATTGTTAATATATCTCTAGAACGTTGTAGGAGTACCTACAAGCTTAAAGGGGTAGACTAGCTACTCGAATAGTCTAAACCTTATATGAAACGCTATAAGGTACTTATCCCCCTTAGCTATTCGGATATAATAGAATATAGCTCTAACGTCTAGCTTCGTAAGCCATTTGGCCCTAGCCAAGGACCGAAGAGTCTCCTTGATTAGGGGGAGCGGGTACTAGTCCTATTTAGTAATCTTGTTTAGAGCTCGGTAGTCTATATAGAACCTCTATCCTCTTCTTAGCTTCTTTATAAAGAGGACTAGGGCAGCTACCGATAAAGAGCTTACCTAGATCTATCCTTTATTCAACAGGTCTATAACCTACTTCCGAATCTCTAAGAGATAGTCCTTTGGTATATTATATAAGGGTCCCTATAGGAGTTTAGGAGGTTTTCTATCTAGGCCCGTCTTAAGACGGATATAATAGTTGGCCTCCCCTCGATAGAAGGGGAGGTCGTTCGCCTTCTCTTTATCAAAGAGGTTAGCAAAGTTATACAACTCCTTCGACAAAACGACCTTCGGGTCTAGGTCGGTATTAGGCTAGGAGACGGCTACTCCTAGTATAATAGTTATCTCGTAGATACTAGTGACAAGGAACGTATCTTATACCCCTTTAGACTTTTTCCTTTATACTCTATAGGCCAAGCCTATAAACATTATACCTATAATTAGAGTAGCGTTAGCTTCCTTCTACTACAAAGAGCACTTATATACCTATAGGCTACCTTGCGAATTGACAGTAAGGACCCTATTAGCTAGGTCTAGTACAATCCTATAGTAGTTTATCTAAGGGAGCCCCAATATAACGTTGTAGGCTAGCCTTAGTACTATATAGAATATAGTAGCACTGATCTACCTATCAACGTCTATTGTAATATAGGCGATATATATAATTTTCTTTGTAATTTATACCCCCTTAACTATAATACCTAAGGTATAGAGAGTTAGTAAGCTTATCTACTTGATCTTTAACCTCTAATATACTCTCTCGCTAATAGCTCTATAGCTCTAGCACCTACTATCCATTTATATATTTATAAAACTAAAGGAGTTTAGAAAAATAGAGATAAGAAAGGGGGGCTTATCTATTCTCTCTCTAATCTCTATAAACTCGTTCTATAAACGGCTAGGTCCTTTCGGCCTTTGTATAAGACTTTGTATAGGGGCTACTCTTTTCCCTCCTCCTCCTTAGAGAGGGAGTCCTTCTCTATCTATTCCTTGGCCTTCAACTTATTGATATCGACCTAAGGAGCTAGTCTCTTAGCTAGGGCGAAGGGATAGGTGGCTATAAAGTGGCTTTAGCGCCTATAATAAATATAGGCTCTAGCCTATTAGTGTACTATATATACCTCGTTGCTTATCTACTTCGCCTATAGCGCGTTTATACTTTGTTTTCCTCTATTTCGCTACTACTTTCCTCTATAACCTCTATTAGCTCCTTCCTAAGCTAGGGCAATATAGGTTGTATTGATCCTAGTTATTGGTATATCTCTATCTATATCCTTCTCCGTATCTACATTGGGCCTAGGTCGCTTACCCTAGGACCGCTAATGTCGTTCCTCTAGGCGGAGAGCCTCTAGGTCGGTAGCGATCTTATAGTACTTTGTAATAGCTACAATATAGTTGTTCTACAAGACCCCCTATCCTACTACGATATACTTCAACTTTAGGGAGAGGTATCGTTATAGTCTAATAAATTGTACCTTGTCGCTCTAATTGAGTCCTCTAGCCTTCGATAGCTTCGCTTTAAAGCGAATAATAAAGGAGGAGAATAGCTCATTGTCTCTTTAGCGAAATATATCTAGCTTCGTCAAAGCTATAACTTATTTATAGAGGTCTATATAGACTATTGTAAGATATTTAAGAAATGCTCCTAGGTCGTAGTTGCAACTAGGTCCTCCTAATTTATAGAAGGCTACGACCTTGGCCTAGACCCCCTAGCTAAGGTTCCTCCAAATGAATATCCACTAGTCGTAGAGACCCTTAATAAAGTCCTAGTCCACTACTAGGATATATACTATTGTAGCCCTCTAAGTAGTAAAGAGCTCCTTTTTACTATCGAAGGGTTGTTCTATAGAGAGGCGCTTCTACTATATCTAAGGAGCTGCTAAAGCTATAGTATTAATCGTCGGAGCCTAGGCGTTTACTACTATGAAGGCGTTTATAGTCTAAGCTACGGCAATCTAGGCTATATAAAGTTCTTTAATAGTTACGTTCTAACGTACAATCGTCTCCTATAAGAGTTAGAAATGTTTATAGACCTAATCTAGGTCTAGAACTTACAGGACACTTAGGTTGTTTATAGTAGTGTCTAGCCTACTCGGTACTAGCGTCGAAACGCTTAGTGTACTACTCTCGTCTATACCTAAAAGTAATAGCTACTCTATCTACGTAAAGGTAGTTGAACTGTAATATACTGGCCTTATAGCGTCTATAGATAAGTGTACGATGTTCTATTCAACTACCTTAAGGAAGGAAAAAGGAGAAGTATAGGCTACGGTCCCTGTATATAGAGTTTTTCAGGGGCTTACAAAGTAGGTTCAGACCAACGTTATTCTAGGCGCGAGGCGGGCCCGCTACGGGTCCGTCCTAGGGCCGCCGCGGATCCGTCCTAGGGCCGCCGCGGATCCTAGGCGCAGCCCCACATACCTAGCCCGGGTATAGCCCGGTCTATAACAATATATCTTCTTTCACTACCTATATAAATACTAACAACTCTACCTCTATAGTTGATATAGTTACTATATCCTATTTACTAGCTCGCTAGGCGATTAGCTCTCTAAATAGGATAATAATGTAACCTTATAAGCTTTTATGATTAATATTATTGTCGACAAAGCTAGTATCGCTAGCTATAATTAGGATATCTCCTCCTCCTAGCTAGAGGGCCTAGAACCTCATTTAATAAAGGTATTATAATACTTAATTAGCTATATAGTAGTATTCTAGTCCTAGGTTCTAATTGAACTATATAAGCTTAGAGGCTACAAAAGCAATGTCTAGACGTATATTGACGGCTATATATAGGATTAAGCTAACCTTCCTTTAATAGAGTCCAATAGAGCTATAGCTAGCAATATCGTTGTATAGGAGTAATTTGCCCTTAGCTATTAGAGTCTCTAGCTCTCCTTCTCTCTAGGCTAACCTTATAATCTTCTCGATATACGCTATCTAGCTAAGCTAAATTAAACGCCTTTTATAGTTGTAATAAATCTCTATATTTAGGAACTATAGGAGGTTATCTCCTTTTATAAATTTATACTTTTCTTATAGCTAGCTAATCACTTCGTTAGCTTAGTGTTAATCCTTTTTACAATAGGCGAAGACGATATTATCTATATAGAAGAAGATAATAATACCTTTATTCGTTATAATATAGGGCTCTTATAGTATAGCCTAGAACCCTAGGTTCCTTAGAGTAGCTATTAGCTCTTATTGCTAGAAAAGGGGAGACTTTTATAGGCTATAAAGCGTCTTCTTTAGCTTTAAGATAGTTCCTAGCTTACAATAGCTATATAGCATCTCTATATAAATATCCTTATTGATCTTTATATTAACAAAGGCGTTAACTATATCGAACTACTTTAGTTCTAGGTCGAACCTCGCTATAGTAGTAAGTACTATTCTAAAGGATTATATAGCGAATATAGCTATATAGTTCTCCTTAGTGAACCTCTTCTTTTACTGATCGCTATATACTACTAGCCTTGCCTTATATTTAACGAAGTGCCTACTCTTATTAAACTTATAGACGTATACTTATATATAATCTAGGATCTACTTGCTCTAGACCTCCTTATTATAATAGCGAATCTTTTCCTAAGAGCCTATTACTTTATAGCTTTAAAGATAATTATATTTAGCTTCTAGGAATAGCTAGCCTAGTAGATAATCTTTAAGTTCAAAGTACTATTAAGGTATAGGCGAAAGTATCGACTAGTAGATAGATCTAAGCTTACCTTCTTACTATAGGCGATTAACTTCTTCTTAGAAGATCCTTTTAGTATTACTATCTTCCTTTTTAATAGCACCAACTACCTTCTTAGCCTTCTTTTTACTCTTTTAAGCGAGTTTCTCTTTCTCTTCCTTTATATAGAGGACCCTCCTTAAGTACCTACGTTCAGTAGCTCTAGGGCCTAATATTCCTACATTAAAGGCGGCCTCCTATAGTTGGAATACTCTTTTAAAGGCTCTAGGCGAACATAAGCCTAGGAAGGTAGCCACGATTAGGGCGCTTAGCGGAGTAGGTAGAGGAGTTGGATATTAGAACTCTAGGAAGGTGCCTATAGTATCGTCTTTTACTACAATAGTATCTAACACTTTTTCGATAGTAGCTAGGCTCTCTTCTAGTTCTTCAAAGGTTGTTAAAGGTATATTAAACGCCTCTATTGTATCCTCTTCCTTAGCTATAGGTATAAGATCGTTGTTATCTAGCTAATTAGCATTATTAGCGCCTTTAGCATTAAGCTAATGCTTTAGCTCTTTAAGGTCTACCTAGGGAATATCTTATACTATAAGCTTTAGATCGCCTAGGTATACCTACTTTTCGTTAAAGATTATATTACATATATATACCATTTAGTCGGTAGCTAGGTTCTAGATACAATAGATATTTAAAGAATTGTATCCTACAAAGTAGCTAATCTAAGCTCTTAGTTAGAACTATTTAAAGTACCTTTCTTTCTTCTTAGTAGTATTTATTATAGTAAATACCTTATAACTATAGACCTTCAAATACCCTTAGTATAGCTTATACTCTAAGGCTCTTAGGCTATCTCTCTTAGCAAAGAAGGTATAAAAGCGATCTAGTAGCGTTATCTACTCTATTGTCAAGGATAGTGTCCTATTGTAGAGATATACTACGACTCTAGTGACCTCTAGCTATAGTTGCCCTAGCAACTATACACTAATAGCTATTGTTCTAGCCTTCTCTTTAATTATACCCCTTAAGCGTTTAACGCCTCTGTTCTATATAGGCGTATTAGGCGCTAAAGGCTCTATTTGAATACCTTGTCTCTCTACCTAGGTAGTAATAGCGCTTGTCTATATAAATTCATTGTTATACTCTAGGACCTTAATATATAGCTAATACTGCCTTTTAAGTAGTATAGCAAGGTATTTAATAGCTACTAGGATACCTAGCGCCTTATAATTATATAGATAATAGTCCTATATTATACCTAAATATCGATCTATTACTAATAGTAGATGTTTAAAGCGTTATCGACCTTTTTAAAAAAGGTATAGATCTAAAGCGATCCTGTCGCCTAGGCTGTAGTTCAATAGCCTAGGAATACGATTAGGCCTACGTTTTAACTTGCTAAGGCTATAACCATTATATTCGAACGTTGGTACACCTTTGATATACCCTCCTTATAAGCAATTAACGAAGTGTTTAAGGGCCTTTAGGCCTATATAGCTAAGGCGTAGGTACTAAGTTATAGTATCTACTACACTCTCTATATAGCGAGCCTAGCAATCGAGCCTCTTCGTTTAGATAGTAAAGGCTATAGGCGTATAGTCTTCGGGTATATATTCGAAAATATATTGTTAGAGCCTCTTTATAGTATATCCAAGGAGCGTATAATCTTAGCGTCTAAGTAGGTAGTTCGGTATACTCTTTAGCCTATTGTTCTACTAGATCCCTCGTCGGTTAAGCTACTCTAACGATATAATATTATATACAAAGGTTAAGTAGTAAGCTATATTATATAGTGTAAGAACTATAATGCCTTTATCGTTCTATAGTTTAATATCTATTTTGCTATATCCTTCAATCTAAATAGGGTACTCGTTTACCTAGATATAGTTATTAGACGTAGCCAACTTAGGAGGCCTTTTAAACCTACTTAGATAGTTAGCGATATAAATAGTTAACCCTAAATCTAGGATTACTAAGTTGATTAAAGGATATCTCTAGCCTATCTAGAATATAGCTAGGATTATAGCGAAGCTCACTATACATTTACCTATAGCTCTCTACCGCTATATTCTCGCGATATATTAATAGCTAAATATCGCTATAATGTTAGTACCTACGTTAGGGGCGTTGCCTATATTAAGGGCGATACCTACTTTAGAGGCAGTACCTACTTTAGAGACATTACCCTTTTCCTAGGTAATACTCTCTTTAGGAGCAGTACCCTCTTTAAAGGCATTGGTATCAGCTATATCTACTTCGAGGACCTTAGGCTTTTTCATTAGGAATATAGCTATAGCTCTTTTAAAGCGGTTAGCTAATTAATATAATAGTGGATCTTCGCTTATATTACTCTTTATATCGTTAGCGAGGCTACTCCTAGACCTTTTTATCTAGAGCTTATTGGCCTCTACTCGTAGAGTTAAATCAGCCTTTAAATTGGCCTCTATATAAGCTTTAACGTATTCTCTAGGTTCCTACCTAGGTAGTATACTCTTAAGGTTTAAGTAGTAACACTACTTAATTAGATAGAAGTAATTATAGATATAGTACTTCCTTAATATACTTAAGGACCTTATAGAGGTACTAGGAGCTATAGGTATACTTAGCTTATATTTAGAGTAGGATTAGCTGATTCTAGCTCCCTCTTTATAATTAGTTTAGCGTCTAGGGCGATCCTCCTAATCTTCTAGTTACTTAGGGTCCTTGTTTTCTTTCTCTCTAGAGCTATATATTAGGAAGGATCCTTTTCCTATATAGTTAGGCGCCTTCTTAAGGAATAGGTATATACCTTTATAGACTTCTATAGCTATATTTTAAAAGGTTAGCTTTTTAAAGATCTCTATTTTACTTATAGTATAGAGGGAAATAAAGCTTAGGAATAGCTTCTCTAGCGTAGCTATTAGTTTATTGAACTATAGGCTAGGATCCTTTACTTTACTTATCCTCTAGAGGGAGGCTTTATCTATTAGGTTCTTCTATTTAATAAGCTACCTTTTGAAATTAGCCTCCTTAATATATATATTCCTAGGGTATTTAAATATATTGAAATAGATATAAATATATATTTAAAGCTCTATTATCGTTTCGATAGTTGGCTAAACAGTCTTCTTAAGGTTATTGTACTATATTTAAAGGTCGATATACTCTATAAAGTAGGTAGACCAATAGTTAGCTACTACTATAGTAGTTATAAAGGTTAGTATCTAGGTAAAGTAATTAGTCTAACGTTTATAGTCCTTATACTTATAATCTAGATTCTTCTCGACCTATATAATAACGATAGCGATATTGTTATTAAACTATTTCTCTCTCTTATTGTAGAGCTTCCTTTAACGGCTATTCAGTGCCTTGACACTAGGCTACTCTTATAGATCCTCGTTCTTAGAGAGGATCTAGGAATCTATATTGTCATCCTAGGCTATAGAGGCAGTGCTAGGCCGCTATTCGCCTATAGTAGGCGCTTCTAGATCGGCTAGAGCTCTTACAGCTATAGCCGGTATAGAAGCCTATAGTTCGATGATATATTCTTAGAGCTTACGCTAGATACGTTTATAGGCGAGATCGTAGGTATTAGCTATTGTAGGCTTTAGGAGGAGCTCTACCTTACCCTCGAAATAGTCGAATAGGTCGAGGTGCTTAGCCTTATTGACGAACTTACGATTCTAAGCTACTTAGTTATCTAGGCTAGCTAAGATGATATCGATCTTTGTATTGGCTTTCGAAGATATAGTAGTTGCTACTAAGCGCTATATATAGGGTCGTATACTTAGAGATAGGGCTAGGTTTTCGAGCCAATGAGACTCTTAATTATTGGAACCGCTATATAGGCTTAGGAAGATGAAGCTATTACGATATAAGCAATGTATATAACTGAGATCAATCGTGGTATTTAAGATGTTGTATTGTAGGAGAGTTCTCCTAATCAGGAGCCCAGTCTTAGGCGGCAGTTGGGCATCAAGCCAGTGGATCCTAATCTCGGTGGGCCGGCCCGGTGCCTCGGGCTAGGCTGGTTCTGACAGGGACCTTCCTCGTCTTAAGGACGATGTTCACTCGTATACTTCCTAAACCACTCTTCTCAAGCTTCTCTTTCCCTTTTGCTGTACAAAACGGTACTGCTACTAGGAGAAAGAACAGTAATGCGCTATCTCAAATGAGTACTGAGAAGCGAGAACAGTACCAAAAAAAAGATAATGAAAAAACTGAAAAAAAAAAAAGAAAAAAAGAAAAAAAGAAAGAGAGAAAGAAGGAAGGAGGGAAAGAGAGGAAAAGAACAACAGAAATCGTAGGATCGTAGTAAAGACTACCCAAGCAGGAAAAGAGAACCTTTAGCTCCTACGGCCTAGCCACTGTTTTGAACCGTATATACACTTCGTCTTCACCATCTAGAGACATCAATTATAGGAGATCTCTTTGTATCTGCGGAGTCTCTCTGCCAAATGCCGCACTCGACCAAACATAAAAAAAGCGAGACTCACAGCAGGGTTAGGGTCACGTTGGCTACGCGACCTACAACCTGTATGCGGGTCGCCAAGTACGAGACAATCAAATTTATGAGTCGCCATTTAGAGAATGAAAAGCGGCCGTGTAACTCACGCAAGATACCGCCTTCCTGTCCATTGATTTCTGCCTTCTAGGTTCGCAAGGAGAGTCCGCCGTGAACCTCAACCCTGCTAATGAGAAGCCCATCCTTTGATGCTAACCCTAACCCAAACACTTAGACGCCGCACTTGCTCCGTAATTCCAATTTCAATCCTGACCGAATTCCACCCTGACCACCCCCGGAAGGCAACCAAAACAAGACCGAGATCACGAGCACCGACACCACCAAACAACCCTGGTTTGAGCCGGGCGCTCCTCCCAAGTAACTCTTCCCGATCCAAACGACGTCATACTCAGAAACAATCCCTATGGATATCTCGTAACAGAATGAAATGAAGCAGGCGCATAAGGAGCTTATCTCTAGTGAAATGCACTTCTGCGTTGCCGCTCAGAGTCTAAGCAAGCCTTTGTCGTTTGCAAGCACCAGGTTAAAGTGGGTCCAAGTGCCTGCAACACACCCCAATTTGAACAACAGTAGCCAACAGTAGGCAACTATCGCCATCGATCTTAAAGCTATAGATACTGCAAAAAACGGCCCAAATAGCCATTTTCTAGTGTTTTTGCGTGCTTGTTGATATCTACAGCTTAGTTAGCACAACCATCGAGCCCCTGAACCCAGCTATCGAAGCCCACCTTCGAACCGCCTAGGAACCCGCCCTCGAACTGCCTGAGTGCCTGCCTTCGAACTACCTAAGTACCTGCCTTTGAACTGCCTAGGAGCCTGCCTTCGAACTGCCTAGGAGCCCGCCTTCGAACTACCCTAGAGCCTACCTACGAACCGCTTTGGAGCCCGCCTTCGAACCGCCTAAGTGCCTGCCTTTGAACCGCCCCGATACCCGCCTCGCTATACACGCAACGCGCCCTAGTTCCTTACTTAGAGACAGGGCGTCTAGGCACTATAGTTCGATATATCAATGACCGCTAGAGGCGCCTAATCGCCGTTATAATATACGCTAGGGAAACGCTATAGGTCATTGTATACAAAGTAGACATTAGCCTAATATAGGTATACCGGTATAGGCGTATATTCGACCTTACTAGCGATCCTTTTCCAAAGCCAAAAACGCTATAGAACTCCTATATACTATAGCTATAGGCTATAGAGGTTCGTTCTATACCAACGTATTATTAACGATCTTCCTAATAGTTAGCTAATATATATACTATATCTGCTAGGAGCTTCTTAACTACTTTATAAGTAAGTCTAACCTCTACTTCGACGAAATATAGGCCTTCTTTTTTAAAGAATGCTATATATTTATATCTCTATCGACGATATTATATTATCTTTGTATAGCCGATTAAAAGAAGAAGGTTGCTTTACAAAGAGGTATATAATAGAACTATATCCTCTAGCTCGATTATATTAAAAAAGTTACGATGTTTATTACTAAGATATTTGTATTCTACAACGAATTAGGCCTAGATCAAAGAGATAGTGTTTATCGTACTAGCTAAACGCTACTAGGCATTACTCTTATCGTCGACAACGTTGTTAAAAGAGGTAAACGCTACTATATCCTCCCTACGATTATAGTTGATAACGTTCTTAATCTATTGGTCTAGCAGGGTTATAGCAATTAGGAAGGCTTCCTCGTATAGCTTAAGGACTACGTTCTAGCTAAAATAAAGCTATTCCTAGACCACTATAGCATTCTCGTTATAGATAATACATCGTAGTATTAGAGCTATGCCGTTAAACAACTTTATTAGAAGGCTAGTGTTCTACTATAGTATTTACCGCTATATTCGCTAGATTTAAACCTAATTAAAGCAACGTTCTATAATACAAAGGCTTATATCTGCCGCAACTACTAGAAGATACTTCTATAGGATTATTTAAAGGAAGACTTCAAAGAGTTCCTTTATAGTACCTATACTACTGTTAGTAACAACCTCCTAGCAGTATATAGGCACTTTAAGAAGGCGATAATACCGTTCTAGAAGGAGGACAAGGCGGTAGATTATATAGCAGTATATTCAAAGTAGTTCCAAGAGTTCTAGAGTACCAGAACCGTTGGTTAAACACTATATCTTATAGATAGATTCCTAGTCACAGTTCACTATCATCATCATCTATATATAAAGCCGTTGTTAAGCTATCTTCCTCCTCTTATATAATGTTTTCCTAGTATCCTAGCGCCAACTCTTCTAGATCTAGTAGCCTAAACCTAGGTATATAATAGATCGAGGCATTAAGGAGGGAATTGTATAGCAGATCGATCGATAAGTCGATAATTAAAGAAATTAGTATACAATCAAACGTTAGCTATATAATTATAACAATATAGAAAGAATATACTATCCTGCTTAGCGCTCTATATAGCGTGTTCAACACGTTGTACAACGTGCCTCGCGCTCTATATAGCCTGTTTAGTACGTTATACAACGTGTTTAGTGCTCTATATAGCCTATTAGGTCTAGCGAGCTAGGTTCCTATTAAAGCTAGCCAGTTCTACTTCTTCCTTTAAAAAGCCTTTTATAGCGCTATAGAACATAGCAACAAAGTATTATAGGAAGCCGTTATTAGAGAACTATATATCTAGAAGTTAACGAATATTGTAAACCCTTCTATCTTCGATATATAGAAACCTACTAACTTAGTAGAGAGCCGTTATTACATCCTTTTAACCTAATAGGCTATATTAGCAAGCAAAGGTCTTAATAAAGTTATTAACTATATTAGAGGGTTCCTTTCCTTCTAGCTTAAGTAGCGGCGACGAAGAATATAGTAGTAGGATAATCTCCTATAGATTTACATTACTAGCAATAGATAGAGGCTTTCCTAGGCAAATAGCGCTTATATTCGAATAAAGGGCTAGGAATCCAGTTGGCTAGGCTAGCTTAGGCGCATCGTTCTTTGCTATAGTTAGGGGAGCTAGAGGATATAGCGAATACCTAGGATAGTATAGTGGTATACTGTAGAACTATAGTGGTAGGTAAAGCAGTGCCATTATCTTATTTAGATCATTCAAGTTATTGCTATTAACATTGTTAATAAACTAGATCCCTCTGCCTAGTAGTCGCTTAGTTATAATCTCGCTATTAGGACCTATCTAAACGCCTTAATCAGCCTTAGTCTTTGTAGAACCGATCTATTTCTTAACCAAGGTACCTAGGGCGCTATTAACAGTAGCCTTCTAACGTTCGATCTAGGTAGCCTACTCTACTATCTCCTAAACAGTGATAGGATAGTAGGTACTATCGTTATTTATCTAGTAATAGAACTAGAACTATATATCTACATCTTTATAGTAGTTCTAATAGGCTATACCTAGGTTATAGCGCTATTTATCTATTAGGAGATAGAAATACGCCTTATTCGGCTCTTGAGCGTTACGATCTTCTACCTCTTATAATATTGTATTTATAGGCGTCTTGCGCTTAGCTACCAATCTCTAGCCTTCGCTAGTAGGCGTAACCAGTTTAGTTAACTGTATAGATCAACTAGTATTAGCCAGTACTATAGCAGTACAATCGAATAGTTGGTAAGAAGGTGTAGATATAGGAGATAAAGGCGTAGAAATAACTAAGGATGCCACTTGTAGCGTATTAGTTAGCTCGAATTTATACTTAATACTAATAGAATAGTCCTTTATAGGTTGGCTCAATAGCGCCTTCATCAGTTCGTTGGTACTACTAATATATATTAGGCGCGTCTATAAAGAATGTGCCCTTTTCGAATTCAACTAGACTATCAAATTAGCTTTTACGCTTATATAGGTAACTACACTTATAAAAGTAGTTATATACTTAAGATCTAATACAATACCACTTCGTTGAACGTTGCTAACCACTTCGTTGTATAGGCTAGATATAATATCCTTGATCTTCACGCCTAAACTGTTGCTAATAGCTAAATCATCAACCTTATCGCCCTATTCAGTATATTCTACTAGAACTTTACAACGATAGGTCTACTCCTATAGAAGCGGTAGTAGTATTCAAAGGCTCTAGTAGAACGTATTTAGGAAGAATATAGCGGTATAGGTAATATTAACGATAATCGTACTTAGCAAAGCAGGCTATTCCACCAATATATTGTTAGCTCGACAACAAGGGGAACGTAGTATATAAGCTAATAGCGTAGCATCTAGCATAAACGATTGGGAGCAGTCTTAGGTTTAGGCCTACGATCGTACTAATAGTAGTAAGGCATCTAGTATAGGCGATTGAGAGTAGTCTTAGGTTTAAGCCTACAATAGTGCGAATAGCGGCGAGGCATCTAGCGATTAAGAAGGCTAGTACAATAAGCGCAACGTATTGAACCATTGTAATAGCTATAGTAGTAAGGATAGTAGCTCGTTATATATATAAATATTAATATCCTCCTCTTATAAATAGCCTTATAAAGCCTCCTCTATATCGAAACCTTCTTCTAAATCAAGTATTTCGATCGGTTTAAAGGGCAGTAATCAAAGGCGTTACAACTAGTAATCTAAACGCCCCTAGGATATAGAATACAATTTTAAATATATCTAGGACTTTAAGCGAGATATAGGCTTCGATTATAAGTGTAAGCAAGCAGTAGATACGCTTCTATTCTATAGCTTCGATATATTATAAGCCTAGCGACGCTAGATCAGTTCTATAGTAGCAGTAGCTTTAGCGGTATAGCGTAAGATAACCCTAATCCTCTTATTACTGGTAGGCATTGCATTGGCTAGGGCATCGGCGGTAGGGGTAGCGGCAGCTTCGGATATAGCGGCTTTAGCGATATAGCGCGAGACGACCCTAATCCGCTTATTACCGGTAGACGTTATATCGGCTAGGGCATCGGCGGTATAGCGTAAGACGATCTTGATCCGACTAGCGGCACTAGCGGCAGGCTCAGGGAGCTTAGGAGGTCTAGGAGGTTTAGGAGCTAGGCGGGCACTACTGTTATAGACCGGGCTATACCTAGGCTAGGTATATAGGGCTACGCCTAGGATCTATAGCAGTCCTATGACGGGCCCGCCACGGGCCTAAGGCGGACCCGCCTCGCGCCTAGAATAACATTGGCCTGAGCCCCCTATACGCGAGCCCCTGAAAACTCTATATACGAGAACCGTAGCCTATACTTCCCCTTTTCTCTCCTTAAAGTAGTTAAATAGAACATTGTACGCTTATCTGTAGACGCTATAAGGCTAGTATATTACAGTTCAACTACCTTTAGGTAGATAGAGCAGTTGTTGCTTTTAAGTGTAGACGAGAGTAGTACACTAGGCGTTTCAACGCTAGTACTAAGCGGACTAGACGCTACTATAAACAACCTAGGCGTCCTATAGGTTCTGGACCTAGACTAGGTCTATAAACATTTCTAAGTCTTATAGGAAACGATTGTATAGTAGAATGTAATTATTAAGGAACTTCGTATAGCCTAGATCGCTATAGCTTAGACTATGAACGCCTTTGCAATAGCTTATACCCTAGCTTCGACGATTGACGCTATAGCTCTAATAGCTTCTAGGATATAGTGGAAGCGCTTCTCTATAGGACAACCCTTCGATAGTAAGAAGGAACTTTTTATCGTTTAAAGGGCTATAATAGTATATATCCTAGTAATAGACTAGGACTTTATTAGAGGCTTCTATAATCAATAGATATTCATTTAGGGGAACCTTAGCTAGAGAGTTTAGGCTAAGGTTATAGCCTTCTATAAATTAGGAGGGCCCCGCTATAATTACGACTTAGAAGTATTCCTCGAGTACTTCGCGACTATTTATATAAACCCCTATAAATAGGTTATAGCCTTAATAGAGCTAGATATACTCTATTAGAGAGACAACGAGCTATTCTCCTTCTTCCTTATTTACTTCGAAGCGAAGCTATCGAAGGCTAAAGGACTTAATTAGAGCAACGAAGTAGACTATAACGATGCCTCTCCCTAAAGTTGAAGTATATTATAGTAGGATAGGGGGTTCTATAGAACGACTATACTATAGCTATTGTAAAGTATTGTAAAATCGCTATCGACCTAGAGGCTTTTTACCTAGAGGAACGATATTAGTAGTCTTAGGGTAAGCGACTAAGGCCCAATATAGACGTAGAGAAGGATATAGATAGAGATATATTGATAACTAGGATCAATATAGCCTATATTGCCCTCGCCTAGGGGGGAGCTAATAGGGGCTATAGAGGAAAGTAGTAGTAGAATAAAGGAAAGCGAGGTATAAATATACTATAGACGAAGTAAGTAAACAACGAAGTATATATAGTATATTAATAGGCTAGAGCCTATATCTATTATAGGCGCTAGGGTCACTTTATAGCCGCCTATCCCTTCGCCCTAGCTAAGAGGCTAGCTCTTTAGGTCGATATTAATAAGCTAGAGGCTAAGGAATAGGTAAAGGAGGACTCCTCCTTTGAAGAAGAGGAGGGAAAAGAGTAGCCCCTATATAAAGTCTTATATAGAGGTTGAAAGGACCTAGCCGTTTATAGAACGAGTTTATAGAGATTAGAGAGAGAATAGATAAGCTACTCTTTCTAATCCCTATTTTCTTAAACTCCTTTAGTTTTATAAATATATAAGTAGATAGTAGGTACTAGAGCTATAGAGCTATTAGCGAAAGAGTATATTAGTAGTTAAGGATTAAGCAAATAAGCTTATCGACTCCCTATACCCTAGGCGTTATAGTCAAGGGGGTATAAATTATAAAGAAAATTATATATATCGCCTAGGTTGTAATAGATATCGATAAATAGATTAGTGCTACTACATTTTATATAGTCCTAGGACTAGCTTATAACATTATTTTAGGGCTCCCCTAGATAAACTACTATAGGATTGTACTAGACCTAGCTAATAGGGTCTTTACCGTCAATTTGTAAAGTGGCCTATAGGTATATAAATGCTCTTTATAGTAGAAAGAAATTAATACTACCCTAATTATAGGTATAATATTTATAGGCTTAGCCTATAGAGTATAAAAGAAGAAGTCTAAAGGAGCCTAAGATATATTCTTTGTTACTAATATCTATAAGATGACCACTATACTAGGGGCGGCTATCTCTTAGCTCAACGTCGACCTAGACCTAAAGATCACTCTACTAGAGGAGCTATAAGACTTCGCTAACCTCTTCAATAAGGAAAAGGCAAACGGTCTACCCCTTTATTAGAGGGAGGCCGACTATTATATCTATCTTAAAATAGGTTTGGATAAGAAACCTCCTAAGCTCCTATAAGGACCTTTGTATAATATACTAAGGGACTATCTCCTAAAGATTTAGAAGTAGGTTATAGACCTAATAGATAAGGGATAGATCTAGGTAAGCTCTTTATTGGCGGCTACCCTAGTCCTCTTTATAAAGAAGCTAAGAAGGGGATAGAGGTTCTATATAGATTACTAGGCTTTAAACAAGATTACTAAGTAGAACTAGTACCTACTCCCCTTAATTAAAGAGACTCTCTAGTCTTTAGCTAAGGCCAAATAGCTTATAAAGCTAGACGTTAGAGCTACCTTCTATTATATCTAGATAGCCGAGAGAGACAAGTACCTTATAGTGTTTTATATAAGGTTTAGGCTATTTAAGTAGTTAGTCTACCCCTTTAGGCTTATAGGTACTTCTATAACGTTCTAGAGATATATCAATAATACCCTTGGCCCAATGCTAGAGGACTATATAATAGTATACCTTAACGATATTTTAGTATACTTAAGTAGGAGCTAGAAGGACTATATAAGGAAGGTATATAAGGTCCTTTGGAAGCTAAGGGATATAGGCCTTAACCTAGACCTTAAGAAGTATACGTTTATAGTGAAGGAAGTTAAATACCTAGGGTATATCGTAGAGGTAGAAGTCTATATCTACCTCAACCTTAAGAAGATTAAAGCTATCTGTAAATAGGAGGTACCCTATAGAGTCCAAGAAGTATAGAGCTTCCTTAGGTTCGCTAACTTCTATTGCGACTTTATCTCTAACTTCTCTAAGAAGGTAGCTTTATTAATACGTCTTACCTATAAAAATGTCCTATTCTACTAGAGTAAAGAGGAATAGAAGGCCTTCGATATACTTAAGGCTATATTTATATCGGAGCTGATCCTTACTTAGTAAGATCCTAAAAGGGAGACGATTATAGAAGTAGACTATTCTAGTATAGTACTTAGTAGGTACTTGTCTTAGTAGAGAGAGGACAAGGTCCTTTACCCTATAGCCTACTACTCTATAAAACTAAGCTCTACTAAATGTAACTACATTATCTATAATAAAGAGCTATTGGCTATTATCTTATACCTTAAGGCTTAGTTAGTAGAGCTTCGAAGTATAGTAGCCCTCTTTACTATCTTGACCGACTATAAGAATCTTAAGTACTTCATTTAGCTATATCTAATTAGTAAACGATAGGCTAGATAGGTAGAGACACTCTCCTTATTCAACTTCGAGCTAAAATATTAGCTAGGATCCTAGGCTTTATACCCTAATACGCTCTTCTAATGTAAGTAGGACAAGCCTAAAGACAACTAATGTATTGCCTAGCTACTTCCCTTAATTAAAGTATATTAGACTAATATATAGAAAAAGGCTAGGCTACCTATAGGAGAAACGCTCTTTAAAGATAAGTAGCTCACTGCCCTATAGAACAAGGGTATTGCTAAAGACGAGTACTATACTTACTAGCTCTAAGCCGTCTACAATAGAGCTTAGAAGTTTCCTAAGAAGGTAAATATAATATAGACCTAGATCGTAGACTACTCCCTTAATATATAAAGTGTACTCTAGTTCTATAGCCATCTCTAGCTCTCTATATAGAAGCTTTTAACTACTATAATTATCTAATAGATTTATAACTCGGTTATATTAGGATACCTAAAGTGTAATAGGCTATTTAAAATGCTTTAGAGAGATTATCACTAGGACTTTATATCGTTTAATATAAAGTAGTTCATTAGGAACTATAATTAGTACTACTAAAGTAAAATCTCTTAATAGCTATATCAAGGGCTTCTATAGCCTTTGCCTATCCCTAATCGCTTCTAGAAATAGATCTCTATTGACTTTATAACCGACCTCCCTATAAGAGACAAAGGAGTGCCTAGCTACCTTATAGTGATTACCGACCGTCTTTCTAAATATATATAGCTCGAGGTAATATATTCGATAGGAACGGAAAAGTATATCCTTCGATTCTATAATATATAGTAGCGTTTCTATAGGTTCTCGACTTAAATTATAACCGACTATAGGTCGAACTAGCTAAATAGGTTCTAGACTACGTTGTACAAAGCGATAGGGGTAGAGCAACTCTTATCGACTTTTTACTATCTTTAAACGGATAGAGGGATAAAGTAGGTCAACTAAGAAGTATAGGCAATCCTCTAGATCTTCGTCTCCTTTATATAGTACAACTAGCCTAAATATCTCCTAGCCTATTAATCTACACTTAACAATAGGGACTTGTCTATAACTAGAGTAAGCCCGAACTACCTTCTCTATAGGTTTAATATAAGCCTTATATAGCTTATTACAATCCTAATAGCGTCTATAGTATCCTTAGAAGGTTGTATCGCTAGGTTCCTCTATTATCTAAAGGAAGGGATAGAGTAGACCTAAGTAACTATTGTATATATATAGTAGTAGTAGTAGACAAATATAAACTGCTCCTACTACCTAGCTAAGAGGTTCTAGGTAGAGGACGAGGTATAGCTCTTTCTATATAATATAAAGACGAACCGTTTTAGTAAAAAGCTCAACTAGCTAAATACTAAATATAAAGTAGTCGTAGTACTAACCCTACTAATAGTAACGCTTAATATACTAAGTAGTCTATACTCGACTTTCTATATTAACTTAGTTGAATAAATGGCTTTCGACCTACTCCTTTTGTAAAAAGTTATAGATAAGAGACTAGACCCTATATAGGTTATATCGAAGGAGGGTATTCCCTAATAGAAATATAGGGTAGAGGCGATCTTTAAAGCTTAGAATATAAGAGGGAAAGGGAACAACTACAATATATACGTTAAATGGATAGGTTACAATAAACTAATATAGAAGCCTTTAAAGAACTTCCTAGAGACTACTATACTTAATAAGTTTAAATAAGAGTAGAGAGATATACAATATAATAATAGGCCAATATCGAACTAAAAGAGGAAAGGGAAACGTTATATTTATATATAGACTACCCTATAAAGACTAGCTACTTAGACAAATATAACTATACGAATATAAGAAAACTATAATACATCTAAGTCTAGTTATCCTCCTAAACCTAGATAGAATAGAACTATATATAAAAAAACAATAGGACGTACTAGCGGCGTTACTTATTTAAGGTCTATAACAGGACCTATATCGGCAATCTCTTCTTTATCTTCGAATAGGTATATAGGTAGAGCAGATATACAAGGGGGTAGAGCGATAATGCAAGGGGTCTAAGGCGGGGGCTATATATATATTTGATAGGTATATAGTACGTCCTCTACTAGGGAGGAAAGGCGTCGACTATAGTATAGGTTATAGACGAGGGAACGTATATAGGGAGAGTAGTAAGGGCGGGACCCCTAAGGGGTATAGATAGGCGAAGGGGCAGTAAACGCGATAATATAGTCTATAAAGTGTAAATTCGTCTCTAGGACAGTTGTCTAAGACTACGCTATAGTGTAAATAGCCTTTGTAATACGTTAATTCTCTCGCTAAGAAGAATCGAGATATTACGCTATATACTTAACTAAGCGGCTATAATACTATATAGTGAGATTGTCCTAAGGAGCCTAGTATAAAACTAAGGCTCTTTACTAGCCTAGAGTCAAAGGAGATAAAGGGGAAGCTAGAAGTACGTTAAATATAAAGGTAGAATATACTAGAGACTAATACTATAAGGCTATACTAATTATATTATAGAAGCTATATACGAAAGTACTAAATTATAGTATTAAAATAGTATAATAGGCTAGCTTAGTCTTAGTCTTCTTCTAGATAGGCTTAGCGATAGTTTAGTTATTAATATAAAACTTGACTAAGTATTTTAGACTAGTATATAAAGAGGTATTTATCGCCTAAAGTGCTAGATCCTAATAGCATTTAGTATAGGCTTTAATATATTTTAAGTAGCTTTCTCCCTAGCCCTAAATATAATCTACTAAGTTACTATAAAGAAGCTACTCAATATAATTAAAGTAAATGTCTCCCTCTTCCTTTAGAAAGGTATTATCCTTATTATTAGAATCTCCCTCTATAATATAGCTACTAATAATATAATAAAAGGAGTTACTACGGTTATTATAGTTTTATCTAGGACGCTATCAACTTCTAGTCTAGGGCTAAAGTAGGCCTAATATAGGGTAATATACGTTATAATCTTAATTGTTATCCCCTTTAGGACAATGTCCTTTACTACTATCTCTAAGAGAAGCGACTACTACCGATATTATAGTAAATAAGTTTTAAGAATATATTAGAATTATAAAGGAAATAGAAAGCTACTATAGAAGGTAAAGCGAATAGATAGAATATATATAAGCTATATATATAGAGAAGGCGGCTAAGGGACTAAGCGAATATAAAGAGGAAGGATTATAGGATAAGTCGAACGTAAAATAGAAATATAGTAGATACAGTTAATAAAGTAGTTAGATATATAATAACGACAATAGGGCCAATATAATAGGAGTATAGACGCTAGACGACTATATAGCTTATATAAAAAGAGGCTAACAACGTATAAAGTAAATGTTCAATAGAGCGAGTAGAAGGCGAGAAAAAACGTAAAGGGCAGAAGATATATATAAGATAGAAGTATAATAAACAAAGAACGTATATAAAGTAGGATAAAAAAAGAAATATCGATATATAAATAGAAGGAAGACAAAGTCGTAGAAATAGAGAGAAGGTATATACTAGAAACGAGAAGAGAATATAGGGAGCGAGTTTATATAAGAGGAAGGGTTTTATTGGCAATAGGTAGAGGGTTTATCGTACTTGATCAATAGGTACGTCTTATACAATATAGCTATCGTAGAGGAGAATATAAAGCGAGGAAAAGGTTAATTAGCGTCTTGTAAAAGTAAGGTAAATAAATAACCTATAGCTAGGCAATAGGATTATAGGCAATAGCGCTAAGCTACCTAAATACCAGGTTAGATATCGACGTTCACTATAATCGACCCTACGCTACGCTAGATCTATATCTAGTGCTACGCTATATATACTTTAAACTAGCTCCCTATCTAGGAAGGGGGGGGTATATTATAGACTAGGCTATACCTAGGCTAGGTATATAGGGCTACGCCTAGGATCTATAGCGGTCCTATAACGGGCCTGCCACGGGCCTGAGGTGGACCTGCCTTACGCTTAGAATAACATTGGCCTAAGCCCCCTATATATAAGCCCCTGAAAACTCTATATACGAGAACTGTAGCCTGTACTTCCCCTTTTCTCTCTTTAAGGTAGTTGAATAGAATATTATACGCTTATCTATAGACGCTATAAGGCTAGTACGTTACAACTATAGCGAAATAGTTTAGGCGCCTCGCTCTGTTGCGTAGGTGTACAACTACGCTTTGAAGGCGCTATCGAGAACTATACCAAGGTACGAAGAGGGCGAGTTCAAAGGATTATACGCAGTAGATCGCCTAGGCGCCTAAGGATAGAGTTAGGAGGTCGCTAGGCAGGCTAGGCTAGCTAGGCAACGCTAGGAGGCATAGAGGGCGCAATACTATAGAATTCTATATAGTGCCTTCGAATAAGGCATTATTGTTATAGACCGGGCTATACCCGGGCTAGGTATATAGGGCTACGCCTAGGATCTATAGCGGTCCTATAACAGGCTCGCTATAGGCCCGAGGCGGACCCGCCTCGTACCTAGAATAACATCGGCCTAAGCCCTCTATATACGAGCCCTTGAAAACTCTATACGTAAGAACCGTAGCCTATACTTCTCCTTTTCTCTCCTTAAGGTAGTTGAATAGAACATCGTACGCTTATCTATAGACGCTATAAGGCTAGTACGTTATAGTTCAACTACCTTTAGGCAAATAGAGCAGTTGTTGCTTTTAAGCGTAGACGAAAGTAGTATACTAGGCGTTTCAACGCTAGTACCAAATAGACTAGACGCTACTATAAACAATCTAGGCGTCTTATAGGTTCTAGACCTAGACTAGGTCTATAAACACTTCCAAGTCTTATAGAAAACGATTGTACAATAGAATATAACTATCGAGGAACTCTATATGGCCTAGATCGCTGTAGCTTAGACTATAAACGCCCCTATAGTAGCCTACGCCCTAGCTCCAACGATTGACGCTATAGCCCTAGCAACTCCTAGAATATAGTAGAAGCGTCTCCCTATAGGACAACCCTTCGATAGTAAGAAGGAACTCTTTACTACCTAGAGGGCTATAATAGCGTATATCCTAATAGTAGACTAGGACTTTATCAAAGGCCCCTACAACCAATGGATATTCATTTAGGGGAACTTTAGCTAGGGAGTTCAGGCTAAGGTCGTAGCCTTCTACAAGTTGGGAGGGCCCTACTACAATTACAACCTAGGAGCGTTCCTCGAGTATCTTACGACCGTTTATATAGACCCCTATAAGTAGGTTATAGCCTTGATAGAGCTAGATATACTCCGTTAGAGAGATAACGAGCTATTCTCCTCCTTCTTTATTCGCTTTAAGGCGAAGCTATCGAAGGCTAGAGGACTTAATTAGAGCAACGAAGTACGACTTATTAGATTACAACGATACCTTTCTCTAAAGTTGAAGTATATTATAGTAGGATAGGGGGTTCTATAGAACGACTATACTATAGCTATTACAAAGTACTATAAGATCGCTACCGACCTAGAGGCCCTCTACCTAGAGGAACGACATTAGTGGTCCTAGGGTAAACGACCTAGGCCTAATATAGATATAGAGAAGGATATAGACAAAGATATACCGATAACTAGGATCAACGTAGCCTACATTGCCCTTGCCTAGGGGGGAGCTAATAGAGGCTATAGAGGAAAGTAGTAGTAGAATAGAGGAAAGCGAGGCGTAAACGTGCTATAGGCGAAGTAGGTAAACGACGAAGTGTATATAGTACGTCAATAGGCTAGAGCCTATATCCGTTGTAGGTATCAAGGTTACTTCGTAGTCGCTTATCCCTTTGCCCTAGCTAAGAAGCTAGCTCCTTAGATCGATATTAATAAGCTAGAGGCTAAGGAATAAGTAAAGGAGGACTCTTCCTCTAAGGAGGAGGAGGGAAAAGAGTAGCCCTTATACAAAGTCTTATATAGGGGTCAAAAGGACCTAGCTATTTATAGAACGAGTTTATAGAAATTAGAGAGAGAATAGATAAGCTACCCTTTTTGATCTTCGTTTTCTTAAACTCCTTTGGTTTTATAAATATATAAGTGGATAGTAGATACTAGAGCTATAGAGCTATTAGCGAAAGAGTATATTAGTGGTTAGGGATTAAGTAAATAAGCTTATCGACTCCTTGTACCTTAGGCGTTATAATCAAAGGGATATAAATTACAAAGAAAATTATATATATCGCCTAGGTTGTAATAGATATCGATAGGTAGATCAGTGCTACTATATTCTATATAGTCCTAGGACTAGCCTACAACGTTATTCTAAGGCTCCTTTAGATAAACTACTATAGGATCGTACTAGACCTAGCTAATAGGGTCCTTACTATCAATTTGTAAAGTGGCCTATAAATATATAAGTGCTCCTTATAGTAGAAAGAAACTAATACTACCCTAATTATAGATATAGTGTTTATAGGCTTAGCCTATAGGGTATAAAAGAAGAAGTCTAAAGGAGCCTAAGACATATTCCTTGTCATTAGTATCTATAAGATAACTACTATACTAGGGGTGGCTATCTCCTAGCCCAACGTTAACCTAGACTCGAAGATCGCTTTACTAGAGGAGCTACGAGACTTCGCTAACCTCTTCGACAAGGAAAAGGCGAACGGTCTACCCCCCTATCGAAAGGAGGCCAACTATTATATCCATTTTAAGACGAGCCTAGATAGAAAACCTCCTAAGCTCCTATAGAGACCCTTATACAATATACCAAAGGACTACCTTTTAGAGATTTAGAAGTAGGTCGTAGACCTAATAGACAAGGGATAGATCTAAATAAGCTCCTTATTAGTAGCTGCCCTAGTCCTCCTTGTAAAGAAGCTAGAAGAGGGATAGAGGTTCTATATAGATTACTAAGCTTTAAATAAGATTACTAAATAGAACTAGTACCTACTCCCTTTAATTAAGGAGATTCTCTAGTCCTTAGCTAGGGCTAAATAGCTTATAAAGCTAGATGTTAGAGCTACCTTCTATTGTATTCGGATAGCCAAGGGGGATAAGTACCTTATAGCGTTTCATATAAGGTTTAAGCTATTCAAGTAGCTAGTCTACCCCTTTAGGCTCGTAGGTACTTCTACAACGTTCTAAAGATATATCAACAATGCTTTTAGCTTAACGCTAGGGGACTATATAACAATATACTTTAACGATATCTTAGTATATTTAAATGGGAGTTAGAAGGACTATATAAGGAAGGTATATAAGGTCCTTTAGAGGTTAAGGGATATAGGCCTTAACCTAGACCTTAAGAAGTGTATATTCGCGATAAAAGAAGTTAAATACCTAGGGTATATCGTAGAGGTAGAAGTCTATATCCGCTTTAACCCTAAGAAGATCAAAGCTATCTATAAGTAGGAGGTACCCTATAGAGTCTAAGGAGTATAGAGCTTCCTTAGGTTTACTAACTTCTATTACGACTTTATCCCTAACTTCTCTAAGAAGGTGGCCCTATTGATATATCTTACCTATAAAAATGTCCTATTCTACTAAGGCAAGGAGGAATAAAAGGCCTTCGATATATTTAAGGCTATATTTATATTAGAGCTGATCTTCGCCTAGTAGGATCTTAAGAGGGAGACGATTATAGAAATGGACTATTTTAGTATAGTACTTAGCAAGTACTTGTCTTAGTAGGGGGAGGATAGGGTCCTTTACCCTATAGCCTACTACTCTATAAAACTAAGCTCTACTAAACGTAACTATACTATCTACAATAAAAAGCTATTGGCTATTATCTTATACCTTAAGGCCTAGTCGACAGAGCTTCGAAGTATAGTAGCCCCCTTTACTATCTTGACTAACTATAAGAATCTTAAGTACTTTACTTAGCTATATCTAATTAGCGAACAATAGGCTAGATAGGCGAAGATACTCTCTTTATTCAACTTCGAGCTAAAGTACTAGCTAGGATCCTAGGCCTTATACCTTGATACGCTCTTCTAGTATAAGTAGGACGAGCCTAAAGACAATTAGTATATTACTTAGCTACTTCCTCTAATCAAGGTATACTAGACTAATATATAGAAGGAGGCTAGGCTACCTATAGGAGAAACGCTCTTCGAAAACAAGTAGCTCGCTACCCTATAGAACAAGGGTGTTACTAGAGACGAGTACTATATTTACTAGCTCTAAGCCGTCTATAACAGAGCTCGGAAGTTTCCTAAAGAGGCGAATATAGCGTAGACCTAGATTATAGACTACTCCCTTAATATATAAAGCGTACTCTAGTTCTATAGCTATCTCTAGCTCCTTATATAGGAGCCCCTAACTACTACGATTATTTAACGGATTTATAACTCGACTATATTAGGATATCTAAGGTATAATAGACTATTTAAAATACTTTATAGAGATTATCACTAGGACCTTATATCGTCCAATATAAAGCGGTTTATTAGGAATTGTAATTAGTGCTACTAGAGTAAGATCTTTCGATAGCTACGTCAAAGGCTTTTATAGCCTTTGCCTATCCCTAATCGCTTCTAGAAATAGATCTCTATTGACTTTATAACCGACCTCTCTATAAGAGACGAGGGAGCGCCTAGCTATCTTATAGTAATTACTAACTATCTCTCTAAGTATATATAGCTCAAGGCAATATACTCGATAGGAGTAGAAGAGTATACCCTTCGATTCTATAACGTATAGTAGCGTTTCTATAGGTTCCTAACCTAAATTATAACCGACTATAGGTTAGACTAGCTAAATAGGTTCTAAATTACATTGTATAAGGCGGTAGGGGTAGAGCAACTCCTATCGACTTCTTACTATCCTTAGACGGATAAAGGGACAAAGTAGGTTAACTAAAAGGTATAGGCAATCCTCTAGATCTTTATCTCCTTTATATAGTATAACTAGCTTAAATATCTCTTAGTCTACTAGTTTACACTCAACAATAGGGACTTGTCTATAATTGGAGTAAGCCTAAACTACCTTTTCTATAGGTTCAATATAAGCCCTATATAGCTTATTACAATCTTGATAGCGCTTATAGTATCCTTAGAAGATTGTACTACTAGGTTCCTCTGTCACCTAAAGGAGGGGATAGAGTAGACCTAAGTAGCTATTACATATATATAGTAGCGGCAATAGACGAATGCGAACCGCTCTCGCCGCCTAGCTAAGAGGTTTTAGGTAGAGGATAAGGTATAGCTCTCTCTATATAATATAAAGATGAACCGCCTTAATAAGAAGCTCGACTAGTTGAATACTAAATATAAGGTAGTCGTAGTACCGACCTTATTAACAGTGACGTTCAACGTACTAAGTGGTCTATATCCGACCTTCTATATTGACTTAGTTGAGCGAGTAGCTTCTAACCTACTCCCTTTATAGAAAGTTATAGATAAGAGACTAGACCCTATATAGGTTATATCAAAGGAGGGTGTTCCCTAATAGGAATATAGGGTAAAGGCGATCCTTAAAGCTTAGAATATAAAAGGGAGAGGGAATAACTACGATATATACGTCAAGTAGATAGGTTATAATAAACCAACGTAGGAGCCTTTAGAGAACTTCCTAGAGACTACTATACTCAACGAGTTCGAATAGGAGTAGAGAGATATATAATACAATGATAAGCTAGTATCGAATTAGAGGAGGAAAGGGAAACGTTATATTCATATATAGACTACCCTACAAAGACTAGCTACTTAGATAAATATAACTATATAGGTATAGGAAAACTATAATACACCTAAGTCTAGTCATCCTCCTAAACCTAGATAGAATGGAACTATATATAAAAAAACAATAGGATATACTAGTAGCGTTACTTATTTAAAGTCTATAACGAGACCTATATTGGCAATCTCTTCCTTATCTTTAAATAGGTATATAAGTAGAGCGGATACGTAAAGGGGTAGAGTAGCGATATAAGGGGTCTAAGGCGGGGGCTATATATACGTTTAATAGGTATATAGTATATCCTCTACTAGGGAAGAAGGGCATCGACTATAATATAGGTTATAGGCGAGGGAACGTATATAGGGAGAGTGGCGGGGGTGGGACCCCTAAGGGGTATAGACGGGCAAAAGGGTAGTAAACGCAATGATATAGTCTATAAGGTGTGAATTCGTCTCTAGGACAGTTGCCTAAGACTACGCTATAGTGTAAATAGCCTCTACAATATACCAATTCTCTTGCTAAGAGGAATTAAAATGTTATACTATATACTTAATTAGATAGCTATAATGCTATATAGTAAGGTTGTCCTAAGGAGCCTAGTATAAAACTAGGGCTCTTCGCTAGCCTAGGGTCGAAGGAGATAAAGAGGGAGCTAGAAGCGTATTAGGTATAAAGGTAGAGTATATTGGAGACCAATGCTATAAGGCTATACTAATTATATTATAGAAGTTATATATAAAAGTACTAAATTATAATGTTAAAATAGTACAACGAGCTAGCTTAGTCTCGGTCTTCTTCTAGGTAAGCTCAACGATAGCTTAGTTATTAGTATAAAACTTAATTAAGCGTTTTAGACTAGTATATAGAGAGGCGTTTATCGCCTAGAGTACTAGATCCTAATAGCACTTAGTATAGGCTTTAGTATATTCTAAGTAGCTTTCTCCCTAACTTTAAATATAATCTACTAAGTTACTATAAAGAAGCTACTCAATATAATTAAAGTAGACATCTCCCTCTTCTTCTAAGAGGGCGTTGTCCTTATCGTTAGAATCTTCCTCTACGATATAGCTACCAATAGTGCAACGAAAGGAGTTGCTATAGTTGTTGTAGTTCTATCTAAGACGTTATTAGCTTCTAGCCTAAGGCTAGAGTAGGCTCGATATAGGGTAATATACATTACGATCTTAGTTATCATCCCCTCTAGGACGACGTCCCTCGCTATTATCTCTAAGAGAAACGACTATTGCCAATATTATAGTAAATAAGTCTTAGGAATATATTGAAATTGTAAAGGAAATAGGAAGCTACTATAGAGGGCAAAGCAAATAGATAGAACGTATATAAACTATATATATAGAGGAGGTGGCTAAGGGACTAAGTGAATATAAAGAGGAAGGATTATAGGACAAGTCGAATATAAAATAGAAATATAACGAATATAGTTAGTAAAGTAGTCGAACGTATAATAATAACAATAAGGTTGATATAATAGGAGTATAGACATTAGACAACTATATAGCTTATATAAAAAAAGGCCAACAATATATAAGATAAATGTTCAACGAAGCGAATAAGAGGTAAGAAAAAATATAAAGGGCAGAAGATATATATAGGATAGAAGTATAATAAACAAGGAATATATATAAAGTGGGATAAAGAGAGAAATATCGATATACAAGTAAAAGGAAGACAAAGTCGTAGGAATAGGGAGAGGGTATATACTAGAAATAAGAAGAGAATATAAAGAGCAAGTTTATATAAGGGGAGGGGTTTTATTAGCAACGGGTAGAGGGTCTGTTATACCCAATTAGCGGGTACACCTTATACGATATAGCTATTATAAAGGAGAGCGTAGGGCGAGAAAGGGGCTAATTAGCGTCCTATAAGAGCGAGGTAAATAAACAACTTATAGCTAGGTAATAGGATTATAGGCAATAGCGCTAAGCTACCTAAATATTAGGTTGGACACTAGTATTCGCTATAATCGACCCTACGCTACGCTAGATCTACGCCTAGCGCTACGCTACGTATACCCTAAACTAGCTCCCTATCCGGAAAGGGGGGGGTATATTATAGACCGGGCTATACCTAGGCTAGGTATATAGGGCTACGCCTAGGATCTATAGCGGTCCTATGACGGGCTCGCCATAGGCCCGAGGCGGACCCGCCTTACGCCTGGAATAACATCGGCCCGAGCCCCCTGTACGCGAGCCCCTGAAAACTCTATACGCGAGAACCGTAGCCTGTACTTCTCCTTTTCTCTCCTTAAGGTAGTTGAATAGAACATCGTACGCTTATCTGCAGACGCCATAAGGCCAGCACGTTACAATTATCTACAGCTTTAAGAAGGCTAGAAGATAGTGGTAAGCCATCAAAGTATATTGAACACCTAAGAATAAGTCGGTAGCTGGGAAGCAGGGGTTCAGGGGTAAGTATTCGGCATTACGCCCAGTATTCGATTAATCGCTAGCTAACTAAGCTAGAATAAACTGTAGAGCTATCAACAAGTACGTAAAAACACTAGAAAATGGCTATTTGGGCCGTTTTTTGCAGTATCTACAGCTTCAAGATCGATGGCGATGGTTGCCCACTGTTGGCTACTGTTGTTCAAATTGGGGTGTGTTGCAGGCACTTGGACCCACTTTAACCTGGTGCTTGCAAACGACAACTGTCAGAATATCTGGTCGGTCAGAAGGAGATCTAGACTTAAGAAGTCGCGATGGGAGTCACTGCACTCGCCGTCCCTGCGAGTTCTCGCGTGCACCTTTCGACCTCCCCTGGCGTAAGCAACGTTTTGATGTTGAGTGCCGCCCAGATCTTGGATTGTTGAAGTGCCAGTGAGACAAAAAGAAAGGGAACTTGGGAAGCGCCGAAGAGTTCCCTGACTTGCTGCAGCAGCGAGGAGAGAGGCGCTGGGAAGTTTGGGGGTCTTGGGTGGACGGAAAGAGTCCCGTGGCCGTATACGGAATACCGGAAATGGCTTCGAGGAAAAAGCTTTTTATGTGGCCAATGAGCTGCAATATGGACGAGGTGCCCTTCAACCAAGCTTGTCACATCGTCCAACCGCCGGTGTCGCCAGCATCCAGATCGTCCAATGGCCCAAGCGGCGGCCACTGCGTCGAGTGAGGTCCATGGTTGCTGTCGTGGCCCCACCGACCCTGCAGCGGATGCGGGAAGTCATGTTCCTCGGCGATGATTGGAACATGGCTCGCGGAGAACGGCGGAGCAATCTGATAGGATATCCCACCGTCGGAAGTTGCCTGTTCCTGGGTCGAACGAGTCGGGTCTGTCCGATCGTTGTTGTTAGCTCCGGATCAATGCCGTGGACCCTGACGAAATACGAACGGGACCCACAGCGGGTCGGACCGTTGCGCAACTTAACTAGAGCCTCAAGTGGAGTTGACCATGGCAAGCGTCGGCAAAAGAGACTGGACACGATAGATGATACACGCACAAACAATGAAGAAATCTTGGCTAGTTTTGTAGCCAGAAACAGATTTTCATGCCATATCTTGGGGAGAGGGGTCGACTTACTCCCAGTTAGCTGTGGGCCAGAGTCCATCGACATCAGGGGGAGCCAGGGGGCTGTGGGGACGGATCCTCCAAGACTGGCATCGAATCCCCAATTCGGTGCGTTGCTGCCATCGAAATTCGAATTAGCTGCGGGGTCCCTGGGTTGGGCTTGTTGATTCCCCGCATCAGAGGTGTTGCAAGGGAGCCTTCCGCCGAACATGGCTTGCAAGCACCGGCGCCCAAGGAAGATGTCGAAGCCCCGTTCCGAGAACCTGTCATCCACGACAATGAAATCCCGGGGAGTTGGCGGAAGGTTGATCCGAGCTTGCTCAATCACCAGTGTTACAAAAGTTTTGGGGTAGATGAAGCCCCAGGGTGAAACGAACCGCCGTCGGTCAGCGCCAGGGGGCAGGTCCATTGGCTTGAACCCCAGAAAACGCACGGCAGAAGCCGTCACCAACGACCGCTCAAGGCGCTGGCTAAAGACGGCATCGAAAGCATATTTGTCGAAGTCTGCGGAGAAAAGCTGCACCGCATGCCTCTTTTCCGAGTCGGGGTGCACCGAGCCACTCGCACGAAGTCGTCGCAGAAGACTCGCCACCGAGGAAGTTCTCCGGCGCTCAGGAACATGCTGCCTGTCCTCGGTCGGCTGTCGAGTTACTCCAGGTTCCCGCCTATTGTGGTCCAATGTCACGGCTTTGCCATTTTCAAGTCCAGTGTCTGACGGGAGTGGATGCGGCGTCGACGGCCTGGCTGAGCGCAATTCCGTCGGCGACCGTATCTGGGCTGCACTGGATGCTCCGCTTCCGAGGTTGAGCCGTCTGTGTCTGCGAACGCCTGGAGCTGTTGTTCTCTGACGCTGGTGGACTCTTGGGGCTAGGCCGCTCTGGGGTGGGTTTTCCGGAGCTGAAAGAGCACCAGAATCCGGATTTTGCGTCCCAGCTGACGTGTCCCGAAGGAAGGTGGAAGACCCGGTTGAAGGCGTGCAGTTACCGCTTGCCGGGGAAAGCGGCCAGTCCATTGGAGAGGCGGCTCGCGAAGAGTTGTGTTGGTGGGGGGTCGGGGAATGGTGGGGGGCCTTATATCTGAAAGCTTCGCGTTGGCAATAAGAAGGGAGGTATGTCGGCTGTGGCACGGCTGGGAAGCACAGCGGTGTCGGTGCGGGATTCCCCTAAAAAAAATGGCGCTCAAGAAGACGGAACTTTTTCCGCCGTTGGGTGGGCGTGAAGATTAAATGTACCGGAAGGCTGGACAAAACACCCCGGACTCGGAGAGCAAGCCTGACTGAGCCTGCCCCTGGAGGGTGCGGTATCCTTTTGAGGCGAGCCCAAAACAACAGTCCGCACAACAGTCCGCGAACCGTAATCAGGGACCTTTCTTCTACAAGATGGGCAGCCTGACGATATCCCATCCTGGAAGGGCAAATGTGAAGGGCATGCTGAACTTGTCGTCACCGGCCAATGCGGTCTCGAAAAAAGTTTGGATGCCTTCGGTAACAAGGCAAACTTGACAAAACCACCAAAATACGAAGACAGGGGCCCCCAAAAAAGACATTGTATCTGGCTAGCGACTCGTAGGGCGTCCTGAAACCTTTCCTGCACTTCAAAGCAGATGAAAGGCAGCCTTTTTCCAATACGGACGCGAATGCTGCGTCAGGCTATCAGACGTTGACAGCGCATCGCCGAGGACATAGAAGCTCACCTACTGCTCCGCCTCCGCCGGGGCTCGACCAAGGCCGTCGTTTCTATAGTACCGCGTGCAACGTCTTTGGAGCGTTGCGAGGCGAACCCACGGGCAGAACTGGACAAGGAAGCGAGATCTGGGCGGAATAGGCTGCTCGCTGAGCCCAGTCGAACCTACACCGTGTGGACCGTACGGACCGTGTGGGCCGTCGATTGGGAAGATGTCCCGTCGAAGGGAATTTACTTTGCGGTGCACGGTTCCCCTCTGCAATTTACAATTCATCCAGGCAACGGCCACCAGGAGCGTGGGAGGCACATCCATGTTGGGAAGGAGCTACACGTGTACCTGCGGGTGAGAGTGCTACCTTACCTGGTACCCACAAGCCACCATCTCAATCCGGTTGCTCACACCGCGACCTTCCCTTCCCCTCCAGCTCGCGTGCCAACCCGAGCTTCCAATGCCCCCGTCCAGTCTCCGGGACTCTTGCCTACAGCCGATACCTACAGGTGCTCTCGGTCAGCCCCATGCGCTTTTTAGATGCAGGCACTTGTCCCCCCCCTTCACTCACACCAATGTGCCCGGCCAGCCGACTACCTTACTCCACATTCCGCTCAAGGACAACTGCACCCGGTCATTCAGTCATCCATGCATTGGCCATTACTGCCAAGACCTATCTGAGGTGTTCGTCCTGTGCCGTGGCCGCCTAAGTGCCCGAAGTAGCATCCCAGGCACCACAGGCCCGCACATCCATGATTCGCGCCAGCACGCAGTCCAATTTCAAGGACCCCTCTCCAGGTCTCAGCATTCACATGATTGCCCGAAGCATAGCGCTAGGCACGAACGTCTCATTACCTGATTGTCACGGCCCAGTCATCTCTCAAGACAGACAGGCAGACCAGGTCTTGTTCCAACTTTAATGTGCCAGCCTAGCCAGGTACGTTCACTTGCCCGACAACGAAATCAGCAGCACACTGTGCCTCCGAGGCTGCAGAGCCTTGCAGGTGGCGACCTCGCATTCGGCCACATGCCGGTGGAATTATCAGCCTTCTGAGCGAGCTGAACCGAGCAATGGCGCCATGCTGTCTTGCGAGCTTGCGGTCTTAAGCGCTGTTTGCCCTGACCATATGCCGCGTCCATTCCCAACTTGACCAGTGGGAAAACTCAACTATGGACCCTGCTTGATATGCGGAGATACAAGGATCCGGCACTCAGCAGCATCGTCATAGGCGTCTCATGCCTCAGACCGTCTCTCACACCATGGCCAGAGTAAGACGCGGTCTCCGCCCGCCGCCAAGCTCGAGATCCCCCAAGCCCTCGAGCGGGGCTGTCTCGCACCACGACCCCAACGGCGCCCGGAAGAACACCCGCCTGCAGCGCCGCCAGACGAGTAAGCCTGGCCACGAACCGCCTCAGACGCGTGTACCGCGAGGCAATGTCAACGAGAGCCCCAAGAAATGGCAGCGGGGATCCCGCTTGAGGGCTTTGAACTGCGAGCAACAACGACAGCAATCTCAGCAATCAAGGAAGGGCATCACAAGCCCAGGAAGCCCTGGGGCTTCCAGAGAGTCCGAAGCACCCAGAGCGCCAGCGAAACCACCACCACCCGCCATCGCTCCAACAACTCCCAAAGGGCTCGCGCGGGAGAAGCAGCGCCAGTTCCTCGACTTCCAACTGCGAGAGCGGCAGAGATTAATCCAGAAATATACGTTAAGCGGCGATCCGCACGTGTTTGCTACCCTTGTGGGCCCTTTCCTCCCTTCAGCGGAGCTGGGAGAATGGCAGTGGGATGGCGAGGTGGAGCAATGGTGGCGCGAGGACAAGGTGACGGGAAGAAGGATTTGGGGCCCTATTAGCTAGACGCCTCTATGGATATCTCGGATCTCGTGTAACTGTGTTTGGCACCATGTCAAGCCTGGAGGGACGGATGGGGGGATTGCGCTTTATCAGTATCCGTACTACGGTTTCATATCCATCGTGGGTTATGATTCTCTAGAAAGCTTGTGGTCCGAGCCTTTTGCAGCGGCGTTGCTCCTCGCCACGTTGTTCAGGCTTCCTTGAATGACTCTCTGGTCAGCCATCTACGTAATTACAAGCCTGTTCGCCACAGCACTGAGAATAGTTTGCTCACTTACTATACGCACTGCGAAATGTCTGCCAGACCCGTCCACCAGAGGACAATTCCCAATTCATTTGATTACCCGAGCGGGTACTGCATGGCCTTTTACCAAGTGAAATCAAACGGCGGCTGATATTCTTGCCCCGTTCCCAACCCCAGGTCTTCACCTTTCTTCAATCCTCAAATGTAGCACACCGCCCGCTCCTCAGCTGATTCACATAAATATCGCTTTGTCTCTGTCATAATTTGATGCAACCAACTCTCAGCAGCTTCACTGAGCCCCACTGCCTGTCGCGTTGATTTCGTCGTCTCAGTGAAGCGCATGCTCGAAGCGGCAGAAGCTATGGAGGAGGGAACGCGCCCTGTGCAAGAGCCGTTAATGACCCACGAAGTAAGAGGATATGCCGCACTTTATTGGCCGACAAACACGGCGAAACTTCCTCTCCAACGGCCCGCGAACTTAGTGGAAGTTGTCAGTGCCTGGAACGAACTCCTGTAAGTGGAGCCCCCTGAAAAAGGGGGTTACCGTTGGCCGGGCAACCAATCTCTTCTGCAATTCAATTGACTACGGAGAACGACACGCCTAAACCACAGAAAGGTTAGTAACCTGTGCTGCCATTGATGCTGCCCATCAGCTGTGCCATAAGTCGGCGTGGTCAGTCACGGGACATGGAGGAAAACTGATAAGGGAGATTGGGACGGTATTGTCCGGCCCTGCCTCCCACAACACAGCAACATTGGGGGCATTGGATGTTGAGCTGCTGAACTACTTACGATCGTCCGTCCTTCGTACGCTTTCCTGCTGGCGGCCAGACATTCAGAGCACACCAGCAACTAGAGTAACTACCTGAGCTCCCGCTCCAAGGGAATCCCACACCTCCTATAAGCAATGTTTCTCGGCAAGGATACCAACCATTGCTCACGAATAGAGGTTCCTCTGTCTTTGCAAGAGCAAGAGCGCGTCTTCTCATTTCCTGCGTCTAACATGCTCTTGTGCGATGAGGCCGTTCGTTGAGCACAGACAAACCGGAGCAGCAGCGGGCACATCCCCTTGTAAACCGATTCCACGTTCTTGACTCACTAACCGCCCGCCCCCGAGGTTGGTGAATCAATGATAACCTGCAAAGCCTTCGTCTTACCATCCAATCATGTCCCACACAAGTCCCTAGTAGCGCTCACTTTGGAAGTAGACTCGACTCCTCCTCCTCCTTTGGCCTTTACCTGCCTGACCTTTCTTCGTCCCCTGGCCAGCCACCCACTCCCGTGAGTGCGATCGTCTACAGGAAAACGCACACACTCCGTTTCCCCTCCCTCATTTCCCGCCCTTTCCTTCTCTCCGCCTCACCCGGCGTCAACGAACAGACAGCTCGGTGGCGCCAAGTTCCAGGATAAGAGATACACACACAACCCTGGAGCTCCAATCACCAAACTTTACCTCTCACGAGTGATTTCACCGACTGAACCATCACTGGCTGAACCATCGTCTGCTTCGCCAAATAACCAACAATCATCTGAGTGTTCACCAACCGATCTTCGCTTAGTTAAATGCAAAACACCAGTCAATAACCCATCTCACGTTGTACATTCGACAGTGAATGCAGCAAGTAGCCCCCACAGGAACATCAGAACACTCACTAGAACAGCACACTCAAACAATAACACCACTCCCACACTATTACGTTACCAACACACCAACACATCTACGTGCCAACACAACAATGACATCGACACTCCTACGCACCGACTCGCCGACTCACCGACACACTAACACACCAACACCAGGCACACCGACATAAGGCAACAACGATGGGACGACCGAGGCCAAGACAAACACTGCCAGTAACCCAACCCCCCCACTCAGGAGAGAGACAAGCCGGATAGGTAATTTTATGCCACACACCGACAACCGGGAGGATCAAAACAGAAGAAAAAAAAATGGGGAATCTCTATGGTACTAAGTACACTGCTCAAATTACTCTTTTTAAAGCTCGTCATGGCCCTCCGGCTCATCCTCGCCGCCGGCGGCCGCGCCGCCCGAGTACAGCTTGCTCGTGATGGGGTAGGCCACGTTGGACAGCTTCTCCTTCTGCTCCTCAAAGTCCTCTGTGGTGGCGGTGGAAGCTGCAAGTGGTCGAATGTTAGTATCAATGTCCTTTGAAATCAGATAGAGCAGAGAGAGAAAGTGGGAACTAACCGTTCTCCTCGAGCCAGTCCTGGGCCTCCTTGACAGCTTCCAAGATAGTCTCCTTGTCCTCCTCGGAGATCTTCTTGCCCAGGCCCTCCTCGTCGTTGACCTGGTTCTTCAGGCTGAAGGCGTAGTTCTCCAGGCTGTTGCGAGCCTCGATGCGCTCGCGCGTCGCCTTGTCCTCCTCGGCGTACTTCTCCGCCTCGGCGATCATGCGGTCGATCTCCTCCTGGGTGAGGCGGCCCTTGTCGTTGGTGATGGTGATGGACTCGCCCTTGCCAGTGCCCTTGTCGTGGGCAGAGACCTTGAGGATACCGTTGGCGTCGAGCTCAAACGAGACCTCAATCTGGGGCACGCCACGGGGCGCCGGCGGGATGCCGGTGAGCTCGAACTTGCCGAGCAAGTTGTTGTCCTTGGTCATCGAGCGCTCACCCTCGTAGACCTGGATCAGCACAACCGGTTGGTTGTCGGCGGCGGTCGAGAAGATCTGGCTCTTGCGAGTCGGGATGGGGGTGTTGCGGGGGATGAGCTTGGTCATGACACCGCCCGTGGTCTCGATACCGAGGGTAAGCGGGTTGACGTCCATGAGCACGATCTCCTCCGTGCCCTCCTCGCCACTCAGAACACCGGCCTGGACGGCGGCGCCGAAGGCAACGGCCTCATCGGGGTTGATACCCTTGCTGGCAGTCTTGCCGCCGAAGAATTCCTCGATGAGGGCCTGGACCTTGGGGATACGGGTCGAACCGCCGACGAGGACGATGTCGTCGATGTCGCTCTTGCTGATCTTGGCGTCCTTGAGCACCTGCTCGACTGGCTTCAGGGTCTTCCTGAAGAGGTCGTTGTTGAGCTCCTCGAACTTGGCCCGGGTCAGCGTCTCGCTGAAGTCCTTGCCCTGGAAGAAGGCCTCGATCTCGACGCGAGTGGACATTTGGCTCGACAGAGTGCGCTTGGCCTTCTCGGCCTCGCGCTTGAGCTTGCCCATGGCCTTGGAGTCGGTGGTGACATCGACACCGTGCTTCTTGTTGAACGTCTTGGCGAAGTGGTTGATGATGCGCTGGTCGAAGTCCTCGCCACCAAGGTGGGTGTCACCGGCGGTAGCCAGGACCTCGAAGACACCCTGGTCGATGGAGAGAAGCGAGACATCGAAAGTACCACCGCCAAGGTCGTAGACGATGATCTGGCGCTCGCCCGAGGTCTTGTCCAGACCGTAGGCAATAGCGGCAGCAGTGGGCTCGTTGACGATACGGAGGACGTTGAGACCAGCGATCATGCCGGCGTCCTTGGTGGCCTGACGCTGATTGTCGTTGAAGTAGGCCGGAACCGTGACGACGGCGTGGGTGACCTTCTTTCCGAGGTAGGCCTCGGCAGTCTCCTTCATCTGTGGGGTTGTCAGCGACCGAATTTTGTGCCGACCCTCGCTGCCCGGGGCGGGGGCATACCTTGGCAAGAACCATGGCGGAGATCTCCTCGGGAGTGAAAGTCTTCTCAACGCCGCCAACCTCGACCTTGACGACAGGCTTGTCATCCTTGGAAACGACCCTGCGCGCTAGGTTAGCCAACGATCAGAAGAAGTGGGATGTCGAAGTTGCCATACTTGTAGGGGAAGTGCTTGATGTCGGTCTGGACCTCCTTCTCGGAGAACTTGCGGCCGATCAGGCGCTTGATGTCGAAGATTGTCCTGTGGGGGTTTGCCGCGGCCTGGTTCTTGGCGGCGTCTCCGACCAGTCTCTCCTCATCGGTAAAGGCGACATAAGACGGCGTGATACGGTTTCCTGCAAACGGGACGTCAGCTGCGCTCGACAGCGTTGCAGCCATTTCCAACGCACCTTGATCATTCACCAGAATCTCGACCTTGCCCTTCTGCATCACACCCACACATCTGGAGCATGTTAGTCCTTTGTTGCCCAATCCGCACCATATCCATCCCACTGCGAAGCTGACACCGTGTCCTGTAGGAGCTCCTCTCGCGAGGCGGGAAAGGGCGCAAAGGGCGCGGAGTTTTCGAATTTCGGGTGCGAGGTGACTTACGAGTATGTGGTGCCCAGATCCTGTTTGAAACCTCGCGTTAGCCCTCATTGCAATGCCTCGCTGGGTCATGGTGCACAGCACGTACAATACCGATGACCGTCCCATACTCCGAGACCTCGTCCGCCTTCACCTGCTGGACGAAGCCCAGCGAGAACAGGAGGGCAAAGAACCCAATGAAGCTCAGGCCGATGGCCCAGCTCCGTGATCGACGCTCCATGACGGAGGCTCTATAAAAAAGGGGAAAGAACAAAAAAACGTCTCGCGCTTCTGCTTGCAGGCGTGGAGAGGCGATCAGAGAAGTGAAGCGAGAAAGAATGGTGGGCGGTTGTCGTTGCCGACAGGCGCTCTCCTCAAGCCAATCCTACCGGATGCTGGTCAAGAGGGTTGGGGAATCCGAGAATCCGTCGTCGTGGTAGGGAAGATGGCTGGTGAATTGAGGAAGGGAGCAGAAGCAAGTCAATCCCGCCTTTTGAATGCTCTCTTAAATTTTGGAGAATGGGAAATCTGTCCTTATCCTGGGTTGAAGCCACCTCGCCCGTAAGGGTCCGCACTGGCCCCATTCGCCGCCCGCTGGATTGGGGCAACTCACTGGCGGCCCCGTCTGAGCCAGGGACAGGCTTGCTCGTGCGGCATGTACCGGATACCTAATACCCCGCAAAAACTGCCGCCTGCTGAAACGCCCTCTAGGTCACTATACTTTGACCACCCTGGCGCACAGGATGGGAGACCTCGATCTGTCAGCGACCGTAAGGTAACTTTACACTGCACAGTGGGTAACGTTAGATCATGGGCGACCCCCACCTAACGTCACTTCTTCCGGCTGGCTTAAAGTTCAACTGGGAGTCTAGTGTATTCCGTACAATTCTCGTTTCCCTTCCCCGTTTGCTTGCGGACCTGACCTGCATATATTGCAAAGAAAAACTGACATGCTTTTTACATACAGTACCTAAGTCTCATGATGTCTAAGGTAGTTATACCACACGATTTGGATGCGAGCCCTTGGGGGGGACTGAAATGCACCCGTTTCCAGCTGATTCCATCATCCCCGTTGGCCTTTCGGAGGGGCAAACCGAAACAGGAGGCGTGTTCCAACAATGGAAAGCGGCGCAAAGTTACGGCTTGGCTCCGCATGCCATTGCTTGCCAAGAGGGCGGGCAAGAAGCTCAGTGCCGTGGCCACTCCAGGCCCTGTTCCTGCCAGAGTGGCCTTTTGGTGAGGCCAGATCCGGCGCATGCAAGTTTCCGGTTCCTGCCTTACACGGTAATTTGTTTCAGCATCTCCTTCCAAACAACGTTGATGTCTACTCTTAGGTACATACCGCTTAAGAATCACATAGAGATTGATGGGCAGGAGGCAACAGCTGCCTCGAGGGCCCTTCAATCATGCAACTGATGGAGAGGAATGACCACAGCAGACTGAACGTTGCAACGAGACCTGCGGAATCCATCTTACCCCACAGGCGGCTCTAAATAGCATGTATAGGTGTGTAATTGCACATATAACCGCTGCCGAAGAGCCTCAATTGTCGACTGCAGCTCTATTCCAACAACCCGGCAGCCACCGTCTGTCCGCCGCTTCGTAAAACGACCCGCTGGCCCGCCTCCAATGGCACCTGCGCTTCCAGCTTGACCACAATTCTCGCCACCATGGCAGGCTTGACGATCTTGGGCTTTTTCTTGGTCACCGCGCCTGTGACCTTGTCCAGGACTGCGGAGATCGCCTCGATCCTGCCCGCGGCGTGCAGCCGCCCGCGGTGCACGTCGACTTGCATGGGCATCAAGAAGTCGAAAGCCAGCGCCTTCATGATGAATGTGTCCGCCCGGGGGATGGGCTTGGCCGGGTCGCAGATGATGTCTCCTACCCTGACGTGGATGGGCTCGATGTGGCTGAGGTGCAGCACCACGTTCTGGCCCGCGACCGCCCAGTCGGCTGGCTCGTCATCGACCTGGATCGACTTGACGTAGGCCTTCTCCCCGCTCGGTTGCACGAGAAGGGCGTCGCCCATCTGCAGAGACCCGGCGTCGATCCGGCCGAAGACGGTGACGGGGCTCTGCATGGTGCGGTAGACTTCCGAGACCGTCATCCGCAACGGTTTCTCCAAGGCCCTCGCATTGGGCTCCGAGCTATCCAGCTCTTCCACAAGAGTTGGGCCCGTGTACCATGATGCCGCGGCATCCGAGGAACGCCGAACCAGATTGTCTCCGTGCAAACCGGAAACCGGCACGAAGCTCACGTTCTTCTGCTGGAAGCCCGTGGCTGACAGGAAGCCCGAGACTTGGTCTTTGATCTCGTTAAATCTTTCCTCCGACCAGGAGACGGTGTCGAGCTTGTTGACAGCCACAATGACGCGGGAGACTCCCATGCTGCGTATCAGCAGGGAATGCTCCCTGGTTTGGCCCTTCAGGCCGGATTCGAAGGCGCCGATGCTGGCATCGATGACGAGGACGGCAAAATCGGCTTGGCTAGCTCCGGCAATCATGTTTGGAATGAAGTCTTTGTGACCGGGCGCGTCGAGAATGGTGAAGACGGTCCGGTCTGTTTCGAATCTGTTGGTCGCAATGTCGATCGTGACGCCTCTGCTGCGTTCCTCGGATTGCTGGTCCAGGACCCAGGCCAGTGCGAACGAGCTTTTGCCGATGATCTCGGCTTCTCTGCGGAGTTTGTCGACAGTCCGCTGGTCAACAACCTTGAGATCGAGAAGCAGCCGCCCCATCATGGTGCTCTTGCCAGCGTCCACGTGTCCCACCACCACAAAACTGGCATTATTTTTGTTTTTGCTCTTTTCAAACTCCGAGAGGACGTCGAGGTTTCGGCTCTTGGGCAACGGCGCATCGTCAATCTTCATCTCCTTCACTTCATCGGTGACAGCATCAGTGGGCGATGCTCCCTTCTTCTTGGGTTGAGGCGCGGCTGTCTTTTTGCCAGCTGTATCGGCTATTAGTTTCCATGTTAGCGCTTGGCCTTTCCCAAAAGCGAACCTTTCGCCTGAGCCTCGAGGACCACGTCATCCGGGCTGGGCTGGGAAAAGGCGTCGAAGACAGAGGAAGGAAGGTTCGGATATAGAGGCAACAACTCCCGCGGTTCGGGCGGCTTGGAGTCACCCAAGGGCGATGCATATGATGAGCTGGCCAAAGGAGGGGCATCTAATGCTGGTCCGGCAGATTGCAAGTCGTCGGACGGAGATCCGAAAAGAGTCTGCGCAAACGCGGATGGCCGAGCTTTCTGGATCGATGGCTCGATCTTTGGCTTCTCTGCAGTCTCCGACGCCGGCTGGGACGGTTCAGATCTTGTTGTTGGCTCAGAGACAACCAAGGGAACCCGGCCCTCTGCCGTCAACTCCGAGGTCTTGAGACGCTTTCCGAATGCCCCAGCTAAGGGCGGGTTATCCCTCGCTTCGGGCGTGTCATCGACCGAGAGCGCCGTCATCTTGGACCGCGCCTGCTCCACTTTGTCCTGCGCGTCTCCCTTCGCCTCGGCCTTCTTTTCCTCAGCCTTTTTCTTCCGCGCGGCAGCGAGAGCCTGCAGTTTGGTCATTTTGGGCGGTTGTCCGGACCCGCCGAGCAGGCCGCCACGAGGCGCCGGGGGTGGAACAAATGTGGTCTCCCTGTGTTTCGGGATGCGGCCCCACGGCATGTCTCGGAAGAAGGCTGAGAATGTTGCCGTAGATCTGAAGGGTACGGTGGTTGGAGTCAAGGGCGAGGCCAAGGGCGACGAATGTCCCGGGATTTGGCGCCATGCCATCGAATCTCGAACCAACCTTGCGCAATGGATCCAAGGTTCTGGGTGTTCAGCATCCGCCGTGACCAGGTAGTCCCTCGCCCAGCGCGCGGATGTGTCGAGCTCAGAGTAACGGCCGGTCGCTTCTGGGCCAGGTGTAAAGGTGACAGACTTACCAGTCGGTTTCTGGCCGGCCGGCTTGGTCTGCTTGGGTCGCGGGTTGATGAATTTTGACGTGAGGTAGGCGACCGACTTGTCGACGTCGTAGTAGTAATGCCACAAAGCCTCCTCGATCTGGGCAACTGTGACCTTCGAGGCCTCGACGCCGAGCGCAGCCTGGACATCGGCAATGCCTTGGTCCATCAGCTCGCGGTCCTCCGGACTGAGTTCGTCTTCCTCTTCCGAGTAGCCCTCATACTCGTCCACGGCATCTTGGTAGTCCAGATTGCGGATGTACTGATGGCGGGACATCTCGGGGGCGATGACGGGTGAGTGTTCGCGAGAAGGTCGTTGCTTCAGGAGGTGAGTATAGGTGTCGCAAAGCGTTGACAGTAATATGTTGAGGTCCGAGTCCAGAGGAGGGAACTTGTAATCGGAGGCGCCGGCTGTGTGTCGTAGTGCTCTGGAAGGGCTTGCCGGGCCACAGTAGGCCGAGCTTGATGCTGCTTGAAGAGGGCGAATCAGATGCCCAGTTGCACGATCTCATAGACCGAGAAAATAGGTAATGTGTTCAAGCAAGCTGGACTGCTGGATGCGTTATGCGTCCGACAACCGGGCACGACTGGAGTTGCGCCGAGCTGGTGATTGGGCTTCAGAGCAGGAGGAGCGCAAGGTAGCTCCAGTCCGTCAACTGCGGGGCAGCACCATGGCCCCTTGGTGTTGCGGTCGAATCGACCCCACTCACTCATCTGCGCAGGCGGTGAAAGCCTAAATCGCGGGGCAAGCTGCCTGCAGCCCACACCAGAACCACCTAACAGCCAACCACAGCGCTGGGTCGGACTTAGATTCTGCCGTTGCCAGCCTGGAAGCCTGCCGACGCCTCTCCTCATTTTTTTGTTGAACGCTAACGTCCGAGAGAGAGAGCGTGAGCAGTGCCGAGCCAGGAAGAGCCAACGCTGGTGCCTGTTTCCACCAGACACAACAACTGAAGCCCGATCCCGAAGCTGCAATTTCTTTTCAACAAGCTTCGCACAACTCGGGGCTCAAACAGCAGCGGTCAAGATGGCGTTGAGTATGCTCCAACCTAACGCGCGCCCCGCATCGCATCGAGTGCGTTCATAGCTAACCCGCGGCCGGTCAGACTTGGATTTGTCGAACGGTATGCAACTATCTGTGCTGCCATAAGCTCGACACCCTGCTAACACGTGGGCGGCACTGCAGCGGCGGTGATGAAGGATGAGCAGGGCCGGCCGTTCATCGTCGTCAGAGAGTCAGCGCCTCCGTCCCCATTCGCCCCCCTGCTCCCCCTTGCTCCCCACTGCTGACTCTCCCTCCCAGTCAGGGCAAGAAGAAGCGCCAGTACGGCAACGAGGCCGTCAAATCCCACATCCTCGCCGCGCGCACCGTGGCCAACATCATCAAGACATCATTAGGCCCGCGCGGTCTCGACAAGATTCTCATCTCCCCCGACGGCGACATCACAGTAACAAACGATGGCGCGACTATTTTGCAGCAGATGGAGATCACGAACCACGTCGCCAAGCTGTTGGTCGAGTTGTCCAAGTCGCAAGATGACGAAATCGGCGACGGCACCACCGGTGTGGTCGTCCTGGCCGGCGCTCTTCTGGAACAGGCGGCTGAGCTCATCGACAAGGGCATCCACCCCATCAGGATCGCCGACGGCTACGACCAGGCATGTGACATCGCCGTGGCGGAGCTCGACAAGATTTCGGACGTGATTGAGTTCAGCAGGGAGAATACGGAAAACCTGGTCAAGGTGGCGAGGACGAGCCTGGGGAGCAAGATCGTGTCCAAGGCGCATGACCAGTTCGCCCAAATTGCCGTGGACGCCGTCCTGTCCGTGGCCGACCTGGAGCGCAAGGATGTCGATTTCGAGCTGATTAAGGTGGATGGCAAGGTGGGCGGTGCACTTGAGGACACGATCCTTGTCAAGGGCGTCATCGTCGACAAGGACTTCTCTCACCCGCAAATGCCGTCTGAAGTGCGGGACGCCAAGATCGCCATTCTAACATGCGCCTTCGAGCCGCCCAAGCCAAAGACGAAGCACAAGCTTGAGATCGGCAGCGTGGAGGAGTTCAAGAAGCTGCAGAACTACGAGCGGGAGAAGTTTGTCGAGATGATCCAGCAAATAAAGGACGCCGGCGCGAACCTGGCCATCTGCCAGTGGGGTTTCGATGACGAAGCCAACCACCTCCTTCTCCAGAACAACCTCCCTGCGGTAAGGTGGGTGGGCGGTCCGGAGATCGAGCTCATTGCTATCGCGACCAACGGCCGGATCGTACCCCGCTTCGAGGACCTCAAGCCCGAGAAGCTCGGCACCGCTGGCATCGTGCGGGAGATGACCTTTGGCACAACAAGAGACAAGATGCTTGTGATCGAGGAGTGCGCCAATACGCGGGCGGTCACCGTGTTTGTCCGGGGCAGCAACAAGATGGTAAAACCACACCCCAGTCCTCAGCCGACTTGAAGAAAGACATCCCGCTGACCAAGATGCAGATCATCGACGAAGCCAAGCGCTCGCTCCACGACGCCCTCTGCGTCGTGCGCAACCTCGTCCGCGACAACCGCGTCGTCTACGGCGGCGGCTCGGCCGAGATCGCCTGCAGCCTGGCGGTCGAGGACGCGGCCGTCAAGACGCCCGGCCTGGAGCAGTACGCGATGCGCGCCTTCGCCGAGGCCCTCGACGCCATCCCCATGGCGCTCGCCGAGAACAGCGGCCTGAACCCGATCGCCACGCTCGCCGAGATCAAGAGCCAGCAGGTCAAGACGCCCGCCGGCCGCGGCCGCCTCGGCGTCGACTGCATGGGCCGCGGGTCCAACGACATGAAGGAGGCCTTCGTCATCGACCCGCTTATCGGCAAGAAGCAGCAGCTCATGCTGGCCACCCAGCTCTGCCGCATGGTGCTCAAGGTGAATAACGTCATTGTGTCGGGGTCGGGCGAGGAAGACTTCTAAGGGTGGAGATTGGGGGTGTGGTAGACATATAGCATGCATGCCCTGGGTCAATAAGAGGAGTTAGTTGCTCCGGAGACAAAACTGGGTAAATAGATACCTGTGGGCGTCAATACATGCATGAATGAGTGTGTGGGATTAGTTCTAAGCTCATTCTAAGCTCAAGCGATCATGGTAGCTTGTGAGTAAGTCATCGAGGTGTCCGGCTCTGTCTCCCTGGGGCTGTGTTGCCCCTGGATGTCTACTCAACGCCCGCGGTATCATGGGCGCTGTATGGATCCCTTGGCATTGAACCCGGGCATTATAGACCTTGACCAAATGAGGGGTAGTGTGAAAGAAGAGGAAAAGGAGTGCTTTTTCGCCTTCCCCAGAGCAGAGAAGAGCAGAGCAGAGCAGAGCAGAGCAGAGCAGAAGACCCCTCTATCTCAGGCAGGTTCCAAACTGCCACGTTCGGAATGATACACTCGCTACCTACAGATTAAGAATGTATTTTGTGGTTTTGAAACAAGTTTCGCTCACAGTCAGTCCCGTTATCCATTCCAGGCCGTAGTCAGCCATTTGCCTCCAACCATCCCACCAACCCGGGAACCAACCATTAGGTACTAGCATAGGAACGAACGAGAAGTGCAAGGAACACGTAGAGGTCGACCGGAAGGAAATCATCGCCCAGTTGCTCCTCACCCTTCCGACAACAGAGTTCAAGTACGTCGCTGCACACCTGGACTCGGATCCAGTCCACCTCAGCCCAAGGTGTACAGCTCCGTCCGACTTCTCAATTGAAATTTGAGTTTGCTTGCATGCTTGCTGGCTGACCGGCTTTCTCTCAAGCAAACCCGAACCCCTGCGCGTTCTCCAGCGCCATGGCCAGTCTCTCCCTCAGCACCTCCTTGTCCTTGTACTCCGGCAGCAGCAAGGTGCCGTAACACGTATACGAGGTAGGCAGCCTGCCGGCCGGGTCGTCCTCCTCGCCGTTGCGCTGCACGATGAACATGAGGTTCTTGGGCCCACCGACGGGCAGGCGGTCGCTGGCCGTGACGAACTCGAGCAGCTTGCGCTTCATGTTGTCGTCGTAGCGCTTGACGATGCTCCAGAAGTCCCTGACGGTGCGGTGCGACGCGTCCCAGCCGATGTAGCGCACGTACCGCTTCAGCTCCGCGATGTCGATCTCCTGCACACCCTCGACTACGGACTGCAGCAGCGACGGGGTGAGCAGCGTGAGCGACTTCGGGTGCAGGCACGTGTGGAAGCCGCGGGCGAAGGCCTCGTACTGCGGGCGGACCGAGACGTCGGTGAGGTAGCGGATGTAGTCGGACACGTAGGCGTTGCGGTTGGCACTGGTGACCAGCGGCGCGTCGTCTCCATCTGGGTTGCCGCGGGGGGGCGCCGGGGAGCCGGAGCGGGTTTTGGAAAACTGCGGCCACGCCTCGTCTTGCTGGTGGCTGCGGCGACGGTGATGGTCGTCGGAGAGTGGCTTCATTTCTCTGGTAACCACTTGGCCGAACGTGGACACTGAGAACTCGTAGGTGCGAGCGAACACATCTTCGACGAGGCCGTCTTTCTCATCCCACTCCAGCAGCGAGGTGAGTCCACTTGCCAAATCAGGCCATCCGTCGGCGATGTGGTGCAGCTCGGTAACCGGCTCCCCCAGGAGCTTGCGGTAGAGAGCCTTGGGGAATGTCACCGGAAGCGTGAGGCCGTTGTACACGGCCAGCGAGACGAGCAGGCCGATCAGCTCGAACTTCCATTCGTCCTCTAGCGAGCCCGGCAGGAACCAAGCCATGCGCGTGCGCTCATCCACCGTGAAGGCGCCGTAGTCTGGGTTGAGAGCTTCTGCGATGGCCATCCTGAAGAACTCCTGTTGCACGCCGCCGGAATCGAAGCCTTCTTCGCCGCTCGACTCCCCCAGACGGACTTTCAGTGGCCGCAGCAGCTCTCGTTCCTCTCTCCGCCACAGCTGGTCGAACGCGTCTTGGAGCACGGCATCTCTCGAAATATCGAGAACCAGATAATTGGCTCCCGCCACTTTCATCCGCTCGGTCAGCTCGTCCTTATGGTGCTGGGTTAGACCTCCTTGGTGACTAATCAGCTTGATCTTGCTATGCAGCGAGCTGGCTTCCTCGTAATAACGGCCCATTCTGGAGAGGTTGATTGCTCGGAAGTATGACACCAGGGTGGAGGGGCTGAATAAGTAGGGAAAGTCCAGAAGGTGGAGGCGTTGCCGCGTCGGCGTATGAGACAACCACGAGATGGGAACTTTGATCGTGTCCAGGCGCTCTGCGAGATAATCAAAGCGGAACTGAGCATCGGCCAGGAGGAGCTCGTGCCGTCTTTTGTCTGTGACGACCGTTAGCAGGCATTATCACTGAGTGATGTGGTGGTTAGTTGGCTTACACATAGCCTCAATCAGGGCGAGGGTGCCGCCAAAAGGACCGTCCCCCGCAACTTCCGGGGAGCCGTCCCACTCGTTAAGCATGACGGCCCTCGCCCAGTCCAGAAGGAGAATCGGAACCCGTGTTTCGTGAAGAGCACGGTCGGGGAACGAGAAATCAAGGACATAGACTGCGTCCATATTCAGAAAATCCAGTTGGGAGAACAACGGCGCTAGCACGTCCTGCTCCTGATGTTCTTCCCCGTCGATGTTTGACTGGCGCAGCTCGTCGAAGTAGCGGCGGGTCGTGATTGCTGTGAACAAGCGCTTCGCTAACCGAAGCGCCATGTCGTCCGTGAAGATGTCTTCGTACTGTAGACAGAGCTCTGTCGGTTGCCGGGCTACCGCACCGCTCCCGGCGAGGCTCAGGCCGTGCGATCTGATTCTCGACATGTCGTAGAGCTGCCGAGAGTCGCTAACCAGGGGCGCTGCTGCAACCAACGCATGCAAGCATATCGAAAGGAGACGTCCTGCCTCCACGTTGGAGAGCGATGGTTCGTTTTTGGGGAAGACCTTGGTCGTCGGCGACCTCAGGGTCTGGAGCGGCTTGGGAGGGGCGAAGAGACTTGCCGCGGCCATCCACAGACTGTGGAACACCAGGCTAGGTGCGATCCGCGTCAACCTCAGCATGCAGTACCAGAGGGTCTGTGAGTCGTAGAGCTGGCCCTTTTGGGTGAAGGAACGAAGAGCCAGATGTGGATCGCTGAGGACATAGAAGAGGGTTTGCTCAACGAACAACTTCCACTCCAATCTCATGTTGGTTGGATAGGCCTGAGCCAACCGACGCTTCCGCCTCGCTAGACTTCTTTGCCCGGCCTGCCGGTTGTGGAAACGCGTAACGGACTGGGGCTCGAGCATGTGCTTCTCGGCAGTGCCGTCCTCCTGGATAACATCGCAAAGGAAGTCGACAACTTCGGCGTCCAGCCTGGCTAGCGCCTGGGGCAGCAAGCTCTCGTCCTCCGATTCCGAGTCCTGGCCTGCCGCTGCCGACGAACCGAGGCTACAGGATCGGTCACCAGATACGCCAGGTGCGGTGCCGACTTCCGTCAGGCTGCCGGACTCGCTAACTTTGGGCGCACTTGGTTGGGCCCGATTGTTCCAAGGTTTGACATCGATGCTCTTTGGGGGAGGCATTTTCTCAAGCGAGACGTCGTCGAAAAAGCCTGCCGAGGAAAGCTGTGATATTGGCCGGGAGAGACTCGAGCCAGCCGTTTTAGGGCCTCGCGAACCCCTCTCTGCGGGTCCCGCAATGGCTCGGGGAGATCTCAGTAAAGCTGCGAAGGGTTCTTCGGCCGCGGAATCTTGTGCATAGGGGTCGATTGAGAGCTGCCGTTTCGGCTTCGTCCCAGATGAGGTCCGGACCTTGGCATTGGAGTTCCGGCGCGGATTCGTCACACGAGGGCCTGGGGCAGGCTCGAGCGGCTGCTGGACATCCTTCAGTCCCCTTGGCTCCTTCTCGCTCTGGCTAGGCAGACAGGGGCTCCGACCGTTCGCCAGGTTCCCGTGTAGCCCATCAGATGAGAGAGGCGAGTCCTGCAGCGACTTGGACAGGCCGGATTTGGCTGCGTTTTCCGACTTGGAGGAGTCGAGCTTGGCTGCTGCCGCGTCTCCGAGTCCATCCTCAGAATCCAGCTCACCTCGAAAACTCCGCGCTCTCCGGGACATATCTTCTACCGCAGCGGGAGTGAGCCACTCCAGCATTTTGAAAGCCACAGTCCCAAACAGGTTTGCCGCAAAGGACCGGTGGTCTTTGCTGACAGGCTCCTCGATGACCGTAAAACCCGGGCGGCGAGGTTGCCTGTGGTCATCCGGTCCAGTTCGGGAATGTGCAATCTTTATCCTCTCTCCCCTCTCAGCATGTCCTTCACCGGCGCAACTTCGAGCAGACGAGGGCTGGATGCGGTCCACATTGCTCGTCTTCGGAGATGCGGGACGATGATTGTGCACGGCTTGAGCTTTCGGGGAGGGAGGCGGGGCTCGTTCATCCCGCAGTTGGGGCTTGGGACTCGGAACGAAGACGAGGGAGCTGAGGGCGGCAGGTGGTGCCTTGGGAGGCCTTAAATTTGGGCATAAGCCGTGTTCTGGATTCTCCTGGCTCGCAAGATGCAACGCCAATGTTCTCGCGCTTGTCGTGTTGTACCTGCGGACCGGCGCCCGGCCTGCGATCCTCTTCCGGCAGGTGAAGCAGGTCGAGGTATTGCAGTGCTCGGCGCCACAGCCCTCTCGGAGCTGCACGATATACCTAGACGCACGACAGCAGTTAGCAGGTTGCAAAATCAGGCACAAGCAGCCTGATGAGACTCACTTCTGCACGAGCAGCTGGAAGTTGTGGCGACGACTCGCTTTGTGGATTGCGTAGACGCGCTTCGGGTTGTCGATGTCCTCGACCAGGTCCTTCAGCTCGCGGGGAGCATCGCACGGCAGCCTGGCGAAGCGCGCTTCCTGCCAAAGGCCGGCCAGAAGATCGAGTTCGCTGTCGTTCTTGCGGCTACTGCCGCCGGCGCTCGTTGGCCGCATGGCGTCCCGCGTCATGACATGGACATTGAAGAGGAAGAAGTTGGAGGAGAAAGACTAGTTGTGATCCGCGGGTCCGGCTCGACTCGGCTCGGCTTTGGTGCGAGAGGGCGGCGATCGCGGGTGCTGCGGCTGAGGGGGAAGAAGGCTCCGGGGGGCGTGGCACAGGAGTTTCGGGTAGATTGGACCCTGAAAAGCGCGCGTAACTAAGAAATGCGGCGGCAGAGGCGTTGGGTGGGATGGAACCTGGAATTCAGGGCTCGGATTTCGTCGTCAAACACCCGTTAGTTAGTGAATAGGTGATGATGCCCTGCTACCACAACCAGCTGGGAGTCGTACACAGTACGGAGTATTCCGTACATCGCAAAGAGTGGGACCCACCGAACCCGAGCTTGGCGGAGCCACGCCCGACTCCCTCTGTGGACCTTGCCTTCCATATTGGGTCAGTGTCCCAGCTCCTCTCGTGACTCACGTTATTACCATCTCTGACCTCATGAGCTGTTCTGAGCGCCTGATTCAAGGATACAGGAACCCCGGAGCCCAGATTCAACCTTTGCCTTTCACCACATCGCGGGAGAGCAAGGGGAAAGCTAGTACGTACGGATACCTGACTGTTAGCACGTGAGACCCCCGACTCAAATATGAGACCCTAACCCTAAGAGGTTTCCGAGCTTTGGTGTAGTGTTGGAGTGTACGGCATATGTGCGGATTACTAACTAAGGTACTTTACCTGCCCCTCGGCAGCTGACTGGTTCCTGCTCTTCTAGCGCTTACCTCGTAATTAACAGCTCAGGTACCTTTTTGGCTGCGTCTCGAGCACTGCAGATCGGGCAACCTGGGTGGCAGCCCGCCTGCCAAGAGAATGTGACGTCCACAGTTGAACCCCGCCATAGTTAAACCGCCACCAGAAAATTGTTCCAAAAGACTGACGTTCGTCTCCGAGCTTTGCCCAGCATTAATCAGCAGGCACCACTTGTTTCGCCTTCTCCGCGAAACGTCCTTTCCCTTTTATAAGGCGAGTTGCTAAGGAGACCGTTGTATCACTGAGCTACAGCGCTCTCTGCTTCTAAAAGACTCCTCGCCACTGCCTGCCACCCCGCTCGCCGACTTGCAGGGAACCCAGCCCAGAGAGCAACATATACATCGAATTTTTGAAACCATGGCCACCGTCATTGGCAGTCGGTATGCTCCCAGCAGCGGCGTTTCGAACATGGAGTCGGGCGCTTTGCATCCCTACACTTGCAACACTTGTCAGGTCGCTTTTCGCAACAGCGACCTACAAAGGGCTCACATGCGCAGCGACTGGCAGTAAGTGATCTTCTTCAACAAATGTATCTATGATTGTTACTTGGAAGCTTACATTCGGCACGCAGTCGGTACAACCTAAAGCGCCGTGTCGCTTCGCTGCCGCCCATCTCGTCCGAAATTTTCAACGAAAAAGTCCTGCAAGCTCGAGCGGAGACTACTGCGCAGGCAGACAAGGCTGGCTTCGAGCGCGCTTGCGAGATCTGCCAGAAAACGTACTACAGCGAGAACTCCTTCCGGAATCATCTCAGCAGCGCTAAGCACAAGGCAAGGGTTGCCGCACTGGCAGCTCAGCCGAACCGCAAAGTCGACGATGAGGCGAGCTCCATGTCGTTCTCTCTAGGCGAACCCGCGGCCGACTCTGTGGTGGACTCGGATGCCGAGGAGGAGTTTAACGAGGTTGTCGAAGGGCTGAGGACCACTGGACTTCACGACTCCACGTCGCCCGTTAAGCGGCCCTCTAACCCCCACTTGTCCGCCGAGGCGCAGAACAAGCCAGAGCACCCCGTGTCACAGACGTCCAGCGAGGAAGAGTCGCCGTCCAGAACGCCTTTGGCACCCACTCCGATAGCCAGCAAGCCGGCTGCCCCAGCCCCGACCCTGACCCCGTCGCTGAAGACGTGCCTTTTCTGCAATCACGAGTCCCCAACCCCGCCTCTCAACGTCGCACACATGGAGAGCGTTCACGGCATGTTCATCCCAGAAAAGAAGTATCTGGTGGACCTTGAAGGCCTGCTCGGCTACCTCCAGGAGCGGGTATTTGCGCTAAACGAGTGTCTCGGCTGCGGCAAAGTGAAAGCGAACGTGTATGCGGTGCAAACACACATGCGGGATAAGGGCCACTGCCACATCCCGTACATTACCGAGGAGGAGCAGCTCGACATCGGCGAGTTTTATGACTTCCGAAGCACATACTCGGATGAAGAGGGAGACTGGGAAGACGAATCCGAGGACAACGAGCAGCAAAACGAGACTCCCAAGCTTGGGGCTAAGAGGGAGACCAAGCTCACTGGCGAGGACGGTGATGAAGTTATGGAGGATGAGAACTGGGAGACGGACAGCGAAGCATCGTCACTCGACTCTGACGATCTCCACGCCGTTCCTGCGGAGGGACACGACCATGAGCACGGGCGTCCGGACAAGCATCCTCACCACTCGCGCAGCAGTGCGCGCGCACACCGCCAAGCAGACGGCTGGCATGCGCACTCGCACAAGCGGGCCCGTGCGGTTTTCTACGACGACTACGAGCTCCACCTTCCGTCGGGCAAGTCCGTCGGCCATCGGTCACTCAGCAAGTACTACCGCCAGAACCTGTACAACCACCCCACGGCCGAGGAGCGGGCCGAGCGCCTCGCCATCGAGGCTGCCGAGAGAGAGAACGAGATGGATGTCGACGGCAGCGCCCGCCCGGGCAGGGATGCTGCCGCTCGCGGTCGCGCGCTGGTTACCAGGGACATGAAAGGGCTGGGCGTCACGGCGCTGTCGGACCGGCGGGTGAGGAACGTGATTAACAAGGGCCGGCGGCAGGAGTGGGAAAATCAGAAGAACAAGGGCATGCTGCACGCTCGGCTGGCCATCAAGGAGAAGGCTGCGCACCCTGCTACGTATTTGCGATGAGCGTTTCGTCAGGCGTGGCGCTTGTGCTTGGTCTAACATTGTTGCCAGCCTGGCAACACGTGTTTGGGAAAGGTACTTCTTGTAACGTACATACCAAGAATTGAGCCAGGGGGGTCTACATCATATTCAGTGCACAGGTGTTTCGCACGTTTGATGAAGACGTTGATCGAAAGATCCAGGTGCCATTTGCTCACTCAAGCAGGTTTCCGGGTACCAATCCAACCATCATCCCATCGAGTCGTCAGCCTTGTCTAATAAGTGCAAGCTTGGACTGAGCGTGGGCCCAGTGACGATCCCGATGTTAACGTTAACGTTGGTGCGGGGCCGCGGGGAAGTGCCTTTCTCAATGCCACCTCGCAAATGATCTGCTCTGAAACACAAACAATCTGGGCCGTGGCTTCCTCCTCTTCCTCTCGTTTTGTGATTCGGAAAGGTCGCGTGATTCTTTCCCCCCTGACCTGTGCGAAACCACGAGCTTTGCTTGGTTGTCGCACCGCCGGAGCTACCCCGCGGGCTCGCCTTATCTTATCACTCAGCCACCAGCAGCAGTCAACTTCCGTCGCCGGACTGCGACCTCCCGACATCCCGTGTCGACGCAGGCAGAACCTCAGCTTGTTGAACCTGAAGTGAAAATTTTTTTGCTTCGGCTCTGTCCAAGGCCTACCGAAGAGACACCATCGATAGACTTATATGGCCCCTACAGGGCATGTTCCGCTTACCATCGATAGACAAGCCCCTCATCATCTCATACCGTCGTGAGCTCGTGGCGCGTCTGCGCGCTGAGGCCGGTCCTCAATCCTGAATAACGCGTCTATTGGTTGACGCCTTCCGCCAGACACCTGGTGTTGGGGAGCAAGCAAAGCCCGTACCGCGGGACCGGAGCTGGGCAGGTCGAGGCAGCCCACCATGTTCTCTCAGGTAATCAACACCACTCACCGTGTTCTCATGGTCCATCATGTCTAAGAAGCTCAATAGAAGAAACCCTACACGGCAGTCACCGTGACTATCGAGAGACTGACGAGTGAGGCAATACCTGTGGACGATCTCAGCGGTATTCCCGATCTCGTCGAGGTCGTCAACCTCCAAGACTCGGGCCCCACCGAGGCTGCCCGTGCCATCCGGAAGAAGCTGAAGTACGGCAACTTGCACCGTCAGCTCCGCGCCTTGACTCTCCTCGATGGCCTCATTCAGAATGCCGGCCCTCGCTTCCAGAGGACCTTCGCTGATGAGGCCCTCCTCGAGCGTCTCCGTTTCTGCGGCACGGCTAGTCTCTCGGATCCCGAGGTTAAGAAGAAGTGCTCGGAACTCTTCCTCAGCTGGGCGAACGAGTACAAAAACACTCGCGGCATGGAACAGGTTGCCCGGCTCTACCAGGTAGCCTCCTCACCGCCTTGATAATGTCGTTGCCGGCTCACAGTTCTCAGGAACTTCCGCGGCGCAAACATGTCGTAACGCAGGAAAGGTCCAGGGTTATCCAGGAGACTGCGAACCCCTTTGTCGACGAGGACGAGGACGACGACAGACCTGAACCGGCCCAAGCATCGACGGCCTACACGCCGGTGTGGAACCAGACTAACCCTCCGGTGGTGCAGTCCTTCTCCGCGTCCCCACGGGACGCCAAGGCGGGCAAAACGAAGGACAAGAAGAGCAAGAAGGGCAAAAAAGCGAGAGTGTTCAACCTAGAAGCCGAACAGGAGCAAATGAAGGTCGACATCGCCGAGGCGGCCATGGCGGCCACCAACCTCATGAACACGCTGCAGACCATCAACCGAGAGCGGGAGCGCATCTCGGAGAACCAGCTTGCGCTGCAGAGATTCGAGACGTGCAAGCAGCTCCGTCGAAAAATCCTGCGCTACGTGAGTGTCGACATCTCTTGCTTACCATCCGCACCACAGTCCAGCTAGTTTAACTAAACGAACCCTCCAGATCCACCACGTCGACTCCGAGCAATGGCTCGGCAGCCTGCTACACGCCAACGACGAACTCGTCACGGCGCTGATGACCTTTGAGCAGCTGGACCGCTCCATCGACGCCGACAGCGACTCGGACGACGAGCTCGCCGCGCAGGCCCATCTCTACCGCAGTATGCCCTTCTCCGGTGACACCCTTCCTCTATCGCGTCCGCTAACATACTCTCCCTACCCACCGCAAAGTGGTCACCGAAAAAGCCAAAGGAAAAGAACCCAGCTCGCCGACCTCCACCACCAGCCCGCAAGGACTCGCGGGCGGCATGGCCTCGCTCTCCCTCGGCTCGCCGCAGTCTGCCTCGTCGTCGTCGCGCCCCGCGCCGCCGCCCCGGCCCTCGGCCGCCACCAAGCCCGCCATGCTGTCGCCGCGGCGGGGCCCACCCCCCGCGGAGGAGGAAGAAGAGGATGGGGACGCTGGAGAGGACGAGGACGAGGCGAACCCGTTTGCGGACCGGAATGCCGTCGCTGTGTCCAGGGGCGAGTAGGGGCGTCCGCTGGATGGGAAAGGGGGGGGTGGTGGTGATACGGGTGAAGACCGGTCTGGCGGGGATGAGGGGAGGGGGGAGAGGGAGAGGGAGAGGAGGAAGGAGAGGGGTGGTGGGTTGCAAAGGCTGGGGAGGTTCTTCTTTGGGGTGGGCACGAAGAAGGGGGTTGGAAAGGTTTGATGGCTTTGATGGCTGGGGGATGTACCGCGTGCCTGGTGAGGTTCTGGTGGTTGCCGTGGAGGAGTGAATGGTTATGCAGTAAGGGATAGTCGCAGGAGAAGTGTATGCCTGGCGGTCCGGCATCGCTGCAGAGAAGGTATGGAGCATGGTATTTCCAGCTGGTCTTATCTTTTGCTACAGTATTTGCGTGGTCCCGCAGCGTTGTTAAGTGCTGATGTTCGTGCCATCAACACCACTGTCACCCCTTGAGGGGGTACAGCGTTGACGGTGAGCCTTCTTGACAGACCGACGGCATCTCTCTACTCGTGGAACCGCAAGGTCGACATCCCGTTGGTGGCATACTCGACCAAACAGATATAGCTACAAGCTCTAAAACGCTCTAGTCAAGATTCTAGGGGGTGGAACAGATGGGGGTCCGGCTTCTTCAGCGTGTCATCTCATCCACGATATGCGTTCCGTGGACCGGTTTGCTCTCTCGGCAACGGTAGGTGGTCCCGGCCACTCCTGCCGTCTGTGTTCTGTGCTTTATGGCCCGTTTCAGTTTGTTTCTTGGACAGACAGCGTCGAGTTTATTTAGAGGCACTTAGATTGCCAGCCGCTGCAAGGCTACGGGAACCAGCCGAGTCAGAGTTCCCTTCCGTAAAACAAAACTCCCAACGCCATTCCTGTTGGAAACAGGCAAGGCTCTGCTGCACGCACCCAGACCCAAAACAAAGCCCGTCTATCTACTTCCGGCCGAGAACAAACGCACCCCCTTCCCTCCCGCCATTTTTGATCCCCTACCAGCCAGCGCGCGTGTCACGTTCGCGACCGTCCGATCGTCCTACCTCATCTCCTCACTTCTGCTTCCAAGCTAGATCGCGCTCTCTTATCTCCGTACCTGGCAAGTCATGATCTGCATGATAGCGCTTTACGCGGCATACAAGCAGACACAAAGCATACGCGTAAGGGGTAGCACCGACCGTCCGTCCTACCTGCCCTACCCAAGTCGTGCATGTAGCACGTAGCAAGCCTCAGACCCCCACAAGGGCAGGTCGTTGCGTGGCGTGTTGCGCTTCATGAGAGGACGCCGCTACTTGCCTGGTGGTTACCTAGGTAGTTACCGAGTTACTGTGCACCAGCCGGTCACGAGACACGGGGAAAAGAGGGAGGGGGAGGGGGTGTTGGGTTCGACCAGGAACAGAGACATGGGGCGGGTGGTGTGTGGTGTTTGGTAAGCATTTGACTTTGCGTGTTGCTGGTTTGTGTGCTGTCTTGGCTGGAGCGTGGGGGTTGGAATTGGTAGGGCGAGGGGGTTTGTGGTGGTTCACTTGTGGTTCACTTGTGCGGCATGGTTTGGTTTGGGGTACGGGAGGCAGTCCAACTGCCAAACTCAAGCGTCACACACTTACGCGGCAGTTGGGCCGCAGACACGAGGCGTGAAGGAGGACGCTTGTCCAGGTACTTCTGTCGGTTCTTGCATGGGAAAGCTTTCCTCCATCGTGATGATCGTCGTCGACGGTGGGCTGAATGCGGCCCGGGCGGTCTATTTCAGGTAGTTTCCTAGCCTCCGTCTTGGGCGCTTCGGCGCGGGGTGAGTGAGGCTGTCGGGGCGGTTGATCGGTTGATGCCTGGCGATGTGAGTGACGAAGGGCTGAGCTGCTTGCACCGCCTCGCCCCTGCCTGGGTTGAGTGTGCTGCTGGGTTGGGGCTCGGGGCTGCGGGGGCCGGACTTGGAGTTGGGGGTTACACAATCTTGAGATCCGTTTCGAAGGTTGCAAGATCCGTAATGGTGGTTTCGGCGTCCGTTTGCCGTTTGCTCAGAAAAAAATTGCCAGAAAATTGTGATTGAATTTATCGATGTCAGCTACCTCAGGAGATCCGCGAGCCATTGCAGGACGCCTGGCACACCCAACCAGCCTGTTTGCTCCTCCCTCGTGGCGGCCGAGACAATGAAAGAGAAGACCTCACCTCCCTCAGCAGGACTCCGATCCCATGCGTGGTTTGCTTTGCGCCTTATTCTTCAGGCCCAGCTGACACCTCCCACGACCGCATCCGGCTCTGCATTCCCAGTGTCGTTTGTCTCCTTTCTGTTGTGGGAGCTGCGAAGGAGGGTAGCGGAGGATATTGGGTGGGAGGCACAGATACATCATCAAATGAGTTACAGGTACAAATCTCGCATGATGCCGCGCAGGTAGAGTACTTAACGGACGTTGGGAGTACCTCTCAGGCATTCGTTCTGGGCATGTTAACCTAAATATACCACACTTATCTGTGTAACGACGTGCCACAATGTGGCTAGGCTTTGGGCCAGTTCCGGATCAGGAAACAGAGCAGCCCGTGATCTGCCAATGGTGTTTGTCAAGTTGGAAGCAAATGTAATTGGAAAAAAAGAACTAAAATAAAAAAAAAAAAATGGAGGAAAACGTAACGTAAACGGAGATAATTTTTCTTTCTTTCACTTTTTTTTCATGATTTCTTGAGACAGCTACATCACTGCTGCCGCGTTCCTGGGCCCTGAGCTGATGTGGCCGAGTCGCCGTCACATGGCCTGGGTTCGGTTGGACGTCCCGCCTTGGGCTGCGTCCCGCCCCTTCCCCAAGCCCCACGGCAGCCCCAGACTGGGGGGGGTTTTGTCTTCCACTGACGTGAACTAAACTTAACCATAAGCGCGAAAGGGTGTGTGGCCAACCCTTCGGGCTGGGCCCCCGGCTGCATGGAGATGTTGGTCATCTGCGCTGGCGGCAGACTGCCAACTCATCATCCTCACCAGGTGAGTAATGCCACCTGCGACGCTACGCGGCCAACCCCAGTGGCAGGCTGCCCGGGCTGAGCGGGAGTCCGTGACGGAAGACTGCTCACCGCTGCTGCACCTCGCTGTCCGTCAAATCGCCATTCGAGCCATGAGGACGGATTGCCCGGAGCATTCGTCACGAAGAGCCCTCCTCGCCGACCGCGCGCGCGAGTGCATGGAAATCAGGGAACCCGTCACCCCACGACCACGAATCGCATCTCGCTGCCGAGGCCATGCGCCCGCCCGTATCGTCAACAATCCCACCATCGCCATCGCCGCAGCGCCAGCTCCTTCCCTTCCTCCCGGCTCTCCCTGCCCTGCCATACTCATTCTGCCTGGGCGTCCTCATCACATCGTATCAAAATCATATCAAATCAAATCAAGCAGAATCAAGCAGACACACTCTCTCCTTGCCCCCGTCATCATTAGATCGTGACGAACGCCAGGCCCAACCAGCATCCAGAGCCGTGTCTTGCAGCAGTCATAGGCCGCAGGGCTTAGCCAGCGGATTGGCGCGCGACAGCCCCAACCCCCAACCCCCAACCGCCCAACTGGCGCCGCGCCTGTGCTGGCAGGCCGCCTGCGAGGTCCGGTTTGCTGCTGTTTGATAGGCAGGCAGGCAGGCAGAGGGCTGGAGACGATAGAGACGCGGTCCTGCAAATGACTCGGCATGTCCATGTTTCTCTGGGTGCTATTCTTCTCTGCTCTTTGCTGGCCGCCGGCCCTGTGTTTCAGGGGCACTGACTCGGCCTTCCTCTGCTCGTCGGACCTTGACGATTCCCTCCCGTATGCGCAGCCCATACGAGCTGCTTTCGATGGACCTGGTTTCGTGACCGCGGTCGCAAGTGCAACAGAGTGCAAGTGCAAGTGCAGGCGCAGGTGCAGCAGGCGTAAGTTCTGCACGAGATCACGCTACTCGCGGGGGCGTGCCAGGTCTGCTCGCACGGGGGGGCTGTCCGGTCCGGTTCGGGCGGCCAGTCGGTTTGAAGGAAGAGCCCTCCCCGGGAAGGCACCCGTCCATCTCGTGCCGCTTGCGGTGCGTGCTGTTGGTCCGTTCCGCGGCAGTGGGCGCGCAAGGACGTGCAGCTGCCTGCCCCCGGCCCTCGGCGAGGCTTGACTTGTCCCGCCATGGGGCAGCGTCCTCTCGGTATCCGAAACCGATGCCTCGGCATGTGTGTGGGCTTCCCCCAAGGAGGCCCTGGTTGTGGAATGCCATTGCCTGCCTTGAATGCCCAACCGACCCATCCATGGTTGCATTCCTGGCCTCGATACTCCATGTCTCATGACCGAGGTAACATCTCTGTTATTCGTCGATTTTGTCCTGGGTTTGGAACCGCGAGGGACTGGTGATTCTGCTGCCTTGCGGTCAGGACTGTGGGCATTAGATCATGTACCGTGACCAGGATGGTTCCGTCCGCATATCCATCATCCAGCCGCCATCGAGGATAGTCAAAGTGTCTGATACCCACCGGTCAATATCTCCTTCTTCTCATGGAATTAGGCCCGGCGTGGCGGGTGTACTGTACCTGTCATATCCCACGCGGTGGTTGCTCGTGAAGTCACTTGTAGCACACATTCTCAAGGTGGAGAGTGTACATGCCGTGGTGGGATGAGCTTTTATGCTACCACGGCGTCAGTCCTGCGGCTCGAGTCTGATATGAAAGCCTAGAGTAACATCTGTTGCCGAGCCTACTAGCTTCAGAGGGGTGGATCTGTCGAAGATGTGGCAGGTTATAGCCTCGATGCACAACCCATCGAGGGGTTGAGTCTGGAGTCGGCCAGGCTTCTTGCAGTCGGGGATTGTTCGGCTCTGTGTTGTCCCTGAGTGCTGGACAGCCAGCCAATTTCAGATTTACTACAGGGAAATGAAACTTCCGGACCTTTAGAGCGCCGACGTGGCTTGCCTCTGTTGCAAGGCTGCTTCGTCAGAGGGCAGGCCACGGCCATGATACCAGGGCGACGCTTGCGTGAACGTAAGCGCCAGCTTGAAAACCGAGCCTTCGAACAGAAGTCCCCATTGGAGCAGACGCAATGGGCCAGACAAAGCCGGAGCTTTACATCCGTCACTCATCCTTCTTCGCCGGCCCGAGCCGCCTGTACTTCCTCTTATCCCCCCTTCTCATCAGCCTCTGATCTCTCGTCCCCTTGCCGCCCTCCCAATATCCCTTGCCTCTCTTGCCAATGACGCTCCTCCCGCAGAAAGCACTAATTTACCAACGCCCTAATGTCAGCCGCAACCCCTTTGCAAGTAACCAGCGAGTTCACGTAGGTAAAGAAAAAAAATAATAAAGACTTACCAACTCTCCACGCTATACCTCTGCTCCCGCGAGCACCACCCACACACCATGCGACTCGCCCACTCATTGGCGTGCGCCTCAGCCTCGTCATGGCACCTGTCGCACGGGTAGACGCGCGCGCAGCACGAGAAGCGGAACCAGCGGTAGCTGCGCCGGTAGTGGGCGCAGGTGCCGCGGGCGGGCAGCGGCTCGCCGGCGCGCAGCAGCCCCCCCGGCAGCCTCTTCCTGTCGTCGTCGCCGCCGCCGTCCTGCCTGGGGCGGCGCGGGCCCCGGGCGGGCGGCGGGGCGGTGCGGCGAAGGCCCGGCGCGTAGGCCAGGAACTTGACCTCGGGCAGGGCGAAGGTGAAGCGCGCGTGGCAGGCGCGGCAGACGTTGGTGGTGGTCTCGCCGCGCACCGAGACCAGGCCCGCGCTGGCGGGCGTGGAGCAGCGGGCGCAGGTTGGGATGAACGTGCTGGAGGGGGGGTTGCCCCGACGGTTAGTTAGACGGTGGGTGACTTTGCTGTGGTGACGGCGGGGAATAAGGTGGGAGGAGAAAGAAAGAGGGGCTTTGTTACCTTGGGAGAAGATCGGCTACGGCGCAACCCGCGGCGTCGATGAAGCCGGCGCGGTTCAAATGCTGGTGGACGAACTCCTGGCGGAAGCGGATGGTGAAGGGGGAGGCGCATTTCTTGCAGCTGCTTGGCTTCTCCAACTGGTCCTTCAGCCCGGCAATCTCGTTCAGCGTCTTGCAGCGGTCGCATTTGACGCTGAGATTGAGAATAGAAACCTGGAGAAGCTCAATCCCGTGAAGTTCGATTGAAGGAAAAGACATTGCGGTCCCCAGTTCGCGCGTCTGAGTCGACAGGCTCGGCTCATCAGCCTGTTGGGGTTCAACCGTCGCGCCTCCTTCCTCGCCATCTTCACCATCCGACGTATCTTCCGATGACGCGTCGGTTCCGTCGTCGAGGGTCCATTCCGGCGGCCGGGGAATGACATGAACATGACCTCTTCCAGCGCCCAACTCTGACGAATGCTCGGCCTCCTCTGCTTCCTGATCTGCACCACTCGGCACTTCAGCAACAGTCCCATGCGTCTCTGGGGGTGGCCGGGCCTGTTTCGCTAGCACATGCAAGTGTTGGGCGAGATAGTTCAGATGGCTCATCAAGGATCGCTGCTTCTGCTCAGCCGCCTTCTGCGTGAAGAGTTCCTCCAACGGCTCAGCATCCTTGGACTCCACGTCGTTCAGGAGAATCCTCAGGGATTGTAGTGGGTATAGAAGCGGGATGATGAGTTGGACGGATTGGATATGCTGGAGGCCATCGGGAAGATCGGACCTCTGCTTTGGTTCCAGGGGGAGGGTGTAGACGATACCGTCGATGGACTTGTGGTACAGTGGCAACCGGCCCATGCGAGCCTCGAGTTGTCTCACTTCCTGAGCGCGTCTCGACTTGGCCTCTGCGATCTGCTCGCGGCTGTACGACTCCTCAGGCACGTAAGGCCGAGCGGCCGCAGACGGCTTCGGAACCGGCTGGGCGGGACATTCGGTCGTCTGGCCTACCGATGCCCCGTCATCTAGAGGGCGTGTGTCCTTGAATATCGTCAACTTCACCGTCTCGGCCTTCTTCTCCGACAAGAACGACTCCAGGTTCCTGTCGAGCGCGTTGGTCAGTGCCAGCAGGGTCGCGCCACGCTTCTCCTGGACGAGCTTGTCCCAGCCCCTTTCGATGTTGATGGCAAAGCCTCGGGGTATGTCCGTGTTCTTGACGTGAAGCTGGGGCGCCTGTCTCGGATATCCTGCCGGGACGTGGAGCTCACACTCCAGGCGGTCGAGGGGAAAGGGAAAGTCAGGATCAGACGGACTCAGGTTGAACAGGAGGCGGACATCCCCGTTCTCGAGATCCGTTTCTGAGGGGGAGTAGCGGCGTCTCAGCTGCTCGAGCTGATAGCCTCTCGCATCTTTGGCCTCCTTTTCCGGGACCGGTCTCGACACAACCCGGGACGCGGGCGCTTCTGCCACGGCCTGTCTGCTGAATCTGGGTGATGCGCCACCGCGGGTGCGAATTGGGATCATCTCGACAATGCGCAGGAGAGCGTTCGAACCAGGAGATATCAATGTACAAAAAACTGGCTCGTTGTGATGTAATTTGCTAGCAGGAATGCAATAAACGAACGGCAATGGAACACTCCCGAAGTCGTCGTCGCCGCCGATTGAGAAATTGAGAAGCCCGCCCGGGCTTACGTTATATCCTCAACGGTTCAGGAACGCGGCAATGCTAAGCGGCAAGCTCTGTCAAAATGCAGAGACAGCGTGATATGCAGTCACTTCAGAATGGCGAAGCGGCGGCAAATGTTAACATGAAAGGCCAGAGCAGTGACTCATGCCGGCGTCTCTGGTGCGTTTTCGAGCTCCGCGCCCCTCGAGATGCAGGATAAGATCTTGTCACGTCAGGGGTAAGGGGTTCAGAGCTTGGCATAGCGCACTGGCCATGATTTCCCCACTCCTGGATATATATATACCACACTCTATTCAGTCCTTAGCTTTCCTTTGTACTAGAACAACGCACTCTCTTTACATTCCGATACTCTACTACGATCCTACCGTTATATCCACACATTGCAGCTCGCTATAGTATATCAGTTATAAGCCTAGGCGCTCTATAATTGTATATAGCAAGTAACCTATAGCAAGCTCTCTCTCTCTCTCTCTCTCCTTTTCTTACGCTCTATATCTCAATATAACGACTACCGAGAGCAACTCAACTGTTATACTCTAGTCCTATATAGATTAGACCAAGTAGTTTATAGAGCTTAAGATCTTAGCTCTAAACAATAGTATCTAGGATAAATACGATCTAGATATTTTCGACGAGCCCTAGGATAAGCGATCGAAAGTCCCTATAGAGAAAAATGCGATTAAAGAGCTTTATAAAAAGTATACTAAAGCATTAGAGGTTCCTTTAGAGTAAATTTAGGCTTCTACTAAATAAAAGGTTGCTACTAAGCTCGAAGCTATATATAAGGACTACTTTATAATCTCTATTATCTAGGAGAGTAGGGTTAAATTACATTTATTTATTAACTAGTAGATTATATACTTTGTCTACTAGCCTCTACTTAACATTATATATATCGCTATCTTAAACACTAGCCTTAGTAGCCCCTAGGCCCTTATTTATAAGCTCTATAAGCAGCTCGCCCCTATCGACGCTCTTATAGAAGATATAGCTGTTCACTAGTATATAATAGTCCTATAAGAAGCTTATAGAGTAGGTATCAACCTATATAAGTAGTACTACTCTTAGAACAAAGTATACCTATATACAAAGAGCTTTAATATCCTAGAGGTTATTGGACCTAGAGCGTCTAAGCACCTTATCGAGGTAGTCGGTTACTAGATCGCCCTAGACTAGGCTCGGTACTAGCTCTCTAAGATCGAGGTACTCGAAGCTAAGGGACATCCAATTCCTACTCTCAATAAGCTAAGCGCTTACCTTAGTATTTAGATCGACAATATCTACTCTAAGGGGCTTGGCTATAGCGTATTTACCTCTCTAGGAGTAGCTTAAGGCAATAGTTCCTTAGATAGTATAAGCTTTTATAGCTCGAAGCTCTACCTATACCTCTATAAGGCTAATAGTAAGTATAAATAGAAGCTAGTAGAGTACTAGTTTCTCTAGACGGTAATTACTAAAGTAGAGAAGAGCTATTATAAGCTTTTAGAAATGTAGATTACTAAAATTAGAGAGCGCTTTAACGAACTAAAGTGGTATTCCCTTTAAAAGAGCCTCTAAAAGTAGTATAGCTCTAGCTCTATAGAGTAAAGGAACTCTAGCTTAGCTCTTCCTAATAAGATTGTCTACACTATTATCGACCTAAGCTTCCTAGGTAAAGGAGCTTACTATCTACTTATATTCTCGACTACTATTACCTATTTACTCTTTTAAAGTACTCTCCTCAACAACTATACTACTTTATATATCGTTAATAATAAGAAGCTCTTAGTTTCTAGTATCTTTATACTATTAGGAGACGGTAACTATATAGAAGTAGGTACTACTACTTTCCCTATTTTAGGAAAAGGAGAGTACATTATAAAGGGGGTACTAGATAGAGAGTAGGGGAAAGGAACTATAGACCTCTATTTAAAGAACGTCGCTATAGTAGAGGGCTTTTATACTAATATTATATTAAAAATCGCTCTATATATAGCTAATATCTAGTATTTAGGTCTAGATTACTCTCTATAGTATAGAACATTTAAGAAGAGTATAAAGGTTAAGTAGTTAGTTTATAAATTCAATATAGTTTTCTTTAAATCGAAGAACCTTTCCTTTTACTTTTATACTCTTCAACCTTTATAGAGCTTTATAGGCCTAGTAACAGTAAATATAGTTGTTTATAAAGATAATATAAGGTCGTATATATTATATACGCCTTAAGAGAAAGAAGATACTAAGGAGCTTTAGTATAAGAGATTTAGATATCTAGGTTAGAAAGCTCTTTAGGCATTAGTATAGAGTACTAAAAACGTTAAGATCTAAGGAACGTCGACGATTAAATATAAGGTATACGCTCTATTGTACGCTAAGGAGTATAATACGCTTTATAAAATAGAGCATTGTACTCTACGCCTATTCTAGTGTATCTCCTAGAATCTCTTCTCATTCTTTCCTAAGTTTAATAGATCCTAGTACCTCCTTATAATCAAGGACGAATATAATAGATAGATCTAGGCTTTTATACTCTCTAATAAGGGTTAAACCAAGCTCTTTAATACCGTTAGAGCTTTTAAACGCTAGATTAAACGGTAATAGAAACTTAATATCTATAATATTTGCTAGAACAACGATATAGAAGTTATTGCATTTAAAGATCATTAACTAATAGTTTACTAGCTCTAGATATATAACAAGGGTATCGACTTAGAGCTTATACCAATATATACTCTATAGCTAAATAGAGCTTTAGAGTAAGTAAAGTAAGTCTTACAACTTAAAAGTATAAAGATACTTACTACTATAAACCTACTTATAAAGCTCTAGCCAAAGGGAGTAAAGGCAGTAACCTTCTTATATTCCATTTCGCCTAGCTATACTTATAGTCTTCGAAGCCCTAATAAGGTGCTCTACTTCTAGTTTAAGAACTACTTTCGCTAGTAGGAGCCGACCTTCTATTAAACGCTAATAGCGGATCTATACCCTAACTAGTTTAGGATCTTTGTATATAGCTATAGAGTATACTCTTTAGATAAGGAGTATAAGGCTAGGTATTAGAAGAGGGAATTCAAAGTATAGCTATATAGGCGAATTAAGTACTTAGTTAGGTATAAAGCATCTAATATTTACTATATCTAGGTGCCTAAGCTTAATAAGGTCATTATAATGAAGAATATAACGTTTAACGAAAGGACCTTTTACTATCTAGATAAGGAAGAGCTTCTAGCTTAAGAAGTTACTATTATTAAAGAGGTAGTAAAGCACCTAGATAAAGGGGTTAAAGAGACCTAGGACACTAGGTCGATTTTTTAAATATTCTATAAACTTGAGTATAGAGGGCCAACGTTTAAGTCTATTACTATTATAATTCCTAAGTACAAGAGTACACTACTAGATTAAGACTTAGAGGTAGGGGAAGCGTATATATAGGGTAGACTCTTAACCCTTAAGATATTACTAGAACCGTAGGCTTAGCTATAGAAAGAGCTTGTAAATAGAGGTAATAACAGAAATAGGGGTCTAGTCGATAATTCTAATACTCTTCTAGAGACTAGTAGAGCATCTAGGGATCTTAGGCTAGCTATAGCTATCCTATAAAGCGCTACCCCTAAGAGCGAATATAGGGCTTCTCCGCCTATAGAGCCTCTAGCTCTATAAAGTAAGTATAAGGAGGCGTCTCCGCCTATAGAGCCTACAGCTCTATAAAGTAAAGAAGAGGATATATTCTATAATATAAGGGAATATATAGTAGAGTAAGATATTTAGCTTATAGGGCCTAAAGCTCTATAAATATAACCTTTGACTAATAAGCTAGGAACGAATATATTAAAACTATAATATAAGCCTAGGGAGTATCTTATATCTATAAGGAAGAGTATATAGATTTAGAAGCCTTCTATAAAAGTATATAAGAATATAGCTTTGAATATAGCTTTAGAGTATATATACATTTTCTTTATTAGGTTGTTAGAAATATAGGAGAACCTAGGGCTAAGGTTCTAGACTAATCACCTAGATCCTACTCCCTAGGAATACTACGATAGTAATAAAACGCTTTTCCCTATATCTTAGGAGGATATTAAGACGCTCTTCCTAAAGTCGTTTTAGACCCTATATATAGTGTTTACTACCGCTATTAGCCAAATACTAACGGTATACTATAATACTAAGCTCCTTCCTCTCCTAAAGAGCTAGAGAGACTTAGAGAACTACCTATATAGGAAGGAATTTAAAGCGGCTATATATAAGGAGATCTATAATCTTACGAGCAAGGGAATATAGCAAGAGATTAAACGAAAGTATATAAAAACAAAGCCTCTACCCCTAAAATAGATATTCGACTATAAGCTTGACAAAGATAGCAACTTTAAAAAGTATAAGGCGTATATCTATATATAAGGCGATCTATAAGATACTACTAACATTATAAATATATATATAGCTACCTTTGTTATATACTCTTTTCGTACTATTATAGCGCTTATAACGTACTTTGACCTTAAGGTGAAGCAGTTCGATATTAAGTAGATATTCCTAAATATAAGGAGGCTAGATACAAAGTAGGTGACTTATAAGCTTCTAAAGGGATTTAAAAAACTAGAGATCTATATAGAGCTTCTAAAGGCTCTTTATAGGCTAAAGGACTTACTACTCCTATAGTATAATAAGTTCTATAGTACTTTTAAAGAGCTTAGTATATAGCCCTCTATAGAAGAACTCTACTTATTCCTCGACTTTAAGAAGAAGATAATCCTTATCTTCTATATCGACAACTTCTTAGTAGTTTACTATCGAGATAATGCTATAGCTATAGAGTATATTATAAAGGGCATTAAAGCAAAGTATAAGGTATATAAGCAAAGTAATATCGAGTACTTCCTTAGGATTAGGGTTATCTATAACTATAGAGTGTATAAAATCTAGCTTATATACAACTAGTATATCGAGAAGATTATAAAGAAGTATAGTCTCTCCGATATTATAAACGCTTTAGCTATTCCTCTCTTTATAGAGGAGCTTTGTAAATTTAAAGAAAAGGCGACCCCTAAGTAGATTAAACTATACTAAGAGCTTATAGGCTTAATCCTCTACTCTACAGTTATAATCTAGCCCAACGTCGCATTTATAGCTATAAAGCTCTCTTAGTTCCTAACAAATCTAGGACTAGAGTATATTAAAATAGCGAAACAAGTTATCTAATACTTATATACTATATACTTCCTTAGTATATAGTATAGGGGTAGAGTCGTTTACTAAATGCTTTAGATTATATCTAATATATCGTATACTAATAATCTAGATATACAACGCTCTTTATAGGAATATATTATAATGCTCTTTAGTAGATTAATCTCTTAGAAAGCTATATAGTAAGATACCGTCACTATATCTTCTACTAAAGTAGAGTTAAAAGCTCTATTAGTTACTATAGCTAAGACAATTGCTCTAAAACGCTTGTTCAAGGACCTTATATTTAAGACTAGAAAGCCTTAGAAGATCTTCTATAACAACTAATAGACGATTCGCCTTATAGTAGAAGAGTATATAAAGATTAATACTCGTCTACGCTATATAGATATTTACAATATATAGCTTCGTTAGGAGTATTAGAATAAGTAGTTCAATATACTCTACCTTCCTATAGTATAGATATCTATAGACGGTTTAACGAAGTAGCTTTTAAAGCAGAAGTTTAAACACTTCTATACTTTATTAAACCTTTAAGATATATATTAGGTAAAAAAAGAGTAGAGAAGTCAACTATCTTCTTTTTAAAGACTATCTACTACTACTATTCTACGCTCTTGCCTTATATATTCTAGCGATTAATAAGCTTTATTATCGCCACCTTTCTCTAAAGCTAAAGGATCTTAGCTTATATCTCTAACTACTTTACTAGCTCTATTATATATATAACGACCTACTCTAGCTCCCAATTATTAACTAGTTTATTGTTCTTTATTTACTTAGAGAGTACCTTCTACGCTTTACTTTCTATTAACGCTATAGGTATAAAACTAAGGGGGTTATCTAGGGCACTACTCTAAGCGACTATAGGAACCTTCTACGCCTACTTCTATACCTATACCTACTATTAAGGCTACTACTCCTTTAGCTCTACTATCTCTATATCCTATTGCTCTCCCTCTTCCTCGACCTTCTAAAGATTGTTTAAGAGTATACAAAGTATAGAACGAATCTTCTTTATAGCCTACTCAGCTATTAGATAGAGGGTCTAGAGTAGTAGATAATTAGGATTTACCTTTTAGTCGAGGTCGTTGATAGCTAAGGTTAAAGCTTATACCTTTTCTATAGTAGTAGGTAGAATTAGCTTATAGCTATAGTTAAAGTATTTATAGTACTAGCAATATACACTATAGCCATTATAGTTGTAGTAGGTTCTATTATAGGAGTCTATAAGAATAGTATATATACAACCTAAGTATAGGATCTTACGTTCTATAGTTATTTATAGAGTATAACTAGGGGGTATATTAGAGCGATATAGTAGTAAGCTAGAAGGAAAAGTATATAATTTACTCGACTAGAAGACTATAGTACTAATTGGAAAAAGGTATAGTAGGCTCTTTAGAAGTAGTATATAGGGTAGTAGGCTCTATTATAAGCTCTTTAGTACTATTACCCTACTCTAAAGAAGTAGGTGAAAATATAGGCGATTCGTCTAAGAAGATATCGAAGTATAGAAGTATAATAGTCTTATATACTCTAGGGAGCTAAAAATAGTAATAGTGGTAGTAGCTACTATATATATAAACAAAAGGATATATATAGGAAGAAGGAAGCTTAAGCTTCTATAGGCAAGAATTTATACCTCTCTCTAGATCTAGGCGCTCTACTTAGCTAGAACTGTACTTTAGAATTTCTTATAGCCTTATACAACCTACTCCTATACAACCTACTGTTTATAAGGATTTCCTATATTCTAGTTTTTCGTAGTCTAGTTGTTCAACTACATGTATTTAAGCGCTCTATTGAACAACTAGGGGGTATATCACGTTAGGGGTAAGGGGTTCAGAGCTTGGTATAGCGCACTGGCTATAATTTCCCTACTCCTGGATATATATATACCACGCTCTGTTCAGTCCTTAGCTTTCCTTTGTACTAGAACAACGCACTCTCTTTGCATTCCGATGCTCTGCTACGATCCTATTGTTGTATCTACACATTGCAGCTCGCTATAGCGTGTCAGATCTGGAATGTCGTTGAACGCGCACGAGCCAACCAGGCGGGGCAATCGGCGGCACCACAGCAGCTAACGCTTTCAAACCTGACTTGGCACTGGTGGGAGGCTCTTACCCCGAACCTTTCGTGGAACGAGCTCCTTCTGCGCTCGACAACAACAGAACCTGGAAAGCAAGAAAAGCGGATGGATCTTCATGTCCAGCAACAATTGCTCCTCGCGCTAGAAGATAACTCAACGCAATGCGCGGTTCAGTGCGTCGCCCGGCTGAGTACCCACCAGAAGGCTCCAGCGGTGCGCTGGAATCCATTAACTATCGTATCTGGCCTGAGGGTTCTTGCTCATGAAACCTCAGCGTTTCACGCTCGACCGAAGAATGCTAAGTTTAGGTACGGTAGTTACGGTTTACTCCGTCCACCGAGTTAGAATGTGCGCAATGAACTGAGACGATGCTTCGCAGTTGTGTACTGGTACATATCGTGCCTGAAGCAGCGCTTTGACAGCAAGCCCTGTCGTCTCAGCTGGGTGCTTGGTGAACTTCACTAGTCTTCGAGGCAGGGGCCTGGAGAAGCGCGGTGTTGAACTCGGCCCGACCGCTCGGCTTCGAATCCTCCGCTCAGCCAGCGGAGATGAGTTGAGCGGACCGTCCACCGCCAGTTCATGCACCGAGTATGAGCGAAGGACATGCCCCCCCGATCCTGCGGAAGATGGCCTGACGCTTCCTTGGTGCCTGCTTGGCCAACTCGCATTGCACCCATCAACAAAAACCATGGCGGCATTGACGGCGCCGCGGTACCATGTCTCCTCCCGGGCCGAGTTTGACGGCGATCCTTCCTTCTGCTAGAAATGGACGCGGACGGCGTCCGAGCAGCATCGGCAACGCCGAAGAACCCAAACTGACGTTACTAACATGAGTTAACGTTAGTCACTGTTTCCTGGGTTGCTGGTCAAATCATCGCTCGGATTTCGCCCTAGCAACGGCATCGCGAGGTCACAGCCTGGACTCACCGGCGTGGGTCTTTTGGTGCCCTTTCCTTAGTCCGGAAGCTGGCGAGATTACGCAAGGAACGACCAGGAGGTTCGTGAGCTCCTTCCAGAAGGACGCCAGAAGGTCAGATGGGGTCTCGCGGCCTCACCGTGCGCATGGCGCTTCCCCTTCCGGGAAGCAGCCGAGCGTGTTCACCAAATTCAATTGGCTGGGCTTGACCCGAGGGTAGCCTGGTCAGGGGCTGAGAAAGTCCAGTCCCGCCTGTCTGTGGGGCGGTGACCTCTGTGTGTGCGCAACTCTTCCGTAACGTCTCTGTAAAGGCAACGCAACCTAACGCATGCCCTGGTTCCGTTTTCGAAAAGTTCCAGCACATAAAACAACTGACAGGTTTATTCAGATTTTTCTGTTCTAGAAAAATGAGAAAAAAGGGAAATTTGGGTCCATTATTTCCAAGGTTGTGACCCACCGCAGGTTTCCGAGCGACTGGATGCCAGCCTCCATTTCAGGTTGCAGCCACTAACACTTCGACGTCACAGCTCCCGAAAAAAGGAGGTGTTTCCGAGGCCCTTGGGCCGCTTCCTGGACGGAGCACGTGGAAAAAATGCTTCTGAAGTCACCTCCCAGACGATCTCGCAACCCATTCTCGGGAACAACAGGCACGGCGCAAAACACGTGTCTGTCATGAGAGAAACGCCGCTGTCTACATGTTACCGAGGGTGCCTCAATGAGTCCCCACTGCCGGACATACGGCAGATCCCTAATTCACGCTAACACCTGCAATTGCCGAAGCGATCACCTTTTGCCCGAGGATGTCGATTTGCCATTCCTACAAACCGGGCCACATGCGACCTGCCGGTGACGTCGATATGTCGGCTCGGCAAAGAGCAAAGGCACTCGACCATGTGTAACTGCCCATTCGGTCGAACGGGACAATATCCGTCGTGGATTTTTCTGTTTTTCTTCCAGTCAGGCAGCCTTGGTGGCGCAGGTGACGAGGAAACATGTCTGGCAGCACGTCAGACCACGGAGATTGCTGGACATGCTGCATCATCGTTCCGGGGATGAACATACCCTCGGTATATGGTCTCATTCTCCTCTTGTCGTATCCAGGACCTTGGAACGAGCTGTGGTGGTGTCCTTCGTTGCACGATGGTCGTCAACAGCCGTTCCCCGTGCACTGAACCCCTTTCCAGTTGCGAAGCCTATCGCCAGTGCCGGCCACTACACAATGACAGCAGTACACTGGTTCCACAAGACCCAATCATGTTGCCCTTACTCTGGGATTCCATCACCAGATAGGTGTACATATCATGCCGCCGGGCTTCTTCCGGCAGGCAAAAGGAATACTGCCTGAACTGGATGGTCATGATGTGCAAGACAAGTGAGATGCCACGGAATAGGCACCATGCGGACACCATGACGAAGATAGTACCGCATGTCACCTGTCCAAGGCTTTCGCTCTGCACAGTAAGCTACATGATGAACTGCTGGTTTGCAGCCACCACTGATCCGCTCTCAGTCACACATCCGTTGGTAGTGGTGTTGCTGTGAAGTTTTGTATGGACTTCTTGCCGAGCAAAGAATCCACGTGGAAGGGAAACCCCATACCGCTGATGACTCCCACCAAATTCTATCAAAGGCAGTTGTAATCCGGCTGTCGAAGCTGCATTTTGGCCTTCCTTGTGCAGCAGGGCACCCAGTTTAACCATGATGGCTGCCAAGGCGCTGCATTGTCTTGTCCTTTGCGATTCTCGTCTCTCGCCTGTCCAAGTCTCTTTGACTCGAAGCTGACCGAATTCCATCCGGTCAAGTCAGCCTATTCTCATGTTCAGCAGTTAATGCATCTTCTGAAGCTCAAGCTGCTCGGAAACGCTCTCTTCGTTATTGGCGTTTGTTTGCGCATCTACTAATACACTCGTCTACACGGCAAATACTCAAAGAGGAAAGGCAATGAGATGAGCGTTGTATCAAGACGCCGCTCTTTGTCACTTTTGGCTCACTTGATATCCGCCTCGAGACTCGTCGGGGATGGAGCTTCCTGAGGATGGCAATCCTCTGTCCAGCCATGTGACGCCGGTGAGATGGAACACCGGCTTGTCCAACCTCGCACACTCAAGCCCTTACAGCACGGCAAGATGGGTCTGCCAGGAGTAGCAAGACTGCAGTGCTTCGAGTTCTAAGTAAACAAGGTTTCAGGAGTATGCTGGACGGGGGCGAAGGAAAGGAGGGACCGCAACCCCTGCTTCATCGTCTCTGATAACGCTCTTGCCATGTTTCATGGCAAATGGAACGACTGAGAGTAAAGAGAATAGCGCTGCTACTGGTAGTTATGTACAGTCTTGGTTTACCAACACCAACTCTCGACTCCCTGCTCAATGGCTCCGATAAACATTGTTGTCAGCCGTCGAAGACTTATCCAGCTGCCGCGCTTTTCGTAGTGGGCTTCATTCTGTTCGACTGTAGACTACCGTTTTACTGTCGGACTGGAATTTTGCCCTCGCCACTCAGCCAGTAGCAGCAAATAGTTCGTTGTATTGTTTCCCTTTGCAACTAACAACTCAAGGCTCTTCACAGTTCTGATCCAAGTCTTCTCGCTCTGATGCCAAGACCCCTGAATCCGCGACTTTCTTGCACCAAAGAAAACAATCCTCAGAAACGTCACGCCCACAACGTGTGTATCAGGCGCTTACTTGGTGATTTGATCAGCCTCGCCGCACCGCAGCCAGCGTTGTCGCCATGAACCCGCATCCAGCCGTCAGCTCCTCCGCCCATCACAACTGTTTCAGATCGCAGCGCGTGATCTATCCTTGGCCCCGCCATCCCCCCTTTCCCCAACAAAGCTCCCGACACAGCCTGGACTTCACCACAGCGTTCTCTCGTCGTTGTTCTGTATTTGCTGCTCACTCACGTTTCCCTGAGCGTAACCCAACGAGCCAGCCCTGTTGAGTTCCGGGCGTACTTCACCGAAACCGTGTGTTCGAGAAAAGGTTTGCTAAGGTCCGCTGATCGTCAGCGTCGCTTTTGCTTATTTCTCTGACTGGCCAGCCGGCACACCGACCCGACTGGCCCGACCGACCGGTCATTGGGCGAGCGAGGTGGTGGCGGCACCGGCGCGCTTAACTAGTCGCTTATAAATAAATTAAACAAACTTATCACAGGATCTGGAGGGCACAGGGCGGGGTGTGACGCTTCGGCAACTCGCTTGAAGTGCCGGGCGAGACTTCCACAGTACGCTACTCACATTGTGAAGGCATAACCTTGGTACATGCTACGCTGTTGGCATCAGGCTTCCGCCCCGAGCTCTCAACCAGAGCTGCCATAGGAGCGGAACGGCCAGCCGGTCTCGCAGCGAAGCGAGAACCGACGCCGACGCCGGCAAATCCAAGAAGCGGCACAGCCAACGGAAGGATGCGGCGTGCCAGCGTGTCCAAAAAGAACCACCCCCGAATCCGTCTCATCCACAAACAGTTTCGCGATGTTCCCAATGCGGCCGGTCCCCGAATCTCCCCTTCCTCAAACCCACGCCCCCCTCCACTCCCCACTGTCACCCACCCCCGCCTCCCGCGCCCGCGGCGCTTGATCCGGTAGGGTGGGGGGAGGGGGTGGTAGCCCAGTCGCACGGGGCGCTTGGGACGGGCGGCCCAGTGTGGACGCGTGTGATGATGAGCGTTCTCCTTTTGGGAGCTTCAGGGCCGGTGACAGTTCCCAAAAGGGGTGACAAGAAGACTGCCGTGCACTTCGCTACAACCCACGCACGGGCAGCAAGCAGAAGACGGCCCGGACGGCGAAGTTCCATGCATAGCCGGGTAGATTCGCTTCGCTAGCCGAACCGAACTGCCGCGAGTTTGTAGCGTTCGCTCGGGAGGCAATGGCAGTGTAGTGTAAATACGCTGCCGAGTAACTACCTAGGGTGCTCTGCAAATTCGAGTTTCGTTGACTCGTCCAACGTGCGGTGTCGTGTAACTTGTGTAACGGAGGCACCATTCCTCATTGTCATCGCTGGCCGATCACGCAAGCGGCCCGGCTTGCCAACCATCTCATCACATCTGCGGCGCACCTGGCGGCGCGGGGAACAGAGCGCCCCTTTGCAGTGATTCGGCTTCTCGCGAGCCTGGTGATGCCGTTGGACATGGGGGCAAGGCAAAGGCAGGCGAACAGGGTGAAGGAGGTCGCCGAGAGGCTTCAACTTCATGTGATCACGCCATTGTCCAACCGTGGAGGCTCGCCCTCTCAGGACCCCTGCTTCCTGGCCTGGTCCCCCGCGTTCCGGGGGGAAATCGCAACTGGGACAGTCAGCTGGGACGTGACCGACTGGTCACGGTCTTCAATGCGTTGAAGCCAGAGCACAGACGCGGCGTGGACTCGTTTCACGCCTGTTAGGTGACGAGGCTTCCGCATGACGAATAGGAAGAGGGGATTGCATTTCCTCCAGGGTTCGGCGTCGCCCAGAGCCCTGCGAAGATGGTAACTTCGCAACGGCACGGAGGTATTTCGCAGGCGCGTCACTGTCTCATTGACAACCGCGACCCGCGTTCTCTTGAGCGCCATAACTGCGGCCCATGCGCAACCAGGGTTGGTGTGATTGCGCGCCGGCATCAGGGTCTGGGCGTCTGCACGGCGTTGTCGGGCTGCCAGCCTCCTTTCCGCCCGCCCTGTCAGTGCTGCAACGGGTCCCCTCCGCCGGCTAAACGGCGAGCTGTTGGGCTGAGCTCGAAGCTCTTGCAACCCTGTCAGCTGAACGCAGCGGCCACCCGGCGAGTCGGTTCCCGTCCCCCGCGACTTTAACCGGCCGATTTAGCCTAAGCGGGGACGGGAACGCCTCAACGGCCTGCAGAACGGCTGTTGTCTGCGAAACACCATGTGAACAAGAAACGAGAGGCACATGTCGCAAGCAGAAGAGGCGGTCAAGCCTCTCAAAAGGCGCGCTACTGCTTCATTCCGTGCATAAGTCTTGCGCATGTCACAGGACAGAGCGCCTTGGTCCAACCGAATATGAACGCCACTGTGCCTAGACAGGACACGGACATCTCAACGAAGCTGGCGTTGCAGAGACGGAGACGGGACGGTTGACCTTGGAGAAACGAAAACAAAATAAAATAGGTAAAATGAGAAATGTAAAACGGCTGGTGTTCATTGGGGGAATGGTACTCGACCCGGCACTTGACCACCTGGCAGGTAAAGCTGCAACTGCAACCCAAATTTGGGTCTTGTAGGGCTGGATTTGGCAACCGCAATGCTCCAGTTCCAGGAACGGCCAGCCCGCAGATCCGCGAAGCCGCTGGCCTGCCATTGGCTCTTCCCCAGACGCAACAGGGCGGCGAAGCCTCACCGTGGGTTCTCACCTGCCTCACCGGGATCATTCCCATTGGCGCGTCCTGGAGACTCGAGTGTGACACGAGCGCTGACGGTGCGCGCTTGTCATGTAGTGTAAAGTCTGACCATCCGTGAACTCACAAATCATCATTCGGGAGAAAAGGAACGGTCCGAGGCGTAGTGCGCGGGCGCCGCGCTTCCCCGGAGAGATGGTGAGATTACGCCGGTCCCGAGTGTCTTGCACGCAAACAAGCTCGCGTTGTACATCAAACTAAATCATGAGGTCAGCAATATCTGCCGGGGTGATGCACGTCATCCAGATGGCGGCAACGACAGGTCCTTGGGTCCCAAGACCGGAAACGTCGGTAGTAACGAACGTCCCTTGTGAACGGGATCGTGAAAAGGGGGGCAAAAGAGCAAGCTGACTGGCAGCATCAAGAGACCGGTCCCGGGGCGTTGGAGCTCACGACTCGATGACCATCGTACTACCCAACCACCAGTGCCAACACCCCGTAAAACTTCCGAATGCCAACGTGACGATATTGGGGCTCCCATCCGAACCCGTTTGCCAGTCCTGCCGAGTGGTGAGCGATGAGCGAAGCGTAGAATTGGCCCTGGCAAAGAGCGGAGACCATCCGGCCAAACACCCCAGCCAACGGCCAGGGAACCTCGTGCCCGGTCCTTGAATCAAGCAGCGTTGTGCATACAGTGTTGGCGAGGCTGTATGTCTCCGCATTCTCGCCCGATCGCTCGTGACATTGGCGGAGATTTTTCGGTTGCACAGCGTTGTCAGCTATGTTCAGGTGAATGAGGTTGCAGGAGAGGGTGAGATTGACAGCAGCCTCTGACGTCTTGTCGTTTGAGTAAACCATAGGGTAGCACGACAGTATTATCAAGTTCGTGATGGAGCCTGTGATACCACTCTGACTTCACTAGTCCGCGGCGTTGAGTTCAGGATGGCCGCACCAACGCCATTTCGGACCCCGACCGGGGCGTATTCGGGGTCAGACGGCGAGATAACAAAGGAGAGACCTCGAATCGAAAGCGTCGGCTTACGGACAGGGTCGAGGGATCTTGGCTTCGAGCCGTACCAACTACCGAATGGTCTCGAGCTTCGGCAGTCTGGAACAGATCCAGCGTCTTCAGACTCGAGTGGTACGGCAGTAATGACCATGTACGCTCAACCGCATCGCTGTGTCGGCTGACCTTGTGCCCAAGAATTCGGCCCCTGGAGCATCGGATTGCGTGGCGCGGAGAAGTCAGCGACTGTTCGGGGCCAGATCTGAGGCCGGGGGTCTGCGTGCGGCAGCGGCGATGGGCTGACGGGATTGAGCGGGAATGGTGTGGCGCCGCACACGCGATGTCAGCCTCGCCGCGTCTGGCTGCAGCATCGTGTCTCGAGCAATCTCGAACGAGCGCACATGAGATCTGCTGCAGTTTGCCTTGTCCTCGGCTGCGTCTTCGTCGGCCGACTCGGGTCCTGACCGTTCCGTGCTGTCGTCTGACCCAAAGCCTGTTTGCCCATACTTACCGGCTGGCGTTGTAGTGGTCGGAAGATTTCGATGGCTTTGCCATAGAATTGGCGGTTGACACTCTGAAAGACGGGATGGAAGCCAGTCGTCGAATCGGGAGCCCTTGGATGCAAGCTGAGGCGGTCGCCTGGCTCGCCTGCTGAGCCTGCAGTGCCCAGAGGTGGCTGGGTGGGTACCCATTTTTGGGCTCACGGCGCCACAGGTCTTCAGGTCAGAACAGCTTGGAAATTTCCCCCAATTCCCCAGATTCCGGGGCAGCTGCGAACACACAGCAACCGAACTCTGTCTCGCGATACTTCGAGCCATGTCCACGGTACTTTTCGAATGACAGGCGGTTGAGTATCTGTAGTGGACATTACACTGCAACAATGCAATTTCGCCTCCACACAGCAACCAGAATCTCGGTATGGCAAACCGCGGCTCTTTTTCGGCCGGCATCTCCACGGCGGCTTGCTGAGCCCAAATTTCCTCCGTCCCGCATTTCCGGCCCTGTATCAGCCACGTGGTATCTCCAGGTGCCAATTCCACTTCCTGACGGAATTGTCACGAATGAATCCCGAGAGCCTGCGCATTCGGTCGCTCAGTTCAGTCCCGTTCGCCGTGCCGCTTCATTCAGAGGGTCTCATGGAACCAACTCTGAAGACCGTGTGGCACCGTCAGCAGCGACCATCCGGGGAACCAACAAGCTTGGGCGCCGGTGCTGACGCAACAATGCCTGTCTCAAAGCCCGTGAGATCGAGCGTTTTGTGGAGTGTACCACAGTAAAATTGGAGTCGTTCGGCGGTCCACCATCCAGCTCCCTACCGACTTGTACGGCCGGAGCCGGGGGAGCCTGACCTGTGCAACCAAGCGCAGAGCTGACCAGCGAAAGGCTAGAACGGCGGATCAACGCAACCAAGTCATTTGATGGCCACTGCCTGGATCCCGATTTTCGTAGCTTCCTCTTCAGGCACCGACCAGCCGAGCAGCGGCCTCAACACAGCAACGGCAAAGAGCCGTTGGTGGACAAACGTGCTGCGCCGGCCGCCCGGGCCTGGCAAATCACTGCAATAAAAGCAGCGCACATGACCCGCCCCTTGTTGCGGCGCGGCAGGCGGCAAAGCCAACAACGGGCGGCCCATCTGCGCCTTTGCCCCGGCCGGCCGGCCGCCTCCACGTGTAGCTCGCACCTCAATTCGGTGCCGAGTGTGATCTGCAGCTGAGAATCTGGAGGTGAGGGCGAGGCAAGAAAGAATATCATGGGGGAGCGAAACGGGTCAGTGATTGGGGACTCGAGGTCACGGGCGATGGATCTGGCCAGCGGCCCACGCGACTGACCACACCCGTGGACCCTGGACAGCACACCTTTTACACGCGGCAGTCGGTGTAGCGGTCAGCCCAGGGTCCAGTGTCTCACCCAGCACATCCTCGCTTTTTGGAGGTTCGCCGGCGCTCTGGACCCTGAAACGAGGGCTTTGGGAGGGGAGGGTTTGCTGCGACCCGCCCTTCCGCACACCGAGACCCTCAGTCCAATTCGGCCCTCCACAACACAGTGGTGAAGGAGGGTCCCATCGGATCTTCGGGGAGAAGGCCTCCATCCCGAATCCCGTGTTCCGCGTGCCTCGTGTACATACATGCAGTAGCGGTGAGAGGCAATTCTCGTCAACGTTCAACGTTGATTGACATTGTCACTGTCCAGACGTCATCTGAGCAACGGCTACCATGCGGGTCACGGTCAACAGGGCTGAGTAACTATGCCGTCCGTCGCCTTGTTACCGCCGCCTGCATCGGCTATTCTGGTGAATACCGACCCAAGAGAAGCAGGTTCATCAACGGGCGCGCCGCATTGCCGGACCGTCTGTGCGTGCTGCAGCTCGGCAGCGGAGGCATGTTGAGGTGGGGAGGGGGGGATGATCTGAGAGATCCAGACTCGCCGTGCCGTCGTTCAATTCGAAACGGTCGATGGGGTCGCGGGGCGAAAGAGCACACCTCACTACGGCAGGGCGAAAGAATACGCCTCACTACGACGGTGGGAATGATTCACGGAGGGACTGTCAGCGTTCCATCTGTCTCTCCTATTCGTTCAATACAAAACGACCATGGGCCGAGGACTTGTGTATGTAGTGTAGTGATTGTGGGCAATGCGACGGTCGTGCTGGTGTCGACCCCAAGCGTCAGGATCACTGTCTTGTGGGAACGGTGACAGCGGCTGATATCCCACGAGGATACCCTGACATTCTGCGCCGATCTGTAGCATCGAAATAACGTTAAGTACCTTAACTAAGGAAATAAACGAGGTAAAACAAAAAAGTAACCAGTTCGATAACTTTCATGGTGTGTTGGCCGTCGTTGCGACCCACCGTTTTTGTCTGCTCTTGGAGCATTGGAAGTTAGTGTACCTCGTCACCAACTTTGCCGGTGCCGTCGTGACAGGGACCATTCCGAACACACCATCCAGCAGATGTGGACCCTGAAATGACAGAAAGATGAACATGTTTTCGCTCACAGTCATGGCGGCCTCCTTTGCCCCAGGCCCCATCCGCTTCTCCGTCGGATGGCCTCGTCAACTGACAGCCTGCGCGGTCTTGCAAAGCCGGGATTGGCCCGGTTAGAGAGCGGGGGCGCGGCAACGGACGGGTAACTGACGCGGCAATCGAGAGGCAGTCCAAGCACAACCCGGCTGAAGCTCTGGGAAAGAGCAACCGGACCTGCCTGAGGCTCAGCGAGCTCTGGTTCTGTTGAGTCACAGTCTTATGTTTCGCTGTCAGTGGCCAAAATAAGAGCAGAACACTGCGTGCGGTTGGATGAGACTGATTGGCTTTGAGACGCAGATAACTAAGGTGTATGCAGGAGGCTGCAGGCGCGGAAGGCGGTGTGCGGGCGGTGAGTCGGGGACATCACGGCATTGAATCTGGAACTCCTCTTTGCACTGGCGCAGCGGAACTCAGAGGCTCCAAACAGCTGCCGGAGGACAGGGGGGAGCAAGGCGGTGCCTGAGTCGACAGCGAGCGCTGGTTCGGCAGATGCGACGTCCGCGGTCATCTCAGCTCGTATCCATTGAGGCGAAAAGAGACTACTGTGCAACTACTGTGTATGGGTTATCTGAGGATAACTTCGATTACTGTGCAGAATCCCGAACACCGAGTTTTAAGGAGGACAACAGCATACACTACTCTCTACACTAGATTAACGTTAGACGTCACGCAGCCGATCACTCGCGGACGCACCATGACGGGCATGAACAGCCTCGCATCTCGCACATTGCAACCGCTCCAATGGAGGTCGTCGCTTGAGAGGGCGGGCGCACGAGCCACATCGCATCCCAGGCCACACGTGGATGTGGGGCTGCTGACCGTTTCAACCGAGCTTCTTGACTGCACCGTTCCAGTAAGGAAACATTGAAGAAAAATAAAAGAAAAAAGTAAATAAAAATAAAAAAAATAAAACGCCCATTTCGGGCAAGTTGACAAATTGGGGCAATCCTGCTGGATGAGGGGAAAAGATTGCCCTTGTCAGGGAGATGGAGAATGAAAGCAAAGGCAGTCGGGCCGTCGTCGGCAAGGAGCAAGGAACATATTGGGCCGAGGGAAATAATTGCGCCGGAGGGACGGGGGGTGGCCCTGGTACAGAGCTCCGCAATGTTCTGGAAAACCGAAAACTCCCTGAACCAGGACAATTTTTTCCTTCCACACGTGCCGGTTAAATATCGTGGCCCTTTTTTGACACCTGCGATGCGAGCCCAGGCCGGGGGTCAGAATAACCGTCGGGACGGAACTGCGGGGAGGCGAAATTGGATCTCCAGGGCGTGCGAGCTGCCGGGAATGGAGAAGGAATGGTACCGTTCCCCAACTATTCCGTAGTGCCAGGCTTACACAGTAGTGTATGTACACTACACAGTTGTATGGAAGGGATAGCCTGATCCAAGCAACTCGGTTGTTCAGAGCCGATGGAGATCTCGAGTACACTACGGACGATATTCAAGGCACAACTCCCGTGTGGTACCACATCACCTATGCGTCGCCTCCGTCCAGATCCGTCCGGAATGGGTCAACAGATCCCGACGGCTAATCCGTACTTATGAACAAATGTCAAATACGGACACATGTACATACAATTTCACCTCAGGCACGGACAGCCGTCGTCCGCTTAAGCGAAGGACTCGCTTCTCTGCATGCAAGGGCGCTTGAAGCGGGCCGGCTTGGCGTGTGAAACTTGCATACCACAGTAGCAGTGTATGGAGCTCCGTACCTCATTCGAACTCGGGGTTCTTGATGCTCTGTCCATATTCTGGTTCCTCCTCTATCGGCAGTGGTCCCCATTGCTGCCGTTTTGATGGGCTACAGCGCAGGCGAAACGGTCAAAGCCGAGGCCACCATATTCGCCCTCAAGAAGCAGCCTCGGGGCAACAATGTACCGGTGATTCGTGATTCTCCTCCTCTCCTGACAAGGACCGGCCAACTTGGGCAGGCACTCGTTTCGGCGAGCAATTTGCCATTGACCATCGAAGCATGGCTGTTTTGTTTAAATACACGGTATTGTTTCTGTCTTCAACAATGGCTCAACAAAGCTGAGCTGACGGGAGGGAGACACCGGCGACTCATGATTCGTGGATCGGAACTTCCGAGCCTGGCGTCCGTTCTCCTCGGTGAGACTCGGCCGAAACCGTCCCCACTCTTCCCCGGGCGGCCCCTCAACCTCGCTAATCTCCAAATTCCACCAACTCTACCCCGAAGCAACCTCACGTCGTGCACGCCGCGCGTTGTCCCCCGTTGTCGTTGTCGGGCCGTGCAAACGGGAGGTCATACACTAGTGTAGACTAGTGTAGGTAAGCTACCGCGAATGCAGATGATGCAAGGTATTGTGTCTTTTGCAATGTCCCAATATGTGTGCTGTGCGTGACGGACCGCTGCACCGTCGTTTGGATCTTTCACCCCACACGATCCTCGCCATTCCGTACGCCGTCGGGATGGATACGCGCGTACGGACCATCATGTCAGCTTCAGTAGCTGTCAGCAGACAAAGCATGTTGCAGATCCGACGCAGATACCCGGAAGGCGTGATGCTCACCCGACGGGCATACGACGACGGGCTACACAAAACCGGATATCATTGACTACCTATTGACGGAACAATCTGTCCGCAGGACACATGTCCACGGTAATCCGTAGTGTGCAGGACAGCTTACATACTTGAGGGGATGGCTTTCGGGGCCCCAGATTTGACGTGGCTTCCTACCTTACTCAGATTCGCAAATGACCGACCTTGTCTCTGAACGGCGCCAGAGGACTGGACGCCCCGCGGTTGCACGAGCGGTCGCACCGCGTCTGCATCTGTCCCCGTCGCCGATTACTTAACTACACTAGCGCCAGCGCTGCATCCTTTGCGTCCGAATGCTCGGCCTGCTGGCATGGGGGATGCAGCGGGAGCAAGACACCGACGCCGCCGTCTGCGGCACCTGCATATTTGAACCCTTGTCCGCAGCATAGCCGCATTGCCACACGCAGCTGCCATCCCCAATCCCACGTTGCGAAGGACGTGGGGGTTTCACGAAGTTGTTCTTGGTGCCCGCGGCGTCGTGTACACAACATGTGTTGGGGGGAAGGGGTATCCTGAGACGTCCTCCGAGCAACAACCTGTCTTTCGGGGGCGGCGCAGTTGGCGATGCCGCAAACGAACCAGCTCGTTGGGCGTCGCGTTTCAACCTCTGTTTCCGAACGCACGGCAGATCGTGTTTGTCAATCGTCGGGGGGCGGACAGAGACTCTTGGTCGAAACAGACGGGACGTGATTGCCCTGGGGATGCGAAGCCGTCGGCCCGCATACGCATGACAACAGGGGCGTCCAAGACTGCCGCATTTGTGTAACCATCGGCGGTGACTCCGCGGTGTTGGGTCGCTGCCGCCCGTCTCGGAACCGTCACTTGACTCTGTGGTGCAGAAATGACCACAGCTCGGCAAACACTTCATTGGACTTGATCACTGTCTCTCGCTTCAGCTGACAGCCATCGGAGAATAGGGGTCTCCGGCCCGTGTACTGGGGTAGTATGGTTAGTGAAGTGCACTACTGCGTACACTATAGTGTACTAGACGGAACAGACGGGGCGGGATGTGATCAGTTGGATCTGGACCCTTGAGATCTGCGATGCAGGGGTTGCACTAACGTGATGCTTGGCCTGCGCTTGCTCGCTCAAAACTGCACATTCATTTTTGATATTCGTTCTACAGTAATGAGAGCGTATGATTTGCCCGCTTCGCTCCAGTCACATTACCAGGTACATGGAGCATCCTCAGCTGCTCCTGAACTATCGACGGCTGCGATTTTGTGGCTTCTGGACGATCAGCCTGCAATCACCACAGGGCTTCATGTGTTGAGCATCGCCTGCTAACCAACTGGCCGATGCGAACCACGTGCAGGACTTGGAGCCCGAATTTGTGCTCTTGGCTTCCATTTGCCTTGACCGAGGGCAAACCACGCGGAGGTAGATGGTGAGAGCATTTCCGGAGCCGACAAGGGTGCTGAACGTGGGGGTCGCTCATGCGGGGGGTGGGGTCTTCCGGACGGCCGCTGGGTCGCTGTCGCAGGATTCATTGGTTGATACTGACCAAGGGTTTGGATGGAGCAACTGTTTATCAGTCGGAATCTTGCGGTACACTAGTCTACACTAGCTGACAGAAGGAAGCAAGACTACCATAAACACACTTGAAGTGAGAGCACACTGGAGTCCTACACTCGAGGAGAGAAGAGCAACCTTGGAAGGTTGCCAATTCCGGGTAAGGGGTCATCGATCGATGCTGTTGCGTCCCGACTTCTTGTAAACTCTCATCGATCCGCTTGGAGGAGCCAAATGTATAACTACTGGACCATCGTGACGGTGCGGCGTTCGACAGGCGTCCAGGTATGTTCTGCGCAAACAGAACGAGAGCCCTATTTTTGCGTGGTCGTCCATGGGGTTGTGAGAACGGGCGAGTCGGCACAGAGGTACAGTACCACCAAGAGATGCTTGCCATAACGTTAACTAACGGCCAGCGGCCAGCAAAACAACTGCTTTCAGGCATCCAGTACGGAATACCGCAGCGCAATCTGAAAACGCGACACTACACTAGTGTTGTCTTAGGGAGCAATTTCTCATCAAGTCCCCTGCGAACCCCCCTCACCCCTTTTGCTTGCGCCAAGCGAAAAGCAATATTCGCTTCGTCCCAGTGCCACGGCTTCGCAACCACCCACCCTGTCGCCCCGACCCGACGAAAGGAATGAACTGGGACCGTTGCGGTCGGCCAAGCCGCATCCGGCAGGCGTCAGCGATTATCACACCACCAGCCCGGACGGGGAACGCTTCCGCCAACAAGGGTCCAAGTCATTTTGGGCTCCTGGCAGGCCAGGAACTTCTCCCGCGGCAGAATAAGATTGAGTATCGGCAGGGGCCTCGGTTCACGGGCGTGGGGTGTGCTGTGCAAACGCAAGACACTCTTCCGTACATCCGTAGTGTGCAGACGTGTTTCTGCGGACAGAGAAGCAGTGAAATGCGACGATCGCAAGGTTGAATTCAGTTAGATAGCACCAGCGATCGGGTCAGTCCAAGGATCAGAAGTGATCGCCGCCTGACAAATGCCTTTGCCACCAGCGTGACAGTACTGCGAAAAAAGGGCGGCGGCGGAGTGCTGCGTGCATCGTGGCAACGATTTGGCGAGGCCCGCGGCAATCAGGGGAGGCGCACCTGTGACAGTGGGCAAGATCACGAGGTCAGGAGGAACAGCAGAAAGGGAGAATTGTCGCCTGCAAAAAACGGGGCTGGCTGGCCACTCAGCGCCCGGTATTTTGGGCCGTGTCATCACGGCGCCTGTTGCCTCTGGCGATTCGACCAGATCCTACGTTGGCCCATTGCCCTCTGGCTCTTTGGCCGTTGTTGCGAAGTCGGCGAGGGCCTCCGTGTTGCAATTGGGTTCGGCTGCTTCGCAATGGAAGGTTATGCACCGCCAGCGAGTAGGCAACCTGTTCGCCGTTTACTGCCCGCATACGCCTCACCTCGCTCTGCGACGGAAACAGCGAGTCAATGGGGCAAGCGGAATTGAACAGAAAGGTACGTTCCCACTGATCACGGGATGCCTCAATCAGGCCTGACCTCGGGCAGGCAACCACTGGGGCCCGACAGGAAGGAAATAACGAGCATGAGGTGGCGATTTGCGGGGAAGTGGCCCAGGCTCTCCAGCTGAGCACATGACTGCGACTCCCTTTGGGAGCGGCAAGGCTGCTTCCTGGCTTTCCCGGAGCCAGCGCCGCTTTGGGACCAAGTGTCAAACGGGATCTTGCCACAAAGGGAAATACCTTTTCGCGAACCAGCGTCAGACAGCTGGAAGGGAGAAGGGGACGAGAGATGGCCACCAAAGGAGTTGAGAAAGCAAAGCATGTAGCTCCGTACTGTGCATGGTAGTTGTCATGTTCAAAAGCAAAAGAAAAGCTAGAGCAGTTACTCAAGAAGGGGAGAATCATTATCTCATCCAGGACAGCCTACGGAGTAGTTTGTATCTGCAAGGTCTGGTCCCGTCGCCAATTGGAGGGGACGATTCCCCATTCGGCGCTTGCTGACGGATGTGAAAGGGCCAACGTTTTGGGCGGTTAGCGTACACACCGTTTGCGAAACGCGTATCAGTCGGGAGCGCTCCTACTCCAAATGGCATAGACTGGTTAGGTAGGCCGAACCAAATTGGGCAACAATTCCAGGAGCTCTGCCGTAAAGAGTAATATCCATCAGGCGGGGTGGCTCCAGGGTCTTCGGTCCGTTCGCGCGAAGGTTTCCCCTTCACTCGTCTCCCTCTTTTGCTTGCCCATGTACCTTCATCCTCCAAACACGCCCTGCGATCTTCCCAAAGGTAATCCATCCGCCTGCGAAGAAAATTCACAGTGGCGGTATATGGTGCTATTCCGCAAAGGATAAATACGCTCTCCGTGGAGGAAATTTTTTCCATTTGGCAACACAGAAGGGATCGCAAACTTTTGACTGGAAACGGTGGTCGCTGCAGTCAAGGTACGGAATACACCTCGAGATCACTGCGGGCACGCCCTCCGCCACAAATCCGCCTGTCGGATCCCCTGGCTGCCAGCTACGCCGGGAACTTCCCGGGGTTTGTACCGGTACCGGGAACCGAGCCCGACCAGGGCTCTGATGTCGTGGGTACCTGCCCTGGCACTTGCTTTTATTTCACCGCGAATCGAACCCGCATCCCGCGCACCAGGGTTGGCCCAACTTCTGCGCCCCGAACGATTTCCCTTATACATGCACAGCCCATCCCCACCACACCTCACTCTCCCTCTCTATTCCCGAGTCCTCTCGACCGACTTCGCGATCGACCGCAATACTGTCGTTGACCACTTATTTCCTGCTTCCTAGCAGTCGACGAATAGTCAAAGACGCACGTCATTGACAAAGCGACAAGAAATACTTGCGGAACACGGTCAGCGACGGGTTAGCTCAAGGGCGCATCATCAGCGACTGGACAGCACTCGCGACAGAAAGGCTCGACCCGACAAAATCGAGTCAATTCGCTAGAAGCCAGGAAGGTCGCGGCCAGTTTTGCGCTCATACGGAAGCCCGATACACGATTCCGTCCCGCTGTCGGCGCAGAGCAGATCCAAGGATCGCATTCAGCTGAGCACACCAGTTACCGAAAACTACTGCACCAAGCCGCGAACGAGTTTAGGCCTTGATCGCTGCAACGGGGGAAACCCTCACCAACCGATCTGACCGACGTTCAGAGCCTGCTCGAGCAGTCGAGCAGTACGCAGCCACCATGCCGCTGTCGCTAGTGGCCCCCGTCCTGCAAGTGGACGCGAATGTGATTCACCAGGTCGACACGACGAACCCAGCAAATCTTTTCAGCATGTGGACTGGTAAGTTTGGTGGCGTTCTCACTGCATAAACTTTGATTGCTGACGGGGCGCGCAACCAAGTCTTCGCAAGGTGTCGGGATTCCGTTGCTCAGGGCCGACGGTTAGAGAATTTGAGTTGGCGGTTGTGGAACCGGGAGACGTTCTGCTGCGAGGGTCAAGAGATGCTCGTGTCCGAGTGCCGCACCAGCAAGGCCCGGGATATCCGGTACACGCACGTCACAGCCCGAGACGACATCCCCCAGCTTTCCGGCAGTGTTGACTCCGTCGCCGATGAAGAGGCGGTTGACATCAACACAGGCTCCTCGCCGGTGGACATTGCGCGACCGAGGATACAGAGACAGGATTCGTGCGCCAGCAGTCGTAGCCGGGGCCGGGAGCGCCACATCACATCCGATGAGTTGGAGAAAATGGTTGTCTCCATCATGGAGACCAAGGAGCCACTGAATGCTCCGCTCCCCGTCATTCCTCGCTCCCCCGTTGCAGAGACCCCGGCTTGCGGTGTCGAATCTGAGAGGACGGGTTCCACCACGACCGAGTCGCCCTGCGAGACCTCTGAGAACCCATCCCCGGATTCGGTTGCGTCCCAGCAGCTGCCGGCGCCGGCGGATCAGAGCGGGCCGATCGTTACTCGCGGCTTCTCGCCTCCTCAGGTGCCTTTGAGCCGTATTACCTCGCAGGCCTCCAAGACCCCTTCGCCGTCTGCGATCCCTGAACCCACGGATGCCCCAGCGCCCAAGGTTGTCCTTCCGAAGAAGCAGCAGGCAATGTTTGCTCTCGGCGGTTCTTCGGGCTCCGAAGAAGAGTCGTTCAACAGCCGCAAACTCGAGGCTAGAAAGCAGGTGGCGGCGCCGTCGCGAGCGAAGATGTTCCAGATCGGCGGTTCGTCTGGGGAGGAAGAGTCCCCACAGAATGCCCAACAACTCCAGAGGCCGGTACCCAAACCTGACGGGCAGAAGAAGACTGCTTCGTTCAACAACCAGGTCGTGACGCAGACATTCACTTCGTCGGCTATCAGCGACACTGAGGACGACTACCTCGACGAGAGCGCCATTGACGATGACGACGAGGACTGGGAGGAGGAGTCCACCGTGGAGAGCGGCGACTCGAGCGTCGAAGAAAAGATCAACTTCAAGCGCGTGGACTCGACCGCGCATCTGCCGTCTCGGCGGTCAATGATTACCCTCATGTTGGCGGCGAACAACAACCGTGCTCAGAGACTGGGCAACGTGGCGTCGCAGTCGACTTCGGCTATACCCCGCGCGCGGCCATCGCTCAATGGACCTTCCGTGGCTGTCTCTCCGAACGACTCGGATGAGTCGCCGCTGATGATGAGGGGCACCTCGCGCGCTCCGCCCATGCGGCCCATCAACGAAGTCCCTCGGTCCGCGGCACAGCCGATCAACGTCACCGCCACGGGAATGCACTACCAAGCGGCGCTCTCGCCGCGCACTACCCGGCGTAACATGCTCGCCACCGAACTGACCGAGTCGCTCCGGCGGAATCTCCTCCGCGAGCGGTCGCACAAGACGTCCACCGCCAACGCGGTCCTGAAGCGCCGCCACACTACGCACGACGTGGCGAACCTCAAGCAGTATCCGGAGAGGCCGTTTATGAAGAAGGAGAAGGAGATCGACACCAATCCGAACAGCTGGGATCAATACTTCCAGAACCCGTTCACGGGCCAAGCGCAGGCCTGGTAGAACTCTAATCTCTCGGCCTATCCACCATTCGCCATCTGAGACGGTCTCGCCCACACAGTTACTCGAACTTGGCACTTCACACCTTGGCGTGTACCTGGCAGCGGTTATCGTTGCCGTGTACCGGTTAAGCTCGAGCATCGCCCTCGGCCACGGTCTACCGTGTTGCACGAAACTGGGCTGGCATTGATATCGGGTCAACGGCACGGGAGGAAGCGCATAACAACCCTTGTGCTGTCCTGATTATGGTCTTTTTTTCTTTTCGCTTTTCATTATCCAGCAGCGTTGTTTTTGTTTTTTTACCACCATGATACCACGGGTTGCATTTCATTTTGGCGCACTTCAAGCAGGAAGACGGGCGGCCATGGGGAGTGTGTACTCTGGGGCAAAGAAGCGCTGGCGGGCGACCGCGGGTTGCGCTTCCAATTTCCTTTGCATTTTGGTCCGGGAGTAGGGGGTACGTGACGGGTCAAGGTGTGGCGCCTGTCTTTTGGGACCTGCGACAATGGGGACTAGCTGCCAGGGAGGAGTCAAACAATGCCGGGGTGACTCGGCAACTATTTTTGTTCGACAGAGCGGGTGGTGGGAGGTGTGGTCGAGCCCAGCGTCCCAGTGGCTTCCCGCCCCGCGCTTTTCACTGTCAACAGGGCAAACCAAGAAAAAAATTTCAAAGTCACCTAAAATCCAGGGAAAACAAATGAAAAGAAGATTCTTCAAACCTGTGCCGTGTCCTACGTCTTGGGTGCAGTGACCTCGGGTGGCTGAATGCTGATCGACATGACAGTTTGTGCGACCACTTGCAACAACAGCCTCGGGCCACACCTGGCTCGTATGTCGGTAGGTATGGACCTCGGCCCGCCCAGACGCCGAGTCAAGTCTTCCAGCTACGGCTGACTTTTGCTGAACTCAGAAGGATATTGTGAGCCGAGCTGTCACGCATCACCCGAGAGTCCTCAATGGAAGCCGTCTTCGGTTTTTTTGCGCAGTTTCAACCTCATTTATTGCGCAGTAACACAATGGAGGGAAAGGAGACAGACAATGGAATGTCAAGCCTCTTTTTGTTTTCCCCTTTCCACCTCAGCACACCGCCACCCCGCATTTCACCCCTTCTTCTCTCCCTTCTTTTGCGCCCTCCCTTTTTCATCCCCAGCCGCCTTTTGACTATCAAGGAAGGAGGTTTGCACCATCCAAGACGACGCCCATCCGGGGGCAGCGTAGACAGGGATTGATGGCAATGTTGATCTCTCTCTCTCTCTTTTTTCCCCTTCCCCTGCCGCATGTTCGTTTGTTCGCTGACTAGCTAGCTAGCTGGCTGGCTGGCTGGCTCGTGGTTCTTGTCTGTCTGTTTGTCTTGCTGCGAACCTGCGTCCCCCAAGCCCCTTTTCTCCCTCACCCGCCGCCGTCCTCCGTTCCCCGACCTCCGCCCTCCGTCCTCCGTTCTCCGGGCCGTGGCTTCTTGGCTTCAACGGGTGTAGATTCTCGTGCATCATCCCCCCTCCATTAAATGGCTACTATATGGAATAGGACTGCCGGCTTTCTGTTTCCGTGGCATGGCATGGCACAGCGTGGAATGACAGGGGCAGGTGGCGAGCCGCTGTGCTGGATGAGATCCCAAGAACGTCGGAACGAACTCAACAGTTCAAGAACAGCGAACGGAGGCGGTTGTGAGAGTTTGGACACTGACTCCTCAGTCGGCCGATCCGGTCACGGAAACCATGCCTTTCTTCCTAGGGCCGTGCGGATTGTCTGTTGGATACTTATGACTATGTTCTCGTGGTGGCCGGACGGTCTTGGACAGCCCCGTCCGGCCGGCCCCGGTCCCGAGATCGAGGGGCTTGTGCCCGAGCGAGGGAAAGGGCGCGTCATTATTTACCTCTTGTTGTGCTGCTTCTTCTGTTTTGCTGGCCGTTTCGCGTCTTTGTTTGTTGGTTCTGCCACGTGGGATGGCGATCGTTTGTGCGGTCACGCGGGAGGAGGGCGGATAGGTACGCACGCTATATACAGTATGTACATTCCAGGTGGTGGTCGGGGGGCAAACGGGAACTAGGTGGTGTGGATGTTGATCTGTTTGCTTGAGAAGAGTTCCATGTCTTGGGCGTTGTGATGAGTGGTGTCGACGCAATGCTCGACGTTGCTGGCAGACTCGGCATTATCCGTGTTAATCCTTAACTCCTGCGTGTAGGTACAGTAAATTGACATGCACATACCACACGCGCCACCCAGACCTGGAAGACGAATCCGGTGGGTGTCACCACCCACCGCACCTACGATCTACCCGATCCGATCGGGACCATCTCGTTAAAGGTACGTGCTACTGGACTTTACTACCACAACACACCCGCCCGGTTTCCCTCCTTTATGTCAGCCATGGTGAGGTCACTAGGTAGGTAGGTAACCACTCCGGCACATTCCAGGTTTTCGCGGCGTTCTGTCGGCACCGGTTCTTCTCCGTGCTCTCGTGATAGGGACACCGGGACGGCTACAGTCAGAGGAGCAGCAGGACTGAACCGCGGGTTTTTTTTTTGGTCCATTTGAAAGACTTGAAATCGCTACTGTGATTGCTGTGTCCTGTGCACGGAATAAGCACTTGAGGGGGGATGCCCTGGATGCGTCTCGAGAGAGTGGCTCTCAGCTGGCTACCCAACAGCTTCGCTTCGATGGAATGATGGCCATCTCTTCGACAACCATCCATTTTCCCCCACCTCTGCGAGGATTCTGTGCTTCCCATTCTCAACGCAGAGCCCCTCAATCCACGAGTTTTAGTTACCTATTCAGTTGTGTCTTGAGGTGACTCCAAGACGCGGCGGGGGCGGGGCTCCCACCCCACGAACGCGACCTCCCCGCTTTTGGGGCTGACAGCGGTATACAGCCACTGTGATGGCCATTTACTTTGGGCCAGTACGTCAGCACTAAACTGTCAAAATTATTACGAGACTATGAGAGAGCGAAAGAAGGCAGTAGGATCAGGTGCAACCACCGCTGTGATGTTGTCTTGGGAAAGCGGCCCGGTTATCAAGTTTGGGAGGGCCAAGCTTGGGCGGGTAATGACGCCATGGCCCTAAATAAGCGAACGTTAGCTCCGTTGGGGCTTCACGCGTGTCTCATTACACGCACGCGCGTTTCACGCGCGAATGTCTGGCTTGTGGGGCATGAGGTGTGCAAAACGCTAGCCGTGGGTTTAGTTATGAGGTGAGGGAAATTGTTGAGAGGTCTGCCGCCAAGCAAGCTACCGTAAGTCAGCAAGCGCACCGAGGTACGGAACTACGGAGTAAGGATTGGAAAGTTATGGGTAACAGTCGGTGAGGATTCGAAGGCTTACAAACGCTGCATCGCAGGGTTCGGGGCTCAACGAACGGTGTTCCGTTTTCTCCTTGTGTGTGTTTAGGCTTGCGGCGTGTAAGTGCAGTTTTGGTTCCCAGATGAGACAGCTAGCTTGTCGTCAAGTCATCAACAACTTCCTTTCAAGCATTTTTATTCGGTTTCAGGAGGGAGGGAGAAGCAGCAGGTTGGGCGCGGTAGTAAGCCTGACGACGGTGAGGCTGAGAACCGGCGGTGTGTTGTGAAGGTGAGGTACTCATTCCCTCACTCAAACAGCACTCAGCCGCGGAAAGACAGATCCACTGCGATACCTTTTCTTCAAAGAAAAAAATCTGAAAAATGTGAAAGCAATTTATCTCGAATTTTTCTACGGCCTACCCGGCATTTCTTGCGGTTCTATGCTTGGCAAGACCGTATCGGCAAAGAAGGCGCAACAACTCATCAGCGACCTGCAGGCTAGCGCATCTCGGTTGGATCGCGGCGTCCGCGGCGAAAGCGCGGCCCCTCTTACATGCATGGCAGCAATGAGGTGCCCCGCGAGGAGGGGTGATGGAGGGGTAGCTCCGGCCTGATGCAAGCTGTGCAGAGCACCCGTTTCGTTGGGCAATGGCTCTGGAAAAGCTCGGAGCTTGCTGAGCTGGCAGGGGAGGGGAGAGAGCTAAGAAAGGGGGGTGTCGAGGTGCATCCAGCCTACTCGCTGTGGGCGGCGAAGTTCAACGCAGTGTTTGAATGGTAGGGCTTATTGAAACCCGTCGTAGTTGCACACCCTGCCACGACCAGCTCTATTTTTTTTTTTTTTTTTTTTTTTTTTTTTTTTTTTTTTTTTTTTTTTTTTTTTTTTTTTTTTCTGCGCCAGCAATCGTGGACACATAGCAGCACAAATCGTCGCTGGCAACACTCGCTCACCGACTTTTATGACTCCGTTTTTCCGGCTCTGACCTGACCTGACCGACTGTGCAAGACACAGCTTGGCAACCAACCCATTCGCTGCGAGACAGTCCGTTCGGGGCCATGGGCTGTGACGTGGGGGAATCTCGTACTGAGCGCCTCTGACAGCCACTTGTTGCCGGCGTTTGCGTCCATGTCGAGACGGCAGCGGGCTCTGGCTCGGCCGCACTCGCATTCGACACTATGGGAATCTTCCATCGCTTGTACTGTGACAAGTTCGTGCTTGGCCGAGCAAACGGCCGAGCAAGGATGCTGTCCAAGGTACAGAAACCGGCCTTGATCAGCTTGGAACATGTTGTTGTGTCTCATGGCTGCTGGTACAGAGTCATTCTGACGGTAGATGGGCACCGGCCGGCTCCAAAGGTCAACGAACCTGCTTGTCGCCGGTTTGGCCACTCCCCCACTTTGCTGCATTTCAAGCCCTGGCCGGCGAGTTTTGTGCTGCTATTAACTCAGGATGACGGGTTCTTAAGTGTAGCTTAGCTTGGTTCAATCTGCGTCGGATCCCAATCGGAGGCGGGGGCATCGAGCCTCTGAGCTTTCATCGTAACGGCGGTGTAACTCTCGGTCTGGATGTCAGGGGATATTTGTCTATGGTCTGCACACGATATGAAAATGTATAGTGATACGGCCACGGGCCCGTAGGTGCTGCTCCAAGCTGGCCCATCCACCGAAATGTGTCCGTTCATCTCGGGGGGGGTGACAACGGTATTTGGCATCCGAAAGCCATCGAGCGAACCCAGGTGGATAACGGATACACAGCCGGTGAGCAAATTTCGTGTCCGCTTGGCGAATTCGGTTGACAACGAACGCTGGGCTCACGCAATAACTAGCGTGTGGTTTACTTGGTAAGGAGGACGGAATATCGGGCCTTCGTCGGTCGGCACCGGCGTGTCTGATCCGGCGAGCGGCCCTCCATACTGTAGGAGGCAGCACAGGCCACCTAGGAGGATGGAGAAAGTTTAGTCAGCGCCAGAAAGGCGTACAGGCCGTATTTAGCATCTCAGATCCTGGCCTCCTATACTTAGAAAAATCAACCGCTTTCACCTCTTTGCTTTATAGTGCCCAATAACAGGATTTGGGTGGCTTCATCCCGCCTAAGGCTGTTCCTTTTTCTTTTATTTGTGTAGCCCTTCTACGATCTAGTCTAGGCCCTGGTTTTCTTCTATGTTTTTCGGTAGCTATACCTTGACCGTTTTGATGTCTTCTTGACGGTTTGCCCTAAGTTGGGCCTCGATTGCATTATAATTTGGTTATTCGATTGTATAATTTGGCGCCGTTTGTTCAGTTTAGGCCTCGATACTAGCATTGGCTTCTAGTCTATTTATTTGTTTTATAGCCATTTAAAGGCCCGTTTTCTAATAGCAACGTTGGCACTGGTTACTATTACTACTATTATAAACTTGTAATCACGATTTTATAGCGACTTAGGCTACCGACATTGGCTATAGCGGAGTAGGGGAAAGCGTTATAGCTATCGATAAGACTGTTAAAGCCGGTAGAAGCTACGGGAGTACCGAAGCCTCTACGATACTAAGCGACTTAGGTCTTAGGCAGTTGCCCTAGAGGGAGGCTAGAGTAGCCTAGCTAGTAGTAGTAGCCGAAAAATATTCTTAGATATATATTGCTATAGCCTAGATCGAGCTTAAGTCTAGAGACCTCAACTTTCTAGCCAACCTCTACAATAGCCTAAGAATCCCATTGCTTATTACTACGATATTTATCTAAGCCTTTAAGAAACTTCCCCGAGGTTTCTATTAAGGTTTCTAGAAACTAGCTTTAACAGTTAGGAAGTTAAGACCTTGAATTTATATCTACTAAGAAATTAGGGTAGCGGGATATACTCTGGATACAAAGGAAGTTAATAGGCGATAGATTTACACTAAGCTCTAGCAGCTCTAATAAAGGCCTTGAACTTAGAATTCGAATTTTCACTTAAATCGACTAGTACGACCTCCTCCTTAGCTAAAAACCTAGGGAAGCTAGACTTAGTAAAATCGTAGTCCTAACCTAACCTAGATATAGCTAACTCCTTCTACTAGCGGAAGTTGTAACCTTAGAAAGGCAATGTATAAGGCAATATCTACCTTCTAAGGAACTCTTTCCCTTTCTTAATATCACTAGAGCGGTACTTTATTATATTATCTAGTATTATAAGATCGGTAAGCCTATTGTAAATTAAGTAGTAGCGACAATTGTAAACTAGACTATAGAAGTAGCGTTTAGGTAACTAGAAGACTAGAAAAAGGGCATCTACCCTACTTAGCCTAAAAGAGAATCAATCCTACAACTATTATTATCACTGTTTTCAAAGAGCGTCGAATTACTATAGTATACCCTTTCGTTTTTATTAGTTGGCGGTATTATTAGCCTACTAACTATTTATTCTATCATTATTATTAATCTTTAATTAGTTTAGTATATCAGTGTAGCTAATTTCGTATATCGTTGTTATCTAGTAAGTCTTTGTAAAAAACCCTATAGGATTAAGCTACTTTATCTTCTACGTCTATAAGCCTAGAGATTAGTTTAGCTCTGTTATAATCCTAATTCTAAGAGCTTAGATTATTAGAGCGCTACAAAGCTAGCAATAAGTTATTAGTATCGTCCCCGCTTATTTCAAACCTACTATCGCCCTAATGTTTAAACGTTATAGTAGCAGTACCTATACTATTCTCTACGACTTAGCGTTGTAAAAGTATAAATGTAATAGCATCTTAGCTAGAATTTTATAGCTACTACTAGGAGTTGGCCTAGTTTTACATCTCTATAATCTATATATATATTTAGATACTAGGCGTTGCTTAGAATATAGTGGACAACGTCACTTTATATCGGTTTGTTGTGTTACGGACCGGGCTATACCCGGGCTGGGTATGTGGGGCTACGCCCAGGATCCATAGCGGTCCCATGACGGGCCCGCCACGGGCCCGAGGCGGACCCGCCTCGCGCCCGGAATAACATCGACCCGAGCCCCCTATACGCGAGCCCCTGAAAACTCTGTGCACGAGAACCGTAGCCTGTACTTCTCCTTTTCTCTCCTTAAAGTAGTTGAATAGAACATCGTACGCTTATCTGCAGACGCTATAAGGCTAGTACGTTATAGTTCAACTACCTTCAGGCAGATAGAGCAGTTGTTGCTTCTAGGCGTAGACGAGAGCAGTATACTAGGCGTTTCGACGTCGGCACCGAGCGGACCGGACGCCACTATAAACAACCTAGGCGTCCCGTAGGTTCCGGACCTAGATTGGGTCCACGAACACTTCTAAGTCTTGCAGGAAACGATTGTACAGTAGAATGTAACTATCGAGGAACTCTGTGTAGCCTAGATCGCCGTAGCTCAGACTATAAACGCCCCTGTAGTAGCCTACGCCCCGGCTCCGACGATTGACGCTACGGCTCCGGTAGCTCCTAGGACGTAGCGGAAACGCCTCCCCGTAGGACAACCCTTCGATGGCAAGAAGGAACTCTTTGCCGCCTAGAGGGCTACGATAGCGTATATCCTAGTGGTAGACCGGGACTTTATCGGAGGCCTCTACGACTAGTAGGTATTCATTTAGGGGAACCTTAGCTAGGGAATTTAGGCCAAGGTTGTAGCCTTCTACGAGTTAGGAGGGCCCCGCTACAATTACGACCTAGAAGCGTTCCTTGAGTACCTTACAACCGTTTATATAGACCCCTATAAACAGGTTATAGCCTTGACGGAGCTAGATATACTCTGCTAGGGAGATAACGAGCCGTTCTCCTCCTTCCTTATTCGCTTTAAAGCGAAGCTATCGAAGGCTAGAGGACTTAATTAGAGCGACGAGGTACGACTTATTAAACTACAACGATACCTCTCCCTAAAGTTGAAATATATTATAGTAGGATAGGGAGTTCTATAGAACGACTACGTTATAGCTATTACAAAGTACTATAAGATCGCTACTGATCTAGAGGCCCTCCGCCTAGAGGAACGACATTAGTAGTCCTAGGGCAAGCGACCTAGGCCTAACGTAGATACGGAGAAGGATATAGACGGAGATATACCGATGACTAGGATCAATGTAGCCTACACTGCCTCCGCCTAGGGGGGAGCTAATAGGGGCTATAGAGGAAAGTAGCAGTAGAACAGAGGAAAGCGAGGCGCGAACGCGCTATAGGCGAAGTAGGTAAACGACGAAGTATATATAGCGTGTCAATAGGCTAGAGCCTATATCCGTTATAGGCGCTAGGGTCACTTTGTAGCCGCTTGTCCCTTCGCCCTAGCTAAGAGGCTAGCTCTTTAGGTCGACATCAACAAGCTAGAGGCTAAGGAATAGGTAGAGGAGGACTCCTCTTCTAAGGAGGAGGAGGAAAAAGAGTAGCCCCTATATAAAGTCTTGTATAGGGGCTGAAAGGACCTAGCCGCTTATAGAACGAATTTATAGAGATTAGAGAGAGAATGGATAAGCTACCCTTTCTAATCTCCGTTTTCCTAAACTCCTTTGGTTTTATAAACGTATAAGTGGATAGTAGGTATTAGAGCTATAGAGCTATTAGCGAAAGAGTATATTAGTGGTTAAAGATCAAGCAAATAAGCTTGCTGACTCTCTGTACCCTAGGCGTTGTAGTCAAGGGGGTATAAATTATAAAGAAAATTATATATATCGCCTAGGTTGTAATAGATATCGATAGGTAGATTAGTACTACTATATTTTATATAGTCCTAGGACTAGCCTACGACGTTATTCTAAGGCTCCTTTAGATAAACTACTATAGGATCGTGCTAGACCTAGCCAACGGGGTCTTTACCGTTAATTCGTAAGGCGGCCTATAGGTATACGAGTGCTCTTTGTAGTGGAAAGAAACTAACACTACCCTAATTATAGGCGTAGTATTTATAGGCTTAGCCTATAGAGTATAAAAGAAGAAGTCTAAAGGAGCCTAAGACATATTCCTCGTTACTAGTATCCACGAGATGACCACTATATTAGAGGCTGCCATCTCCTAGCCTAACGTCGACCTAGACCTAAAGATTATATTGCTAAAGGAGCTACGAGACTTCGCCAACCTCTTCGACAAGGAAAAGGCGAATAGCCTACCTCCCTATCGAGGGAAGGCCAACTATTATATCCGTCTTAAGACGAGCTTAGATAGGAAACTTCCTAAGCTCCTATAGGGACCTTTATATAATATACTAAGGGACTACCTCCTAGAGATTCGAAAGTAGGTCGTAGACCTGATAGACAAGGGATAGATCTAGGTAAGCTTCTCATTAGTGGCTGCCCTAGTCCTCCTTGTAAAGAAGCTAGGAGGGGGATAGAGGTTCTATATAGATTATTGGGCTCTGAACAAGATTATTAAGCAAGACCGGTACCTACTCCCTTTAATTAAGGAGACTCTCTAGTCCCTAGCTAGGGCCAAATGGCTTATAAAGCTAGATGTTAGAGCTGCCTTCTATCGTATCTAGATAGCCGAAGGGGATGAGCACCTTACGGCGTTTTATATAAAGTTTAGGCTATTTGAGTAGCTAGTCTGCCCCTTTAGGCTTATAGATGCTTCTACAACGTTCCAAAGATATATCAACAACGCCCTTAGCCTAATGCTAAGGGACTATATAACAGTGTACTTTAACGATGTTTTAGTATATTCGAGCAGGAGCCGGAAGAACTATATAAGGAAGGTATATAAGGTCCTTTGGAGGCTAAAGGATATAGGCCTCAACCTAGACCTTAAGAAGTATATATTTACAATGAAGGAAGTCAAATATCTAGGGTATATCGTAGAGGTAGGAGTTTATATCTACCCCGACCCTAAAAAGATCAAAGCTATCTATAAATAGGAGGTACCCTATAGAGTCTAAGGAGTATAGAGCTTCTTTAGGTTCGCTAACTTCTATTATAACTTTATCTCCAACTTCTCTAAAAAGGTAGCCCTATTGATACGTCTTACCTATAAAAATGTCCTATTCTACTAGGGCAAAGAGGAATAGGAGGCTTTCGATATACTTAAGGCCACGTTTATATTGGAGCTAATCCTCGCCTAGTAGGATCCCGAGAGGGAGACGATCGTAGAAGCGGACTATTCTAGTACGACACTTAGTAGGTACTTGTCTTAGTGGGGGGAGGACGAGGTCCTTTACCCTATAGCCTACTACTCCGTAAAACTAAGCCCTACTAAACGCAACTATACTATCTACGATAAAGAGCTATTGGCTATTATCTTGTACCTTAAGGCCTAGTCGACGGAGCTTCGAAGTGTAGTAGCCCCTTTCACTATCCTAACCAACTATAAGAATCTTAAGTACTTCACTTAGCCGTATTCGATCAGTGAACGATAGGCCAAATGGGCGGAGACACTCTCCTTGTTCAACTTCGAGCTGAAGTACTGGCTAGGATCCTAGGCCTTATGCCCTAATACGCTCTCCTAGCGTAAGTAGGACGAGCCTAAAGACAACTAGCGTATCGCCTAGCTGCTTCCCCTAATCAAGGTATACTAGACTAGTGTATAGGAGGAGGCTAGGCTACCTATAGGAGAAACGCTCTTCGAGGACAAGTAGCTCGTTGCCCTATAGAACGAGGGTATTACTAAAGACGAGCACTATGCTCACTAGCTCTAAGCCGTCTACAACGAAGCTTGGAAGTTTCCTAAGGAGACGAATATAGTATAGACCTAGATCGTAGACTACTCCTTTAATACGTAAAGCGCGCTCTAGTTCTATAGCCGTCTCTAGCTCTCTATATAGGAGCCTCTGACTACTACGATTATCTAGTAGATCTATGACTTAGCTATATTAGGACACCTAGGGCGTAATAGACTATTTAAAATGCTCTAGAGAGATTATTACTAGGACCTTATATTATCTAATGTAAAGTGGTTCATTAGGAACTATAATCAGTGCCGCCGAAGTAAGATCTCCCGATAGCTACGTCAAAGGCTCCTATAGCCCTTGCCTATCCCCGATCGCTTCTAGAAACAGATCTCCATTGACTTTATAACTAACCTCTCTACGAGAGACGAGGGAGCGCCTAGCTACCTTATAGTGATCACCAACCGTCTCTCTAAGTATATATAGCTCGAGGTAATGTATTCGATAGGAGCGGAAGAGTATACCCTTCGATTCTATAACGTATAGTAGCGTTTCTATAGGTTCCCGACCTAAATTATAACCGACTATAGGTTAGACTAGCTAAGTAGGTTCTAGACTACGTTGTATAAAGCGGTAGGGGTAGAGCAGCTCCTATCGACTTCTTACTATCCTTAGACGAATAGAGGGACGGAGTAGGTCAACTAAGAGGTATAGGCAATCCTCCGGATCTTCGTCTCCTTTACATAGTACGACTAGCCTAAATATCTCCTAGCCTACTAGTTCATATTCAACAATAGGGACTTGTCCATGACCGGAGTAAGCCTAAACTACCTCCTTTATAGGTTCGATATAAGCTCTATACAGCTTATTACGATCCTAACGGCGTCCGTAGTATCCTTGGAAGGTCGCGTTGCTAGGTTCCTCCGTCACCTAAAGGAGGGGATAGAGTAGACCTAAGTAGCTATCGCGTATACGTAGTAGTGGTAGTAGACGAATACGAACCGCTCCTACTACCTAGCCGAGAGGTTCTAGGTAGGGGACGAGGTATAGCTCTCTCTACGTAATATAAAGACGAACCGCCCTAGTAAGAAGCTCAACTAGCTAAATGCTAAGTATAAGGTAGTCGTGGTGCCGACCCCGCTAACGATGACGCTTAACGTACTAAGCGGTCTATACTTGACCTTCTATATTGACTTAGTTAAACGAGTAGCTTCTAACCTACTTCCTTCGTAGAAAGTTATAGATAAGAGACTAGACCCCGTATAGGTTATATCGAAGAAGGGTGTTCCTCAATAGGAATATAGGGTAGAGGCGATCTTCAAAGCTTAGAACGTAAGAGGGAGAGGGAACAACCGTGATATATACGTTAAGTGGGTAGGTTACAACAAACCAACGTAGGAGCCTTTAGAGAACTTCTTAGAGACTACTATATTCGACGAATTCAAATAGGAGTAGGGAGACGTACAATACAATGACGGGCCAGTGTCGAACTGGAGGAGGAAGGGGAAACGTTGTATTCGTATATAGACTACCCTACAAAGACTGGCTACTTAGACAAATACAACTATATAGGCGTAGGAAAACTATAATACGCTTGAGCCTAGTTATCCTCCTAAACCTAGATAGAACGGAACTATATATAAAAAAACAATGGGACGTACTAGTAGCGTTACTTATTTAGGGTCTATAACGAGACCTATGTCGGCAATCTTTTCTTTATCTTCGAACGGGTATATAGGCGAAGTGGGCGTACAAGGGGGTGGAGTAGCGACGCGAGGGGTCCGAGGCGGGGGCTATATATGCACTTGATAGGCGTATAGTATGTCCTCTACTAGGGAGGAAGGGCGTCGACTATAGTATAGGTTATAGGCGGGGGAACGTGTGTAGGGAGAGTGGCGGGGGTGGGACCCCTAAGGGATATAGATGGGCGAGAGGGTAGTAAGCGTGATAATATAGTCTATAAGACGTGAATTTGTCTCTAGGACGGTTGCCTGAGACTACGCTATAGTGTAAATAGCCTCTACGATACGCCGATTCTCTCGCTAGGAGGAATCGAGATATTGCGCTATATACTTAACTAGGCGGCTATAATGTTGTATAGCGAGGTTGTCCTAAGGAGCCTAGTATAGAACTAGGGCTCCTTGCTAGCCTAGGGTCGAAGGAGATAAAGGGGGGGCTAGAAGCGCGTTGGGTACGAAGGCAAAGCGCATTAGAGACCAATGCTATAGGGCCATACCAATCGTATTACAGAAGTTATATACGAAAGTACTGAATTATAGTGTCAAGATAGTACGACGAGCTAGCTTAGTCTTGGTCTTCTTCTAAGCGGGCTTAGCGATAGCTTGGTTATCAGTGTAAAACTTGACTAAGCGTTTTAGACTAGCGTATAGAGAGGCGTTCGTTGTCTAAAGTGCTAGATCTTAACGGCACTTAGTATAGGCTTTAGTGTATTTCGAGCAGCTTTCTCCCTAGCCTTGAACGTAATCCACCAAGTTATTATAAAGAAGTCGCTCGATATAATTGAAGTAGATATCTCCCTCCTCCTCTAGGAGGGTGTTATCCTTATCGTTAGAATCTCCCTCTATAATATAGCTACCAATAGCGTAATAAGAGGAGTTGCTACGGTTATTGTAGTTCTGTCTAGGACGCTATTAGCTTCTAGTCCGAGGCTAGAGTGGGCCTAATATAGGGTGATGTACATTGCGATCTTGGTTGTCGTCCCCTCTAGGACAACGTCCTTCGCCGCTATCTCTAAGAGAAGCGACTATTGCCGACATTATAGTGGGTAAGTCTTGGGAATATATCGGAATCGCGAGGGAAATAGGAAGCTACTATAGAGGGCGAAGCGAGTAGATAGAACGTACGTGAGCTATATGTATGGAGGAGGCGGCTAGGGGATTGAGCGAACGTGAAGAGGAAGGATTATAAGACAAGTTAGGCGCGAAATAGAAATGTGGCGAATGTAGTTAATAAAGTGGTTGGACGTATAATGACGACGATAGGGCTAATACAATAGGAGTATAGACACTGGATGACTATACAACTTATATAAGAAGAGGCCGATAACGTATAAGGTGAACGTTCGACGGAGTGAGCAGGAGGCGAGAAAAAAAAAAAAAAAAAAAAAAACGCGAAGGGCGGAAGATATATATAAGATAGAAGTGTAATAAACGAAGAACGTGTGCGAAGCGGGATAAAGAGAGAAATGTCGATATATGAGTAGGAGGAAGACAAAGTCGTAGGAGTAGGGAGAGGGCGTGTATTAGAAACGAGAAGAGAATGCGGAGAGCGAGTTCGTGTAGGGGGAGGGGTTTTATTGGCAATGGGTAGGGGGTCTGTTGTACCCGATTAGCGAGTACGCCTTACGCGATATGGCTGTTGTGGAGGAGAGCGCGGGGCGAGGAAGGGGCCAATCAGCGTCCTGTAAGAGCGAGGTAAATAAATAACCCGTGGCTAGGCAGTAGGATTATAGGTAGTAGCGCTGAGCTGCCTGAATACTGGGTTGGACACTGGCGTTCGCTATGATTGACCCTATACTACGCTAGACCTGCGCCTAGCGCTACGCTACGTATATCCTAAACTAGCTTCCTATCCGGGAGGGGGGGGGTATGTTACGGACCGGGCTATACCTGGGCTAGGTATGTAGGGCTACGCCTAGGATCTATAGCGGTCCTATGACGGGCCTGCTATGGGCCCGAGGCGGACCTGCCTCGCGCCTAGAATAATATCGACCCGAGCCCCCTGTATACGAGCCCTTGAAAACTCTGTACGCGAGAACCGTAGCCTGTACTTCTCCTTTTCTCTCCTTAAGGTAGTTGAATAGAACATCGTACGCTTATCTGCAGACGCTATAAGGCTAGCACGTTATATGTTGCTAGCTTATATAGCCTAATATACGAATAGTAGTTATCTAGCTACTATAGCGATTATAAGAAATTTAAGGACATTAAGGTAGTATTTCTAGCCTAGTTCCTAGAGCCTAAGGCTTCCGAATCTATTGACGACTTCGTTGTAGCTAACTCCTTTGCCTAGAATAATAGAGAGCCGCTAGACTATTATTTATATAAAGCCAAAGATTTAGAGTGTAAAATCCTAGATCTAAAAGTCAAGTATATCCTTGCCAACCGACTTATCTTAGGTATATACAACGGTAAAAAGGACCTAGCCCTTTAGGCTTAGGTTTATAACTGCCTTTATAGTACTTAGAAAATGGTTTTATATAACTATAAAGATAAGCTATCTAAGGATATAACTTTCGAAGATATATACATTAAGATTCGGTATATTGCCTTAGAACTCAAAGAGTCTGAAAAGCCTATAGAAGACGATATCGATAAGGATAAGTAGGATCCCTAAATACAGCTTATTAAGAAGCTTATAGAGTCGATTACCGTAGCTATCCGATTGGCTCCGTTAGCCCAACCTACTCCCTACCCTTAGAATGTCTAGTACCAATAGCTATATAACCCTAAGTAAGATCAGTCGAGCTAGTTTCGACTAGGCTAGTTTTAGCCTAATTAATTTTAGCTATATTAGTCGGCCCTACCTCCTCCCAATATTTAGGGAGTATAACCCTAGCTATAGTTCAAGCCCCTTTAGCGATTCTACTATAACTAGTATAGTGTTATAGATATTAACTATATAACGCTAGAGTGCCCCTACTAGTATAAAATCCTATTGTATATCTAAGAGGCCAACTTTCATCGTCGAATTACAAACTAGCTACCACCTCCTATAGTTATATAGTCCAATGCCCTACGTTATAACCAGCTATAAGGAGCAGCCCCTACCTAGAAGGGAGCTCTATATATATCTACGTTGACTACCGAGCCTCCTCTGATAGCAACGCTCTCGATAGAAGACGCTATAGCTGCTTAACAGAAGATAAAGTATATAATAGCCAAAGCTTAGGCCGTCGAGGACGCCTATCAGCTTATTATTCACCTAATAGCCTATAACTTAAAGGCAGCTCGCCCACCTCTTACTAAGAAGAAGAAGGACAAGTCGACTTCTAAACCTACTTTAAAGCCGATAACTAAGCTAACTATCTCAAAGTAGAAGAAGGTCCAATTTGATCCCTTAGCTATTTACTAGATTAAAGAGTATATTTAGGACAAAGACCGTATTTGTAATATTATAGATAATAAGGACTATTAAAATAAGATTATAATAGCTTAGGATTTCCTATCTACTATACCGCTAATGCTAAAGGCTATACTACCCAACCTCTGTCTAATAGAGTAGCCTACTTAGTCGGCAACCTAGCTTGCCTAGGGGATTCTATTAGCGATAGCTTAGGATATCGCTATAACCAAGCCTAACACTATAAAACTTATTAAGCAAATTGCCTAGCAGGTGAAGGCCAAGCTTTAGGCTGACACCTAGGCTTCTAACGCCTCTAAACTGACTAAGTATCCTAATATAGAAGATAAGCGACTTAAGATATAAGTATAAGAAGATTTAGGTACGTCTTCTCAACCTCGTTTACACTTGGTCGGCTTAGTACGCTATAGGATTCTCCTATTCAACATTAGATCTACGCTAGCGGATATCAAAGTTGGCATTAATTTGATCTAGCTATTAGATTCAATACCGCATCTATAGACTAATTTAAATTGTATCCTAATAGTAGAGGAGTATAGCAATTATAAAAAGAAGGACGACCTATCATATACCGTTAAGTCAGTTACTATCGATCTTCACCTACCTAAGGATAGCCCTTGCTAGTATTCCTAAGATATTGCTAATTTATACTATCCTATCGTTATAGGCTATAGCCTCAACTATTACGATATTGACGTAACCACTACCTATTTCATCGAAGGATACCTTAATTATATTAGATCCTAGCGCCTAATAGTTGATTATAGTATATCCCTCGATTGTATTTCCCTATAGTTTTACAATAAGCTTAGGCTAACGCCTATCCTAGTAAAGTTCCTATAGAAAGTTAGCCTAGCCAACGACACTACTAGTTTTATCACTACGTATATCACTTTTATACTTTACGTCGACAATATAATCACTAGTATAGTCGGCTTTGTTTATAGCAATAGAGGTATCAATATATTGCTATTAAACAACTAGCTCCTCTACGTCAAGGGTCGTATAGACTAGGGAGACCTTACCCTTATAGTCAAGGCTATAAATAGCTTCACCTCTATAGTGCCCTTCACTGTTATATAGGAATAGTAAGCAGCACCTATAAAGGAAGCTAAGCCTATTATTACTAGTGATACCTGTTACACGAACAAAGTGAGTGCTACCCGACCTCGTCAGCCAAGGTAGCGGAGCACTCAAACCAAGCAGGAGCTTCGGAGGAGTGCAAGATGGATGTATTGCAAGAGTATAGAATGCAGGCAAGTGCCCACCTAAATACAGGAGTGTAGTGGCCTGTGCGTAAGGTGGCCTATGCACTATTGCGGGGCCCAGTGCTGTTGTGGGGCCCAGTGGGCCCAGTGGACCCACACTTACGCAGTTGGCCATAGGTGGCCACAGGTGACCTACAACTGCGTGTAACAATTGCCCCCCCTACGAACAAATAGAAAAGCTGTCCTCAGCTTGCAAGTCCATTGTATCTTGCACCTCAACTATCCAATCCATTCAATCCATTCAATCCACCTGTCGGGTTCCTTGATCGGGGCGACTGGCCAGTCGGGTTCTTTGATCGGGGCGACTGGTCGGGGCGATTGATTGGAGCGATTGATCGGTCGGAGGTTGGAACGGTCGGAAGGATGGGAGCCGGGCCGGGGCGACGAGGTCTTAGAAAAAGTGGTCGCGATTGACGGTCGGAAGGATGGGAGCTAGGCCGGGGCGACGAGGTCTTGGAAAGTGGTCGCAATTGACGTGGTCTTTGGGAGCCGAGCCGGGGCGACGAAGTGTTGTAGGTCGCGATTGCTATCCTGGATACCGACCTCCAGGTAAGGTCTCAGGAGCTCGAGGGCTTCGCAATACTTAGAGACCACCTAAGTAAGCAAAACCATAAGTGCTTCCTGGTAGGGCACTCGGGGCACCTGCGCCCGTATGTGGTTGCCTAAGCCATATGACGCGGTACTGCTCGGGCACGCTATTGATGAACACTGGCTCCCTTACAAAGGAGTCTTATGGTTTATCGCACAGGTTCGAGTCCAGTAGTAGGCACCACTTGTTACACGAACAAAGTGGGTGCTACCCGACCTCGTCAGCCAAGGTAGCGGAGCACTCAAACCAAGCAGGAGCTTCGGAGGAGTGCAAGATGGATGTATTGCAAGAGTATAGAATGTAGGCAAGTGCCCACCTAAATACAGGAGTGTAGTGGCCTGTGCGTAAGGTGGCCTATGCACTATTGCGGGGCCCAGTGCTGTTGTGGGGCCCAGTGGGCCTAGTGGACCCACACTTACGCAGTTGGCCACAGGTGGCCACAGGTGACCTACAACTGCGTGTAACAATACCGAAGAGGAAGTTAAGCATTGGGCCTCTTTACTAAATACTACTAGTACTAAGTAGCGCGTTGACATTATTACCAAATTATATAAGCTCAACAACTTACGTTAAGTTTTAGAGGAGGTAGACACAGTTAATATAGTCAGTATAGCTAGGGATCTAGACATTGCTAGCAACCTAAATATAAAGGCCTAATTCCTAAGGCTTAGGGGATCTAGGCCTTATCATTTACAGAGCTATATTAGATTTATATAGTCTAGTCGTCATTAGTTTCTATCGAGGATTTAATAGTAGTTTCTTCCCTAGAGATTTCTTTGTACAAGTCTTCTATGTACATTTTTCCTACTTATTAAGGGTATTCTTCGCTTTATAGGCACTATTCGCCTATAGATTCTTCTAGTAATACTAGGATCGGTTAGGCAGACTTAGCTTCTTCTTCCAATGGTATAGTTTACTACTACCTCGCTTCTATTGGTAATGGTGTAATACTATATAATCCGTTGCCCAGATTTAGCACCGCCACTATTATAAGGATCTTCACCGTATAGCCACTAGGGTAGCCACCTAATAGTCGCTCTCTACTACCACTGCCACTATCACTATCGCTATTACCGCCATTGCCGCCGTCGCCATTACTATCACCTTCGCCACTACCGTTGCCGCTACCCCTACTACTATCACTAGATAACTTACCCTTGACAGATAACTTATCTTCGATAGATAACTTATTAGTTACTATTGTACTAGAGATATTTGACGTACTACCCTCGGTGGCTATATTCATTGCATTAGCTATACCGACTTCGCCAACTACATTGTATATATTACTGCTATTATCACCGTTACCATTAGAACTGTCTCCCTACCGTTTATCTCTAGCGTTGAAGCTCAACCTTTTTGTATATACTATGTAATTGCATTATTATAGCCTTCTTCGACTAGTGCCATTTTCTAAACGGAGTATAGTTCGCAATAGTATTATTATACACTTGGTATACTTTATAATATCGAATTCTATACTGATTCTTAGGGACGGTATTATCAAGACTATCGAAGCCGAAGAAACTGTTACACTATAATATAGACCAGCCTTAGCTATAGGCCTGCTAGTAGCGCAACGATAGTAGGCGACTTAGGCCTTGGATAGCTATACTAGAGGGACGTTGGGGTAGACTAGTATAAGAAGGGCTACTTAAAATAGCCCTTAATAGCATTTTAGTAGGAATCCGGTTTTTCAAAGCCCTTAGCCTAGATTTCTAGATTTCCTATAGAAACTAGCTAGCCTCACTAAGTCCCTAGGACAACCTAAGAAACCTTCTACTTATTACTACGATATTACCCTAAGGCCCTAAGAACCTCTCCTAAGCTATTAGAAACTAGCCCCGACTAATAGGAAGTTCTATCTTTATAGTTTATAGCCCTTAACTATAAAATCTCTAAAGGCCTTAGGGATAACCCTACGACAATAGGAGAAGCTGAAAGAGCTTAGCCTACACTATTCCCTAAAGCCTAAGACGGTATTTTAGTAGGAAAATCGAAATTCGAAGGGGGACCCCTTTAAAATCCATTGCTCTCTATAAAAACGGCTATTTTTACAAAGTCTATAGAGTATAGTCGACTCTTAGTTCGAAAACTCTGGGATCACTTTGGGCCTAGTTGCTACTTACGATCTAGATAGAGTAGCTATAGCCTACCGACTTTGCTATACCTAGAAAGACTACTTCGCTTTCTCCCTAGAAGATTTACTACCTATCGATATTATAGAGCACCCTATTATCACTAAACCTAGGGCGGAGCTAGTTGTTAGACTATAACTATTTCGGTACTTACTAGGTCATTGGCACTTTATAAACTACGTCTTTAGGAAGATAGAAAAGGTAGTAATCATCTCTTATAGAGAAAGCCTATATAGAGCGTAGACTATCTTTATAGATAAACTTAGGTAGTCGTCTTACCTATTAAAATAGAAGGTTTATTGCGTTATCTATAATTTTCGGCTTGTTAATTCTAACATTATTAAATTAGCCTACCCTTACTATAATATAGAATTAGATTTGAATAACATTAGTTTAGGGAGACCAACTTATTATTCGAAAACTAACGCCTCTAATAGCTATTAGGCACTCCCTATCTGTCTAAGGGATAAATGGCTAACTAGGTTTATTTCACTAAATAGGTAGTTCACCTACCGTTGTACTACGTAGAGCCTAAAGAATATGCCTATAATATATACCTAGTTTAGTAATTTAGTTTTCAGTACTTTGCTAGAGAGACTAAGACTAGATTTTAACTAGTATTGTCGATAGTATAGCTAGCTAGTCCGCCTACTGGACAACGATTAGCCAATTGCTTAGAAGCTACTATAGAAACTTGCTTTATTGGGATCAATATAGCTTTTATTAGCATTGCTATCGGCTTTTAGCTATTATAAGTCTACTAGGAATTGCCTCGCTATCTACGTTAACGACCACCTTATAAGCAGCTACGACTTTTAGAGCTACTTCGCATTTCTCTATAAAGTCTATTTTCTATAGGTCGCCTTTAGCCTAGTCCCATTAGCTCTTAGGAAATTAGAATTCTTTATAAACTAGATTGAAATAGTCGAATTCTAACTTATAGACAATAAGATTTTTCTTACCTAGAAATATTAGTAAAAGTTTTAGCGATAGGCAGAGCAATAGGCTAAGTCGCCACCTAAGATATAGAAGAAGGCGCAATAGCTGGTTTTTATAACTCTATTTTTATAGAGATATATCCTAGAGAGGGCTAACCTAGTACAAAAACTAAAAACTATATTTTTCGAAGTTGTCGCTACTATTACCGCGACTAGGAAGAAGTTAGTTATAATGGAATAGAAACCTTGTAACTCGCTATACTAGATAGTAGAATATAATAAGGTTGTCTAGCGGATCTACTAGTTAATTTAGCAAAATACGATCTATAGTACCGATCTTACTAAGGCCTTTTACATTGCAACTAATACAAGTAAGACAAAGCTTAGCGTAGTTATATTTTAGCTTAGCCTAAGAGCGCGCCTAGATAAAGAATACTAGTAGGCCTAGTATTTTAAGAACATTGAGATCAATATATTTATATTGTTTAGTCTAATAGATACTAAGTCCTAGTATTCAGTCTCGGAGAAGGAGATATTAGCTATTATAAAGGCATTGAAGGAGTTGCAATAGATTACCTAGGTATCTAACTTTCTAATTTACATTTATACCGACTACCTATCTATTATATAGTCTATAAACAACTTCAACGAGGTCTATTCAAAAGTAGTTCGATAGATCGATAAGATTACTAAGTTCGACATTGTCTTCTACTATTGGCCGAATATCGACAAGATCATTAGGATTACTAATAGTATATCTAGGCTAATAGGCCCTCTCTAAAATATACCTGACTATAGATTAGAAGAGTAATAGAGTATCAAGTTAGTGATATATATAGACGACTCGACTAGATTGATACTATATTTCACTGATCTACCGTTTAGTAGCTACCCTAGTAAACATTAATAATATTATCTCAAGGCCGTTAGGACGACATTTACTAACATTTGGTATAATAACATTGTAGCATAGCTAATAGAGGGAGATAAGGGCATCTAGTATCTTCCTTAGTATCGATACTACTAGATAAAGCGGTAGGCCCTAAATTTTCATTTGACTAATAGCTCGCTATTTTATATCGAGTAAAATAAGAGTTTAGCCTTGTATATTCTGCTAGATAAGCGAGCCAAGGTTTTAGCTTAGGTATACGATAGCTATAGACACTTTGTTAATATAGTAACTATATAGAAGTTTAGAGGGAGATTCTAGTAGCCAATATAAGTAGCCGATATTACAATATACTGCCAAGCCTACGAGACTTGCTAGTTAGTTAGCTAGAGCCTCCAAGGCAATATTCTAAGATATATCGCTATCTTCTAGCCTATACGGCTTTTTAGTTTGGATTTCGTCAGCCCTATTTCACTAGCTAGCCTAGATAGCCAACGATATATCCTTCTAAGAGTTGACTACTTTACTCACTTTCTTTTCACCTAAGCACTAACGGAAGTATTAGCTTATATAGTCGTCTACACTATAGTATATATCTAGGCGCTTATCGTTAAGTAGCTATAGTAGACCTATTTTAACAATAGTAGTCACTTTAATAATACAACGCTTATCCAGATATTCCAACAATATAGCACTAAGATAGTTTTTAGACTAGTTTCCTACCTATAGAGCACTGGTATAATTAAGTACTATATTAGGCTTATAAAGGCGTAGCTTATACAATAGGCAGTTAGATAGCTAAAGAGCTAGCAACACTTATAGCCGATAGCCTTACTATCTATAATTGTTAATATCAATACCTATTTTTCTCGTTCTATTAGTACTTTATTAGTAAAGGCTTTTCTAGGATTTGAGCCCACTTATTCTTAAGTCCCTAAGGAAGCCTATCTTTATATTACCCCTAATATATTTAAGATAAACAAGGCTACTAATTATATTGCTTAGTATATAGATAGCTAGGAAGAATACTAGATATATATTATATTCCAGCTAGCTACTAAGGCCAATGAACATCTAGATAAGAAACTAGTTCAGCAGTTTACCTAAGGCCAATAGGTTTTAGAGCTTTAGGACAAGGAGTATAAGGATAGGTCGAAGTTCAATCTCTAGTAGGCTAGCCTATTAAGAGTTATAGGTATAGCGTCTCTATATATATATTAGGTCTAGTATATATCAAAGCTAGGCCTACTATACAAGGTGTATATCGACTATCTTAAAGTATATAAGTCTAGGGCATAGTGGATAATAGCCAAAGTAGAGGATATAGACTTACCCCTATAGATAGAGAGATTAATAGGCTTAGAGGAAGCCTAGGACTCTATTATTGAAGGTCGAGAAGTGAGACTAGAAGAAGCAAATTGGTATAGTGTTTCAGCCTTTTTATAGCCTGAGGAGGATGGTCTTTATAATAGTTAGTTTTATCCATTATAGCGATAGGGACATCGTATAATCACGGAGGGGGGAAGCTTGTAGGAGGCAGTATAGGCCACCTAGGAGGATGGAGAAAGTTTAGTTAGCGCTAGAAAGGCGTATAGGCCGTATTTAGCATCTCAGATCCTGGCCTCCCATACTTAGAAAAATCAACCGCTTTCACCTCTTTGCTTTAATACCTTGAACCGGAAGCCAGGTCCACTGCTCCCGGCCAGCTCCCGGAGGGAAGAAACGGAACCCATCGCTCAACTTGGCTTCCGCCTTTTCCCGATTAGCTCACCCTTCAGGAAGGCTTCTAGAACACATTTGCCGAGCTCCACTCCCTTGCACGCGGCGAGATCTGGGGTAGGAGGCCCGTGTCAGGGTCCAGCCGAGGCATCACCGGAAATAGTGATATTGAACCTCGGACCTCTTCGCCGCGACTGGAGGCTGCGTTTGCAGACACAAGCCGACTCCCCGCTGCGCCGCGGCATCTGACAATGGATCGCCGCACTGTTTCAGATTGGCGATGCCCCGGGTCCGGACTCTGACTCGGAGGCTGGCGCGGGTAAAAGGATCACGCAGTACTTGGCGCGATGTAGACGGTACGGAGGACGTTCTTCGGGTGGCGCGCCCGGCTGCGGTACTGATGGATGGGTCCTGCTTCCGAGATGGCGAATTCCCTAGCCGATGTCTCAAGACTGCCGAGTCACCTCCACCGGTCGCTGCCGAGGCTAGGCTCGTTCGTCCGTTGTTTTCGGGGTCCAGTGTGGCGTAGCCACATGCCGGGCTTCGTAAGCCGCTGTGGCTGCCGTCACAGCACCCTGAACTAACTACTGTGTACCTCCTAAGTCGTTGTTGGCATCCTGGAGTATGGGTTGCAGCTCACGGGTGTCCCCAGGGTAAGTAACCCTTACTAGTTCCGGATTCCCTTTATGGCTGAGTGCCAAACATCACGACAGCCTGCCCGACTTACGTCTCGAGCTGCAATCTGAGATTCATCCGGCAGCAACAGTATTGAGCCTACGGCGCGTGGACGTCGTGAATGCGATGTCCCATTGTGCCGCTTACAGGCAGGTATGAGTTAACTTGTGGGAATATCTCCAGTGCAACGTGCAGCCGGAAGCAACAAGATGTCAGTGCAGAGACCTGTCCTGGCACGGTTCGATCTCTGGCGCGATGGCTGGCTCTGACGATCGTGGCTTGTCGGTCGGTGGGAATCGGTCTGATGTTGAGGTGTGGTCTGGGCCCGCCCGCATCGCTTGCCTGGAAAGGTGGTGGGATGGTGATGTCAGTTGGCGCCTTTTGCCATGAGGCCCGTTACTTTTATCAACAGTAACAAATAATGTAATTTATCTATTTTTCCTTCGCCCCATGTACCCGTCCACTTACCCTACAGAGACGCCGGACCGTTTTCTTGACGTGGAAAAGCCGTTAGTGACAGCGACAAGTGTATGACTGGGTCAGTGCTGGCACCAAGAAGTCAACGCCAACCTAGGCGGCTCATTGACTGCGTTCATGTCAGTTATTCGTACGCGGCGGCCTAACGGCGTGTGACCTGATGCATGCAAAAAAATGAGATAGTTGTGTGTTCCGCTTCCAGAAAGCCAGTGATGCACTGAGTGGTAGTTCCTGCAGTCATGCGACTGCCCGCTGTGTTGATGCTGTGGAGATCGCGTGAGAAAGTGAACAATGCCGTTGTCACCGTGGAGAATTGGGCACCAGATCTTGAGCAATATGACGTCCGTGGAATTGAGACGGTTGATTCCTAAAGGTGGTATTGCATATAAGCTTACACAACTGTCCACCGGGGCTCTTGATGAAGGAACTTGAACGGCACATGCTGGTCGTTCAATGCAAGCTTAACCGCTTCCTCTGCGCACGATCACAGCCAACGCGCCAACGAAGTCCCGCAGGTGATAAACCAGAACCAGGAGGTGATTTATTTACCTGGCTTCCGAATCTGAGGATGGTCGCCCTAAAGCCGGACCCATGTTTAGCCGCCGTTTGCCCCTTTTCAACCCCTTTTTGACTGGTCTTGGCAGCTTCACCAACCTACACTCACGAGCTCTCATGAAAGGTGGCGACCTTAACCGTGTGTCAGTCTTCTGCCTACCTAGGTAGGTATTAGCAGGATACCCGCCGCGCCTGACCTCGATGAGGGCGGGATCAAGGACACGGATTGCACGGCTGTCGACGCTGGCGGACGATGCTTGGATCGAGAGTCTCCCGGTGGAAGGTAGGACGAACTATCTCGACTCCACCCCCTACTGTCGACGGCATCACGACTTTCCATCCCAGCTGTTCACGGACATTCCCAAACTGCGCCAATGGCTGGGCGAAGCCGTCTTCCCTTACTTTGAGAAGAAGGGAAGAGTGTCCCAACTCGGTGCTGTGCGGGATCCAGCATCTCTCCTACGGCATCCGGTACTGGTCTGGCGACAATTGGCATGGTGCACCTGCTGTGTTGCCTTTAGCAACACAGCTCAACACAGCTGAGGGATGTTGCGGTTCAATAACTTCCTTGCTGAGGACGCCCCGTTTTGTTAATTCCTTCCCGGTCAGAAGTCAGTTTATCAGTGCACTGATTATCTCCGAGCGGCGATTCATTCAGGGCGGACCCCCCTGTTTTAATGTTTATTTATGTTGGGGGCAACGGAGCCATTGTGGTTCTCAAACACCAGGTCAAAGTGGGTCCAAATGGCTGCACCGCACACCCAATTTGACAGCAGTATACAACACACTGCCATCAGTGCCATCAATATTGAAGCTATAGATACTGCAAAAAACGGCCTAAATCGCCATTTTCTAGTGTTTTTATATACTCGTTGAAGCTCTATAGTATATTCTAGCTTAGTTAGCAGCCGTTCAATCGAATCAGGGGTATAGCGTGCCAGCAATACCCCTAAATCCTAGCTACCGACTTATTCCTAGCCTTTCTAGGCATCTTGTAGGCTTACCGCCATCTCCTAGGCTTCCTAAAGCTATAGATATATTGCTAGAGCCACTAACGAAGGCGCCACTATATAGTTCTTAGTATTATACCCTCGATGCCTCCTAGCTAGCCTAGCGTTGCTAAGCCTATTATACGACCTCCTACCTCTATTCTTAGGCGCCCTAGCGATCTACTACGTATAATACATCGCTCCTACCCTCTTCGTAGCCTAGTACAATTCTCGATAGCGCCTTCGAAGCGTAGTCGTACGCCTATGTAAGGAAGTAAGGCACTAGATCCTTCTCGCTATAGTGCCCACCTAGCTCGCGAAGCTCCTAAACCTCCCGACCCACCTAAAGCCGCTAGGCGGATCAAGGTCGTATTACGCTATACCGCTAAAGCCACTATCGCCGAAGCCCTAGCTATAGCAACGCCTATCGGCAATAAACGGATTAGGATCGTATTACGCTATACCACCGAAGCTACTACCGCCAAAGCTCTAGCTATAGCAACGTCTATCGACAATAAGCGGATTAGGATTGTATCGTACTATACCGCTAAAGCCGCTACTACCGCCGTTACCAAAGCTCCTACTATTGCCCTAGCCGCTAAAGCTCCTACTACTACCCCTACTACCGCTCTAGCTAAACCCTTGGCGCCTAAACCACTGATCCAACGTCGATAGATATATAATACGTCGAAGTCTTATAAAACAAACGTACCCGCTAATCGCTTATACCTTTAATCGAAATTTAGCTCTTGTTCAAAGCCCCTAGTATATTTAAAATCGCGTTCTATATCCTAGGGTCGACTAGATCGTTAAGTATAGTGTTCTAAGCCGCTACCACCTAAACCAATCAAGATATCTAACTTAAAGGAAGGTTCTAATACTATAGAGTATACCTAAGGCTACTTATAAGAGGAGGATACTAGTATCGATATTATAGAGCGTTCCTAAGGTCGTTTATAAAAGGAGGATACTAATATCGATATATTTAATATATTCGCTTTATTGCTACTACTAATATATTCTTAATCGCTAGATATCTAGCTATCGCTAATATAATTATAAGCTTAAACTAGAGGCTACTCTCGTTTACCTATACTAGATATTATACTGTTAACTTATATCCTATAATCGCTTTACTATCGAAGTAATATACTCCCTAATAGATCTACTTTACCTAGTACTATTATCGTCAATATCGCTTATATTATTAGGTTCTTTCTTACCCCTTTTTATTAAGGTCTTCGAACATCGCTACTACTCCTATAAAAGTGGAACTATCGCTATAAAGTTGCTATAGAATATATTAAATAAAGCGAAGTCGACGAAACGAAGATTAGCAACGATTTAAAGCTAAAGATCTAAGATACTATATACAACCTATATAACGAAGTAGTTAACAATGTTCAACGAAGTAGAATCGATATAGAACTTATATATACTACTATTATAGCTAGTGCTATAGCCTACCTTAGTCTAAGGGCCAACTTAAAGGTTTAATCGAATTCTAGGAGAGTAGATCACCTACTAGCGTACCTAATATTCCTTGCCACTAATTAGCTAATAAAGGCGTTGCTAAGCCAACTAGCAAAGGACTATTCTATTAATATCGAGTATAAATTTAAACTTACTAAACTATTATAGACGAGATCCTTAGCAGCTTCTACGCCCTTACCTCCTACGCCTATACCTACTTGCTAGCTATTCGATTACAACGCCCTAGTACTAGCTAATACTACTAGTTGATCTATACGCCCTACTATACTAGCTACGCCTATTAGCTAGAATAGGAGATCGACGGCAATATATAAGACGCTTATAAATACAATGCTAAACGAGGTACGAGTATATAACGCCTAGGAGCTAGATAAGGCGTATTTCTATCAACTGAGCAAGAAATGGCGTTATAGCCTAGATATATACTACCGCAACTACTATAAAGATATAGATATATAGCTCTAGTTCTATTACTAGGCGAATAGTGATAATACCCACCTTCTTATCACTATTTAGGAGATAGGCAAGTAGGCGAACTAGATCGAACGAGGTAAGGCTACTATTAATAGCCTACTAGGCGCCCTAATTAAAAAGTAGTTTAGCTCTATATAGGCTAAGGCCAATTAGGGCATTGCAGTAGGTTCAAATAGCAAGGTTATCAAGCGTATACAAGGCGTAGAAATCCTCTTTAACCTATAGTTCAATATTATAAGCAATATAGACGATTAGAACTAAATAGCGCTAGCTCTATAGCTATATAGCGTGCCTTAGCTATATCCTAAAGCTTAACAATAGCCTATAGTAGCCTCGAATATAACGGCAACGATCAATACAATGAAGCTAACCTTACTATCGCTACCTACCTCGAAGACACTTCCCTCTATTGCTAGTACCATTATCCTATAGGAGACTGTTATACTAATATGCTCTTCGTCGCCACTATCTAAACTATATAGCAAAGAGCCTTTAAATATTATTAACAACTTCGTTAAAACCTTTACTCGCTAACATTGCCTATTAGGCTAGAAGGATATAATAGCGGCTCTCTATTAAGTTAGCCAATCTCTCTATATAGAGAGTAGGAGGGTTTACGATATTTATTAGCTTCCTAATATATAGTTTTACAACAATAAGTTCCTATAGCACCTAATTCCTACGTTTTATAATATAATAAAAGGCTTCTTTAAGAAGAAAGCAGAACTAGCTAGCTTTAATAATAGCCTAGTTCGAAACGCCTAGCAAGGCGCTTAATAAGACGCTTAACAGGATAGTATATTCTTTTTACATTGCTAGGGCACTATAGCTAACGTTTAATAGTATACTAGCTTCTTTAAGCACCTAGTCTATTTATCTACTATATAATTCCCTCGTTAACGCCTTAGCTTATTATACACCCTCGAATTACCTATTGGAACTAGAAGAGGTAGAACTTAGATATATAGAGGAGATAATAGAACAATAGGCGGTAGATAGCTTAGAAATAGCCTCTTTCGTAGAAGAAGAAGAGGAGGAAGAAGATAATTGATATAGGGTAGGAGGAATAGGGGGGTTATATAACCCATATGTCTGTGTATATAGATTAGATAGGGTGCCCTGCGCCCTACGTTGTAGACTTTGTAGCGCTAGGCCTATTTGGGCAGGCGGTGTGCATATATGTGTTCTGCCCTATAGACATATATTTCTTAGTATACTACCGCCCAGATCTTCGATCTACTATTATCATTAATCTACATCTTATTATTCTACGTATCTATAGCACTTCTCTATATCAAGTAGTAGCTACGACTATAAGATTATTAACTTGATCATTTTCTTCCTTTTCGTTATTAATCGACTAGTCTATATAGTAGCTTTGCTAATAGCAGTAGCTAGTTAAACCCCCGCTTTCTTCGTATAGCGACTTAACGAGGTCGATAGCGTTGAAGGTATCTAATCCACTTTGAATGATAGTTTAGTCGAAGAGCCTTGATCGTATAGCGGTTCTACTAATAGCGATTGCGATCTTTAGCTATCGATCGATTAGTCTATATAGTAGCGATCCTAGTCGTCGATAGCAGTAGCTGATTAACTATCTAGTTCTTTTCGTATAGTAGCGACGGCCGATAGCGATTGGAACGCCCTTTTCTCTAGCCCAACGACGAACCTTTTATTAGGCCTTTATCAACTATTAATATATCAATAATACACCTATTTAACCCGACTTCCCTAGTTTAAACTAAGGCGATAGTCAAGATAGCTAATCATAGCTATAATATTTGTTTTCGCGCCTCCTCGCTAGCTAAGCAACTCTCTAAGTATAATGCCGCTCTGTCTAAGAAGATTAAGGAGATGATATATACCTTATACAAGGGATTTATTTCTCTAGCTCTAGAGCTGCTAGTTCTAAGGGATTCTACTTATTACGACATTAGCTAAAATAATTACAACGATATACAACTAGGCAATGAGCTATTCTTTAAAGACGTCTAGAGCGACTCTAAGGAAGCTAAAGATATTCTAAACCTCCTAGAGTACATCAAGGTCGGCACTAATCGACCTTTCGTCAAGTAGCTTGACTAGACCATTGGCGAATATACTACTTTGTTCGAGGATATTATCGCTATAGTCAATTAACTTTAAGCTAATGTCGTTAAGATTCGACCTATATTCGATAGGTTAATAAGCTTTTGCGATCGCTTTAAGGACCTACTAGGGTTTATAAATCAACTTAAAGTAGCTATTACCTAAACTAGAGAAATCGCCTAATAAGTTTAGTACTAGGATAAGCTCTTCGCTTAGTATATATAATATATTGATAATTGGTTAAATAAGATCAATAACGCTATTATCTAGCTAGCTACTAAGGATCGATTGGCTAATCCTATATTAGCTAAGGAGCCTTCGCTAGCTACTTCTATATCGACTATAGAGCTATAGCTATACGCCTTTTCTATTTAGAGCTATCGTTTAGTAGTAATAGTAGCCTCTTTAATAGAGAGCCTCTACGTACCTCCTTTAGTCTAGCCTACTCAACTTTGTATATAGACCGCCTTTCCTATCCCTTTAGAAGACGTTGGTATCGGTATAGCCTATAACCTAGCTATAGATATACTGCTAGTACGTCTAGCTTATATTATATACCCTAACAATTTATATTTAGGCGGTTAGCGCTAGGCCGCATCGCCTTATAGCGACCTACCTTAGGCAAAGTCGCCTTAGAGCAACCCTTGCTAAGGCGAGCCGCCTTAGGATAATTAACGCTAGGCTACGTCGCTTCTTAGGCGGCCCCCTAGCGCTAGCGGCTATAATCTAAACGACCTAAGCGACCTAGACGATAGCGACGGTAGGCGCTATCTAAACAACCGTTTAAACAACTATCTACCTTTCCCGCCTCCTCCGAACTATAGTTACTAGGAGTATTCCTATAATACTACTAGTACTAGAGGTAGCTAATCTATCTCTACCTTTAAGATTAAACGCAATAATATTAGTACTTTTAACCCTAATTATAAGGACTTTGACGATATAAGCATTGTTATAGATAGTAAGAATATGATTTTTACTAATATCTATTGCTTTATCTAACGTTTATCAACTTTTCTAGAGGACTCTGACACTAGCTACGATATAGCTTAGTAAATCCTATACCTCCTACCTATAGTTCTTACTAGCCAAGCCCTACTTTAGTAGAACGGCGAAGTCACTGTTTAGAAGCGCTTATAGTAGTGCTAAGCTAGCTTAAATACAGTCTTTGATCAATTAGTAAAGCGTTTTACAATAGATCGCTAAGTGACTATTAACAAGTTTAACCGAGGACGGTTGACTATTAGGTATATCGTAGAGAACCTCGACGCCCTAATGAACTTCTTCTAGAAGAAGTTGCGTTTTATATATATAGTAGGCTAGATCAATTATAACAATTTAAACTAGTATAACGCTATAGGCACTATCTATAACCGTTTAGATTCGACTATTATATCTTTTCTTTTGTAGCCTAAGACGAAGTACACTTTAGCGCGCTATATACGTAAGATTATAGAAGTATAGCCTATATTTGTTACTATAGTTTATAATAAGTTCTTAGAGTTGAAGAAGTCTTCGCTTACTAGTAAGTCTACTACTTTTAGCAATACTAAGTCTAATAAAAAGCTCTTTAGATATGCTAATCGCTATAGCGACGACTATTAAAACTACGACGATGATCGTTGTAACTAAGATTACAATCAAGGTAGTAAGTACCGTTTAAATAACTACGATTCTAAGTGTAACGATCGAGCCTAAGACTAAGCGTACCTTATCGACGACGCTAATTCGAAGATGTTATCCGATTTGGAAGCCGATAACGAAGCTAAGGCTAATTATAAGTCATCTGTTTCCAATAGTACCAACGACTTAGATATTACCTATATAGCTTACGATTTAAAGCTAACCTATTATAAGTGCTATTAGACATTTAATACGGTTTTTGCTACCAACGTGTATATCTACGCCTATAGTAAGACAATTGTTCCTAAGAGCGTTTACCGCTATTGAGCTAATTAGGCTAACCTAGGCCGTTGAACCTACGGATATTGCGATATACTATTTAATTTATAGAACTAGCTCTTTAAGTATTTGAAAACCTATTCGGTAGCTGTTTCTAGCTCTATCAAGTGCTTAGAGTAGGCAACTACTATTGTTGAGGATACCTTAGAGGACGATATCCTATTCGCCAAAGGCTCTAGCTCTACCGTAGATTTCACTATCAACCTAGAAGTGCAAAAGGCCTTTGAAGTAGCCGACCTAAGTATCGACAGCCTATATAGCGCCTATACCTATTTGTACATTAAGGCCTATACTTAGCCCGACTACGAAGACTTAGAAGTTTACTTCGATCTAAGTACTAGCTGTTTAATTATCGACAAGACCTTTTTAAGTACCCTTAAGTACTCGATTAAACGCTACAATAGCCAAATTCGTAGTATTAGAAAGACTTCGCCTACCTAGTGGGCAACCTTTGTCATTTACCTACTAAGCGTTACTGCTATTGGCCTAGTACTCCTCAAGTTCATTTAGTCTGCCTAGGTAATAGATAAGTTGCTCGCTAACCTTCTGTTGGGAGCCGACTTCCTAGATCTATATTAGGCCTCTATCGACTATAGTACGAAGATCGCTAGCCTATACAGTATTCTAGGAAGATTCGATATACTATTCGCTATATATACCTAGACGTTCCTCTATATATATAAAGTCAAGACTATATACGCCATTACCTTATAGCCTAAGTAGGAAGTGTTCGTCGCTATAGAATATAAGCCTTTTCCGATAGACTGGTCTATAATGTTCAACGCTTGCTATCCTACTATATTGAACGCCGTTGTCAACGCTAAGACCCTAAAGGTGGTAGCTCCTAAAAACCTAACTAAGGGAGTTCTTACTATTTTAAAGCGCTACCCTATCGGCTATATCGAAGATACTAATGATAGTAGTTACCTCGCCTACTCGTAGGAGATAGCTTTTATAGCATTGACTATAGCGACCGCCTTAATAGCTATATTGTCTATCGCTATAAACCTTAGTTTAGTTCAAACCGCTATTTAGTACACTAGCCTTAGCGTATTAACTACATTCGATATATATAGCCCTGTTTATATCGTTCTAGGAGACTTTATACAACTTGTGAGCGATGTTTTGTCCTAGACCCTAGCAACTTCGTAAGATTCGCTAGAGCTATCAACGCCTTATAGCGATATAGTGTATTAGCTAGCTACTTTATCTAAATTAGGACCTCTATTATACCAATTAGTATACCTACTAAGGTAGCCTGCCTAGCCTATATTACGCCTATCGATCGAGGATCCTAGTATCGAAGGCTATACTAATAGGTATAATCCGCGCCCTAAGCCTATAAGCCTAGATTCTACTAATAGGCGTAATACGCCTCTAATGCCTAAGGCTAACGGTTATACTAATAGGTACAATTCTAAACTTAAATTGCTGCCTAAGGACTATAAACCGGTAGTACTAGAGAAGTACTCAACTCTAGGCCTTAAGATACCTACCGACTTACTAGAGATATTTACTTTAGAGGATATATATATATATACCTAAGATTATAAGCTAGCTTAGTGATTTATTGACATCGTTAAGCGTTATCCCCGCCTATAGAAGGATAAGGGCCAAGTTGTCTAGGATAAAGAGGATATAATGTAAATGCCTCTTATAGAAGGCTAGTAGCATTAGAAGATTTATACTTGCTAATACCCTCTAAGCGCTTACGATCATAAGGTTCTCAATGCTACTTTCGACGAACTATATTAACAAAAGTGCTTTGAATAGGCTATAAAGGTCACTCCTTTTATATATCTAGTATTCATCGTTTAGTATACCTCTTATAGTAAGATCAAGGGCTATATAGTCATTGATTTATATACTCTTAACAAGGTTATAGTACCTAACAACTACCCTCTACCTTTATAATTAGATATTATTATATATCTACGAGGCAAGAAGTTTATTACCGCTATCGATACTATATCCTTCTTCTACCAATTCGATATATATCCTCTATATTACGACCGCTTTACCTTAATTAGCCCTTATAGATTAGAATAGCTAAAAGTATATTTAATAAGCTACTGCAACACTCCTATATATATCTAGCGCTTTATAGACCAGTTGCTTTGCCTTTATACCTCTTTCGTCTATATATTTATTAACGACATTATCATCTTTAGCGACATTGCAGATAAGTACGCTAAGTATCTAGAAACCGTCTTTAGCCTCTTCGAGAAGAAGAATATCTCTATCGCTCTTACTAAATCTTATATTGTATATCCTAGCGTAGAGCTACTTAGTTTCTATATCGATAGATTTGGACTAACTAATATAGAGTACTGTATCGCCGCCTTTAGGAACCTTGCTTTTCCAAATAACCTAAAAGCCCTAGAACAGTATATCGGCGTATTAGGATTTCTATACTACTTAATCCTATACTATATATAGCTTATCGAGCCTCTTTAGAACTGTAAGACTATACTGCTTACGAAAGGCTAAGCTACTAGCTAAGTACAAAATAGTAACCCTAGTAAGCGCGCCGCCTATTGCGCTAAGACCTCCTTCGAACCTACGCCCATTGAAAAAGCCTCCTTCGAAGCTATTTAGGATATTATCTATAAACTAGACCCGACTATCTTAGTCCACTTCGACCCTAACAAGACCCTCTTCTTATAGATCGATAGATACCTAGAGCGTAGCTTTGGCGTTATAGCGTTCTACCTCGCTAATAGTTACAAATAGAAGCCTAGAACTATTATCCCATTAACCTAGGTTTAGCCCGTTATATTCCTAAGCAGGTACTTTACAAAGGAGGAACTTCGGTATAGACTTTCCAAATAAGAAGTTGCTTACCTTGTTTAGGTAGTTAAGAAGCTATATACTACGATCTATTCATTGTATAAGCTTATCGTCGTCCTTATAGATTACGCCTCTACGAAAGGCATCGTTAACTAGACTATTTTAGACACGTCGTCTACTAAGCAGGCTAATTATAGGCTTATCAACGTCTTTATTTACCTTTTATAGTACAACTTAGAGATCTATCACCTTCTAGGCCGCCTGAACCTAGTGCCTAATGTACTTAGCTATTTAAAAGCTCTATAGGATGATCCGAATCGTAAGAATAGCTCCGGTAACAACGATATAGTCCTCAACAATATCTGGTTCGCCTTTATAGAAGCGAAGCTAGATAACGACCTTCAAGCTTGCTTTATAGCTATATACTCTTATAATACTAAGTACGCTACTATTATTAAAGATCTTACCGTCGAATTAGCTACTAAAGGCAGTAGTAAGGTTTTCTTTTAGCCTAGCCTCCTGTTTATCCTTATAGATAGCCTTCTCTACAATATTCAATTCGACGGATTGCACTTACTCTATATACTTTACAATATAATTTAGACTATCTTAGAAGCTACCTACAATAAGAAGCACTACTTTAGTACTAAGCGGATGTTATACGATTTATAAGGTACGTCAATAGCCTATAAAACCTATAACGTTAAGAAGTACGTTAAACTATACCCAAAGTGCTAAGTCAATACAACGGATCGTCGCTTTGAACTAGGCAACTATCAACCAATTCGACCGTCTAATACCTTGCCGATACACGTTATCGCTATTGATTTTATTCTAGGCCTACTGAAGGTCCTAGCTGCCGGTTTACCTTAGTAGCTCCCGAACTACGACCACTTCGATAGCTTATTTATAGTATCTTATAAGTTATCGAAGTGTACCCTCCTTATTTTAGGCAATTCTAGCTATTTAGCTTAGGAATAGGGGTATATTCTAATTTGCTAACTGCTTCTTAGCGACTAGGGCGTACCTACTGCAATTATCTCTAACCATAATCGTAAGTTTACTTTCAACCTTTGGCAAAGCGTTTAGAAAGCCTTAGGCACTAAGTTGCTAATAACAATATCCTACTACCTATAAGTGGACAGCCTTTTAGAGCATAAGAACTAGATAGTAGAAATCGTAATCTACTTCTATATATTTGAGCACTCTAAAGGCAATTAGCTAAATATTATTATACCTCTACAATAGTACCTCAACAACGTTTATACTAAAGCTATTAAATCCTCGCTTTATAAGTAGCTCTTTGGCTTTAAGCTTCCTAGACCTTTAGAAGCTCTTACTAACCAAGCTACTACTAAGCTAGCTACTATTCTAGCCCTATAAGATGCTCTATAGTAGGATGCTCAATTAAGTATAGACTTTGCTATAGTATATACTAAACGCTATTACAATAGTAAATACTATGACATTGAGTTCAATATAGGCAACAAGGTTTATTTACGTTTGTACTACGGTTACTATCTCTTAGGCAACCTATCCTAGAAGTATTTACAATAGTGCGCTAGGCCTTTTCCGATCAAGCGCTACGTTAGGCGTCTAGTATACGAACTAGATCTCCTAGCTAATATAGGTATCTACCTAGTCGTCTCTATCGCTTACCTTCGCCTAGCTCTTTAGGAAGAGGATCTATTCAACTATAATACACTGCCTTCTAGCCTAATCGTCGACTCTTAATTAGACTACTCCTCTAATAACAACGAATTAGACGATAAATACGAGGTTGATATAATCCTTGACTACAAGGTTATATAGAAAGGCCTTAAATACTTGATCAAATAGACTAGCTACGGCTAAGAAGAGAGTGTTTAGAAGACTGTACACGAGCTACATTATATATAGCGCCTAATCAACGAATACTAGGCTCGCAAAGGCGATTATCTAGATCGCCTAGTCTCTTAAGAAGAGCCTCCTATATCTGATTAGGCACTTTAACCGGCATATAAGCGTAGCCAGCTTCGTAAGAACCCTATTCCTGTTGATGACGACAAAATACGGAAGAAGCTAGTTGATCGCTATCCGGATCAATCCGGTATTGTGCTTCCGGCCCTACGTTGTAGCACTCGATTAAAGGGTATTTGACGATACGAAGGATCTAGATAGGTAAGGCAATAAGGGCATTGCCGTTTTTTCCTATAGGCCTGGACTTGATATAGGGCAGGAGGAATAGGGGGGTTATATAACCTATATGTCTATGTACGTAGATTAGATAGGGTGCTTTACGCCCTACGTTGTAGACTTTGTAGCGCTAGGCCCATTTAGGCAGGCGGTGTACGTATATATGTTCTGCCTTATAGATATATATTTCTTAGTGTACCACCGCCCAGATCTTCGATCCACTACTATTATCAATCTACATCTTGTTATTCTACGTATCTACGGCACTTCTCTATATCAATAATAAACTATAACTATAAATCTATTTATAGGGCATAGTGTTCAACCTACTATACTAGTATTTTAAAACTTCTAGAACTACTTAGAATACAATACTATATAATCCACCGCCTTGCTCTCCTCCTAGAATAGTATTATCATCTTCCTAAAGTGCCTATATATAGCTATAACATCGTTGGCAACAGTAGTATAGGCATTACAAAGAAACTCCTTAAAGTCCTTATCTAAGTAGTCCTATACAAACATCTTCTAGTAGTTCCAACGGATATAGGCCTTAATATTATAGAACGTCGCCTCGATTAGGTTAAAATCTAGCGAATATAGTAGCAAATACTATAGTAGAACGCTAGCCTCTTAATAGGCCTATTTAACAGCATTGGCTTAGTACTATAATATATTATTTATAACGAGAATACTATAGCGATCTAGGAATAGCCTTATCTTAGGTAGAATATACTCCTTTAGCTATATAAAGAAGCCTTCCTAGTTAGAGTAACCTTGCTAGACCAATAGGTTAAGAACTCTATCGACTATAATAGTAGGGAAGATATAATAGCGTTTCCCTCTCTTTGTAATATCGTCGACGACAAGGGTAATACCTAGTAGCGCCTAGCCAATATAACGAACGTTATCTCTTCGATCAAAGCCCAATTTATTGTAAAATATAAACATCTCTACAATAAATATAGCCACCTTTCTAAGGTAATCGAGCTAGAGGATATAGTTCTATTGTATAGCCTTTTATAAAGCTATTTTCTTCCTCTACTAAGCCTAGCGAAAATAGCGAGATATTATCTCGATAGATACAAATATATAGTATTCTTCGAAAAAGAAGGTCTATATCTTATTAAAGTAAAGGTCGGACTTATAGGCAAGGTGGTCAAGGAGTTCCTAATAGTTATAATACGTCAACTAACTACTAATATACATTATTATTAATATATTAGAAAGAACAAACCTCTATAGCCTAAGGCTATAATATATAGACGTTCTATAGCATTATAGACTTTGGAAAAGGATCGCCAATAAGTTTAAACAGCCGTTTATACCGATATACCTAGCAAAGGCTAACCTCTGCCTTACGTATAATAACCTATAGCGGTTCCCTAGTGTAGATTATAATGGCGATCAAGCGCCTCTAGCGCTCATTGATATATCGAACTATAGTGCCTAGGCGGGCCAGGGCACGTTACGTATATAGCGATATACCTAGGCGCGTTCCTAGCTAGGCACTTCGTCAGATAGCGGAACGGAAGGCGGTTCGAATATAGGCACCTAGGCGGTTCGAAGGCGGGCTCCTAGGCAGTTCGAAGGCGGGCTCCTAGGCAGTTCGAAGGCGGGCTCCTAGGCAGTTCGAAGGCGGGCTCCTAGGCAGTTCGAAGGCGGGCTCCTAGGCAGTTCGAAGGCGGGCTCTCAGGCAGTTCGAAGGCGTGTACCTGGGCAGTTCAAGGGCGGGCTCAATAGCTAAGTTCAGGGGCTCGATAGCTATGCTGACTAAGCTGTAGAGCTTCAATAAGTATACAAAAACATTAGAAAATGGCGATTTGGGCCGTTTTTTGTAGTATCTACGGCTTCAATATTGATGGCACTGATGGCAGTGTGTTGCATACTGCTGTCAAATTGGGTGTGCGGTGCAGCCATTTGGACCCACTTTGACCTGGTGTTTGAGAACTACAACAAGCGAGTATGCATTCGCTGAGTGGCCAATGGCCGCTGAGTGCCTCTTTCGGCTGCGGAGGATTTTGCGGGGTTCCCCGCCTGCTTCCAGGTTGGGTTTCGTGTGGCCTGCTTGGCTTTGGAGGAACTCCTCTTTCACGCAACTTCTTCAACCTTCTTGTGATTCAATTTGAGAGCTAGCGACCAGAACCTCCAATTGTCATCGTGAAGCAGACAAAGCGACACCACGGCTGTGTAACCTGTCAATGTCGGAATGGGATCTAGGGCGCCAGAGCAGGGCGATCGCCGGTATTTCCACGGTACGTCGGGCTTTGTGACCGCCAGTTTCGCGCTGTTCCAGTTTTCCGGTGCGTATGCTCATCCCCGGCAGGAGACTCGTTCCCCCCGAATGAGCCGGTCCCAGTGGATGCAGGCGAGCCGCGAGAGTCGCACACGTCTCGCGACGGAGATGGCCGTTTTGAAGGCGTCGCGACCGGCGACGATGATGATGGCGATGGCGACGGTGAGGGCGAGGGCGGTGAAGTGAGCCCGGCTTCACCGTCGACCGAAACTGCAGTCGCACAGAAGAAACGGAAGCGACCCAACAGGAAGAAGCCCAAGAAGAAAGGCAAGGGCAGCCTGAAGCAGTCGTCGCCGCCGAGGGTTCCCGTGAGCCAGCTCTTCCCGTCCGGCCTCTATCCCGAGGGCGAAGTGCAAATCTACGATCAAGTCACGGCCCGCACAACGGCTGCCGAGCTGCGCTACAACAATCGCCAGCGGTACTGGGAAGACGACACTTTCCTCCAGAACTACCGCAAGGCCGCTGAGGTGCACCGCCAGACCCGCCGATGGGTCCAGGAGACGGCCAAGCCCGGCCAGACCCTCAACGACATCGCCGAGGGGATTGAGGACAGCGTCAGAGCGCTGCTCGAGAATGCCGGCCTCCAGCCGGGAGAGGCCCTTAAGTCCGGCTTGGGCTTCCCTACCGGTCTGTGCCTCAACCACCAGGTCGCGCACTACACGCCGAATCCGGGCCAGAAGCCGGTCGTCCTGCAGGAGCAAGACGTCTTGACCGTGGATTTTGGCGTGCACATCAACGGCTGGATCGTCGACAGCGCCTTCACCATGGCGTTTGACCCGACCTACGACAACCTCCTGGCGGCCGTCAAGGACGCCACCAACAGCGGGATCAAGGTGACCACACCGCCCGTCTCCCCTTCGTCACCGAGTGGGAAGCAGGGAATCAGCTGACTAACAAGCACTGTGTATAGACGGCCGGCGTAGACGTGCGCATCAGCGACGTCAGCGCCGCCATCCAGGAAGCCATGGAGAGCTACGAGGTCGAGATCCGCGGCAAGACGTACCCCGTCAAGGCGGTCCGCAACCTCTGCGGGCACAACATCGCCCGCTACCACATCCACGGCGGCAAGTCCATCCCTTTCGTCAGGAACAGGGACCAGACCAAGATGGAGGAGGGCGAGGTGTATGCCATCGAGACCTTTGGCACGACAGGCCGCGGCATTGTCGTCGACGATGTGGGTTTCTTCAGCTCCCTTCTCTTCTCCCTTTCTCTACCCATTCATTCGAAGCTTGCTAACAGAGGTTGTACTGTACAAGATGGGCATCTACGGCTACGGATTGCACCACGACGCGCCGCTGAACGTACCCGTGTCGCTGTCGTCTGCCCGGCGTCTGCACAAGACCATCCGCGAGAACTTTGGCACCATTGTCTTCTGCCGCCGGTACCTCGAGCGCCTGGGCGTGGAGAAGTATCTCGCCGGCGTAGGTCTTCTTTTTTTGTTCTCGGTCCAGACATGGCCCCTGTCTCAGACGGTGCTGACCACATGCGCAGATGAACTGCCTCGTCGCGAACGGAATCGTCGAGGAGTACCGGCCGCTGATGGACATCAAGGGGTCGTGCTCGGCCCAGTTTGAGCATGTGGGTTGCATGGCGTTGTGGTCTTATACCTTCAGAGCTGACATTCCCTTAGACATTCCTCCTCCGAGAGACGCATAAGGAGGTGTTGAGTCGCGGAGATGACTATTGATCAGCAGGCCAGCCAGCGGTTGTCATTTCACGGCGTTTAGGTTCGCAGGATCTGCTTTTTTGTTTTCGGATTTCTGTCCCTTGGTACTGGTTTTTTCCCCACTGGGGTTTTTTCCCAGTACCGTGACGCGAATGCGAAGGGACTCGTAAAGCAAGGATGAATTCAGCTATTATGACACCTGATGCCAGCCCCGTGAGTGAACTATGTCGTCGGATTCAAGCTCGCTCAGGGGGGCTATCGTACTCGGGAGCCCCCCTCACACAGCGTATTCAACACGCGGGCAGCGTGCGTAAACTGGGATGAGAACCGTCCTCAACCTTGGCCACGGAAACTAGCATTGAGACAACCTTTCGGTAGCATTCCCAGCCGACCCAGTTATCCAGACCAAGCCAGCTACGAAATCTGGCCAGTCTAAGCACCACCCAACAACACCTGACACCAGATTTACCCCGACCAACACCAAACTCACGGAACCAGCCATTGAGCAGCAGACAACCTGCATGATGGACAGCGACCCTCCAACCACTCACGCAGTCCTGACCCACCTCCCTCTCACAACGCACCACACGCTGCGGCGGACTCTCCAAGACTCCGTCCAGCAGGTGAACCCCCAACCCTGCCATCATTCAAACCCGACCCCGGCGCCGCGATGCAGGCGAGCAGGCGAGCCGCCCACAATCGAAAAGTTCCGAGTCCCCCTCCCCTCGTCCGGCTTCCAAACACCCCCATTCTCTCGCCTTGCCCGCCCCCCGGCGACACCCGTCTTCCCAGCCCTTACACAGTACGTCTCAAAACCCCATTCGCCAAGACCCCCCTCTCTCTGCTTCCAGTCTCAGCAACAACACACGCTGAAGACGATGTTCGGCTTTCTGCCGGCTGAAAAGTTCGGCGTGACCTGGCATGACCTGACGTGAGCGCGACCTGATAAGGGCGATCGCGCCTGTTGCGCTGCCGGCGTTGGGGAAGGCAGGCAGGCAGGCAGGCAGGCAGGCCTTGGGTAGGCATGTAGAAGTGGGAGCTGGCTGGCAGCTCGCTGCCAGACTCGGACTTTGTTCCGTTCAGTCTCGGCTGGGGTGGGTGGGTTGTTTGGTCGCCAGGGCTGGCCTCGCTCGGCTCGTTTCTTGGACGTGTTTGAACCGTTCGGGCTGGGTCCTCTTGGACGTGAGGGTGGAAGCAAGCGACGCGGACCTGCACAGTCGAGAGAAACCCGTCGGGGGGATGGGGAGCAGCTGGGACGGCGTTTGCTTGGTGTGGGCAGTAGGTAGGAAGCCAGTCCGCAGATGTCCGAGGAGTTTCCGACATCTCTGCTGGACCTGCAAGGCCCGTCTGGCAGCGCAGGCGTCGTACGCAGTGTTCGCAGCAAGGCGAACTGCTGGGAGTCTGCAGAAGTGAAGGTGATAGGAGGCTTTCGAGGCAGCGCCAGCCACCCGGCGCAGATGGCGATATTGAGGCGCAGTGGAACAGCTCACAAGTAGGGCATGCGCTTGGTTACGAAGTCCATTGGCCACTTGGCGTATTTTTTGTACTCGTCAGGCAAGGCGTCCGCGACGCGTTGCATCCCTACCGAATACGTCAGCTAGACTGTTTCCTGCTGTAGATGACCCAACTCGGATTCGTTACTTACACGCGATGGAGGACTTCTCGCGGTAGGCAAAGCGCCGTCCAAAGCGGCCGAGGGCGAAGTAGCCGATGGCGTACTCGATGAGAATGAAGTGGATGAGCTGCAGCTGGGCGCTGTAGTTTTTGGGGTCCATGAAGGATTCAAACTCTTCCTTGCTTGCGAGGTTGACGATGGTGTACTGGTGGCCGAATTCGGCAAACGCTGATTTTGGGGTTGGGACGTCAGCCGTCAGACCTGGAATAGTAGTAACCGCTGGCGGTGAAGGAAAGGGTCCACGGCAGCGGCGGGAGGTAGCGACTGACCAGCCTTTGCGGATATTCGCGCCAGCCTAACGACGCGCTCAGTGGCGGCCATGAACCGGACCTCCAGCGGGTTCGAGCAGAGAGGAGCCAGGGCGCGCAAAGACTCGAGAAATTCGTCGAGCAAACTCTCCTGCTCTGGGTCGAGTGGCACTGGGGCCGTCCCAATGGCGTTCCGGACGTCGTAGGTGTAGCCATGGCGGGTGAATTCATGAAAGATGGAGTCCTCAAAAGCCCTCAGCGACGTGGTGGCGATGACATGGCAACCCTTGATCATGGCCATGAACTCGGTCATGCCCTCGGGCATGCACGAGGCTTGGAAGGCCAGGGACATGATGGTGCCAAACCTGGCGTCGGCCTCGGCGGTGCAGCGGGCGGGCGTGCTCAGGGCCTTGTTCAGGGACTGGATGGCTTTGACCCGGTGAGAGAGCGCGTGGGACTCGAAGTCGCCGCCGTAGACGGAGAGATGCGAGGCGGCCATGCCCAGCATGGCATGCATCAAATAATCATACTTGGCAGAGTTGGGCCGCCCGGGCCCCTAGTCAGCACACTGCCAGCATCCCCCCATCGGCGGGGGAGAAGGGCACGGGGGGGAAGGGGGGAAGGGGGGAACGAACACTGTGCGAGAGGACAGCGACGCTACGCCAGATCTCCTCGCCCATGATGGGCAGAGGCGGGTAGCCGGCGACCAGGAAGTGGTGGAAGAAGCGCAAGTCGGTGAAGGAGAACTGAGTCGGGGACGACTGCAGCGGGACGGCGGGCGCCGAGATCATGGCCAGGGTGGACTCGAACACGGAGCGGGGGCGGCCGTCCGGGTACTCGCACGCGAGGCCGATGCGGGTGCAGTTGGCGCATTCGGGGCGTGTCTCTTGGCACTTGACTTTTCTGCGCTTGCAGTTGAAGCAGCCACGGCGCGACTTGGTGTGCCCCTTGCGCGGAATCGGCTTGCGGCGAACCCGGATGCTCAGCTCCATGCCCGTGGCCGGCGGGGTTGCCGCCGGGCTCGCCGCCGCCGAAGTCGGGCCCGAGTCGGCCCAGCCGTCATTCTCATTCTCCCTCTCCGCGTCCATCGTCCAACAACTATGTCCCCTCCGCTGCGCGGGCGTGGCCCTGACTCAAGCTGTCGATGGTCGCGAGCTGTTGCTGCAACGACCTGGGCGCGGCGGGCTCTCTTTTATTAACGCCTTTCAGTCCTCCACTACCTACTGTGTTATGCAGCTGAGTGACGCTAACGCTGACCGCCAAGGCGCAGCACCAGCCACTGCCGATTGGAGCGGCACATCTCCGGAGTCACCCCTGGCCTAGATGCCGCTGCCACTGAATGGACGCTTTACGGAATACTCCGTGCAATGCGCTAACGATAATTAGGAGGTAGTTACGTATGAGACAACCAACATTGGAAGGGCGCGCCTGGAGGCCTCCTCCGTAAGATTTTGGGCCAGTTGATGATGTGCGAGATAGGTACCGATATTTCATGGAGGGGACGGACAGAACACACGTCAAGCTCAGGTAGGCAGGTAGTTAGTTTCCGTTGAGTTTGAACTAGCGCTTCGTCGAATGGAAGGTTACCAACCAGCTTTTGTTTGCGAGACTCAAGTTGTGTTCCTCTAGGTCGAGCGGAGCATTGGCGTCTGCCTCTTGTCCTAGAAAAGCAAGAACATCACTGGGTGCTGACCGCTCATCTCCCACCTCCGCGGATAATGGAAACCGGGTCGAGCGAATGCAAGTGAAACTGCGTCGTGTGGCAGAGTACCTATTGGAGCGTTGTGCAGCACAGTACAGAACATACAGTACAGAATCTCGTATAGCTCAGTGCAGTGTACGGAATACTCTGTATACGTACGGCGCTCCAAATCCTTCACTGTCCATAAACGTGACACTCGTTTGCAACTAACTCCAACCAAACAAACAAACCTGGCCCACTTTCAAAATCGCTCTTCGCTATATGCAATAAAACATTGCCTAGGTACTCTGCCTATCGTTCCCGCTTACCTACCTATGGCTTGTGCGCACCCTACGGCACCTACAGGGCAGTTGCGCACCCTGCGGCACCCACAGTTACGCACCCTGCGGCACCTACCCACAGGGCAGTTGCGCACCCTGCGGCACCCAAAGTTGCGTACCTTGCAGCACCCGCAGTTGCGTACCCTACGGCACCCACAGGGCAGTTGCGTACCCTGCGGCACCCACAGTTACGCACCCTGCGGCACCCACAGTTGCGTACCCTGCGGTACCCACAGTTACGCACCCTGCGGCACCCACAGTTACGTACCCTGCGGCACCCACAGTCGCGCACCCTGCCTGCGGCAGCTACAGTTGTGCACCCTGCCTACGGCAACCACAGTTGTATACCCTGCCTGTGGCTTATATGGCCCTGCCTATAGCTCCTAGAGGTATTGCAAGGTGTAAGGTAGCTAAAATATCTTTAATTGCATAGAGCGAGGGGCGATTGTATAGAGCGAGGGGCGATTCTTGAAATCGGGTTGCAGCGGGGTAAGCTAGTTGCTGTGGCGATTGTTCGGCCGGTCAGTTGCAAACAGGTTTAGGTTAATGGACAGTGAAGGATTTGGAGCGCCGTATATACGGTTATTCTTAAAGAGGTCCCGCCTAGACTAATTTCGGAAGCTACCGTTTATACTAGACGCTACCTAGTAGTTATTCCGTACCTAGTTAGTCCGGTTGACCTATCATAGCTCGGAGGCCCTGTCGCCTACGTCATTTGTGCTTGGTGCTCAGCGGAGCGGGGCGCCTAGCGAAGTCATCAACATTCATGTTACTCCGTAGTTCGTGATCGTTCGATCCAATCTCCCTTCTGCATGCTTCAAGTTCCAAGTCGAGGCGCAGCGAGCGAGCCATGTTGAGGTCACACCACACACACCTACACCGGGGCCGTCCTTGGTGCGGAATATTGTAGTGTAAATCAACAAATGCCACCTCGACCGTTTCTCTCTCCCCATCTCCCTGCAGCGTGTGCGCAAGGAGCTCCTTCCGACAGCCACTTCACCACCGGCAGACTGATCATCTGATCACATCCATCACATCATCGTCCGCGTCTTTCGATCCAACGGAAGGTGTATCATTTCTGAACAAGCATCGAACCGAGGCCGAGCATCGCCGTTCGCCAGTTGAAGCCTGCCGAGGCGTTGCAAGTTCGCTCGGGCTTGGAAGGTTGATAACTCGAGAGGTTGAGTGAGAGCCAGTCGGTTCAGCGCCCCAACATGCGCCTTACGACTCGAAGGTAGAAATCCGGGAGAGCGCCAACCGGGAAACCCAGGCTTTGGGTTTGACGAGAAAACACCACTCACTCCCAAGATGCCGCGTACATACCTCACCGGGCCGACGCCCCTGTACAAGGTGCAGAAACCACCGTACACGATCGAGGCGCCCGGCGTCCAGCCCGTCGAGGGTGAAACCATCCCACGCCGCCATCCCAAGGCGAAGGACGGCCTAGTCGAGCGTCCTGCTCCCGGCGTCAACACCACCTTCGACCTCCTCAAGCGGAGCGCCGAGCACTACGGCAATGAGCCGGCCATCGGCAGCCGCAAGCTGATTCGCACGCACAAGGAGAAGAAGAAGGTCCCCAAGGTGATCGACGGCCGCAGCACCGAGGTCGAGAAGGAATGGACCTACTACGAGCTCTCCAACTACTCGTACCTGACCTACCGGGAGTACTTCGAGCAGGTCCTCCAGGTCGGTGCCGGCCTGAGGAAGCTGGGGCTGTCGCCGAAAGACCGATTGCACATGTTTGCCACGACGACGTAGGTTCATGGATCGTTGGTCTGAAAACAACCGCCGCACCTTGCTGACTCGATCGACAGCCCGCAATGGCTGGCGATGGCACATGCGTGCTCCTCGCAGTCCATGACCATTGTGACCGCATACGACACGCTCGGCGAGAGCGGCGTTGAGCACTCGCTCCTGCAAAGCGAGGCGAACGCCATGTTTGTCGACCCCCACCTGTTCAAGACCATCAAGAACCCGCTCAAGAAGGCGGCCTCCGTCAAGGTCCTCGTCTACAACGAGGCCACCCATCTGCCCGTCTCCGACGATGAGATCGCCCAGTTCAAATCCTCCCACCCCGATCTGACCATCCTCTCCTTCGAGGAGCTACGTGCGCTGGGCGAGGGCAACCCGACGGAGCCCGTCTTGCCGAGCCCCGACGAGACGTACTGCATCATGTACACCTCCGGCAGCACTGGCCCGCCGAAGGGGGTCCCCGTCACCCACGCCGGCTTCGTGGCTGCCGTCGCCGGCCTGTACACCGTCATGGAAGAGGTCGTCAGCCACCGCGAGTACGTGCTCGCGTACTTGCCGCTCGCCCACATCTTCGAGCTGGTGCTCGAGAACCTCGTCATCTTCGTCGGCGCCACCCTGGGCTACGGCTCCCCGCGGACGCTCGCCGACACGAGCATGCGCAACTGCCACGGCGACATGCGCACCTTCGCGCCCACCATCATGGTCGGCGTCCCGCAGATCTGGGAGACCGTCAAGAAGGGCATCGAGAGCAAAGTCAACGCGTCCGGCCGGCTGACCCGCGCGCTCTTCTGGTCCGCCTTCCACCTCAAGGCCTTCCTCGTGCGCAACAACCTCCCCGGCGCCGGCCTGCTCGACCGCGCCGTCTTCGACAAAGTCCGCGCCTCCACCGGCGGCCGCCTGCGCTTCATCGTCAACGGCGCGAGCGGCATCGCCACGCCGACCCTGCACTTCCTCTCGCTCGTCGTCGCGCCCCTGCTCAGCGGCTACGGCCTGACCGAGACGTGCGGCAACGGCGCGCTCGGCTCGCCCCTGCAGTGGACCGCCGACGGCGCCATCGGCCCGATCCCCGCCGCCGTCGAGGTCAAGCTGGTCTCGCTGCCGGAGCTGAACTACCTTACCACCCACAACCCGCCGCGGGGCGAGATCCTGATCCGCGGCGCGCCGGTGCTCAGGTCCTACTTCCGCAACCCGGACGAGACGGCCCGGGCGCTCACGCCCGACGGCTGGTTCCGCACCGGCGACGTGGGCGAGTTCGACACGTCCCCCGCCGCCGCAGGCCACCTGCGCGTCGTCGACCGCGTCAAGAACCTCGTCAAGCTCCAGGGCGGCGAGTACATCGCGCTGGAGAAGCTCGAGGCCGTGTACCGCGCCGGCGCCGGCGATCTTGTGCGCGACGTCATGGTGCACGGCGACGCGTCGAGCGCGCGGCCCGTCGCCGTCGTCGTGCCGGGCGAGAGGACGCTCGCGCGCAAGGCGGCCGAGCTCGGCGTCGGCGAGTGCGATATGTACGTCGACAGGCGCGTGCGCGGCGCCGTGCTGAAGGCGCTGCAGGATGTCGCGCGGCGCGAGCGGCTCAGTGCGATCGAGACGGTCGCGGGCGTGGTGCTCGTCGAGGACGAGTGGACGCCAGCGAATGTGAGTGGTCCTTTCTTTTCTTTTTTTTTTTTTTTTTTTTTTTTTTTTTTTTCCACCCTTCTCTTTTCTTTAAAAAAAGTTTATTTCATGTTTCACATTCATATAACGGGTTGCTTGCTGACACGTCACGTCGTCCTCAGGGCCTCGTCACGGCGACGCAGAAGGTGAACCGCAAGGCGATCCGGGAGAAGTACGCCAAGCAGATTCAGGCTTGCATTGACGGGAAGTAGGGGGACGGTGCCGACCGAGGGACAGCAGATTTCTCTTGTCTAGTCCAGTTCATGTCCGAAATGATATTCATGACCTTCTGAAGCTGGGATAAGCGCCTGGCGGGATGGGTCATGCCACTGTTGTGGCAGCGTTCTGGGCTTAGGAGACACCTAGTTCATGGTTGGGTTGCGATCTTTTTACCTTGACTTGGAGATGGCAATATTAGACCCAATCCATTTGCCATGAATAATGATCAAAACTGGATGATTCAGTTGAATGTGCTACAATTGGTATCTCGAAACTTCGAGACAGGATGTCCCGTCGCTACCGCCGTGCTTTCTCGCCAGCTATCGCTTCAATGCAAGCAAAGAAACGCCCAGAGTAGAAGTAATCTACTATACCGCAAAAAGAAAAACCGAGAAAGAAGAAAGAAGACGAAGAGTCCGCCAGACCTCAGAGCTGCCCTCTATGACCGTGCCGTGCTGCCGCTGCCAACGCCTTTCTACCCAAAGCCCCTTGCAAACTCCGCAACGCCAGGGCCAGCCCAACAAATCAACCGCCCTATAAACTAAAAACGTCCCTCCCCTACACGGCCCCGTGAACGAGTTCACGTCCCCCTCCGCCGATAAAACACCATATACGCCGACGTGTTCCCCTTCTGGTACATGGTCTCGGTCATGTCGCGGGACTGGGCGCTGCCGATCTTGACGCGGCTCACGTTCTGGTCGTTGCACCGGAACCAGTCGGTCGGGTCGGCCGAGGTCTCGTCCTGCACGTAGCTGTAGTAGTGCCCGCCGTTGATGCCCTGGCCGACGTGCACCGTGACGGCGTAGCAGTCGTACAGCATGCGGCCGGCGAAGTGCCGGTCGTCCGTCACCGTCATGTCCGGGTCCGGCTCGGCGCAGTAGCGCGTCAGGTCGAGGTCCCGGATGGGGAAGCGCACCTTGGTGTGCAGCTTGCCCGACGACCGGAGCCGGGTGCTGGAGTCGCCGGCGTTCTGGAACCGGTTGAGGCAGAAGACCAGCCGGTCGGGCAGGCGGGCGAACTTGGCCTTGCGCGAGCGCCCCGGCTTGTTGCACGTTTCGCACACGAGGTCTTCGAAGTATTCTGACGTCTGGTGGCCGGCCAGCAGACTGTCCAGATCGGTCTCGTCGCCCATGCCGGCTAGGTTGAGGATCCAGACGTCGCAGGGCTGGAAGAGGCGCAGTTCCTGCCGGCAGCCGCGGTTGTGGCAGGACGAGATGAAGACCTCCAGACCCCGGAAGTACTTGTCGACGATGGAGGCGCTGGTGTTTGAGTGGTCGCGCCAGTAGTCGATGGCGTTGCGAATGATGCTGCCATCCTTCGGGGTGAAGGGCTTTTCTTCCTTGGGCGGGTTTCTGTCGCGGCGAACGTTTGTCTCGTCGTGGATGTTGTCCAGCACAAACGAATAGAACTCCTGTGCATCTTGCTGGGACGGGCCACCAAAGATCTCGCATTCGGGTTTCTCCCTCCCGTCGGCAGTTGTGGAGTGTATGTGGTGGAGATAATCCTAAAGTAGTCGTCAGCAGAAACGAAAAGAACAGCGCCGGACCCGAGCCAGGTAACGCACCATGAGCGTCTGGGCCTTGAGCGACTTGAAAGTCCCTTGGTTGAGCCAACGAAACAGGTCGGCCAGCATCTTGACGAGAAGCTGGGGATTCTCCAACCTCTCATCGGCCTTTTTGGGAACCTGGTATGTGTCCTTCCAAGACCCCGACCACAGTTCCCGCGCAAAACCGGGCGTAGCGAACATAGCCTGTAAAGAGCTGTTCGCGAAGCACCACACGCCCGGATTCTGCAACCCCGTCCGATTTTCCCGTCCCGCACCGCCGGTCATGACTGAAGGCTTCGTCGCCATGGCGAAAGAGCTGTCGTCGGCTTCGGCGAGCCCACTGTAGCTCCTCCGGGGAACTGCTGGGGGTGGACGTGTAGGTGGCGAAGGGAGAGAGCTGTAAAGACTGTCGGCATGAGAGGATTGGTGTGGAAATGGGCTCTGAGGACGGTCGAATTGTGGTGTGGCCGGAGCGACCATCGACTCCTTGTAATCCGAAATTGGAGGGAACCGGCGGAGAAAATCCTCGGTTGTCCTGACTACGGAGAGAGCGCCGGCATCCGCGATTGTGTCTTCCCACCGTTTCGCTTCTGCCGGATCTTGGATTGGCCGGGTTACGTATTTCTGGCGCGGGGTCAGGAACGACTTCGCCAGCGGCGTCACCGTGTACTTTTTTGTTGTAATTGTCGATGACGACTGCAGACTCGCGCTGCCGACCAGGCTCGTCCATGCATCAAGGCCGCCCCGCAGCAGCCTCGGTCCCGGCTTCTGCCCTGGCCCGTCCGAGAAATCGTATCGACTGAGAGCATTGAAAAGGCCGGACACCGCTCTCTCCTCGACTGTTTGCGGATTATCGGGGATGCGTGTGGAATCCTGATCATAGAACACTATCAAGTCAAACTCGTGTCTCTTTTCAAAGAGCAGTTGCTCTGTTGCCGGCGCCAGCACCATGCTATCTGCGATCTGGTTTGCCGAGATATGCCCGCGCGACAGCACTTCGGGTTCGAGGCATATAGTCGCTTGGGACATGATGTGACCCTGGTCAAATTCCTCGCGGCTTCTGATGTCAATGAGTAGAATGGAGAGATCTCTGGCACCGGCCCGCATGAATTGGATCAGGTCCTCGACAGAGATGGTGTCGCCGTCAGGAATAGACAGTTTCGTCCGCTTGGCTGGAGCGCTTGTCAGGCCAGAGGTCTGACTGGGTGCCGAGCTTTCAGTAGCGGCATAAGGTGGCTTGCCGCTCCTCGCGGCGTTAAGCGATGCGGTTGAGTCTGTTCTCGTGAACATGGCTCGAGGCGCGCTCGAAGGCAGCGCGGCAGTCTCGCTCGAAATAGTCCCTCTCGGTGGGTTATAAACAGCGTCGGGTATCCTAGGCATCTCGGCGATGACCCCCGTGACGGGCGCACTTGGAGGGGGCAACCCCGGGGGATTTCGGGGCTCCGGCACTTCTGGCAGCACGATCGGTCGCGTTCGAATGCGCGGGTCTTGCGTCGCATTGGCCGTACTCGCACGCAGATTCGCAAAGCGCTGAACGAGATCCTGAGCCTTGACCGAGCCTACGGCATTCCCTTGGAGCTTCTGGGGTTTGGGGTGCACAACGGGCTTGCTCTTGGGCGTAGACGGCGCAGGGGACGCGGCAACACCATTCTCCTTCACGACCTGACTACCATTCAGACGGGTGACCTTGTCGTGGCCGTCCACGATGCCATTTTCAGCTGGCTGCGTTACCCCGTCCGCGGGTACGCCTGGCCGGGGACTTGTGGGCTGGACGCCCGTCCTGGCATTATCGGCCTTGATCTGCGCTTTGATGGCTTCGAACTCGCTGTGAGCAGCGTGAACCTGGCGCAGGAGCCGCTGGTAGCGCTCGAACTGGGTCCTGCTATCCCTCTGGAGAGAAGGCCACCCCTTATTCTTCTTGATGGTGTCCAGCAGGATAATGTTGGTCCGGATGTAGTCCTTCAGAGCGAGATCGGGCCGGCCAAATGCCTTGGAGGACTCGGCCTGCCGCAGACAGTACTCGGCCATTTGTAAAACCTTCTCCACGGGGGCGTGGTCGTCGATCCCGACAGTGACCGAGGTGATGTCGTCAATGTGCAGCAGTGGCCGCTGCCCCCCATTTGCACCGCCGGCCCGTCCGTCGAAGCCACCCACAGGCGCAGCCCCAGCATGGTTCACCACGACGCTTGACCCCACCATCGCGGGTGGCTGCAAGATGTTTCTGACCCTCGTTGGACTGCGGCGATGGGGCGTCGTCTCGGGCGGTAGCAGGAGGTCAGAGGGCGCGGACCGAAACTCGAGCTGTTCGACGGAGGGGTGTCATCTATAAAGGAACCATGGCTAGAAGCTGCTTTCGGCACAGCGACGTCGAGAGGCCGGTGCAAGTTTAGGGGCAGCACGGGGGATTGCAGCGCCAAGGAGAGAGGGAGCTGGTGGCACGCCGAGGAGTCGAGGAGTCGAAAGTCAAGGACCCAGCTCGAGGGCGCAACAACGGGAAGCCCCGTCGGGGGGGAGGTCTGTTGCTTTGCTGTCACGCAAAGCGTCCTTTGTGGCAGGGCCGCTCAAGCTCAAAGACGCCGTGGCTGTGTGGCTGTAGCCAGTTTGCTGTCCGTCTCTTCCAAGGTTGCTGTCGTTAGGTGTGGGGTGTCGAGGTGGGTAAGCGCTCTGTATCGGTACTTGGGAAGGCACTTGCCACTCGCTCCCTCGAGTTGCGACGAATGCGCGCGACCCTCGCCGCGGAATCCCGCAAGCTTGGCAGTGGACTTCGCTGTTTTATGAATCCGTAACGTTACACTACTACTGCTGTGGTAAGTACCTATTCCGTATTCAGTACACAAGTGTATCACTCCGGGGCGTTCATGGATGGCCAAGACGCCGAATAACACAGTACGGAACACGTATCATCTGGTTGGCCTAACAAGTTAGAACATAATAAAAGGAGCCAAGCAAAATAAGTCAGCAAGAATATTCCGTAGAGCATCTTCCTTCTCTTATTTAACTGCCTGGCATATTGCCAAGGCACGCTACGTATGTTTCAGTTTTGTTCTCAATACACCACGCGAGGTGGAAGTAAGGTATCGGTACGCCGTATTCCGTACATTTATTCCTACGCGGCGATGTAACTATGGGACAAGGCAAACCTGGAACCTGAATGTGTCCCGCCTGCAGCTCAGCGGGAGTGGGGCAAGCTATACTAGTGTCGAGCTTACTGGGTGGACCAGCGACCAACCTCATCCATGGATAACCAACCCCATGCGTAACCAACGGCAGGCAGACGCAATCAGAGACTCCAACTTCCATCCATCGCAAACGCTGGCCGCGCAACTCACCGGCTGACGCACGTTATTCCAATCGGCGGCTGTCTTTGCTGGCGTCTCTGAATTTATTTGACTCCGCAACCAGCGCCCCGACCGCGTGAACCGACAGCCTACTGTGCAGCCGCCACGGCGCCCAAACCGCAGCTCTCCGATCCTTCACAACCCGCTTCAAGATGATGGGGTGGTGGTCGTCTGGGGCCAACAGCGCCCTAGATGAGCAGATAGAGAAGGCCACGAGCAGCAGCCTGTACGATCGCGCTAGTCCCAGCCCCAGCTGCGAGCAGCAAGCCCCCACCCCCGCAATGCCCGTCACATCACTGACTTGTGCCCATTCGCAGTGAAGACATCGCCCTCAACCTCGAGATCTCCGACGTCATAAGATCGAAGACGGTGCAGCCCAAGGAAGCGATGCGCTCGCTCAAAAAGCGCATCAACAACAAGAACCCGAATACTCAACTGAGTGCTCTGAATGTACGGCTCGCTTTCTCTCCAACGCCGTGCACATTGCCCCCGGATGACTGACTAACTCGGCCAGCTCACCGACACCTGTGTCAAGAACGGCGGCGCCCACTTCCTCACGGAAATCGCGTCTCGAGAGTTCATGGAGAGTCTGGTCTCGCTTCTCAAAGCGGTCGGGCCCAACACAGTGAACGCCGAAGTGCGCGCCAAGATCCTCGAACTCATCCAGTCCTGGGCCACAGCGACAGAAGGTCGGTACGAGCTGGGATATATCGGGGAGGTATATAGGACGCTGCAGCGCGAAGGCTTCCAGTTCCCTCCGCGGGTGAGCGTGGCCAGCAGCATGATAGATAGCAGCGCGGTATGTGGTCCTTCTCTCGCCTCGGCGCCTGTCCAGCCGCTGACAGTTTTCAGCCCCCTGAGTGGGTCGATTCCGATGTCTGTATGAGGTGCCGCACTGCTTTCACCTTCACCAACAGAAAACACCACTGCCGCAACTGCGGGAACTGCTTCGATCAGCAATGCTCGAGCAAAACGCTCCCTCTTCCTCACCTCGGCATCACGCAGCCGGTTCGTGTGGACGACGGGTGTTATGCAAAGCTTACCGACAAGTCTTCCCGAGGCGGAGGAATTGGTCATGAGCGTTCCCCTACCTCCGCTGCGTTTCCGAGCAAGCCCCGGTCGTCCTCGATGCAACCACGGAATGCCCGGGTGGATGATGGTTTTGACGAAGATCTCAAGAAGGCGCTGGCGATGAGCCTGGAGGAAGTCCAAAAGCATTCCCGGGGTTATGTCTCCTCCCCCGCGAGTGGGCCGTCTGCCAGCCAGCCCAAGGTGAACGGTCACTCCCAGCCCAAAGTTGCCGAGGAGGAGGATGAAGATCTCAAGGCCGCCATTGCAGCGTCCTTGGCGGATATGGAGGAGCAAAAGAAGAAGCACGCTGCAGCGTTGAAGGAGCAAGCATCGAACGCGGTGTCTTCTTCATCATCAGCGCCGCTTGCGCTTCCGAAGAACGACTACGAGCTCACGCCGGTTGAGGCGGAAAATATCAACCTCTTTGCTACTCTTGTCGACCGGCTTCAAACGCAGCCTCCCGGGACTATCTTGCGCGAGCCGCAAATCCAGGAACTCTACGACAGCATTAGTGCTCTGCGGCCCAAGCTCGCCCGGACCTATGGGGAGACAATGAGCAAGCACGGTAAGTTGTTCTTGGGCAATATATTGGAAGCACGGCTTACTCGACCCCAGATACCCTTCTTGACCTGCACGCGAAACTCTCGACGGTCGTGCGATATTACGATCGTATGCTCGAGGAACGTTTGTCTAAGGCCTACAGTCAGCACAGCATAGGGGGGTACAACCTGCCGCCGCCGAGGCACGCCTCTGGACCGTATCCTTCTCTGCCTCCTAATGCGGCCAGCGGTCCCGGGCCGGCAGAGAACTTCTACACTGGCGAGCAACAACAGGATTATAGCCGCCCGGTGGGACACCCGTCGTACCCGCAACCGACACCGCAAACCCAACCCCAACCGCAGTATCCTGGAGCCTACGACAGGCGAGGCTCCGTCGTCGGTGCTCCCCCCAACCAATACCCCTCTCACCAGGTGCCTCAGCACACTGGAAGTTGGGGCCACGCGCCTCCTACCCAGACACCGCAATACAACCAGCAGCCCAGCTACAGTCCCAGTGAGCCAGCGCCTCCACAAGACCAGAAGCAGCAAACACCGGCTCCGCCGCATCTATCGACCCCATCCGCACCAGGTGACTCTGTGGGCACCACCCCCACCGCCGACCCAAACGCGTCGTTCTATTTCAACTCGCCGCCTCAACAACAACAACAACCTCAGCAGCCTCCTAGTTCTCCGCCCGAGCCGGCCCTGTCCCCCTATCCTAACCTTGCGCAACCAATGCATTCGTATCAGCCGTCGCTACCACAGACGCCAGCATCCATCCCTGCTCAACCATCTCAGCCGCAGCAGACGCACCAGGCACCGCCGCAGGCGCAGCAGCCGTACTGGCAACACGCCGCTGCCCAGCAGACCCCGCTGCCACCTGTGTGGCAGGCCCCGCCCACCGCCGCATATGCCGGCTACTCCCAGGAGGCTTTCCCTTCCGTGCCGCAGCACACTCCCAAGCCGCCGGTTGTGGAGGAGAGTTTGATCGAGCTTTGAAGGACCGGATGGCGTGCGAGCATGTTGGACTGCGACGGCAGACTTCGCATTTGAACGGAGACCTTATTTGTCCGGACGGGGGAACTGGGAAATTGTTACCATGCCTAAGATTCTGTTCTGAGAGGGAGGCGTTCACGGGAAGGACGACTTGGGGAGAGGCTCTTGTCGATCGCATACATAGCATTCGTACCTATGTAAACGGAGTCGGGGGTAAGGGAACATGAATGCCAGTTAGGGGAGCGCTGTGATCGATGCTTGCCTCAAAGCGCTGTGTTTGTGTATGAGTGGTGTGGGGACCATGCCAAGCGGCACTGGAGTTCCTTTACAGGCTGTCATGTTCTACAGGCTTGCGAGTTTGGAGCGCCCAGAGCAGTCCAACGACGACGATAGTCCGCTCAAGCATCAATGTATTATGATGGTGATAAGACTTACACCCCTCCACATAGGCGAATATAGTGTCTGAACCGACATACGGATACATGAGCCGAGAACGAGCGTAGTCCAGTACTGGTTCTCGGCCTAGGTCGAGGAGCTAAGCATCTACGGGTGTATGAAGCGTAATAACAGCGTGGGATGCATTTCTCGGCCACGATATTACGTGTAGATCCTGACTAGGCTGACTTTCATCGTCTAACCTCGGGTTCTCGGGACCTTGCAGACCTAGCTAGACTTTACTCCTCTCGCTGTGTGCAGCTGAAGGAACCAGCGAGTTCACACTGTCCTTCCAAGTGCCGGCTTGGGCACGCACCAACAAACAACCTTCCCAATGCACTCCCATTTTCAGCATTCCACCACGGGTCCTTTGCTGTCTAGTTTCAACTGACCAACCGCTTGGTATTTAGCTATGGCATTCTGACTCGTTCTGCGGGTAGTGATACTGGAGTCTGTCCTCCAAACTTCCAGATTCTGTACGCCCTTGGCCTAGATGCCCAATGTAGCGTCTGAGTCCGCAGGTCTTGCATCATGTACCACAGAAAGACGTCTTTACGGTTGATTGCCGAGCGTTATAGTTTGGGGGGCGGAAGGTAAAGACTAGGTCGAAATCTCATTGCTCACTTAAGGGAAAGCGGTAACAAAACAGAGACGAGACAACAAAAATCAGGAAGAAAACCCTCGCTCTGAGAGTATCTCGCAGAGTTCCCGCCGACTTCACTCCCGAGTCCCCACAATTTCAGTCTGAAGTTTCCTCCTCGGACTCCTCGGAATCGAACTGCGGCGCCTCCTCGGAATCGAACTGCGGCGCCGGCATCGCCGTCGCTGTCGACAGCAATTGCACCTGCAGCGCGATAAGCCGACGCAAGAACAGGTCCATACAATGGCGGTCATTAACCAAAAAGGGCCCCCACTGCTGCATAATGCAGAAGTCTTCCGGACCCAGTAGCTCCAGCGGCCTGGCGCGGGTTTGCCTCACTCCACCGCCAGGGGTTTTGATAAACTCCGCCGCGTCGCTGATCATCGTTTCGAATTCGTCGGGGAATGCTGCAGCCGCGGTTTTAACGAAGGCGTCCGAGCCCGCGAGATCGACCGCATCTTCCTTGCTCCGGGGCATAGGTTGTGATGATGACCTCCCGGTCCGGATGTAGTCTTTCCATGGCTGGCCGTATTCGGCGATGATGAGGTATATCTCATGGCGGTTTTGGGACACCATAAGACGTCTTGGAGGGCCACCCATCAGCTACTGGAAGCGTGAATGGATCACCTCGTTGGTTGATGGTGCTTACCGTTTTCTTCCGCTAGTGGAAGACTGAAGCAATCCGTAGTGCTCGAAGTCATCGTCCAAGCTGGACACCCAGCAAGCCATCTCGGCGCTCTCCTGCCAACGAATCGAAGATCCTGCCGCATTTCTTACGCACGGTTTCGCCTCGACGATAGCCAAAGGCAGGTTATTGTACCGTGGCAGAGCAACACCGTCCTTGTCGGGCGGGTGATAGTCTCGCTTGCACAGATAGCCGTCTACTCGAGCCTCCATCAACTCAGCAGGTTTTTGAGTGTTCCAGTCACTCTGTGGCTGATGACGGTACAGCTTGAGAGGTAGCCGATCAGCCAGCCACTCGAGATCACCAAGGTCGAGCCGACCGTCCATCGAGTTGCCGAGCTCCGACATGCTCAACGTGAGCGTCTGTAGCAGCAGGAGGAGCGCTGTGTTGACATAGGTCTCGTCCGAGGTGGCGGGGTTTTGCATGCCACCGATGGCCGGTAAGTATTTGGGAACGGCTGGGGTCTCGACCTCCAGTACCTTCGGGATGAGTTGTTTCCGTGGGGTCTCAGGGGCGCTGGCAATCGTCGTCCTTGACACGGCGGCCGTGATGTCTTCGACAGGGGTCACATCTTGTCGTGGTTTGCGTGAAATGCCAGCTTCCCCTTGTTTATCGTCACCCTTGAGTCTCGTCATGACCAGGCCCTGCCTGTTCAACAATGCGAGTTAGTTCTTCCCTAATCAGGACATTGGGAGCAACTCGGGAGCAAAGGTATTTGTCTCGGGTGCTAGCAACTAAGAACTACCCGAAACCGTAATAGGCAAAAAAGAGCTCGGGTTGCCGTACCAGTACCTAGTGAGAAAGTAGCGCTCGCACTTGCTGCCTGGCCTCGTCCCGTCCTTGTTGGACCTGATGTCGTCCAGGTAGCCGCGAAACAGAGGTGACAGCTTGTCATAGATCTTGGTTGCCAGCTCGTCGTTCTCCCGAGATACATACCCGGTATACCGAGTACTCGTCTCATCGTCCTCCTGCAGAACCGGGTTATCCCGCATGTAATGTCTGAACTCGTTGATGTTACTCCAGTGATACCAGATCACCCGAAGTCGGAGGTAATCTTCCTCAGAAAGATCGGAGGCCGAAGGAAACTTGCGATCAGCAGCACCGAACTGCCAGACTCTCTCGTTCTTGCGAGGATCTCCATCACTGATATTGAGCAGACATCGAACCTTATCTGCCCATTGTGGAATGGAGTTCGCGACTTTGGGCTGCTGCTGTCGATACATTTCCTCAATGTCGCAGCACCGGCGAGGGAGAAGACGGCGGGGGACTTGGAAGAGTGGGCACGAGTTGGATCAAGGATTTGAAAGCAGCGGAGGCAGGTGCAGAACAGTAGCACAACACAGGCAGGCGCAGACCAGCAGTACAGCTCAGGCAGGCGCAGAACAGCAGCACATTTTATGTCCTCGACACGCCCCATCTTTGGGCGGCTGATGGAATTTTCGAGTCTTTGGTTGGGCGGAAGCGCCGTTGAGATGAAACATGAGGGCTAGCCACAACGCATCCAACCGAGCGCCTGACAAAGTCTCCGTGGCATCCTTGGTAAGGAAAGCGTGGAAGCTATCTTTGGGCGGCTGATGGAAGGGCGGCTGATGGAATTTCAAGTCGTTGGTTGGGCGGAAGCGCCGTTGAGATGAAAGATGGAGGACCATCTTTGGGGGGGGGGGGGGGGGGGGGTGATGGAATTCCAAGTCGTTGGTTGGGCGGAAGCACCGTTGAGATGAAAGATGGAGGGCCATCTTTGGGGGGGGCTGATGGAATTCCAAGTCGTTGGTTGGGCGGAAGCGCCGTTGAGATGAAAGATGAGGGCCTCAACACATCCAACCGAGCGCTTAAGCAAGTCCCCGCGACATCCTTGGTAAGGAACGTGTGGACAGGTATGGATAACTAACGAGCAACTGTGCACATGGAGGGCCCGTGCATACGGATGGAGTGTCTGGAATATAGGCAACTCACTGCGTACGCTGCATAGGTAGTTAGCGCTCCGGACTAGGTTGGGAGAGAAAGATCTGCAGAATACAGGTGGGTATGAACAGAGCACCTACCAAGCAACCTATGTCCACCGATGTGACATTATATCGTACATGCAGCTCACGATGAATACCGTGTGCAAGAGTCGTGCATGTTTAACTGCAGCATAGAGTTTTAACTGCGGCGTCGATTGGGTCACGGAGGTGACGGGCGAATGGACTCCTGGATTGAGTCACAGCACTCTGTCCGTGTGCGATTCTGCGCACTGTGTAATCTGCTTGGCGTACGCTTCCTGTGCGAACTGTTCTGGTCGTCATGGGCAACGCGCAAAACAAACGCGTCTCATGAAGACGCAATACACAACAACAAGCTTGTCCGCATCGATGTCTTTCCAAGCCGCAACAACCACTGCTTTCACAACTCGACACCAATCTTAGTAGCTATGGAGCAAATTCGCCGACGAAATCTCGAGGTGGCGCAATTTAAACAACTATGCGCCCTCAAAAAGTACATTCATCGACACAGCCCTCCCACAATCGACGACAGCGAACTTGAGGCACTCGGGGTGCTGAAACGGACGGACCTTGATGTCGACAACTCGTCACCATGCGACTTTGAGCCTCGGTTCTTCTCGCCTTGGTACGACGGTGACAGCGACCTGAAGGAAGAGGGTGATGGAGCGCGAGTGTACTGGAGTGAGACGCTTGACAGGGACAAGGACCACCCCGAGTGGATTCCAAACGCGGGCTACAAGTACCCGGAGATGAGAGCGCGTTGGTTCAACAGGGTGTGCTTTCGCTTGGCAAGGGACCACGAAGACGACAAGACACATCCAATGTTTGTTGCGCCGCACCGTTCCCTTCACTGCGTCTTGGCTGACAGTGAACCCAAAGCTGCACTTATACCGCATTCGCCCAGGAAGATCTGGACTTCTCCGTCCCATACCGCCACGACTACCGGTCTCACTACGTCACCGAGGCCGTCATGCTCCCCACAGCCGCAGACACACCTCACACAGGCATTACGATGTTCGACCCTGTCGTAGCCCCAGAAGGAACGATGCTCCGGAGCGAGCTTGACGCCGCGGTGACGCTGCTGCGAGAGCAAGTCCGCTCCGGCCGCTTCACCGACCACCACACGAAACCGGTAAGCATCTTCCACCTGTTACAACTCACACACTCAATCGCTCGCTGGGCGCATGCGCCGAGACCCGAGTAGAAAACCAACCTGCTGACTGATCCCCCGGCCCAGGTGCTGGTCCTCTCCTATCAGTGGGAGACGCACGGGCGCATCACGCAGGCCCATATCGACGCGAAGCTCAACAAGCTGGTGATCCGGCAGTCGAGACTGCTCAATTTCAAAGCCAAGGAGCCGACCCCGGACGCGTACATCTTCCTCCGGTGGCTGATCAACCGTCCCGTCGGGGCGACGAAGTACGTGTCGGTCCAGGACGACGACCCGCCCCAGGGTCGTGATCGCTTGGAGGCCGGCCCGCCGCTGGTCGAGGTGGAATCTCGTTAGCTGTGCCCCGGGTTGTTTGACAGTTGTCATGTTATGATGCGGAGCGGGTTTGCGTTGGGTCAATGCAGGAACAACTGGTGTTCTCGGCGTCTTTGCTTGGGGCTGTCATTTACTGGAGTTGGGCGCCTTCCTTGGAAGAGAGGTACTTGAGTAGCCTCTCAAATGTGATTATCATGTGGGCTATCACATCGGGTTAGTTCTGAATGGACTTGATTCCATTGATGAAGGCGGCGAAGTTGTTATGGATCAGAGCGCGAGGTCTCCGCGATTTGCTTGTCCGAGTCGCTCGAATATTCAAGGCCGAGCGCTTCCAACTCAATCTTGTACTAAACCCAGTCCGGAGCCTTTTGCTTGGCTATCACTCTGCGAGCGGGATCGGCTTGCATGAAGGTCTCGACGCGCTCCGGCAGGTCCGTTTTCCCGCCGTAGACCTGGAAGTTGATGGCTCGGAGAGCGAACCAGTCCATCGTCGTCAGTTCTCCAGCACATGGGCAACCACGAAGCCATGCTTCGGTTTCTGCCTGTCCCACTCGTCCGGCAAGAGCTCCTTTCCGTACCTCCCCGCTCCCGGGCGCCGAGAATGGCAGAACACTCCTCAAAGCGCTCAAGGTAACTCCTGTATCGGAAGGAGTAACACAAAAGTCGACAAGGGCGCTGCTCAGCCATAATGGAGGGGCGAAGAACTAGAGCGGCACCGAACAACTCGATTCCAAATCCAGAACCGAGACGATGTTCATCTGGTCGTCAAGGATCAAGTTGAAGATCTGCAAATCGCCGTGGTCGAAGACGAACGGTCCCTGGTCGAGACGGGGATCAACCCAGCCTTCGGCGAACTGGCGGGCCTCGAACGTACCCACGCTTTCCAGCGCCTGGATGTTAATGTCAACCGTCGCGATCCTCTTGCCGACCAGCACGCCGTCCGAACCTTGGACCAAACGACCAGTCGCGGGAAACTCGAGGCGTCGAAGCTGCATGTACATGTCGCCGAGGGCATAGGCATGGATCTTGAGTAACTATCGAAATGGCCGTCCTCTCCGCTACGAGCCTAAGACAGCTTGGCTTTAGTTTGGTGACGTCCACAGCGACCGTTTCGGTTTTGAAGATGCATATGCTTACCGCATCGCGGCAGCCTCGCTCTCGAGCTTGTCGGCCGCATCGATGGCAAAGGTCAGGGCCAGAGGCCGCGGACGGCCGATTTGAAGAGCACGCAACCGCCACCCCCGTGGCGCGTCGATGCGAGGTGACAGACATCCTCGTCCCGGATCGCAGCGAGGAAACGGTCGTCCCCCCCATGCACGCGTGCGCGGACAACAGCGTCTCGAAAGCTCTGAGGCATCTGGGGCTTGGAATTGGGATCTGCAGGCTTGCTGAGACTGGCTTTGATCTCGTCAACCAACTGCGAAACTGTCTTTCCGTCGTTTATGATGCTGGAATGCCGTGTCCGGCAAGTTGGAAGGAGCGGCTGATGCCAACCGGTTGGTCAGTTGAGACCAACAGCCAAGGACCCATGGTAGAATGCTGAAGAGGCGTGCATTGGGCAGGTTGTCTGTTGGTGCGTGCCAATTGGCCTTCGAAAACAGTGTTCATTATTCCTTCAGCTTCAGCATTCCGCGGCAGTAGGTAGGCGGCGTTCTTCATTAATGGTCAATTTGTACGGGGTACTTCTGGAGATCTGTCCTTGCAACGGCTTCCAGCTCCACTTCTTTTCTTCTTTTCTTCTTTTCTTCTTGTCTTCTTGTCTTCTTGTCTTCTTGTCTTCTTTTCTTCTTGTCTACTTTTTTTCTTGTCTTCTTTTCTTCTTGTCTACTTTTCTTCTTGTCTTCTTTTCTTCCTGTCTTCTTTTCTGCTTGTCTTCTTCTTGTCGTCTTTTCTTCTTCATTCTTCGATTGTTTTTGCTGCCCAGCCAATGGTAAAGTGCTTTTCATGCTCGTGCGCATTTCGAAAGGGACCGGCCTTGTCGTCCGAAGTGGGGCGTGACCGCCGACGCCGGAGTGGAGCTTTCGGCATCGCATCGGACGGACTGGCGGCAGGGGGTGGAGTCAACAGCCCCGGCCCGTTGTGACTCACGACAACAATCTTGGCTACACTTCAAAAGATGCCTGATTGACCCGTCGCCCCGTCCCGTCTCTTTCGCTAGACGCCGTTAACTTTGCGTCGTCACGAATTGCCCTACCTTACGACTCTGCGTGCAAGAAACTCCATCGTTTCCTCCGCAACCCTACGTCATTCGGCCGCCCCTGCCTCTCACACAACAAGCCCCTATTTTTCTATCTCAAAATGCCGACCTACATCCACCTCGTCCGCCACGCCCAGGGCTTCCACAACCTCACGCCGGCGAACCACGCCCTCCCGGACCCGGACCTCACCCCTCTCGGCAGGGAGCAGTGCGCCCAGCTGCAGCGCACCTTCCCCCTGCACGCGCAGGTCACCCACATCGTGGCCTCGCCGCTGCGCCGCACGCTCTACACCGCCCTGCTCTCCTTCGCCCCGGTGCTCACCAGCTCCGACAAGCAGGTCACGGCCGTGCCCGACCTCCAGGAGGTCGCGCCGCTGCCGTGCGACATCGGCTCGTCGCCGCAGGCGCTGGCGGTCGAGTTCGGCCCCGCCGGCCAGGTCGACCTGCGCCTGGTCACGGAGGGGTGGAACGACAAGGAGAGCGCGGGGAGCCCGTACGTGCCGACGGTGGAGAAGCTGGAGGCGCGGGCGCGCCGGGCGAGGGTGTGGATGCGGGAGCTGGGGAGGCGGTTCGAGGCGGAGAATCCCGGGGTGGATGCGCACATCGTGGCGGTCACGCATGGCGGGTTCTTGCATTTCCTCACGCAGGACTGGGACGGGGCCGACCACTCGAAGGGGACCGGGTGGGATAACACGGAATGGAGGAGCTACGAGTTTGCTGGCGGGGACGAGGATGAGGAGGCGAGGTTGCGGGAGACGGAGCGGAGTTGGAGGCGGAGGAGGGGCAGTGAGAAGGGGCTGACGGAGACGGAGCAGATGGAGCTGAGAGCTGCGTTGCACAGTCGGGTGGAGAGGGAATGGGGTAATCTCGGGCAGGGGAAGGTTATTGGTGTTTAGCTGCGTTGAGTGGCGCGCTGCCAGGCCCGGCGCTCGACTGGTCCAGCTTTGGTCCGGTCCTGGATGAAGGTGAGGTTCTGGTTGGGCTCTGGCCTCGTCACGGCTCTTCAGGTCATGTCGAAGGCCGTCAAGATGGCCGGGGCCGGAGTACGGGAGGACTTGTCGGGATCGAGGACCACACTGGTTCAAGGCTTAGACGAGACATGATAGACGGTTGAGTATCCGTACACGGAATAGAGTTAATCAACAGTGTTAGGGAGTTTGACGGATCATTCCAAAGCAACCAAGTTGATGTGTGCACGGCACGTCGATCGCGGAATGTGTCCTCCGCAAGCGCGCGGCAAGCTCGCTTGGCTCCATCCCGTTCGGCGCCAATACGCGGGCGGGTCTTATCTCGGACTGCACAGCATTAACTGGAATGGAAGCGTAAGACCCAATGCCTTTATCAACTGGATGGCAACGCTAAGCTTGTCCCCTCAAGCCCGCGACGTCTGCACGAACTGTTTGGCAGTTTCGCTGCTTCACCTCCGACGACGACTTTGCGACGACGGCTGGCGCAAGCTTTTGGCCACAGTCGCCAGCGTCTTGGCGCTACGGAGCGGAACTCAAGCCTTCGACGCTGTGCCGCCGCCATCCACGATCTGCTTCTTCGGGATCGAGTTTCCGCGTTTCGCAGAACCCTCCCGCCGAGTCGCCGACGTGTCCCAGTTTTGTGGTTGGGCGCATGTTTCATGAGCACTGGGGAATGCAAGGGGTTGCCGGCTGGGCCAATCAACAGATGAAAGCATGCCCCCTTGCGCAGGGTCCCAGGGAGCCAAGAGCAGGGGGTGCGGGACGGGCAAGCTCTCACAGAAAATTGAGACTGTACCATAGGGATTTCGTCCATGCGATCCAAGTTTTCTGTGAACTACGGCGCGGGTGCGGGTGCCCCCACAGCCCGTTGAGTAGGCCGGCCAATTGCGCCGACCCTCGAGGCCAATCGAGTGGGCCTATTTGCACATTTCCGCCCATGCATGCACCCCTGTTCCTTCCTGGCATGCCCCTTATTCCCCCCTCCACTCCCGTCAGAAGTCCTCCCTCCCGCGTTCCGACTCGCTTCGTTCCCAGACGCTCTCAAACCGAAGGGCGGCGATTGTCGAGACAGCGACTGACTGTCTAGCCATTCATTTTTTTCATTATCGTTATGTGCTAAACGGCGGCTTCGCCGTGAATAGAGAGTCGCGCTATTCATCATTCATCGCGACGACAACAACGGGCCATTGTTCCCCGACAATTGACAATTGGCGACTCAACACTCCCGCTGCACTGCTGCTGCACCCCCTCGCTGCCTGCTTGTCTCATCCTTTCCGCTTCCGTCAACTTGACACCAGCGCTTGCATCTGTGCCCAGCCGATCAAACCCACATCCTAGCAGCCATTGTCAACAACCGTCGTCCAACCCAGCAGCGCTCCTCGACCACCGCAGGACCCAGCGCGTACCACATCTTTCGGGTTTCCCTCCTTCAGCCCCGCGCCCGCTCACTTGGTCATCCGCTTCCATATCCACCGGACCAAGAGGCTGGAGCAGCGTGCTTCCTGTCTCTCAGGCCCTCGCATTGCTTCTCAAGGTTACGGTTCCCCGGCTTTCACCACCATTGCGATGCTGGCAGGATCGGAACGTTGCTGAGGCCTTGCGAGCCGACCGGCTCGACCCACTCCTGACGGTTCGCTCTTTTGTTTCCCCTCTCCAGGCACCGTCGTGACCTCATCGTCGCCGACAACCTGGAGTTGTCTTGCTCCTTCGCCGAGCTAAGCACAGTCGATCCCTTCGCGGGCGAGGACCGACTCGTGTAGACGGTGAATCACGATACTCCAACCGCATTCAGTACTTCTTTGAGATACCCCAACCGACACATTGATCTGTGTCGGCAACTTGATATTCGTCCCATTGTTCGACAGCGTCGACATCTCCTCCTTCTTGGCCCGGCTAGCCTGGTTCCTCGCGCCTGGTTTGCGCCGTCTATACCATGGGTTTCCTCAGCCATCGCCGACGCGATGTTGAGGTCCAGCCCGAGCAGAAATGGGACTTCATTGTGAGCCTCATCAAGGGACGGCGTGATTTCGAGCCACCAGCTGACACTGTGTGCACAGAGTCTGAACGACTTCAAATCCACCTCGTGTTTCACCCCCTTTGCCTACGGCTACCTCTGGTTCTCTCTGATCATCTCCCTCGCCGTCTATGCTGTCGACGTCTTCACGGCCTACCAGCTGCTCGTCTTCAACAAATGGTCCTCCACGATCGAGCCCACCACGCTAGTAAACTTCAACATCACAAAATGGATCTTCTCCGTCTGCATCATTCTATCCTTTGTCAACCTCGCCTACGAGTACTTCCGCGCTGTAGCCATCATGCGCCGGGGAAGCGTTGCCGAGTGCTTCCTGGACAGCCTGGCTGCGCGACTGGAGAGTATCCGCATGGGAAGCGGCAAAGGGTGGAAGCGGTTCCTGGTCTTTGCGGAGCTAACAAAGAGTAAGAAGGGGGCTGAGTACATCGCCCTTTTTACTTTCTTTAGCTTTCAATGTAAGTGTTCCTGCTTCGAGATGATGGGCTCTGATACGTCTTGCTAACCCAGGGCAAAGCCTGGATTCGGATCCTCTTTTGCTCCGGACCTCGCCAAGTCATCAACGCTCTCACCATCTACTCGGTGTACGATGGCAAGTTGAAGGTCAGCTCGAGCAGCTTCGAGGGGTCGCTGTCGAGCTTCTTTGAAAAGATCAGAGTCCTCGCGGCCGACGAACCTCGCCAGGCTGTCATCCTGTCTGGCATGCTCTTCACGCTGGTTATCTGGATCTTCTCTTTCCTGTCCTTGCTGCTAGCCGCCCTGTTCTTCGTCTTCTTCTTGTGGAGCTACATTCCACGGGAAGACGGCGGCTTGACGGGTTTCTGCGAGCGCAAGGTCAACAAGCGCCTGAAGCAGATTGTCTCGGTCAAGATCAACAAGGCTATGGCCGAGGAGGAGCGCAAACGGAAGAAGGCGGAGCTCAAAGCGGCGAAGAAGAACGGCGGAGACAGGCCCTTGTCGATGAAACCGTCGATCCCGATTCTTGGCGACGACAGTCTTCCAGAGATGCCAGCGCTCAATCGGGCGGACACCTTCGCTTCGTTCTCGGAGAAGCCTTCTCTCCCGAGCACACCTGGTAGCTTTGAGATGAACTCACTTGGTCGGAAGCCGGCGGCTATGCCATCGCGGTCGGAAACCAGCGTGACGGCCCCCAGCCAGTATTCGGCTAAAGCCTCTCTCCTTGGCGGCGCTGCCGAGATGGGCATGGGTCGCTCAGAATCGCCTGCTCCCACTTTGCCGCCCCTCGAGTTCGACGGCTACCCTCCTGTCCGCCCTGCGACTGCAGGGTCCAGCAGGGGCTTTGGGTCTGGTCCGCAGCTCCAGCGGATGGAGTCGAATGGCTCATCCCTTCGGGCCGGCTTCACGTCGAGCCCTGCGCCTTATCCCTCCGAGACGGTGCCCTCACTTGCGCCCCCAGCTCTGTCCCCAGTGGGTCCTTACAACAACTACAGGGGACCGGGGCCGAACCCCCCAACGAACAGATGGCCGAATCCCAGTGACAATAGGTCGCCCTTTGACGACCCATCGAGCGGGCGTGCCAGCCCAGCTCCCTCGACTCCTTCGTATCGAAGTGGTCCATTGTCGCCGCGCGGACTCGGACCTAACGGCTACCCCGTCCGCAGCGCCACCAACCCGATGCCTCCTCGGGGGCCCCCGCAGCTTCCACCCCCCAGATCCGTGACGGCCCCGATGCAGGGTTTCCACCAGCCGACCGGGAGCAACGGCTCGCTGCGGAACATGGGGGGTGCAAGGCAGCCGTATCACCAGCAGAGTGCAAGCAACAGCTCGCTGAGAAACATGGTGAATGCGGTGCCGTACGAGCCAGCCGACCACGGCAGCGAGTATGGGTATGCGGCGCGACCAAACCCAAGAGGGCCTCCTCGCGGGGACTATGGAAACGCCAGCGGATGGAACCAAGACCTGGAGCGGGGAGGTGGGCCGCGGTATTGAGCGTTGGATGAGCGGTTGTGGCCGGCTATGCAATGAATACCCGGGCTAATGACAATTGTGCCATTCCTGGCTGAATCTCGAAGTGTCGGGATGTCGGCGGCCGCGTGGTATTTCTGCTGTCCGGCCGCTTGAAGCTTCAGGACGAACGCGGGGCATGCTGCCCGCTCTAGGACCGGGCTCGGCCGTTTTCATATAACTCTGTACATATTGCATGCCGATTGCGGAATATACTCCCAGTTGATGACGCCCAGCATGGTGACGGCGAGTTTTGTGGACGCACCCTCGCAGATGCAAAAGCAGCGACGCGCCGCCAACCCAACCCCATGCATGTGCGGCCAGGCCAGCCAACGGGACCCCCCCAACTGCCTGGCCGAGAAGCCCGACCCGACAGGCCGGGCCAACGACGCCTTTCCGCTCGCTTGGGTGGTCTGCATGCTCCCGCTGCAAGCCACAGCGGTCGCCCGCCGCCGCTGACAAGGGGGTGCGGGCCAATCCAAGCAAACCTGAATGAAGGACAGTCAGGCTTGCGAAAGCGCCAATGATGTCATCGGGTGATAACCACCTAGGTAGTAAGTGCAGAACGCCGCACTCGTGCTGGGAGAGACAGAGCACAAGAGAGTGTGACTGGAATTGAGCGTTGAATGGAACATGTCATGTGAATCAATCATGACTTCTCTCGTCGCACAGGGATCCCATTACAAGGCTGGTGCTGAGTACAGTACCACACTATTCCGCACCCTTGATCTCTCCCCTGGAGGTCGGGTACGGAGTACAGTCCCGAGGACTGCGATCTGTCTATCGCCAGCAAACCAAAACAGAGAAAAAAGAGGAAAATCATGGGAATCGATCAAAAACGCCGCCGATTCGGTATCATGACAGCCGCCGTTTCCAAAAGTGAATGAATCCAAAGTGGGGCGGGGCTCGGCGCTGCTTGATGATGGGAAACATCGCAGCGGCGGCAGCTGCAGCTGCAGCAGTGCGCCAAAGGTACATGTACATCCATTGCTCAGCCCCAACGCCAGCTGTCATCACAGGGTGTGTATCGGGGTATCTCAACGCCCGGTCTAAGGGAGCAGGGGAACGCGAACGCGGTGAGCGCGGCGACGGGTGGAGAGTGAGTTCTCTGGCTGGCCGCTGTCTCAGCGGTCTGGTGACTCAGCCCTTCCCCCATCATCTCTGCCGCACTTTCTATGTTGCCGAGTTGTCGTGTCTTAAAGTCATGCCAATCGTTTCTCATCCTCTTAAGAATCAAGAGCTCATTCAGCTCTTCGCAACCTTCGAGTTTGAGGGACCGGGGGTGCTGTCTGGCGTCTGGCCTCTCGAACTGTTTGGCTTCGGCTCCTGGAAGAGGTGGTGCTGCTCGATGTACTGGAGGGCGTCAGTGGGTGCTCAAGACTTGTCACTCTTGCGGGATGGCAAACCTCTACAACGGGGTCCGGTATCAAATATCTGTAATCTGTTAGTCTTGCCGGCTGAAAAGAGGCGAGTAGAGTGTACTCACCGAACGCTGAGATCCTTCTTCAGGAAGAGCCGAACTTTCGTAGAACTGATATCGTTCTGGATCACCTGGCTGATCACCCAGATGTTGTGCTCATACTGCCGCAGCGAGGCGAGAGCCTCATCGATGTCGGTTCCTGAACGTTCGATGATGAAGGCGCCGTACTGGCCGAGAATCGTGTCCAAGTCCTGTGGCGCCCAGAGGCCGGGTTCGCCTGGCGACAATTAGGTCATCCTGCCACATGGCCCATGCCCATTTAGCAAACTCACCCATCGACATGACCAGATCGGCACCTGTGCGCGAGGGTGTCAATGTCAGCGCAAATTCCTGAAACTCTTTCGAGCATCAAACCTACCAGCCAGAAGCGCAATCCGAGCCTTCTTCATTTGCCCATCCGTCCCCTCGATCCCCCCCAGCACGGTGTTGATCTCGTGGTCAAAGTGCCGCAGGACCTTCGCCGTCGGCACATACTGCGGCTGGCCGTTCTCGTCGCAGTTCACCGTCTCGTACGGGTCGACCATCAGCCACGGCGAGTGCTCGACGGCGCGCGAGCACATGTTGACCCTGTGGTGCCCGGGCGCCAGCCCCACCTTCTTGTAAGCGTCGCTTACCTGCATCCAACACCCGTCAGTCCCGCCTGCACGGACAAAGCGTGCGTTTCCCTGTCGTCACCACGACCGAGATGATCTGGGGCGACGTACCGGTGATAGGTAGCCGGCGCACACCTCGAAGTCGGTGTTGAACCGGACGAAATCGGACGCCATCTCGAACATGCGCAGATGGAGGTAGGTGATTGCTTTTTTGTTTTCCGCGGCAGCGCGCCATGGTCAGCAGATGCGGCCGCTAGGGACGACAACTGGGGAGTCGCTACATACGAGAAAATGAACCGCAGGCCACCAGCACCAGCGGCGTCTTCCCGGGCTCTAGTTGGCGGCGCCTCAGCTTGTGCACGGGGAAGGTGTAGGGCGTCTGCGCGCTGCCTAGGAGCGGCTGCTCGGCGAGCTGAGTGGGCGTTTGCGTGCCCGAATCGGCGGTTGCGGACGCCATGGTCGTCGGTAATTGTCTGGCGTCCGCGCTTGTCAAAGCGAGGGAATCACGGAATGGCGCGTGACACGGCGAGTTGCGGCGGATCGCGAGGGGTCACGGTTCTGCCGAGGATATATGCGGGGCACGGTACTGAAGTGTACTGTCCTCGGTCGGTGCCAAGCGGCCTGCGCGGACTGCAAGTTCCCGGTTGCTGCGAGCCCGGCGCGGAGGTTGTAGCTATCAATTGAGCGAGCGGCTGCAATGGTGCAATTGCTGATGCGTGGTAATGTAGTCGGTTGATGGTGGAGGGTGTACGGAGTAGAGAGTGATTGGGAAGGAACAAGCTCGGTAGGTGGGTGGGTGTTGGGGTCGATGACAAGAGGGGGTGCCCTTTTCCGGAGGTTCCTCCCACTTAATAAGCCGCTGACACGGGATTCCTTCAGCAACCATCGGCGCAAGTCCGTTGCCGGAGTTATGGAAGTCAGGTGCTTTTAAGAGCCTACCTTACCTCACAACCACCGGGCCATTAAAAAAGAACGCAATCCACTCTTGCGCTTGCGTCAATGGATCTGAGAGGGCCCGGGGTGTCAAGAGAGGTGGCCAGTGACCCCTCGACCCTCCCACTTGTTCCTTTTCACGGGCCCGTGCCACTGTTGCCTGTTTCAAAACAGGCAGCGCTGCGGGATGGCAAGCCGCTCTTTCACTGTGGTACTCGTCAGATACACCTGGAAGACATTCATGGCATGTGCCAAGCAAAGGTACCTTAGGTAAGGTACTGTACCTAGAACGTGAAAAGTGGTCGTCGCATCGAGGTGCTGGATACCAGGTAGGTACCTTACCTATGGGATTCCGATACCGTTGCTTCCTACCATACTGTGCGCCCGACCCCTGACAAAATGATCTCGGGTACTATTTTCAGGTAGGAGGACAGACCTCTCCTCCACAACTGCTCTTGGTTTCAAATGCCAGGCTGCAATTCAATCCGCCCGGCGCCCACGCAGTTCAAATGCGTCAGGTTATCTACAAGATCACTTCTCCCAGGCTGGTGGCGCGCTATGGTACCTAAGGTAGTTACAGTTCTCAGTGGCAGACGCGCGGGGCTTAACTATAATTGCCCCGCTGACCATCGACTTCTGGCTCTCTCGCTCAGAAGCCTGCAGTGGAGTAGCCAGTTGTTTTCGGTAAACCTTTCTGACCAGCGGCGGTGACTCAATCCCTTGCTGCTCGGCCTCCCGGAGGAGGAACAGCAACTTACCAGCTTCAGATGCCCTGTGTTCTCCAGTTGTAATTCGGGAAGTTATCCGCACCTATCAGCTTCGCTCTGACGCCTCTGTCATGGGCCCGCCTTGCCATCCACTTTTTCACTGTCAACCTGTTCACATTCCCCCCCGAAAGCGGGCCAAATGAAAGGGCGAGCAGGTATCCCAATTGTTTAACGACTTGCGGAACACCAAATCTAAATTCAGATAACCACCGCACTGCTGGGGCCCTACCAAGACCAACAATTTGTTTCATCCATCCAACTGCTCCGTACAGTGTCCAAAACAGTGCATGGTTACTCTGCCTGGTTGCTGCGACCACCACCCAATCCGCCCATGCACACAAAAACAACCCCTGACCCCCTGAACGCCCAGGGCATCAATACTCAAAACTCTCAGACACGACGTCCTCATCCGCAAGCCAACCCATCACCGACCGCAGCATCCGCGGGCTGGCACAAGCAAAATACTTCGTCCCGCCCTCCGGGTCCCTCGCCGCAAGCACATCCTCCCTCGTCATCCTCCTGACCTCCACTCTCGCGCCCAGCTCCCTCAACCTCTCAACCGACCCCTTCCCATTCTCATCGCCATTACCGCCACCATCACCGCCACCACGCATTGCATCTGGCAAATCCAGCCCGGTAACAAACACCCTCGTCACCCCCGCCAGCCCGCCCACCCGCTCAAAAGCATCCACCGCCAGCGCCACATCCTCCCACCTCAGACTCCACAGCACCTCCATGGGCCGCGGGTGCCGCTCTGCCAACAATCCCGGCGCCTGCGCCAGAAGCGGCGTGATCCCGATCCCGCCCGCCACAAACACCGCCTTCTTCTTCTTCTTACTCTCCTCCTTGTTCTTCTTGATGTCTCCCTCTTCGTCAGAAGCTGCTGTTGCGGCTGCTGCTGCAGGAGATTCGCCCTCGTAGTCGCCACCGCCGTCGTCACCGCCCAGCTCAATGCGGAAGGCCTCCTCCCCGCCGACGGCCAGCACGGGCACCTCCAGCGACGGGGCGGTAGACGAAGTATGGTGGTGTGATGGCACGGGGTGGGTGAAGAGGAGGTTGGTTGCCGGGCCGTGTCTGCGGAGGGTGAGTTCGATTTGCAGGTTGTTTCGGTCAGTGCTGGGGCTGAGGCTGGTGGTGGCTGTGTCGAGGGGCGGCGGCGGCGGCGGCGGCGGGCTGGAGATGGTGAAGGTGCGGATGAAGTCGTCGTTCAGGCTCTGCGGGTCCGCGTCGCGCATGTGGCTCCACCCGAGCGCGAGCTCGTGCGCGAAGGAGAGCGTGATGTGCTGGCCTGGGAGCCACGTTCCGAGCGGCGCGCTGCTGCTGCTGCTATTGTTGTTCTTGCTTCCGGGTGGCTGCAGGCGGAAGGTGAAGCGCGCGATGGTCGGGGTGATGGGTTCTCTCCCGACGAGGACGGCCGTTGCGAGGGGAGCGGAGGGCGGCGGGAGGGGTTGGCTGAGGGAGGCGGGAGACTCGCTGGCCAGGCGGCGGACGGGCGGGTTGTACGGGCTTGGTTCGCCCGGCGTGCCGCGGAAGGGGAGGCCGTCCTTGACAAAGCGGGCGGCGTGCACGGTGAGCTTGACGGCGAGGTTGGCGTGCGGCATGATGGTTGCGGCGGACGGGCCGATTAGTAGCTCGGTCTCACCGGTGAGGTACAAGACGTCGGAGGTTTCGAAGTCCGGGATGACGACGCCGAGACGGGGGTTGGTGTGCAGGTTGCCGAGCGTCTGGTAGAGCCGGTTTCCGGAATACTCCGGGAAAACCAGGACCACACCGTCGCCAGTTCCGTCCTCCGGGAACGAGTTATTGAGGACGCGGACGAAGCCGGCGGGACCACCGCGGTGGTTTGTGTCCATCGTTTGGCCGTTGGTGGACGAGAGGAAGAACATGTCCGCCTTCTCAATCAGCGCCAGGGCTTCGGGCGGCAGGGGGAGCGAGGACGAAACCAGCCGAGGCGAGGGTAAGTGGGCGCGGATAGTTTTCTTGTTGAGATACTTTGGGCAGTTGCCCAGACTCTCCTGGATGTGCATGGCAAGCTGTGCCTCGCCGAGCGCCGTATTGCCCGGCTGCTCAGCAACAGTACCGACGGCCATCCGGCCAGCCAGCTTGACACGGTCTCGGTTCTCGAGATCGATGCTCAGGGCGCTCATGACGATGCCGCCTTCAGGCTGGAGCACCTCTCCGTCCGCCGCTCGGCCCAGAAAGGCTTCAACTACCGGGTCGTTCTTCTTGTCCACGAGACTCTGCACGCCCAGGATGTCCCGGGCCACGGGGCGGGCGAAGCCGCGCTCGCCGCCCCAGATGGAGGTCCATGGGCGGCCCTGTTCGTCAACTGTGCCAACGGCCAGGAGAGGGGATACGATCACGCGGTGGGCGTAGTGTGGGGGTAGGCCAGGGGCGGTTGGATTGCGGCGAGCCGACGTGGGCACTTTCAGCAGTCGGTGGACGGCCAGCTCGCCGGGGTGGTAGCCGTTGGAGTCTTCGAGCAGCGTAGCCATGGCTGGGATGCTGTCGAAGTCAAGTAGTGGGCCGACAGGCTGCAGAGAGCTCCAGTTGGGGAACTGCAGTTGGCGGGTGTGGAGAGTGACCTGGCTTGCAAGAAAGAGCACAAGTAAGCTCCTGCGCAGAAATGTCATGCGAGCTCAGGACATTCTTGTTTCTCATTTATCTTGCTCGATTCCTCTCGCTGGGACCGGTAAGTTGAGAGTTCATTCCGGAATCCTTGAGGCCTTGGGTTGCGAGATGGAATGACAAATCAAGGACATAACTAATCCACGGGTCGCCCTGCATGAAGCGCGAAGGGCGCGCACACATCCCTACACTCAACGAATCATTGCGCCGTCTTCTCCTGATTCCGGCAAAAGGCGTTGTGTCTCTTGTCTAAAATTGCAAATCACTTCCCATTCAATTCCATCCCGCATTCATCATGACTTGAGAGAGTGGCCTGGCCCGACTCAAATTCTAAATTTCGTCTCGTGCAGCATGGACGCGTGGTTGCAGAATTGCAAGCTGCATCTACATATACGTTTCTATATACCAGAATGATCCAAATACATGAGTCCCTCCCATTTTCAAGAATATCTCAAGAAACGCTCATGGCTTCGTAAATTCTCTTTCCAGCATGCCGTGTGCTCTCGCGTAACCAGCTCAGTAGGACCCCCAAACGCCGTGTATCGAAAAAACACATCCCGCCGTGAAATGCAATGCTGATGAATCAGCGGCAGGCCATCCAGCCCACATACCCCATTGGGAAAGGTGCCCACTCGTCGTCGTGCCTCGTGCTCAGTCCACCGGGAGGCCCTCCCACCCGAAAATCCTCCGGCCAACCTACGGTACCAGGGCTCCCAAACGACAGTAGTGGAGTGTAAGCGCATTGCAGCGACTTACGCCGCACTTGCAGCCGCTGGGGGACGAAGAGCGCTGTTCACCTTTCGCCGGTAATGTTACCAGCGTAGCGTAGAGCGCACCGCTCCCGCTGGTGTGCCCACGACCGAGCCCTACCAACCAACCCACCGAGGACCCGTTAACCAATTCATTCATTCATTCATTCAAACAACCACCGCCTTCTCTTCATGATTCTTCCGCCATCTCCCCGCTACTGCTATCCGACTCGGTCGTCACGGTGCCGCGCACATCCCGCCGCGCGACGCTGACCAGGTGGTAGATGCCGAAGGCGATCAGCGCGAGCACGATGAACAGCACGATGATGATGACGGCGATCACGTCGTTCTCCTTCATCGCGAACGCTGCTTGTGCGGTGGGGCGCCGCCGCAGCGAGAGAGCCCGGGCGCTGTGCTAGGTTTCGCTTGGGGGGTATGTTTCCCTCCCCAAACGAGCGAGCGAGGGCGGGAGTGCGGCGGGCAAGTGGCCCGGTGCGACGGGGACGGGGAGCGGGTGCAAGCTGAGCTGTTGTGCTTTTTGTGTGTTGCGCTGTGTGCGGGCAAGCCGGACAGATCCGGACCGGCGGTACGGAATACTTGTGCGTCTGTTCGGAATGCCGGTTGTAGGTCACGGAGTGCAAACAAGCGATAGCGTGAGTGTAAAATTGGAAGACCCGAGTTTGACGGCAGCGGCAGCGGCGTGAGCGTGTGCCGGGCTGTGGCAGCCAAAGCAAAAGTCTGTCAGACGTTAGCTGCAAGAGGCTTGGACGGGCTGGTGCAGGAGGAGAGCTCACAACTGCAGCAGCAAGCAGCTCGCCGTTGCGGGGTTGGTTGCGCAAGTGTGTCTTCCGTTAGGTACTTCAGGTCAAGCGGGGGGCGTTGGGCTCCGTCAACAATAGAACCGTAACCCGGAGGAACAAAGTACAAGTTGTACACAGCAATCGCAGCAGCGAATGCGTAACGTCGCTCAAAGTACGGAGTAACAATCTCGTGGAATGCGAGATGCACAAGTCAAGGTCGGCTGGGCCAGCCCGCGCAGGCGGGCAAGCAGGCGCCCGCAGTCAAATAGGATGGTTGCCCCGCCACCTGATTGTTCAAAGTCAATAAAAAAGAAGGCTGGTGTCGGGCCTGCGCCAGCGAAGCATTCGCTTCCCCAGCGCCAACCCATGTTTGGACAGGGGCTCACGGGCCAATCTTGGCGGGAGCCATCCCCAGCCCCCCGTTCGATCCAGGGGTCCATGCAGCTCGGGCAAGCCAGGGGGCAGCTCGCAGATCCACGACCACCAGCGCATTCCCAGCTCGAGTGCGTCACGTCTTGGTGCAGGGACACAATCCAAACATCGTCGCTAATGAGCGATGTATTGAACTAGCGATGCAGGAAAACGATTGCCAGTACAAACAACCTAGAAGCCTGGACGAACTAGATATGGGACAGAAGAGGCTCGTTGTCGGGCCCGGGGGCCTGCATCTCCCGGCCTGGATGTCCCAGAAAATTGCAAGGCGGGGAAAAGAGATAAGAGAAGAATCCGTTTAGCTAGCAGCCCTAAGTTGAGCGTCGTGCCGAATGAAGAACGCACGCCGCTTTGACCAAAACGCCCTATGGAGCCATCACCACAACACCGAGAAGCATCGACGCGCGCAAATAACTGAATCAAGATTGAGTCCCTGACAGACTCGGGGCTCGGAAGACTGGTCGTGTCAAAGCGGTGTCCCGACCGAATCAGTGTCGGCGTCTCGCTTGACGATCCGCACGTGTCGCTCGTAAAACTGCAACATCTATAGCTGGGTCAGCTTCCTGAAGTCGCGGTGTCGGCGGCCCGACGTACCTTCTGGGGGCATCTCTTGTAGATCACGCTAGTCTCGTGTTGAGTCTTGTGCCCGTTTTTCCAGGTCAAGTAAACCATCAGCTTGTGCGTGTCCTCGTCCTCGCACGCGTCAAGGTGGGCAATGTGATCTTCCCAGCTGCCCGGCGGTGGCTTCCACGTCGAGGCCTTAACGCTGGCCGGCGGTTCCGAGTCCGCCGGATGGTCCCCATTTTTCCTCGCTCTCTTCGCGCCGGCCTGTGGTGTGGACGAAGAGGCCCGCCCCCTCTTCTTGGTCTTCAAGGCGTTCGCGCTCTCTTCGAAGAGCTTCTCTCGCCCACCGATACTTTCGAGGTACTCGTTCAGGACTTCCGAGGCGTTTTCGCTGGAAAAGAATAGGTCAGCGTCAGCGCATATCTGTGATGGAGCCGAGGGTCCTGCATCCTACATCAGGTTTTCCTCCGGCTCCCACGTCCGGTCAGACTTCTTTTCGTAGCCTTCCCACTTCACTTCATAGAAAGGCTTGCCCTATTGCACTTCGTTAGACTTTGAGGTCAAGCCCAACGACCAGATGACCAGGACGCCTCGCGTCTCACATTTTCATCAATCATGTGGCTCATGATCTTCTCCACCACGAATCTGGTTCACCCCGTTAGCGCTGCTGCGATGGTTCCGGAAGTTTTGGGAATCGTACTCTTCCTCTTCCTCGTCCTCCTCCTCGCCCCCGTCGGCCCCCTCACCGTCCGCTGAATCTGCGGCCCCGTTCTTGCCGTCGGCCGAGACTGCATCATCATCCTCATCCGGGTCGTCAATCTGATAAGAAACCGGCTTCCTTCCACGCACTGGTTTCTTAGTGGCCGACGACTGCTCGAATTCGACGTCCGACGGCTCCTCGTTGTCGCTGTATGCTGTGCGCGCATAGTTAGACTAGATAGAACTGACTGGCGCATCCGGATGGTGGCGAACATGGAGTAAGCCGATGGGCGATGCGACGCGACAATCCGCGACGGAGGCCCTTCGTTCGCGGGATGCGAGGCAGGCGCCGTGAGCTTACCTGGTGGCATCGTGAATGGGGTCTTTGGGAGAGACGATCCGGTAAGAGGAATGGATTGTGAGAGCAATTTGTCGGATGCGTTGCCGGTTGGCCCTGTATTTCCGCCGAGGCTCGATATGATAGAGATCAAAGTGGTGATAGCTTCCCGCGGTTTGGCGCCAACACGAGCAAAAAAACTGGGGGCTGAGGCGCGGAAGGCTGGGGTCGCGGTCACGTGATCTTCACGGTGCAGTGGGGTCTGGTCAGCAAATGTGAGCATGAAACGATTTGTAGTGTCTTCAGCAGACTTGGAGTCCACCAAAAAACGTTGAGCTTGTGGACTGGTGGGCTGGTTGTTTGTGACGACCGAAAAAATAGGCAGATAACCAAAATCGGCCTGGAATACAGGGCTGTGTCCAGTGTAGCCAGTCCAGCGTACCTTCCTTGGCATCATGTTGCGGTTGGGGGAGATTGTTCATCGGCCACATGCTTTCACCCAGTAGAATTGTCGTTTGGTGCGAGAGTTTGAGCGCAGCGTGAACCCATGGGCAAGGTTTGGGGACTTTCCAATGTACTGTGTAAAGTCGAAGACAGAAAGCGGCATGCGGCTAGATGTACGGAGTATGGAATCCGTAGCGACTTTCTTCTCTGGGCAGGCGCGACACAGTCGAAGTGAACAACGATGTGTACAGCAGCGTAAAACCTTCGAGTTCAATCTCTTGCTCTCCAGTCGTCAAGCTGCGACTTACCCTCCCCGCGCTTATTCTTTTGCCAGAGAGCCCTTACATACGTCGTAGTTGCGTGCGAGGAGACTAGCCGCTCAAAAGGAGGGTTTGAGCCCGGAACACAGCCGTCCCTTTCCCTATAGTGCACGGAGTAGCATCCTCGCCTCGTCCTCGAACTATTCCGCGGGGAGCCTTATTGCCCTAACCCGTCCATCAATGGGATCGCTTCCGACACCACCCTCTGTCTCTTATCGAGTTGTTCAGAATAGAGTAGCTGACTTGTTCCTGTTGATCCGCTACGGCGGAACTGCTCCAACGGCTGGGTTGAGGCTCTTTGTGGAAAGTGAAACAACTGCTTTGGATCCGCCAGCGGGGGAGAACATGAGCTAATCATTGGCCTGACTGCCGGCAGCAAACCTACGGATGTCTTCGTACACTACGGCTTTCCAGGACGGGTTCGCTCTTCTGGCCGATGCCTCCTGGCTGTCTGCAACGGTAAGGGGCCGTGTTGTGGGCTCTGTGTTGATGAGCATGAGAGGCAGTGAGGCGAGCAGCATATTTAGTAGTTGCGTTTTCCGGCGGCCAGGACTCAGGCTAGCGCATGATTGAGGAGTGAGTGTACGGAAAATACTGAGATATTCTGTTCTGCAGTCTGCTCAGAGCTGACTACGCTCGTGCCGCGGTACAGATTGGATATTTCGGGTCGTCGTTAAAGAGGTCCCGCCAAGACTAATTTCGGAGACTGCCGCATACAAGTAATTACAAATCGCCAAGGGTAAGCGGGGCCACTACAACTTCGAATATCAACAATGCAAAATCGCAAAGACTAGCAACAACAACAACTTTACAATACCTCAATTAAATCGAAAAAAAAGAAAACGAGGATAACCTATACTTTAACTATAATCTGTATCCTAACCTTAACCTAAATCCTAACTAGCGGGGGGCTAGTGCCGCCCTCTGTACCCTAGGCGAACTAACCGCTTAAACGCTTTGGCGATAGTGCAAACGCCTTGGCGATCGGCGTTGTATAAAAACGTTGTAAAAACATTGCCGACAATTGGCCGAAATTAGTCTTAGTGAGACCTCTTTAACGTCTACTATATTTCGAAGTCTAGATAGCTTCTATAGGATTCTGAATTAGCAGTCTGCCACTGATTCACAACCCCTGATGAACTATTATAGACTAGGCTATACCTGGGCTAGGTATATAGGGCTACGCCTAGGATCTATAGCGGCTCCGAGACGGATCTATAGCGGGCCCGCCTCGCGTCTAGAATAATATTAGTTCGAACCTACTTTACGAGCCTCTAAAAAACTCTATATATAGGGACTATAGCCTATACTTCTCCTTTTTCCTTCCTTAAGGTAGTTAAATAGAATATTGTACACTTATCTATAGATGCTATAAAGCTAGTATATTACAGTTCAACTACCTTTATATAGATAGAGCAGCTATTGCTTTTAGGTATAGACGAAAGTAGTACGCTAAGCGTTTCGACGCTAGTACTAAGTAGATTAGACGCTACTATAAATAACCTTAGTATCCTATAGGTCTTAGACCTAGATTAGGTCTATAAACATTTCTAACTCTTATAAGAGACGATTATATATTAGAATATAACTATTAAAAAGCTTTATATAGCCTAGATTACTATAGCTTAGACTATAAACACCTCTATAATAGCCAACGCTCTAACTCTAACGACTAGCGCTATAGCTCTAGTAGCTCCCTAGACGTAGTAGAAGCGCCTCCCTATAGGACAACCTTTCGATAGTAAAAAAGAGCTCTTTACCGCTTAGAAGACTATAATAATATATATTCTAGTAGCGGACTAAGACTTTATTAAAGGTCCTTATAATTAGTAGGTATTTATTTAAAGGAACTTTAGCTAAGGGGTCTAGGCCAAAGTTATAGCCTTCTATAAATTAGAAGGACCTAGCTATAACTACGACCTAGGAGTGTTTTTTAAGTATTTTACAATAGTCTATATAGACCTTTATAAGTAGGTTATAGCTTTGACGAAGCTAGATATACTTTGCTAAAGAGATAACGAGCTATTCTTCTCCTTTATTATTTACTTTGAGGTAAAGCTATTAAAGGCTAAAAGACTTAATTAAAGCGATAAAGTATAACTTATTAGACTATAACGATACCTTTCTTTAAAGTTAAAGTATATTATAGTAGGATAAAGAGTCTTATAGAACGACTATACTATAGCTATTATAAGGTACTATAAGATCGCTATCGACCTAGAGGCCTTCTATTTAGAGGAACGATACTAGTAGTCCTAGAGTAAGCGACTTAGGCCTAATATAGACGTAGAGAAGGATATAAATAGAGATATACTAATAACTAGGATCAATATGATCTATACTACCCTAGCTTAGAGGGGAGCTAATAGAGGTTATAGAGGAAAGTAGTAGTAAAATAAAGGAAAACGAAGTACGAACGTACTATAAGCGAAGTAGGTAAGTAACGAAGTACGTATAGCGCGCTAATAGGCTAGAGCCTATATCCATTGTAAGCGCTAAGGCCACTTTGTAGCTACCTATTCCTTTGCTTTAGCTAAGAGACTAGCTCCTTAGATCGATATCAACAAGCTAAAGGCTAAAGAATAGGTAGAGGAGGACTCCCTTTCTAAAGAGGAGGAAGGAAAAGAGTAGCCTTTATACAAAGTTTTATATAAGGGCTAAAAGGACTTAGCCATTTATAGAACAAGTTTATAAAGATTAGAAAGAGAATAGATAAGCCCCTCTTTCTTATCCCTATTTTCCTAAACTTCTCTAGTTTTATAAATATATAAGTAGATAGTAGGTACTAGAGCTATAGAGCTATTAGCGAAAGAGTATATTAGAGGTTAAAGATTAAGTAAATAAACCTACTAACTCCCTATACCCTAGATATAGTAGTTAAAGAGGTATAAATTATAAAGAAAATTATATATATCGCTTACGTTACAATAGATATTAATAGGTAGATTAGTACTACTATATTCTATATAGTCCTAGAGCTAGCCTACAACGTTATATTAGGGCTCCCCTAGATAAACCACTGTAGGATTGTACTAGACTTAGCTAATAAGGTCCTTACTATTAATTTGTAAAGTAGCTTATAAGTATATAAGTACTCCTTATAGTAGAAGGAAACTAATACTACCTTAGTTATAGACGCGATATTTATAGATATAGCCTATAAAGTATAAAGGAAGAAGTCTAAAGGAGTATAAGATACGTTCTTTGTCACTAATATCTATAAGATAACCACTATACTAGGAGTAGCTATCTCCTAGCCTAATACTAACCTAAATTCGAAGGTCGCTTTGCTAGAGGAGCTATATAATTTTATTAACCTCTTTAATAAAGAGAAGACAAACGGCCTACCCCTTTATTGAAGGGAGGCTAACTATTATATCTATCTTAAGATAGGCCTAGACGAAAAACCTCCTAAGCTCCTATAGGGACCTTTATACAATATACTAAAGGACTACCTCCTAGAGATTTAGAAGTAGGTCGTAGACCTATTAGATAAAGGATAGATCTAGGTAAGCTCCTTATCGATAGCCGCCTAAGTCCTTTTTATAAAGAAGCTAGAAGGAGGATAAAGGTTCTATATAGACTATTAAGCTTTGAATAAGATTACTAAGTAAGACTAGTACCTACTTCCCCTAATTAAAGAGACTTTTTAGTCTCTAGCTAGGGCCAAATAGCTTATAAAGCTAGACGTTAGGGCTATATTCTATTGTATCTAGATAGCTAAAGGAGATAAACACTTTATAGCATTTTATATAAGGTTTGGACTATTTGAGTAGCTAGTCTACCCCTTTAGGCTCGTAAATACTCCTATAACGTTCTAGAGATATATCAACAACGCTCTTAGTCCAACGCTAGGAGACTATATAATAGTATATTTTAATAACGTCTTAGTATACTTGAGTAGGAGCTAAAAGGACTATATAAGGAAGGTATATAAAGTCCTCTAAAGACTAAAGGATATAGGCCTCAACCTAGACCTTAAGAAATATATATTTATAGTAAAGGAAGTTAAGTATCTAGGGTATATCGTAGAGGCAAGGGTCTATATTCGCTTTAACCCTAAGAAGATCAAGGTTATCTATAAATAGAAGGCGCCCTATAAGGTCTAAAGAGTATAGAGCTTCCTAGAATTTACTAATTTCTATCGTAACTTTATCCCTAACTTCTTTAAAAAGGTAGCTCTACTAACACGCTTTACCTATAAAAATGTCCTATTCCACTAAGGTAAAGAGGAATAGGAAGCCTTTAATATACTTAAGGCTATATTTATATCAAAGCCGATCCTCGCTTAGTAGAACCCTAAGAGGAAGACAATTATAGAAGCGAACTATTCTAGTATAGCGCTTAGTAGGTATTTATCTTAGTAGAGAGAGGACAAGGTTCTTTACCCTATAGCCTACTATTCTATAAAGCTAAGCTCTACTAAATGTAACTATACTATCTATAATAAAGAGCTGTTAGCTATTATCTCTTGCTTTAAAGCCTAGTCGACAGAGCTCTAGAGCGTAGTAGCCCCCTTTACTATCTTAATCGACTATAAGAACCTTAAGTACTTTACCTAGCTATATCTAATCAATGAACAATAGACCTAATAGGTGTTAATATATAACAATATAAATAACTAATACTAAGCATTCTCTATAACAAAGCTCCCTCTAAAGGTTCTATAACGTTATAACTACTATAGTACTATAACTTATACCTTGGCAGTTACTGACAGTTGGTAATAGCTGTTAGCTTTCGATAACAACTGCCAACGGCTATTGACTTTGACGGTTGACAACGGCTGAGATAGAATTTGGATAAGTGAATCTAAGTCATTGGATCCGAGCTGTCGAAACTGATGCATCTGATCTAAACCGTCGGATCGGAGCCGTTCAGATCCGAGTATACGGATATTGAACGTTATACTTTGATAACTTAGCCGAATACGGCTAGTGCAGTTCCGTTAGAACGTTTAGTGTAGCTCTGATTGGTTCTATACGTTATACTTTGATAACCTAGCTAAATATAGCTAGTATAGCTCTATTAGAACATTCTGATTAGCTGAACCTTAGCTAAATTAGCTAAGGTATATACCGTAGCTCTAGAACTATAAATACTGTAGTGCCTCCCAGCTCTAGAAGATAGAACCTTTAATTAAATAGATCCTTTTGCGAGTTGAACTCGTAGCCTCTGCTTACTTGATCTATTTTTGTATATGCTATATCTACCACCTGCGCTACGCACTCTCTGTAACGAAGCACAATAGCACTAAGGTCCGAAAACCTTATATGCTTGCGATTAGCTATCCTGCTCCCAACTTTCGAACTATCCTCCGAACTATCCTTCGAACTATCCTCCAAACTATCTTTCGAACCATCCTCTAAACTATCCTTTAAACTATCCTACCGAACTATTTACCCTACATCCGCAAGGCACCTTGCCGAACCTCTGATCCTTCTAATACCTCCCGATCGACCTACCTTGCACTTTTAGTGCATACCTCTGAACCTGCCCTCCTGTGCCGGCCCTCTCCTCTAGCACAATAACAATCTATCTCTCTAACAATAGGTAGAGACGCTCTCTCTATTTAACTTCGAGTTAAAGTATTAGCTAAGATTCTAGGCTTTATACCCTAATATACTCTCTTAGTATAAATAGAATAAGTCTAAAAATAGCTAGTATATCGCCTAGCTACTCTCTTCAATTAAAGTATATTAGACTAGCGTATAAGAGAAGGCTAGGTTACCTATAGGAGAGACGCTCTTCGAGGATAAGCAGCTTATTGCCCTATAGGATAAGGGTATTGTCAAAGATAAGCACTATACTTACTAGCTCTAAGCCATCTACAACGGAGCCTAGAAGTTTCTAAAGAAGGCAAATATAGTGTAGACCTAGATTATAGACTACTCCTTTAATATATAAAGTGTACTCTAGTTCTATAGCCGTCTCTAGCTCCCTATATAGGAGCCCCTAACTACTATAATTATCTAATAGATCTATAACTTAGCTATATTAAGATACCTAGAGTGTAATAGGCTATTTAAAATACTTTAGAGAGATTACTATTAGGACTTTATATTATCTAACGTAAAGCGGTTTGTTAAAAACTATAATCAGTGCCGCTAAAGCAAAATCTCTTAACAGCTATATCAAAGGCTTTTATAACCTTTGCCTATCTCTAATCGCTTCTAGAAGTAGATCTCTATTAACTTTATAACCGACCTTCCTATAAAGGATAAAGAGGCGCCTAGCTACTTTATAGTAATTACTAACTATTTCTCTAAATATATATAGTTTAAAGCAATATACTCGATAGAAATAGAAGAGTATACCCTTTAGTTCTATAACGTATAGTAGCACTTCTATAGGTTCTCAACTTAAATTATAATTAACTATAGGTTAGACTAGCTAAGTAAGTTCTAGACTACATTATATAAGGCGATAAGGGTAGAGTAGCTCCTATCGACATTTTACTATCCTTAGACGAATAGAGGGATAGAGCAAGTCAATTAAAAGGTATAAACGATCCTCTAAATCTTCATTTCCTTTATATAGTACGACTAGCCTAAATATCTCCCTATTTACTAGTTTATACTCAATAATAGGGACTTGTCTATAACCGAAGTAAGTTCGAACTACCTCCTCTATAGGTTCGATATAAGTCCTATATAACTTATTATAATCTTAATAGCGCCTATAGCCTCCTTAGAAGGCTATACTATTAAGTTTTTCCACTATCTAAAGGAGGGAATAGAGTAGACCTAAGCAGTTATTATATATATATAGTAGCGGCAATAGACGAATATAAACTATTTCTATCGCCTAGCTAAACAGTTCTAGGTTAGGGACAAGGTATAGCTCTCCCTATATAATATAAAGATGAACCGCCTTAGTAAGAAGCTCGACTAGCTAAATACTAAATATAAGGTAGTTATAGTACCTACTCCCCTAACGGTAATATTCGATATATTAAATGGCCTATACCTAACCTTTTATATTAACCTAGTTAAATAAGTAGCCTTCGACCTACTCTCTTCGTAGAAAGTTATAGATAAGCGACTAGACCCTATATAGGTTATATTAAAGGAGGGTATTCCCTAGTAAAAGTATAAAGTAGAGGCGATCCTTAAAGCTTAGAATATAAAAAGGAGGAGGAACAACTATAATATATACGTTAAGTAGGTAGGTTATAATAAATCGATATAGGAGCCTTTAGAGAACTTCTTAGATACTACTATACTTAATAAGTTCGAATAGGAATAGAGAGATACGTAGTATAACAATAAGCTAGTGTCGAACTAGAGGAGGAAGGGGAAACGTTATATTTATATATAAACTACTTTATAAAAATTAACAACTTAGATAAATATAACTACCTAAGTATAAAGAAACTATAATACGTTTAAGTCTAGTTATCCTCCTAAAACCAAATAGAATATAGCTATATATAAAAAGATAATAAGACGTATAAATAGTACTATCTACTCTAGCTCTATAACAGGTCCTATATCTAGTAGGTCCTCCTCCTTATCTTTAAATAGGTATATAGGTAGGGCGGATATACGTAAAGGCAGAATAGATATATAAGGGGTGTAGGGCAAGGGCGGTATATACATTTGATGGACGTATAAGATGTCCTCTATAGAGGAGGATAGGCGTTGTCTATAGTATAGGTCGTAGAGGGACATATATATATAAGGTAAGTAGTGGGGGTAGGACCTCTAAGGGGTATAGATAAACGAGAGGGAGGTAAATATAATAATATACTCTATAAAGCGCGAATTTGTCTTAAGGACAGTTGCTTAGGACTATACTATAGTGTAGATAGCTTTCGCGATACGTCGATTCTCCTACTAGGAGGAATTGAGATATTGCGCTATATACTCGACAAGGCGACTATAGTACTATATAGCGAGATTGTCCTAAGAAGCCTAGTATAGAACTAAGGCTCTTTACTAGCTTAGGGTCGAAGGCGTAGAGGAGGTAACTAGGGGTATATTAGAGGCAAAGGCGAAGCGTACTAGAGATTAATATATAAAGGCTATACTAATTACGCTATAGAAACTATATATAAAAGCAATAAATAGCGCCTTTAAGATAATGTAGTAGGTTAGCTCGGTTTTAGTTTTCTTATAAATAGGCTCTATAATAGCTTTATTATTAATATAGAATTTAATTAAATGTTTTAAGCTAGTATATAAGGAGGGGTTAGTCGCTTAGAGTATTAAATCCTAGTAGCATTTAATATATAACTTAGTATATTCTATATAGCTTTCTCTATATCCTTAGATATATTTAATAAAGTTACTATATATAAGCTACTTAATATAGTTTAGGCAGATATCCCCTTCCTCTTTAAGAAAGGTATTATCCTTATTGTCTAAGTTACTTTCAATAATATAGCTGCTAATAATATAGCGAAAGGAGTTGTTATAATTATTACAGTTCTATTTAAAACATTGTTAGCTTCTAGCTTAGGGCTAAAGTAGGTTCGACAAGGGGTAACATATATTATAGTCCTAGTTGTTATCTTCTTTAGGATAATATCCCTTTCTATTACTACTAAGCGAAGTAACTATAGTCGATATTCTAAAGGGTATAGATAAGAACGAAGTAGATAAGTTTCAAGAATATATCGCTATTATAAAGAGAATAGAAAGCTACTATAGAGGTCAGAGTAAATAGACAAGATACGTATAGGATATATATATAAAGGAAACAATAGGAAGCTAAACGTATATAAGGAGAAAGAGTTATAAAAATAAACTAGGTATATAGTAGGTTCTTATTAAGTTCTCGTCAAAGTTGAAATAGTAACGTCGTAGATATAGAATAATTATATAAAACAACAACGAATATTATTAATAGGGTATAGAACGAACGTATAACAAAAATAGTATAGGCGATATAGGCGTTGCTATATATAAGAAGGTTGAGAAATAGGTATAAAATAGAGACGAGGTAGGAAGAGCCAACGTATAGAGAGGATAGAGGATAGAAATACAAAGGAGGAATAAAGGTATATAGTAGAAGTGAGAAGAAAATGTAGGGTATAAAATTCGTAGGGGAAGAGGGGGTTTTAATAGTATAAGAGGGGGCTAGGCTATATACGATCAGTAGGTACGCCTAGTACGATATAGTTGCGATATATAAATATATAAAGCGGGGAAGGGCCAATTAACGGCTTGCTAGGGCAATATAAATAAACAACTTAAGCCTAGGCAATAGAACGACTATAAGCGGCAAGGCTTTAGTAGATAACTATACTAGGCTATCCTAATAACGAAGTAGGCGCTATATAACCGAGTAATAAATACTAGCGTCTATTATAGCTAGCGCTATACTAGACCTAAACTATACTCAATATAATGTTATATATACTCTAATTCGACTATTTAACAGGGCAGGGGGGGTATATTATAGACTAGGCTATACCTAGGCTAGATATTGAAATGGTGCAAAACCTCTACACCAACCTACCCCACCACACCTAGGACTAGGCGCGCGAGATAGCTCCCAAAGGAATGCAGTGTCCCTCTGGACAGATGAAGATAGTGCGTATCGAGTGGCGGGAAGGATGTCTTCTAAGAGGAAGACACATAGCTCAGATACGTCTAGTGGGATATAGCAGGAAGACAAAAGACAATAAGAATACGGTCAGAGCTCAACAGCTCGAATGCCTATCGTCTAGACAGAGGTAGAACAACAAGAGGAGAGGCTCAGCAGCCTTCCTAGAAGAAGGAGAACCACCAACGTAGTGTCAACGAACGTGTATTGACAACTGGTTGATGCCTTGCTTAATGACGAAGAAGATGGGCTTAGTCCACTTAAATACATGTAATCAGAGGGCCAGACCCCCTGGCAACGAATGCAACGCGCTAAAACAAACAGAAAAAAAAAAACTGGGTCCCCATGTCCAGGCAGTCCATCACCCCAATTCAATATATAGGGCTACGCCTAAGATCCATAGTAGCCCTAGGACAGACCTATAGCGGGCCCGCCTTACGCTCAGAATAACGTTAGTCTAAACCCACTTCGCAAGCCCCTAAAAAACTCTATACGCAGGGACCGCAGCCTATACTTCTCCTTTTTCCTTCCTTAAGGTAGTTGAATAGAACATTGTACACTTATCTGCAGACGCTATAAGGCTAGCACGTTATACGAACAACTGAAAGAAGCTAGAGCAAGCCTGTGGCCTAGGCCGATGATTAGTAAGCGCGAACGAACAGCAAAACCAACAACCCCTGACAGCAACTAGGCCACTTACTTATAGTATACTCTATATACAAGACTGTATCTATATTCCGTCGTATACGAAATACTGTATACTACACTCTAACCCTTGTTTGTTTGTTAGCTTGGTACTTAGAGTAGATCACCATCAGCATGTGCAGACTGATTGGTTGAATTGGCTAGTGTAGCTGATTTTAGTTGGTTCTGGGACAGCAGGGTGTGAAGTGCCAGAGCCAGTTAATGGAGCAGGGGGGGTAAAAAGCCAAATTCTGGTTGGCTGCAGGCCCCTGTTAAAAGTGGGACGAAGAACCAAACTAATAAACAAACAAGGGTTGGAGTGTAGTCCTCGACAGGGGATGAGGTTCTTCCTTTACCCTAGCGCCGGAACGGAGGAAGACATTGGTTATAGCTAAAGAGGTCCCGCCAAGACTAATTTCGGAGACTGCCGCTTACAAGTATTTATAATCGCTATAGGGTAGGCGGCAATCGCCACGGGGTAAGCGGGGCCACGACGATTTAGAGCAATATCAACAATGCAAAATCGCGAAGACTCGTAGCAACAACTTCACTAAACCTCAACCAAATTAAAAAAAAAAAAAGGAGGATAACCTATACTCTAACCTTGATTCGCACCCTAACCTTAACCCGAATCCTAACTAGCGGGGGGCTAGCGCCGCCCCCCGAACCCCTGGCGAACTAACCGTTTGGCGATAGTGCAAACCCCTTGGCGATAGTGCAAACGCCTTGGCGATCGGGGCTACGTAATAACGTTGTAAAAACATTGCCGACAATTGGCCGAAATTAGTCTTGGCGGGACCTCTTTAGCCATCAGCCATTCCAGGTTTCTTCACTTCGTCCTCGAGGAGCAGAATTTGGGGGCTGGGTTGAAGAGGTCGCTCACACTGTGGAGAATGAGCTATGTATACATGAGGACATCGGATCAGTGTAGCGAGCAGCGGCACCAGTGCACCGCTGCTTGAGGGCATGAATCCGAAAGGCCCTGGATGCGTCCTCTGGGACACGCCGCGGTCTTCTTAAACCATAGGTAGCCTGTGGCGGTATCCTGCGTCATGCTGTCTTGCTTCAACATAGCAAATCAAGACTGGCACAGTACAGAATACATGCCTACACAGTGGCATCCAGTCCACATCAGACCCCTGTTGAGTTCAGGTCCCCGCTAACTTAGCGGAAATGCTCCCCAGGCGGGAAAAGGGGGCCAAAAATTACCAGGCAATCAAGGAACCTGTCCGCCGTGATGATGGTAGTTATTGTCAGAAGCCAAACCAAAAGGCCCACTCCTTCGAGGCTCGTCGCCAACACTTAACCGAGTAGGCCCTTCCCGGGATTCCTCTGCAGTGGCCATTTTAGGTAGAACGGTTCCTGATGGCTTTCAAGCACACAGCTCCTCAGCAGGAGCGCTCATCTGACCAATAACATCGCGTGGCCCGGCCCGCCTGTGAACGTCCTCGGCTCGTGACCCGGCCCACACAGGCTGGAAAGCTTCACGAGAAGCTTGGGCAACATGGAGGAGGGAGCAAACCCCCCGGCAGAGGCAAATGCGCCCAAGGCCGTGAAGGATAAGAAGTGCCCCTACTGTCACCAGGCTTTCACATCCTCGTCTCTGGGCCGCCATCTCGACCTCTTCATCAGAGAGAAGAACCCCAAGGCACCCGATGGCGTGCATGACGTGGAAGCAATACGGAGAATCAGGCAAAACATTACCCGTCGGCAACCGAAGGGCTCCCTGGCTCGACGGGCCACTTTGGCTGCGGCTCCCCGGAAGAGTCCCGAGGATGCCCGGTCTCCCGCCGCAGCGTCTCCGCTGTCTCAAACGGCAACGGCCGGGCGGCCGCTGGTTCGGGACTATGGTCCGAGGATCTATCCGTTCAAGACCACCTGGGAAGCGACGGGGGTTATCAATGACATTGCGTCACCGGAGGGCAGGGTGAGCGGTGTTGTCGACGGAGATGGTGCTGACCGAGGGTTGCGCCCTGGGCAGCCTCGGCGCTTTGCCAGTCAGCAGACGCTGGAGCAGCAGCTGGATGCCCGGCAGCAGATGCAGGATGCCCAGGACACGGCACGGGCCGCCGAACTGGCCTTGCGCGAACTCCTCGGTTCACTGAGGGCTGCCAAGTAGGTTCTTATCTCGGTTGGCCCGACGGCCTCTGGAGTGATGTCCTGGCACAGTCTGCTGACATTGGCTGGCAGACAACACATCGACAACGGCTCAATGCCCTTCGACTTTGATCCCTTCTCGCTAGACTTTCCGGCGCTGACACTGCAGTGCCTAGACCCTCCGCCAACGCTCTTCGCCTCCACCCAGCATGCCACACCTACTTCTTGGTCAATCCTCCCTCCAGGGCGGAGCCAGTTGGAAGCCTTGCACGCTTATTTTCGCGAGGAGTTCAGGAAGTGGAAGATAGCCTGTACGGGGGCCACCACAGCCGTCATCGAGGAATTGACCTATCCGCCGCCCTTGCACCCCGGCAGGACCGACATCAAGGCCGAGGTGCTCAAGGCGGAGAAGACAGCGGAGAAGATGGAAAAGCACGTGTACGACCACCTCGAGGCTACCTACTCCATCTGGAATGGGCTCGCGCCGGAGCAGCGCGAACAACTTTGGAGACTGGAGCTGGCGCGAGGCGTCGGCAGGAAGCAAAAGGAGGTGGAGAAGCTGAAACAAGTGCAGCACTTTCTCAGCCAAGAGAATGCGAGTCTGAAGATGCAGGTCGAACAATTAACTCGTCTGCAGCAGCCGCGGGAGTTCAAGATTGCGCCACCCTCGACCGTTTATTTCGACGAGAAACTGGTGGCCCACGTGCTGGAGCAAGGGGTGTCGAGAAGCAGGAAGGATTCTGTAGGTTTTGACATCGCCGACCGTCACTCAGACCTGGGCACCCTCGTCTCGTCGGTCATCGGTCGATGGAAGAATGTGGTCGTCGCGGCACGCTCGGCGAGCTCCGGGCTCAAGACACAACTGCGGTTGAACACCGGGGTCACGGGGGAGTCGAGTCCGGGAAGCTCCACCGGGGACGCGTCTTCACAGTTACCAAGGGAGTCTGGGCAGTCACAGCCACCCTCATCGGGCCGCCCGAATCGTCCAGCCCAATACCCGGCGTACACAGGCGCCTCTCGGACAAACTATGCTGCTTCGGCCGCCTCAACAACGACCTCGCTCACGCCGCAAACAACAACGGCGCCGGCAGTCCCCAGAGAAGGGGCTTCAATAACCCCCCACGCAGAGGAAGAAGACAAGGACGAGGAGATGAGCGACCAAGAGGCAGGGCCAGGGTCAGATGCTGAGGCTGGTGCACACGCCGAGGGCAACGCGGCCAGGGATAACGAAACCGACACAGACGGGGACGCCGATATGGAGGACGGTCTTGGCGGCTATCCTGATGCTCGGTTCCAGGCCTACCAGAGGCAGCGGCAGAATCCACGTTTGACTGACCCGGTGTCAGCGCCGCAGCTGGGGAGACTCGAAGTTGCCCGGTCACGATAGCACATGGGAGGGGGCCGGAGGTGCACTGCGGCGCGGTTGCTAGTCTGGTGGTAAAGGCGTACGCCAGTCGACCAGGACCAGGACCAGGACAAGGGCCAGGGCGAGAGGATGCAACCGGGCGCAGAGCTGGGCGTAATGAACCTGAAACATACACATCACGGCATTGTTGGCACAACTAATCCGGATTCTGTGTATAAGTCGGATTGGGTGATAGGCTGGCTTTCGGGAAGAGGCAAGGGAAACCAACATACATACAAGTATATAGCGATGTCTTCCGAATTATGTATGATGCAGCGTTGCATGTATGTGCTCCTTTACAACAAGCCGTAGCTGTTTGAGCTTGCTGATTCGAGGGACTCTTCGATACATCAGCAGCAGCCGATTGCCCTCAAGTTGTACTTGGCATGCCTCTCAGGGGTCGCAGAAACACAAAAACCTGGGGTTAGGGTTATGAACGCACATCGAGGATTCCTTAACCCCACCTCTAAGTTGTCTCAGGGGAGGTTTGACAGTGTGAGTCAGAGAATGCCAAAAACCATCGTCTCAAATAAATACCCCGCTGTGGGGTTATTTCACAATTGAGTTGCCGTCTCTGCGCCCAAAAACCTAGACTCGCACACACACGACAGGCAAACAGACGGCCACCTCCGTTTCCTTTGTTTGCTTCTGTTTTCTAGCGCAGCCGCAACCATGGCTGATTCGACCACCGCCGCGCCTCCGACCGATGAGGTCGCCAACCTCCACTTGGACGAGGTCACGGGCGAGCGCGTGTCCAAGACGGAACTGAAGAAGCGCCAGAAGCAGCGTCAGAAGGAGGCCGAGAAGGCGGCCAAGGCTGCCGCTGCTCCGCCCAAGGCCACGACCAAGCCGAAGAACGCGTCCGGGGAGGAGGAGAAGGATCTCAATCCGAACCAGTACTACGAGATCCGGACCCGGCACGTCCACGAGCGTACGCCAATTGCGACTTCCACTCCACTGGGTTGGTGGCAGAGCGATGCAAGAGGAACTGACTCGGATCCCCTCTACAGTTCTCAAGAATCCCGAGACCAACCCGTACCCGCACAAGTTCCATGTCACGTACGACGACTCCAAGTTCTTCGAGGAGTTCGGCCACCTCAAGTCGGGCGAGACGGCCGAGGACAAGGAGATCCGGATCGCCGGGCGCATCTACAACAAGCGCGCGAGCGGGTCGAAGCTGATTTTCTACGGTAAATCACCCCCTTCGTTCTCTCCCCAGATGCAAAAAAGCCTGTCTGTCCTGCTCACCACGAGAGAACGGCGCAGACATCCGCACGTCGGCCGACACGGTCAGCATCGGCACGCAGCTGCAGGTGGTGTGCCAGGCGCAGCTGGTCAAGGAGGGCGGCACGCCGTTCGAGAAGCAGCACGAGAACATCCGGCGCGGCGACATCATCGGCATCGTCGGCTATCCCGGCCGCACGAATCCCAAGAACCGCCTGGCCGAGGGCAAGGAGGGCGAGCTGTCCGTCTTCGCGACCGAGGTCGTGCTGCTCAGCCCGTGCTTGCACATGCTGCCCAGCGTGCGCTTCCCGTTTGCGGATAGCGAGCAGAGGTGGGCTTTGTGCAACCTTGTCTGTGAGGCGCGGGGGAAGAGTGGCAGATACTGACGGGTGCTTCCTTCAGAGCTCGTATGAGGTATCTCGACATGTTGTGGAACGATCGGACCCGTCAGGTGCTGTGGCAGCGCAGCCGAATGGTTCGCTTCATCCGTGATTGTTAGTCTGGGAACTTTTTGCGGATATTCCGATCGGGGCTAACGGATTCAGTTTTCCACGAGCGGCGTTTCATTGAGGTTGAGACTCCGATGATGCATGCCATTGCGGGCGGCGCGACTGCTGTAAGTGCTTTCTTAGGTCTCGACCGGCGACGTCCATACCGAGTGAAGCATGTTGTTTGACCGTTTTCAGCTCCCTTTCATCACGCACCACAATGACCTCGACATCGACATGTACATGAGAATCGCCCCCGAGCTGTTCCTCAAGAAGATGATCGTCGGCCAGTTCGGCAAGGTGTTCGAGCTCGGCAAGAACTTCCGCAACGAGAGCATCGACCTCACGCACAACCCCGAGTTCACGTCATGCGAGTTCTACTGGGCGTATGCAGACGTCTACGACGTCATGGCGCTCACCGAGGAGCTGGTTTCTTCGCTGGTCAAGGAGCTCACCGGCTCGTACAAGACGACCTTCACCACGCAGCACGGTGAGACGTACGAGGTGAACTGGGAGGCGCCGTGGCGGAGGGTCGAGATGATCCCCGAGCTCGAGAAGGCCACGGGCGAGAAGTTCCCTCCGTTCGAGGAGCTGCACACGGAGGAGACAAACCAGTTCCTGCAGAGGGTCTGCAAGAAGATGGGCGTCGAGTGCCCGCCGCCGCTCACCAACGCGCGCATGATCGACAAGCTCACGGGCGAGTTCATCGAGAGCACCTGCATCAACCCGACCTTCATTGGTGAGTGCCGCTGGAGACGGAGTGTCAGTTAGAACGAGCCTGTTTGCTGACATGAGGCCCAGTGGAGCACCCGCAGATGATGAGTCCGCTTGCCAAGTATCACCGGTCCAAGAAGGGTATGTGACCATGGCACCTGTTCTTCCAAAGTAGGACAGCCTTGGCTAATCCTTGCTCTTGGCAGGTCTCTGTGAGCGATTCGAGTACGTTTCCATGTAGCCCTCGCATGCGGCGCGTGTGGGCAGGTCACTCACTGCTTGACAGGGCGTTTGCCTGCAAGAAGGAAATTGCGAACGCGTACACCGAGTTGAACAACCCGTTCGACCAGAGACTGCGCTTTGAGGAGCAGGCGCGTCAGAAGGCGCAGGGCGATGACGAAGCGTGCGTTCTCGGTAGTTTCCCCCGCACCATGACCAAGCAGAGCTGACTAGCCTTTCGCCGCAGCCAAGTTGTGGACGAGAGCTTCCTGAATGCGCTCGAGTATGGCCGTAAGTCGTCACCATCTCTGCATGCTGTTGCTGTTGTTCTATTTGCTGATTGCGCGCAATTTAGTGCCGCCCACCGGTGGCTGGGGTCTCGGCATCGACCGTCTCGCAATGGTAAGGCACACCAAGGATATCGGGGGTTGGCCGGCGTCGGGCTGACAGCGGGACGCAGTTCATTACGAACAACTACTCGATGCGGGAGGTCCTGGCCTTCCCATTCCTGCGCGAGGAGAAGCAGGCTCCCAAGGAGAAGTTTGCGGCGGAGCTGGTCGACGTCCAGCCGCTTCCCGAGGAGGGCATTCGTAAGTTCATGCTATTGTTGCATTCTGTACTGTGTGTCGCTGGGTGTTCAGGCCTCGCTGACTTTGTGTCGTTTGCAGCGCACAAATAGATGAGGATACCATAGATAGATAGCTGTGAAAAAAGGCGTAAGTTAGATGAATGTCTCTGCCTCTTGTTTATGATTTGCTCGTGCTTGCTGTTGTCCAGCGTTGAGATTCCCCCCGAGTGAGAAGGATGATGCGATCGATGTCTCGTTTCCCATCCTGCCCCTGTTGGAAGCTACGGTGGGCTACAGTGGAGAATGGGGATCTAAGGCCACCGTTGGCTGGTTCGGGCAGCCAACCTAGCAATCATCCCACCAACCTACCGGGCAGTCAATCAATTCAAGCCTTCAGCCACTCTTCTTCACCCCTTGTTTATCTCGTTCCCAATCCGGACAGGCGACATGTGTGGCTTTCTGGGATGACGCGGCCCCTCCCGAGAATTGATTGCACTTTGCCAAGAAGAGCCGCTTCACACGTGGTTGCAGACACCTCGGCTGTAAGCAAGGGACCGACCGGGGCCGGACCCGGGGCAATTCCAGCGCGGCATTCGGCGCCTCGAAACACCGAGACCGGGGAATTTTCATAGTGTACACCACACCGGCAGGCTAACCTTTTACGTATGTACTGTACAGTACGGAATAATTACGAGGGATCAACTGCATTCAGTGCGCAACTGTGTTGTGTAAGGGGAGGGGGAGAGGGGGATGAGCGTATTCCGTACACTACGCTAGCTGACTTTAGTTAACGTTACTCCGTGGCCCACGGCCAAGAGCCTGGTCGCCGGATCGCTCGCGAAGAAGCGCAGAAGCTGAGCGGACGAAACCAACGGTCGGTGGCTGAGCCTCGCAAAATACGTAACACACTTCTGTATGGAGTCGGCGGGAGTTAATAACCCATTGAACCTTCCCTAACTTGACCCAAGCATTTCAGACCGTCAATTCTTGGCGCCGAATATTACTTTGTGCTGGAGAGTTAGCCAGGATGACCGTCTCGTGAGGAGGCCAGTCGGCAAGTTGGCCGGATTACGGAGAGGACAGCCCAAGACGCTCGTTTTTACATATTTTTATTAATTTCAGCGCCAATTATTGCCGCCTCCGTGAGTGGCACCGCGGCTAATCCCGACGCCATCCCGACGACTGCTGGCACGCCCGCGACGCCGATCTCACCGAAAACGGGGAAGAGCCGAGAACGAGCGGAACGGGCGGGCGCCGACCGGCTAGGGCGATGGCGCTCCTGCGGCAGACATGGACGCTGGCGCGGAAGAACTGGCTCATCGTGGCCGGGCGCCACAGCTTCGCGACCGTCGTCCGGGCGTTCGTGCTGCCCATCGTGGTGACGGCCCTCCTCAGCTTCGCCAAGAACTTTTTCATGCCCGTGGCCCGGTATGGCATCAGCCCGGCGCACCCGATCCGCTCGCTGCCCGATGCGCTCGCCGTGGCCGCCGGCTCCGGCCGCCACACGGTCGTGTTTGTGAACAGCGGCTTCACGGGCGGCGACATTGAGCGCGTCATCGACGAGCTGGCCGGCGTGGTGAGGGACTCCGGCACGGGCGCCAACGCGACGGTGCTGGCGAGCGACGTCGACGTGCCGGACATTTGCCATGCCTCGCTGCGCGGCGTCACCCCTTGCTACGGCGCCGTCATCTTCCACGGCTCGCCGACCGAGGGCGGGGGCGGCTTGTGGAATTACACCCTGCGCGCCGACAGCGCGCTGGGCGCCGGACGCATCAACGTTGATATCAGCACCAACGACGGCCAGATCTACATGCTGCCTCTCCAGCACGCCGTCGACGCGGCCATCTCCCGCCGGAACAACGGCTCCGACGGCGCGGTGCCGCTGTCCGCCGAGATCGACGAGTACCCCTTCACCTCGCTCACCCCGCAGGAGTACGCCGACAAGGTCCGCATCAACTACCAGGCCATGATCATGAACGCCCTGGGCGTCGTCTTCATCGCCTCCATCATCGGCGTGGTCTACCACATGGCCGGCTTCATCGCCACCGAGCGCGAGACGGGCATGTCGACCCTGATCGAGGCCATGATGGCTACCCAGAGCACCTGGCAGCCGCAGGCGGCCCGTCTCCTGTCGTACCACCTGTCCTTCTCGCTGCTGTACCTGCCCGGCTGGCTCGTCTCGGCCGTGATCCTGCGGTACGGCGTGTTCGCCCACACGAGCGCCGCCGTGGTCTTGTTCTACTTCATCCTCTGCGGCCTGGCGCTGGGCTCCATGGCCATCCTGGGCGCCGCCTTCTTCAAGAAGTCGCAGCTGAGCGGCGTGGCCGTCACGATCATCTACATCCTGCTCGCCATCATCGCCCAGACCATCAGCTGGCCGCGGACATCGACCGTCGTCGCGCTGAGCCTCCTGTTCGCGCCGTGCAACTTCACCTACTTTATCTCGCTGCTCGCGCGCTGGGAGCAGCAGGAGTGGCCGACCGACCTCCTCCAATCGCCGCCCAACAGCCCGTGGAGCCTCCCCGGCGTCGTGTTCTTCGTCTTCCTCGGTGCGCAGACCATCGTCTACCCGATCCTCGGAGCCCTGGTGGAGAGGTGGCTGCACGGCACGACCTCGAGCGGGCGCAACATCGTCGTGGGCGAAGACCGCGGCGATCTCGAGCCGGACTGCGCCGTGCAGCTCGAGGAGTTCACTAAAGTCTACAAGCCGGGCCTCCTCCGGCGCATGTTCGCCTTCATCTCCGCGCCGAAGGAGCCCGTGGTAGCCGTCAACAAGCTCACGCTGAGCGCGCGGCGCGGGCAGATCCTCGCGCTGCTCGGCGCCAACGGCAGCGGCAAGAGCACGACGCTCGACACCATCGCGGGCATCAACAAGGCCACCAGCGGCCGCATCACCATCGACGGCACCGGCGGCCTGGGCATCGCGCCGCAGAAGAACGTGCTGTGGGACGAGCTGACCGTGTTCGAGCACATCCGCATCTTCAACAAGCTCAAGTCGCCGCGCCAGCAGGCCACCGCGGCCGAGATCCACGAGCTGATCGCCGCCGTCGACCTCGCGCAGAAGACGAAAGCCCAGTCGCGCACGCTGTCGGGCGGCCAGAAGCGCAAGCTGCAGCTCGGCATGATGCTGACGGGCGGCAGCGCCGTGTGCTGCGTCGACGAGGTGTCGTCCGGGCTCGACCCGCTCAGCCGGCGCAAGATCTGGGACATCCTGCTCGCCGAGCGCGGCCGCCGCACCATGATCCTGACCACCCACTTCCTCGACGAGGCCGACCTGCTGGCCGACTACATCGCCGTCATGTCCCGCGGCACCCTGCGCGCCCAGGGCTCGTCCGTCGAGCTCAAGGACCGCCTCGGCGGCGGCTACCGCATCCACGTCAACAGCGCGAAGAAGCTGATCCCGCTCCTGCCCGAGGTCGAGGGCGTCAGGAAGAAGGTCACGCCGCAAGAGGCCGCCTACGTGGCGCCGTCGTCGGCCATGGCCGCCAAGGTGATCCGGGAGCTGGAGGCGGCCGGCATCACCGACTATCGGTTCTCGGGGCCGACCATCGAGGACGTGTTCCTGCAGCTTGCGGAGGAGGTGCGCGCGGAAGAGGGCGGTGATAGCGGTGTGGAAGGGGAAGGGGAAGGGGAAGGGGAAGGGGACCACCCGTCGCGTGGTGGGGTCCTCAGCTCGGCCGATGAGAAGTCGTCCGAGAAGGCCGCCGAGGTCGGCGAGGCCGAGAAGGGCCTCGAGCTCATGTCGGGCCGGCCGATCGGGTTCTGGCAGCAAGCCTGGGTGCTGTTCCTCAAGCGCTGGGTCATCTTCCAGAACAACTGGTTCCCGTCTTTGGCCGCGTTCGCAATTCCCGTCATCGCCTCCGGCCTGGTGATGCTGTTCGTCAAGAACCAGAAGGCCTTGGGTTGCTCCCCGTCCGACCAGCTGTCGCAGAGGACGGCCGTCAACATATTCGACAGCAGCTTCCATCTGCACCTAGTCGGTGGGCCGCCTGACAAGTTCTCGCAGTCGAACCTGGCCCGCCTCTTTGCGCCCATCTACCTCAGCAGCCTGGCCAGCTCGGGCGGCAACGGCACCGCCGACCTGGCGGCCAGGGACCTCACCAACCCAGCCGACTTCTTGAAGAACCTGACCCTCGTCAACTCGTACGACGAGTTCAACAGCGCCGTGGTGCAGTACCGCAAGAACATCACGCCCGCGGGCATCTGGCTCGGCGACGACCACTCCCTGCCGACGGTCGTCTACAAGGGCGACGGCGCCGAGATCATCGACGCCTGGTTCGGCGGCTGGGTCATGGACATGCTGCTGACCAACAGCACCATCGCGTCGACCTACATCTTCTTCGACACGCCGTTCGTCCCCGACATGGGCAACTCGCTGCAGCTGCTGGTGTACGTGGGGCTCGCCCTCTGCGCCGCCCCGGCCTTCTTCTCGCTGTACCCCAACCTGGAGCGGCGCCGCAACGTCCGCGGCCTGCAGTACTCCAACGGCGTCAAGCCGCTGCCGCTGTGGCTGGCCTACACGGCCTTCGACTTCGCCATCGTGCTGGCAGGCGCCGTCATCAGCATCGCCCTCTTCGCCGGCCTCGCGCCCGACCTGTGGTACCACCTCGGCTACGTCTTCCTGGTCTTCATCCTGCACGGCCTGGCGTCCATCCTCCTGGCGTACAACGTCTCGCTGTTCAGCGCCAACCAGCTGTCGGCGTATGCCTTCTCGGCCGCCGGCCAGGTCGTCACCCTGCTGATCTATCTGATCGGCTACATGTGCGTCATCACGTACGCGCCCGTCGACCGCATCGACAACCTGATCCTGATCGTGCACTTTGCCCTCTCGGTGCTGGCCCCGATCACGTCGGTCATCCGAAGCCTGTTCGTCGCCCTCAACCTCTTCTCGACCTCCTGCGACGGCCACCAGCTCTCGTCCAACCCCGGCAGCCTGGTGCATTACGGCGGGCCCATCCTCTACCTCATCGTCCAGACCATTTTGCTCTTCTTGCTGCTGGTCTGGGCCGACGGCGGCAGCGCGGGCACCTCATTCTGGCGCATCTTCAAGCGCACCGCCGCTGCCCCTTCCTCCCCCGCCGCCCTCGACAGCGAGCGCGCGGCCATCTCGGACGAAGAAGTCGCCAACGAAGTCGTGCGCGTCAAGTCCTCCGCCACGGACCCGGCCGCCGCCACCACCACCGCTCCCACCGACGGCCTCCGCGTCATCAACCTGACCAAGACCTTCGGCAGCAATACCGCCGTCGACAACGTCACCTTCGGCGTCCCGCACGGCGAGGTCTTCGCCCTGCTCGGCCCCAACGGCGCCGGCAAGTCCACCACCATCAGCCTCATCCGCGGCGACCTCAAGCCGTCCCCGCCGACGGGCGACATCCTGGTCGAGTCGGCCTCGGTGACGCGGCAGCTGGCGCTCGCGCGCTCGCACCTGGGCGTGTGCCCGCAGTTCGACGCGATCGACCAGATGACGGTGGCGGCGCACCTGGCCTTCTACGCGCGGGTGCGGGGCATCCCGGCGCGCGACGCGCCGCACAACATCGCGGCCGTCCTGCGCGCCGTCGGCCTGGGCGGCCTGCGCCACCGCCAGGCGGCCGCGCTGTCGGGCGGCAACAAGCGCAAGCTCTCGCTGGCCATCGCCCTCATGGGCAACCCGTCCGTGCTGCTGCTCGACGAGCCCTCCTCGGGCCTCGACGCCGCCGCCAAGCGCGTCATGTGGCGCACCCTCGCCCGCACCGCCGCCCCGGGCCGCTCCCTGCTCCTGACCACCCACAGCATGGAGGAGGCCGACGCCCTCGCCGGCCGCGCCGGCATCCTCGCCCGCCGCATGCTGGTCATGGGCCCCGTCGACCACCTCCGCGCCCGCTTCGGCGGCCGCCTGCACGTCCACCTCGTCTGCCGCGGCGCGCCCCGCACCCCGGACGCCGACGTCCAGCGCATCCGCGCATGGGTCCGGGCCCGCTTCCCCGCTGCCGAGGTCGAGGAGCGCACGTACCACGGCCAGATGCGCTTCAGCCTGCCCGTCGCTGCGGTGGTGACCCCCGGCGCCGCCGGCAGCGGTGGTGGTAATGACAGTAGTGGCGGCGATGAGATCACGTCCTCGCCATCGCCCTCTTTGTCAGCGGCGCCATCCGCGGGGTCGGCGATCGGCAGGCTGGTCGTGGTGCTGGAGGAGGTCCGCGCCGAGCTTGGGATTGAGCATTTCAGCGTTAGCCCGACCACGCTGGACCAGGTGTTCTTGACCGTTGTCGGGCAACATAATGTTCGCGAGGAGGGGTACGAGAATAAGGAGGCGAAGAGGAGTTGGTGGCGGTTGTGGTAGATGCGCCTAGACGGTCCTTTTTTTCTCTTTCTTTTCTTTTCTTTCTTTTTTTTTTTTTTTTTTTTTTTTTTTTTTTTGGAAAGGGGAAAAAAAGGTGGCGGGTTGTTTGTTTTGCGTGGCGTGGCAATGAGCGTGCATCATCATCGTTTTGGATGAAAGGGGTGAGAAGGGGGCAGACTACCCTGACGGGCGATTTCCTTCCTGTTTATGTGTCTCTTTGAGCTGTGTCTATACTATCTTGTCCACATGTCTGAGCATATAGCGCTGTTTATGCTTTTAGAGTTGCTGCAAAGGGGACGCGTTGAGGGTTGTCGAAGAGCGAAGAACGGAAGGGCGGATGTGAAGCCCCGTCGGCTGGTGTCTATATCTTGTTTCATATCCAGCTAGTTATCTACCTGAATCATACACATGATAGATGGTGCGGGCTCTGGATGCTCGATTCGCCCATCCAATTCTCGGGTTGACTGATGGGTGGGTGGACAGGTCTTGATGATGATACCGGCCTTGTCTGGCTAAGTGCCTTGGGCACCACTTTTGCTCCCTTTCTCTTCTATCCTTACCTTTCCGTCCTTTCCGGTTTGTTGCTTCTGCTTTTTCTGCCTTGTCCCGTGCATCGCTCCTTTTTTCTGTCCTTTCCGCCAAGAAAGAAAAGTAAACTAGAGAGACAGAGCGTATTCAGGATGTAGTGAAGGTTAGGTAAACAGCTTGTATCCAACTCCGCTTCTCTACCGACGGAGTAGCCCAATTGTGATTATTCCGGCTTTGTAGCATCCCGATATTCCCTCATGTACCCAACGTGCCGTACCAGCCGGCCCGCACCGAACGCCTATTGCAACGCAGAACACATGTTTGCTCTCCTCTCTCCCCTGCCCCCTCCCCCTAATCGCAGACCTATCCAGCCGACCCCTCCTCCCTGCCAGCCCTCTCCGCCTCGGCCCTCAACTCCTCGGCCAACCTCGCAATCAGCCGCTCCAGAATCCACTCGGCCTCCTCCTGCGAGCCCATCAGCGGGCTCCTACTCCCGACCCAGCTCCAGGGAAGCGGATGCGACTCCTCCTCTCCCTTTCCCTCGCCCCGACCCTCTCCCCCGCCTCCTCCGTTACCACCACCACCATCACCATTAGCAGCAGCAGCAGCAGTACCACCCGGTAGCTCCCCACCAGCCTTCCTCCGCGACCCCGCAACCAGGCGGTCCCGCTCCCGCTCCCTGTCCCGATCCCGCTCCCGGTCGCGCTTCCCGTGGTGGACGTGCGGGTTCGGCCTGCGGTGGCGCTCGGCGTCGGCCTCGTCCTCGCCCATCAGGCGCAGGTACCAGGCCCACTCGTGGAAGGTGTACTTGCGGGGCGGGCGGTGGCGCAGGTGCTGGGCGACGCGGCGGATCTCGTCGACCAGCACGACGCGGTACTCGTGCCGAGAGGTCGGGATCGGGGGAAGGTGCCGGCGGGGGAAGGACTGTGCGTGGTGGAGGTGGTGGAAGTGGTGGAAGTGGGGGTTGTTGCTGTTGTTGGATAGGGATGTTCTCGATCTTGCGAGGTGGGATGATGATGACGGCCGGGTGGGGGTCGAAGGCGTGGAGAAGGTGATGTGGTTGTTGGATGATGATGGATTAGGGCCCGGGCTGGGCTTGCGGCTGCGCCGGGAAGTGTAGGTCTCTTCGGCGGCGTTGGCCTCGATTTGCTGCGAGTGGTCTTCGTCGTATTGGTCGCGCTCGGCGCGTTTCTGTTTGGTTCGAGACGAGTCAGCGCTTTCGGCCTCGAGGTCGGCTTCGTCCTGCTGCATGGTTTCCTGGGCGTCGTCGTCGTCCTGGTGGGCGCCGTTGGCGCCATTGGTGACGTTCGGTTTTAGACGCTGGGACTGACCGAGGAAGCCAGGGGGATCGTCTTCGATGTCTTCTTCGAACAAGATGCCGCACGACAGCGTCCGCAGCAGCCGCTTGAGATCCCTCCTGAACCCCAGCTCGCCGGGGAGGATGGTCACTGTGGCGATTTGGTCGGTGGCGTCACGGATCGCTTTGACGACGGTATCCCCGGCGTTGGAGATCAGCACGGTCGTGGTCGGCAGCGCGAGCAGGGCCCAGAAGACCCAGAAGGACTTGCCCGCGTTGGACACAGGGGTCATATCTCCGTAACCAATGGTGGTCAAGCTGACAAAGGCAAAGTAGAGCCCGTTGAAGTAGGTCCAGCCTTGGTATCTCTCTTCGCACGCTTGAAACACCCTGGCGCCGGCCAACCACAACACCAACCAGGTGCTGGTCGACACACCCATGGCAACCCAGCGCCGGCGGTGGGCCGCCTTTTCCTGTATCTTGCGCATCAGCTTGAACTCGCGCTCTCTCCGCTCGAACTCGGTCAGGCCCAACGTGTCGGTGCGGACGGACGTCAGGCCCAGCGGGTCGTCCCTGATGGGCACGAGGATGTCGTCAGTCCCCTTCCGCGTCATGTGGCGCAGCGTCCTGCGGCGGCTCTTTTCCACCATTCGCGCACCGAGACGCCGTTTGCCGCGGTCGAGAACGAGGCTACGAATAGAGCCGATGACGAGGCCGAGGCTGACAATGCCGATCAGCGAATAGGGCATGAGCAGCGCACGTCCGAGGGTCGTGTTGGCGTAGAAGTCACCGAAGCCGACGGTGAACAGGGTCACGGCGGCCCAGTACACGGCATCGAGGTATGTCCAGCCCTCGATTTTGCCGAACACCAGAGCGCCGACGAGCAGGTACATAAGGAACATGATGGTCTGCATCATCAGGGTCCGCTGGCTCGGCGTGAGCATGAACTCCTTCCGATAGTGGCCGGTCTGGGCGCCCATGTAGGTGACAACCATGAGAGAGGCGACCAGGAAGTAGAGGACGGCCGAGTAGATGGCGTAGTAGAAGGCCTGTGACCAGATGAAGTCGTCGGCCGGCTGCATGACCAGCGGCCCCGCGGCGGTGGCGGTGAGGGCGACCAGGGCGAGGGACGAGATGTACCAGCCGACGATGGTGATGGGCTGCGCAATGGAGAAGCTGAGCCTACGGGCCATGTTCAGGAGCAGGGCCATGTTGGCAAGAAGGGCGACGGCCAGCTGGACGGCGTTGATCGCGGTCAGCCAGGGAGGGTCCCGGACGAAGGGGGCCGAGTCCACACTGGCGCCGGGCGGGTAGCTCTGCCGCCACGGCTTCACGAGCGCGCAAATGCTGAAGGCGGAGGCGACGGGCCCCAGCGTGCCGGCGATCATGGGGAAGGCCGACGACGCGAACCACCAGCGGCTGGCAGGGGGGTCAGCGACTGACACGGAGAGAGGGAGACAGAGCGTATTATGCCCGGAACTTACCTGGGGTCCAGATGGGCCCAGTCGTGCGCAGCCTGCCTGGACACATGCTCGTCGATCTCGGCGCTGGCGTCGTTCATGGCGGTTTCCTCGCCGTCGTCGTCGCACGATCGGGGCTTCGTCGTCCTCTTCCTCCAGCTGCTGCTCTTTTAAACTTCCATGCAGGCTTCCGGCGAAGGAGGAATCCATGTGCTTCTTTGGAAGTGTCTCCACTTTCCACTCCAGAGAAATGAGAGTTAGAAATGAGAGTCGACATGGAATGAAGTCGAGGAAACGCCGCCATAACCACGCACACTTGGGCGCGGGGACAGCGTAGCCGGGCGCCGAGCATAAAGCGCTTTATGACGTCGAATGGCAGGTACCTTAGGCTTGAAAGCCCCTGAACAAAGCTAACTTATTCTGGGGAGCCATCTGATCTGGCAGAGGACTGTGATTGGTTGCATCGGCACGGCACTGCAGGCAATGCCGGCCACTGCAAGTGCACTGTCGGCACGCGGTTGACTTTGGCGCGACCTCTGTCTGATTGAATTTTCTGTACTCCGTAAGCTGCAAGCTGAACTCGGCGAGTAACGAAGTATACACATGAGAGAGGATTAAACAAGCAATTTTCGAGGCATCTAACGACACACAAACAGACGGACGTCCGAGGAGTTCGGGAGTAGGCTGCAGCCACTTGATTGTCGATTTTCCCACTCGCCAGCCGTTTTGTACGCACACTGGTGTCTTGCTTGTCCCGGCTCGCTCCCAGCTGTACGGAACAACGTTACTTGCTTGCTTGTTATTGCTTGCTTGACATGTCCAGGCGCTTCTGGTCTTCAAGATCACCGGCCTGGCGCATCACTATCACCCTCACCAGATCCCCCCGGGCTCACTTGCCCCAGTGGAGGTTACTCAGCACCCAGTCCTCAGTCGAACACGTCCGCGTGCGGTGTGCATCGTCCGGCGAGATCACCGTGAGGTGAGGCTTCATCCGCTGCTGGTCCTCGTCGCAACTGTTCGTTGCTCTAACGGCCTACGCAGCCTCCACAACATCTCCAAACACGACACCAGCACCCCCCTAGTCGTCTTCATCCCTCCCTTCTCCCAGGCAGGTCCAGACTACGCCATCACCCCGCTGCCGTCATGCTTCCACGACTATCCAGTCGCCGTCATCAACTACAGGTGGCAGGCTCCCGAGGGAGATGGAGATGACCGGCCCGCGATCCCTCTCCAGTGGCCCACCCCTCTCCACGACGTCAACTTCGGCTACTCCTGGATCACGGCCAATCTCGGGTCCGCCGGCAACGGCGCTGCAGGCCCCCGTCCCGCCTACGTCTACGGCTCCTACCTCGGCGCCAGTCTCGCCGCCGGCCTGGCCCTCACAGAGTCCCACGTCCCGGCCCGCCCCCGCCCCATGACCGTGCGCGGCCTGATCGCCCACAACGGCATCTACAACTGGACCACCTTCCTCCCGGACCACCCGATCCACAGGCTCAGAACCAAGTCTAGATCCAGGGGGCGCAAACATGGGTTGTTGATTCCCTCCGCCAGCATCGACGACCGCCCCGTCGAGGAGGGTGGCATCTTCACCGAGCTGAAGCGCCAAACACCGGGCCTCTTCGCCAATCCATCCAACCTGTTCGACCCCTTCGCCTCGGCCTGCCTCTTCTTCCATTCCGCCAACCTGCACGTCCCAGAGGACTTCACCACCCCGCTCTCCGCCTCGGCCCCCTTGCTGAATCCTGACCTCACCGCCGCGATTGACGCCCTCGCCAACGGGAGACCCCCTTTCCCAAGCCCGACCAGTTCCCCATCCACCGCCTCCACCACCTCAGAAGAAGAAGCAGCAGCAGCAGCAGAAACAGAAGAAGAAGAAGAAGAAGAAACCGCCTCCACCCTCCTCTCAAAAGCCGCCCTGCTCGCAAAGCAGCTCAAGCCCCCGCGCAAGGGCTACCTCATCTTCCCGCCGCGTGACTCCACCCTGCGCCTGCCTCACGCTCTCTTCCTCTACGACCAACCTTCCCCATCCACGACGACGACGACAACAACGGGACCAGCGCCAACTCCTCCCCGAACCCGGCGCAGGGCCGGGGCCGGGGTTGCGAACCGCGCCCCGCGCAACAGCTTCCGCGCACAGGCGGCCGACCTCGCCGGGCTGATGCTGCGCAGCCTGGACATGCACGAGCTGCGGGCGCGGCGGGCCGCGCCGTGGGAGTGGGAGGGCGAGGCTGGCGGGGCGGACTGTGCTGACTGGGCTGGGGCTGACCTGGGCGGGGGCGGGGCCGGGGACGAGGAGGATGCGCGGCGGCGGGCGATGGAGAGGCGGGTGCAGAGTTTTGAGATAGCCTCCGCTGCCGCCGGCGGTGGTGGTGGTGGTGGTGGGGAGGGGAGTTTGGGAGGGCTGGGGAGGGATGGGGAGGAGGTGGTGGCTGAGTGGTTGAGGGAGAGGATCGATGAGGATTTTGGGGAGGAGGTGATGGGGGTTGATGGGTGAGGTAGAGAGATAGACAAAACGAGGGTGAAAGTGTTGGGAAGATCAGAAGTCGTGAGTGTATTGTTGTAAGATAGGGCAAAACAGCCCGGATACCCAGTTGAAGTTGCAGTCAGTCACGAGAAGGGACTTGTCAACCACCAATGTCACGTCACAATAAATGCGGATATTCTAATAAGAGCCAGCGTGTAACCATTGCATCCTTGCATCATAGCTACCAGGTGATATGAACCTTTCTCTGGCTACTAATAGATGGGCTCAAAATCCCCCCGCCCCAAGCGCCAGCCTTTCCCAGTCCCCGAACGCCTGGCGCCAGTGAAATGCTATATGATGATGATAAGGAAAAGCGAACGAGGCGCATCTGCCGTCCGTCAAAGCGCCGGAGCCGTCGAATTGGCTGTGGCTTCGAGAACCCCCCAAGCCCACACCTTGGCCGTGAGCTCGTCATACCGCGAAACGACAAAGCCGATGGCCTCGCCGAGGGCCAGGAGCCCCAGGTTCCGAAGGATCGAAGGCCGGAGCCCGTACGAACCCATGACCAGGCACGCGGTGGGGAAGACCACGAACGGCCACCAGCTCCGCGTCGTCACGCTCGAGAAAAAGGACTTGTTCATCGAGGACGCCGCGGCGGCCGTCTCCTCCAGGGAATCGAGAATGTCGTTGGTGATGTTGTTGGCTTGCTTAAGCATGGTGGAATGGTCTTCGAGCTTTGATGCCAGCGTCTCCGTTGCGGCGACCAACCGGTTCATGCCGTGCTCGAGGTTGTCCTGGCGTTGGGCGAGCGCGGCGGCCTGTTGGTTGGAGAATTCCTTTGAGAAAAGTTAGTCCTTATGGTCTTTGAAAAACAAAAGAGAAAGAAAGAACGATGGAGAAAACAAAGAAGGAAAGAGTCAAAGATGAATCAGTATCGACATGTGCAACTTACAATGTGCTGCTGGAGAGAACTAGACGAGATGACGGCCGTGTAGATGACCGACGTCAAAGCTTCCACATCATCGTTGACCCTCTGAGTCGCCTGCTGTATTGACTTCTCGTGTGCGAAGGCGAGCTGAGAGTTGCTCTCGAGGACATTGGCGACCAAGACGCCCAGCAGCTGCTGCAGGTTTTCGGCGTGCTGGAGTCCGTCGCGGACGGATTCGGAGGACTTCCTCAACGCCAGATCCAGGTCTTCCGAGAGGTAGTTTTGCACCCTGGCCAGGCCTTCGCTCAGCCGCCCGATCTGGGGCGTGAGCTGCTCGAGCTTCTCCATGGACTGACGGGCGCGCTGGTCGAGGTCATCCATCCGCTTCTGGAGCTCGGCTTCAACACCATCGGTGAGACGGGCGAGGACTCGCGTAAGGCGCTGGTACAGCAGAATGTTCTGGGCTATCGAGACCGTCAGTCGGCTCCCAGCTTTGAAAAATCAAACAATGAAGAGCACCCACCTTTCTCATTGTCGGCCCTCGCGGCCTCGCAAAAGCGCAGTGCCTTATGACGATAGCTGACCCAGGTGCTCCACGCCGCATCCGACGCCGCCAACGCCGAGAGACACAGGCCGATCTCAGCGGGGCTCACATGAAGCTGCGCTTCGCTCCGGATGGCGATCTGGCTGAGCGACGGCTCCCTGAACTTCGCACACTCACGGGGAATCGCAAACCGGCCGCGCTCCAGATCGCAGATGGCCAGGCTGGCGGCGTACGAGTCGACAAAGTCGCGCACCTGCCGGCCGCTGTCGGTGAGGATGGTTGCTTCGTCCTTGCCGTCCACCAGCTGGCAGTTGTTGACCAGGAGCCGAGCGGCCACGCGATGGCAGAGGGGCTCCGACTCAAGTTCCTGGAGCTCGCTGAGCGCGACGGCGTAGATGTTGGGCAGCCTAGAGTTCTGGAGCAGGCCGGAGGGCTTGTCTGAGTTTGCGGCCTCTGAGAGAGAGAGGAATCAGTCTGCTGTCTGCCCGACAATATCGACTCGACTCACCAACTGGGGCTCGACGCCCGCTCGGCCAAGTGAACGAGTTGATGAGCGGCACCCAGAGGGCCAGCAGAAGCAAGTAAATCTGCATGTCGGCTCCGCGTGTTGATGTGCCTTGCTAGCTGCGAGTGAGATCTTCTTGACGCAACTACGAATACCGAGGACAACCACGATCCCAGAGGAATAAGCGATGAGGAAGAAGGTCGGGATATCCTGGTATGTTGGGCGATTTGTTGGAGAGGAAGGGAAAGGAAAGGAAATGAGAAGGCGCAACCTGGGGAAGGCAGCGACTTGGTGGGAGGGGAGGCCATGATGCCAGGAAGGGAAAGAGCAAAGAGCTTGAGGTGCTGTTGTGAGATCGGACTCAACCCCTTTTTGGCGGCGACAGGTCTCGCGATGCCTGTGTCGTAGGGACAGGGGGCCCTGTTATAGGGGTGATCTGATAGGTGAGACCACGGACTCTCTCTATGACTACAACGGCTGCCGCCTGTGCAACAAGACAGCATCAAAACTGAACTTCGTGGGGCGGCGGCCAATGACGGTCCACGATCTGCATTCCACCTGAATCTATTCACAAAAACCCAAGCCCAGCTCTTAGAGCTGCAAATAGTGCAGTTGCCATTGCCAGGAGTGCAACTGGCCCGGGGGCTTTCAGTGATAAGACAGCCGGGTGACCGGGACTGTGACGCCTTTGTCAAGAGGTATCCTTGTGACTAAGCGAGCGTTTAGAAGCACCCCTTCACTGAGGCGCACCCATAACAGAACCCAACGCCTGAGTTGCTCCTGGCTTAATTGCAATGGGTTGCGGGGAGACACTAGGTGAATGTCAAGAACTGATGTCGAAGTTGATGAGGAGATTCAACATCGAACTGTCAGCTGACTGGCAGTTGACTTGGGGGAGCATGGATTACGCCCCTGTAACATGACTAAGCAGCAGAGGTGGACCCACCCACTTATCTTTTTCAAGTACAACAGCAGCATCCACGCATCCAGCCCTGGGCCGCAGTGCGTCGCGAGTTGCCAGTCCCGCCGCCGCCCACAATGCTCGCACCAAGGACAGGGAGGCAGGTCCTGCAAAGGGCGGTGTCCTCCGCTCCCTCGTCGACCGTCACATTACCGGGCTTCCTCGTCCCGGCCTTCCAGACGACGCCCGCCAACAGGCGAAGCTTCTCGGCAACGACCGTCCGCCCGTCAAAGCTCGGCAGGACACCGCTCTCGGTCCCGCCCGGCGTGGAACTCGCGATTGGGGACCTGTTCGTCAAGAAGGACGTGACATCGTACCGCAAGACCTACAAGAGGAAGGTGACGGTCACTGGGCCTTTGGGTGAGCAGCGCCGGCCGGAGACACACAGGTTGGAGGAGCAGTCTGGTCAGAGAACTGACCCATTGTAGGGCAACTCGAGCTCGAAATTCCCGATTACATCCAGATCGATCATGACACAGCGGCGAGAAAGGTGACGCTGAGCGTGAAGGACCGGGAGCAGAGGAATCAAAGAGAGATGTGGGGTATGCAGCCATTCGCAAACTCTCCGCAGACGGCCCGGGACGCAGCGCGCTGACAGCGTCTCGGCAGGGACCACATGGTCGTATCTCAACAACTACATTATGGGTGTATCAGAGGGGCACACGGCCGTGCTACGCCTCGTCGGTATCGGCTACAGAGCAACGGTCGAGCCGCGCCCGGAGAAGGAGGAGTACCCGGGGCAGCAGTTCGTCTGCCTGAAGCTGGGCTTCTCGCACCCCGTCGAGATGGGCCTGCCGAAGGGCATGAAGGCCAGCGCGCCGCAGCCGACAAGATTGCTGCTCGAGGGCATCAACAAGGAGCAGATCATGCAGTTCGCCGCCAACATCCGCAAGTGGAGAGTCCCCGAGCCGTACAAGGGCAAGGGCATCTTCATCAACGACGAGACGATCAAGCTGAAGCAGAAGAAGATCAAATAGAGGGCGCTGCCGATGCGATCCTTGTATGTCTAGGACTAGTTTTTTTTTCCCCCTTTTGCCGCCGGGATTTGGTGTGGCTGTATCTGTGCCATAGAATATGTACACTATCAGATGTCGCATCGCAAGGGGAACTGCTTCATTTTAGCCCAAGAACCTCTTGAACAGCCTCTAGAACCTGGCCGTGAACTGCCGCCGGCGCCGCAACCACACCGCTGTTGGTCGCCAGCGTCCTGCCGACGCCGAAGTCAAGCCGTTGCCCCTTGGTATCCGTGACCTGACCGCCCGCTTCCCTGACGATCAAGTCGCCCGCCGCGTGGTCCCAGATCTTCTCCTGGTATGTCTTGGACGTCGGGAGACGCAGATAGATATCCCCCGCGCCGCGGGCGATGGAGCCGTACTTGGCCTGCGAGTCCATCCGGACGCTGGGCTTGGTGATGCCCAGCTTCTGCGCGATCTGCGCGGCCTCGGACTGGTTCGAGTGGCCCGCCTCGACGCTCTCGCAGAAGCTCGCGCTCGACATCTCCGTGATCGGCTTCATCGAGATCCGCTTGCCCTCGGCCAGCGCGCCCGTGCCCAGCGGCCTGCTCCAAGCCCCTTGCCCGATGACCGCCGAGAAGATCACGCCCCTCCCCTCCTCATCCGTCTGGTTGGCGCCGATATCCGCCGTCAACGGCGCGGCATCGTCCACCGGCAGGTTCGGGCACCCGAGCACGCCCACCTTCACATCCCCATTCTCCAGCAGCGCCAGCGCCACCGCGTACTGCCCGCCCCTCAGAAACCCCTTGGTCCCATCGATCGGATCGATCGTCCACACCCGGCCGCGCCGGCCGCCCTCGCTCTTCCCGCGATCAATCAGCGCCAGCATGTCCTCCACATCCGCGACCGCGCCGCCCAGCAGCCCCTCGGCCGCGACGTCGTCCAGGCGGGTCTCGCGCACGAGCCGCCAGATGCGCTCGCGCAGCGCCGCGTCCGTCCGCAGCGGCGCGGCCTCCTCCTCGGCGACGATGGCGTCGTGCGGGAAGCGCGCGCGCAGCGCGGCGATGATCAGCGCCTGCGCGCCGAAGTCGCCCACCGTCACCGGCGACGCGTCGTCCTTGGCCACCGCGCCCTTGGTCCCCTTCTCGCGGAAGACGCGCTTGGTCAGCTGCGCCGCGCGCTGCACGGCCAGCTGCGCGACTTCCAGCTCCGCGGCGTAGATGGTGGTCATTGTTGCTGCTGTTGTCACGTGGCGGGTGGTGGTGGCCGGGGTGTGTCGGGGAGTGAGGTGGCCGAAGAGCAGGCCGAGGCGGGGGATGACGCTGGTGCTGGCGGAGGTGAAGATGGCCAGGATCAGGATCAGGAGCGAGAGGATGATGGTCAATGACGGGTGAGTTCTGAACAAGTTGGCTCTGGATCGCAGTGGCCCCTCGGATTTTCCCACAGGCATTAATTTCTGAGGGTTCCAGTTAAATTTCGCTGTTTGTTTGATTTAGCCTGCTTTTTTGTAAGTTCGAGTGCAAGCCCCGCATTTGGCAGTTGCGATGCGATTATGCTGACGTGTGGGGAGAGAGCTCCACAGCGTCTCTGTCGGCAGCCAGCTTCAACTTGCATTGCCAGAGCCCAGTTCTTCAGCCAGGCTGTTTGCATTCTCTAGATTCAAAGATCAGGAGTTTGGCATTTTCTGTGGTCATAGAATCGTCCGTCTCCTTATAAACTACAGCCAAACCCCGAGACCGAAGCACGGTGCATTCACAGGGCGAGACATTTCAGGTTGTCTCTCCGTCATGCTCAAGGCAACCTTGGAGTTTGCTAACACGCCAACAAAGATGGCTTGAGCCTAGCGCAAGTTCTTGATCGTGATTCCTGAAGACCTTTGGCCAAAATACATCAGCCCCTCAACTAAGAGGGTACAGGAAAAAAAAGGCTGGGATTGCCAGGAATCGAACCTGGGTCCTCTCGGCCGCTGTAAGTTCGGAAACCACAACGAGAAGTACTGACCACTATACTACAATCCCGTTTGATGCTTGTGGTGCGTCAGGACCAAACTGTCATGCTTTCCGGAGTAGGAAGGAGCTGCATGTCAATGCTTGGCGTTACATTCAGCAGAAAACATAAATTGGTCCAGTTGCTGGGGCAGGCTTTCACTTACTCCCTCCATCGTATTGTAATCGTTCGCCATGGAAATCGTTGACTTTGCAGAATGTTTGAAACAGGTCAATGGGAAGCTTCAGTTCCACTACGTTCAAGGTATACTTCAAAACTTCGGCAAGGCCCAGACTATTACCTCTCGAAACAGAACGACCAACACAGACAACATGGCGGTGTACATACCACGGCTGCCGCGAGACGAACGGCCGCGCAGCGGGGCTCTGCTCCCATCGGCACCGCGCAACGCTCATGGAAACGGTCAACTTCCGGAGCCTCAACAAATGCACCTCTATTTCGTCCAACGGCCGGCAGTCCGTCGCTGAGGAGGAGCTCAGGGCCGGTCTCGACGGTCTGCTGGACGAGATCCGCTAACCTGCACTCGCTCGGCCTGTTTGGTCCACAGCCACATGAACCCGGCCAACATCATGCTTGGCGATGAGGCCGGCTGGTCTTTATCGAATCTGACAGCTGTCCGTGTCAGGGCGAATCGATCTCGCAGCCTGGCACGAAAAGGACGCACGAATGGCAGGACCCCGCTGTGGAAGAGTCCGCGGAGCAGAGCGGTCTCGATGCGTTTGCGTTTGCGGACATCGAGGCTCGCTTGACTGGCCCGGTTGACATGCTGCAGAAATTGCAAACTTGGGCATGAAACTCGGACATGCTCCGACTGGCCATCATGGCGTTGACGCCGTAGTTCCCCCCCACTGTCTAATCCTTTCTATTAACTACGCTGCTTTCTCTGTTTCTAACAAGTCAACATGAAAACGGAAGTCCTCGGCACCATTTCTCCCACTGCAGCGTCCCCCCGCCTCTCCCATCGCGGACGCTCAGTCATACCAAATGGCATTCATGCCGAACCCGGGCTCGGGGATGCGCAGGCGGGCGACGCGGTGCAGGAACTCGTCCTGCCAGCGGTACATCTCGATCCAGCCCTCCTGGTCGTCGGTGATGGCGAGCCAGTCGTCGGACCAGTCGCACGGCGAGACGGCGTTGCTGTGGCCGCCGCTGGTCGGCGTCGGGTTGAGGCAGAGCTGGCGCTCGATGCTGCCGCAGTCGCGCAGCCGGAACGCGGCCACGTAGCCCTGCAGCTCGAAGCTGTTGGCGCGCGACGACGCGAACATGTACCGCCCGCTCGCGGTCAGCGCCACCACGTCCGCGCGGTACAGGCCCTTGCCGGTCGCCCGGTCGCGCGCGGGGATGCCCGGCGGGATCAGCGGGTAGCTGTGGTGCGTGTACACGGGCAGGTGCGTCGCCGGGTCGATGACGTACTCGCAGATGCGGTTGCCCGCCTCCATCAGCGCGTACAGGTAGTTGCCGGTCGGGTGCATGGCCACCCAGCGCGGGTGGTCGCCCGGGTCCGGGGCGTCGACGCTGCCAACCAGCTCGACCTCGCCCGTGGGCAGCTTGCGGTGCGTCCACAGCTTGTTGGCCGTCAGGTCGGCCGAGTAGAGGTACGTCTCGGTCGGGTCGAACACCATGCCGTGGATGCCCGTGTTGGGCTGGTACGGGTAGTTCTGGATGTTGGCCTCGAGCTTGCCGCTGGCCGAGACGGAGAAGACGTTGCCGAAGCCGGCGTGGTTGTAGAACGGGTTGGCATAGACGGCGTACGGCGGCTGCTTGGCCGCGAGGAGGAAGATGGCGCGCGTGTTGGTGTCGGGGCTGTTGGCCCGGGCTGGAGTGGGTTAGGACTCATTGTCTCCTGTCCTATCCATACATAAGCCGAATTGGGACGTGTAAGTGGGAGGAACCTACGGTCGCCACCGAGGGGATGCGACGCCTCATGGACGATCTCGGTTGGACTCCGCACGGCGAAGCTGGACCACTTCTTCATGGCAGCGCCGTAGAGGTTTTTCTTGGCATGCTGTCTCCATTGTGAGCGATGGATGCGGCAACGGCTATCAGCGGGTCATCACTTGTTGGTGTCGTACGTCGAAGGTCATCCATGATATCGGCTCGTCGTGGGGGATCTCGGTACGCTTCAGCAGCTTCAGCGTGAGGTTCTCATCGTCAAACTCAACCGTGAAGATGGCACCCGGCGGGGTCCAGGTGCCGACCATCAGGTGATGGAGGGGCATGGTTTCGAGGTGTCGGCAGCGGTGCCGGGAATTCTAAAGATGGTTTGTTGGACAGAGAAATGAAGCAAGCTCTCTACCCGGCCTCAACTTCCCACCGTGTAGCTAGGAAGTTACTACGTTTTGGCAACTCCTGTACTCCTGTGCATCGTTACCCCTCGACGCGGGCTCCCCAGCTTCCCAGCTTCGGAACTGCGATGTGGGGTCGGTCGGGAGCGGCGGCGGTAGTGTCGATGCATCACCACCTGTGCATTGCCCGCCGCGGTCGGCCACTTTATTAAAAGCACTAAGTGGTTTAATTAAAAGCACTACCACCTGGTCGGCCAATATGTCTCCCACCAAAGTTCGCAGCGAGCGTCACCACACAGCCTAACAAGCATGTCGAGACAAGGAATATCTTACAATGTCGCTAACTAATGATACTTTTTAGCTAATTCTGCATTTCTCTTAAAGCTGCGTTTTCTAGCCTCTTCAAACACACTAGCAACATCGTTAACTTGTAGCAATTCTTGTAGTAACATGTTAGCAAGGCCGCGTAGTGATGCTCGCTGCCAAGGTTTAGCGGGAGATGCACAGGTCGCCCCGGGGGATAGCTAGTACTCTTAAGAAGCCTGCATAGTATTTCTAATTGGGCTGCCAATCGGGATTTCTGTCTCGGCTGTGGGTGCTGCTCCACGCGACACGGGTCCCAGCATTCGCCGCAACCTTGTTCCCCCAGAGTCCGCACCACCACGCATCCGGCCAACCAGGATCGAGGGGTTAAAGGCTCATCCCGGGGCTGCTGCCAAGCGACAAGTCGTGAGGCCGAATTGCATCCATTGTGCACACCACCGCCGCAGCGCAGCCCGGAGCAGCCGGCCATGGAGAGGAAAGGAGTTCTCCTAGGAAGGAGTGTCAAGGGACAGGACCGGCTCTAGCGAGCGGCGACTGCAGTAATGCCCCTGGATGCGGATAGTCGCAGGTCACCGGGCAACGAACATAGTCGTAATTCGATGGCATCGAGGAGGAGCAGTGCGCCACCTAATTGCAAACACTTATGAACGACTCAGGCGGCGGCAGGTCCAAGAGCACGACAGCTGGTGGGCATTGTCGGTTCTGCCAGGCCGACAGGCCGAGGCGGGCGTCCCTTGCGCTGCCGAACCCACGGGTCCCATGGCAGGGCTAAATTTGTCCCGACTTCCCTCCCTCGCCGACCCCACTCCCGTGGTGCTGACCCGGGGATGGACAAGCTGCCGTGGCCGCACCCCGACTTGTCCACCACGGGGAAAATGATGCCACATGCGTGGCCCACAACCTATCACGTCGGCTGGATTCACAATCCGCCGTGATGCTTCCCCGCGGGAGGGAGGGCGAGTTGAGGCGGGTGCCGGATCCTGGGGTCCATTTAAGTTGAGACATCTTGCTCGGTCCAATTCTGCTGTCCTGCTCTCTCATTCACATCTCAGTCCTGTCAGTCAGTCTTGTTGGGCTTTCAAGATACCAATACCCAAGCGAGTCTCACATACAATTGTCCTTGCTCCCCCCTAACCAACAGAACTCTCTTGCACAACCACATATCACCCAAACACAAACCACATCATCACAATGGCCTCCGACAAGCCGTCCCACAGATTTGACCCCAATTTCACCAGCCAGGTGATTAATGCCATGGGTCCCAAGACGTCCCCGCGCCACCGCCAGGTTTTCGGTGCCCTGATCCGACACATCCACGACTTCGCCCGCGAGGTCGAGCTGACCGTCGACGAGTGGATGGAGGGTGTGAAGTTCATCAACGCCCTGGGCGAGATCTACACCAAGAGCAACAAGACCCGGAACGAGACCCACCGCATCTGCGATATCCTCGGTGTCGAGTCGTAAGTCTTGACTCGTCGTCTAAGCTTCATTCTTTGTGGTCTGTCTAGTCCGTTCTGAGCTGACATCATCCCCCCATCTCAGCCTTGTCGACGAGATCACCCACAAGATCATCTCGGAGACGGGCATTGACCCGACATCGTCGTCCATCCTGGGGCCCTTCTGGTCGCCCAACGCGCCGTTCCGCGAGCTCGGCGACGTCATCTTCCAGGACGGCGTGCCGCCGAACGGGCGCGTGGCCAAGATGCACGGCGTGATCCGCGACATCACGACGGGCAAGCCGATCCCGGGCGCCGTGTTCGACATCTGGCAGGCGTCGGCCAACGGCAAGTACGACTTCCAGGACCCGGAGAACCAGACGCCCAACAACCTGCGCGGCAAGTTCCGCGCCGACGAGAACGGCCGCTACTGGCTCTACTGCCTGCACCCGACCGCCTACTCGCTGCCGCGCGACGGGCCCTCCTTCCAGCTGCTCACCCTCATGGACCGCCACCCGATGCGCCCCGCCCACATCCACTTCATGGTCACCCACCCGGACTACCAGGCCTGCACCACCCAGCTGTACCCCAGCGACGACCCGTGGATCAAGAGCGACACCGTCTTCGCCGTCAAGGACGACCTCGTCGTCGACTTCAAGCCCCTCCAGGGCGACGACAAGGCCACCCTCGAGCTCGAGTACAACATCAACCTCGCCCCTAAGGGGTACAAGGGCAAGATCTGAAGGGTATTGCGAGGAGGCGTGATGAGAGGGTCTGCTGAGCGTGAGAACCGAGTTTTCTGGATATATGTTGCTGTGTGTGTATATACCCTGCTCGCAGAGCGGACCGTGGGAGGAGGGGTTTTGAAAACTGTTTATTTAGCGCTGGCATCTTTTCTTTCCTTTTAGGTTCTGGACATCTTGTTGCTGTTGTCCATTGCACGATCATGGCCATCTGCTGATGTCTTCGCGGAGAGTCGGTTCGATGAGAAGATGCCTGCAGACTGTTGCAAGATGCTTTTCGGGTTTAAGGGCCAGCGCACCAGAAAGGGGACCAATGTACTGTACCGCAAGCAGCGAGTGATGAAGCTATAGCCAAGCAACTACGAGCGTGCTTGTTACCATCCAAAAGAGCCCGACTGCCAAGTAATGATAGCCAGCTTGGAAGAGAGCGTGCTGCCGCAGAGCCAACACCACTTGGTTACACCCCAAGGGGGAAGAACGATATCCCGGCGGACAGCTGAATCCGCAGAGCAAAAGAAGATCAGTTATCCCCGGTCTGCTAGTAACACAGAGAGGAGGACAAAAGAGATGGGACATCAAAATGACAAGGGTGAGATTCGAACTCACGCCCCTTTCGAGACCACGGAATTCTCGGCTTGGAGAATAGGGATTAAGGGTTTGCAAACACCTTAACGTGGCGCCTTGGACCGCTCGGCCACCTTGCCATTTTTGTGCGAGATGTTGGCCTGGTGTGGGGGAATGAGGGTTTTCTGCAAGTGGATGTGGATGGGGACTGGGCGAGGAACCTGCGTATGTGGGTGTAAGTGGAGTCAGGGGGCTTGTTGGGAGCGTTGAGCGGATAACCGGGGACCAGGAGCTTTATCTTTCATATCCACTGGGTCCTGGTTGCTGTGTTGGAATCTGAACTGTGGATGGTGCTGTCCATATGTATGGTATTGGGGTGATGAATCAAAAGGTTGGAAATGGACAGCAAGTGTGGGTGTGTAGGCCCTCTAGTTTCTTCCATGTTTTTTCCATTCTCACGTCGGGGATTGAAGGTGGATGACTCCATCCAGGCAGAGCCTATGTTGTGTGCAACGGCCGACCGGCAAGGGAACTTGCCAAATGAAGAGCTGCTCGCCGCAGCCAACCACTCAGTTCACGCTGAAAATAATTTCCAAGCTCAGGGGACTCCAAGAGAAATAAACGAGAGCCGCTCGCGTCAGGCAATGGCCAATGGAGGGCCCCTCCCGGGAATGCGCTGACTTGAGCGGGTTGACAAAGCTGTTCATGCTGGATTCGACGTCCAGTTTGCGCCTGGATCGAAGGTTGGTTCAAAGACAATGCCTCACTCCCCATCGCCCTGCCCCTCGCTTATCAGCACCGAACTGGCTGGATATAGCATTTTGTTGACACAGTATGTACATAGCCCCCTGGTGATCTCTATTTCTTCTCCTCCGGCTTCTCCTCTGGTTTCGGCGTCGGAAGCTTGAACGTATCGGGCGTCCGGTCCACACCAGGCCCGACCTGCTCCCACGCGCTCGATCCCCCCTCAAAATTGCGGAACGCCTGCGTGAGCTCGAGCGGCTCCGTGACGATGCGCTTCTTCTCCTCGTCGTAGCGGATCTCGGTGTAGCCCGTGAGCGGGAAATCCTTGCGCAGCGGGTGGCCTTCGAAGCCGTAGTCCGTCATGATGCGGCGCAGGTCGGGGTGGCCGACGAAGAACACGCCGAACATGTCGTACACCTCGCGCTCGTACCAGTTGGCGCCGTCATAGACGCTGGTGGCACTGGGCACCGGCGAGACCTCGTCGGCGTATGTCTTGACGCGGATCCGCGCATTGTGGCGGACGCTGAGCAGGTTGTAGACGATCTCGAACCGCTGGTCGCGGGTTGGGAAGTCGACGGCAGTGATGTCGCTCAATTGAGTGAACTCGGCGGCGGTGTTGTCTAGCAGAGACCATTAGCGGTCGCATGTCGGATGGCTCCCCTCGCCGAGGACGCCTTACACTTCAGAAAGGAAAGGACCGGGACGACGCCGGACGGGCAGATGTAGATGGTCAACTCGTCCTTCCAGACGCTGAACTGCTGGATGTACTTGGGCAGACAGCCCATGAGCCACGAGCCGTACTTGTGCAGGTTGTCGGCCTTGGACTGGTACTTGTCGGCCGGGTTGACGAGCGGTGCCTGGAGGGTGCCGACGTGGTCGCGGGGCGCGGTGCGCGGGTTCTGGACGTCCTTGGGCACGGCGACGCTGGCGCGGGCCGTTGTCGCGAAACACCGCACCACGGCGGCGTCGCTGCGGGCGGCCACCGACGGCTTTGCCGGCCGCAGCGCGGAGGCCAGGGCCCTGTTTCTGCAGAGCTTGCTGGCCATGCTCGGAATCGAGAGGGTTGCTGGGCCAATTGATCGAGAATCAGCCGGTGGCCTCGATCCTGGACGGCGGCTTGCTGGGCGATTTGACTTCCGATCCGGATTGACGTTGAGCTTGGAGCTTGGCCCCCGAAACCGAGGTTGTCCACGTGGTATGTCACGTGACTCAGTATTGGATGCTTCGGCAGTTGTACATTTATCATGCTTGATTACTTTGCCCTTTTTCAGTAGTACTTGATAGGCAATGTCTTGTCTAAAAGTTGCCCGTGTTGGCTGCTCATTTGTGCCAGTGTCTTGTTCCTCCACTGCCTCACTCTCAAATCGTGTGCATGCTTGCACCTGTCACCGCTGGGCGCGCTCATGCAGCCTGAACCCCGAGTTGAATCTTCAAAGCATTCCCTGGGGCTTGGGCCAACCATAAGCGGCGCGACACGTGCCACCTGACGCTAAACCAAAACCTGCTTAGCTCGCTCCCAGAACCTTTCCAGGTTCTCTCGAAGGCTCTGCGTCGCCTCAATTCCTCCTCTCAACACTCGACCCGCCTCGCCGCCGATTTGCACCCAAACATCTCGGAGCATGCCCAGCTCCTCACTGTAAATTCTCCCTACCAGGCGTTCATCAGAGGGATATTTTCTTCTTCCTTTACTTCCTCCCCGCTTGACTGTCGCATTCATCCACGGCATCAGCGATACGTAATTTTTACCTGCCTCTCAACTTCGCGCCCAGCGTCCGGCATCCATTCCGCGACCAACCGTTTGGCTTGCCCCTCTCTGGCCTTGCGAGACCACGTTGCTCAGTCCTGCACCCTAGCACGCGACAACACCCGCAACCATGGCGCCACAAGACACCTTCATCGACGATGAGGACGACTGCTGGTATGCACGGTTCCCTCGGCCAGCCTGCCCAGTGGCCGCTCTCTCCACGACCAGCCGAGTCACCTTTTCTGGTACCAGGTCGGCCCGCTAACTGCACGTGCTAGCCCTCTTTGCATCGAGGAGTTCGATCTCTCCGACCGGAACTTCCGACCATGTCCGTGTGGCTATCAGGTACGGACATGGACCTTGTGTTGCCTCTCCATTCCTCGGCGGCGCCGCTGACCGCTGCTGCAGATCTGCCAGTTCTGCTTCAACAACATCCGGACAAACATGAACGGTCTGTGCCCGGCATGCCGGCGCCCGTACGACGACAAGACTATTCAGTGGAAAGTTGTGACGCAGGAGGAGTAAGCTAAGTCGTCCACGTGTTTGGTTCTCTCGTGCTGACGGTATCTAGGATTGCCGAGTTCCGAGCGAATATCCAGAAAAACCAAAAGAAGCGTGCTGCCGAGCAGCGCCAAAAGGAGGCACAGAAACGCGAGGCCGAGAAGGAGAATCGCAAGAACCTCGTCGGCGTTCGGGTCGTCCAGAAGAATCTGGTTTATGTGACTGGATTAACACCAACCGTTCGCGAAGACGAGCTGCTCAAGACTCTGCGCAAACCCGAATTCTTCGGCCAATACGGCAACATCCTGAAGATATCCATCAGCAGCCGCAAGGGCAACGACGGCCAAAACCAGTCGCTCGGCGTCTACGTCACATTCGAGAAAAAGGAAGACGCCGCGCGCTGCATCCAGGCAGTTAACGGCTCCCAAAACGGCGACAGGGTGCTCAGAGCTCAGCTGGGGACAACCAAGTATTGCTCTGCTTGGCTTCGACATGAACAGTGCACGAATCGGCAGTGCATGTTCTTGCACGAGTTGGGCGATGAGGAGGACAGCTACAGCCGGCAGGATCTGTCTTCGATGAATAGCATCAACTCGCAGAGGCCTATCCCAAACGCTGGCACGTCTCGTTCTGCTTCGAGGCAGCAAGCTCACCCCTCCCCTTCCCCTGCCGTCGCGCAGCCCATGGCGAGAAGCTCTAGCAAGGACGGGTCCGACAATGGCGACGGGCCCGCGCTTCCTGCCTCGGCAAACTGGGCGCGTAATCCGCAGGTCCGCAGCCGGCGGGGCAGCTATGCCACCAGCGGTGCCGCTCCCAGTCCGGCTATCTCGAACTCGCTGCCGGCAACTGCCGAATCCGCCGTTGAAGAAACACAACCCGAATCCTCGACCGCCGGGCCTTCGGCTCGTGCTGCCCCGGCCGCGGGCCAGTCAAAGTCCGTCAGTACCGTGATCGAGAAGGCGAAGCAGATCCCCCAGGACGCTCTCAAATCGCTACTCAAGTCTCTCGAGGGCTGCTCGCTCGCATGGCCCAAGCCTGGAGGCGATTTGCCACCCGACGAGTTCAACAAACTGTATCCACCGCTCTTTGATACCCGTGGCGGGATGCGGCGGCGCGCTCAACGGGCGGCCGAGGAGAGCAGCAGTGTCGGCGACCAGCAGTCGGGCGGCGTTCGCGAGCCCTCGGAAGGCGAACCGGAGAGCAGCGGTAGTCTCGCGCTAGGCGGAGAGCCCGAGGACCGCGATCATGGCCGTGACGGCACCGGCTTCGATCCGCGTCGCGTTGCCCAGCCGCCTATCCAACGGGGTGGCACGGATGGGCTCTTCAGCCAGGCGGTCGGGTCGGGCTTTGCTCAGACGGCTGCGAGCCTGGGGTCCATCGGGAGCCGCACGATGACGCCTCAACAGCCAACGTACATGCGCCAGCCAGGTGCTTTCGTCGACCACCTCTCTGCGCAGGCGAACTTGTTCCAGGGCCAAGGTCACAATCGCCAGGGTTCTCGCTTCAGCTTCGCCAACGACGGCAGAGACGCCGCCTCGGCCACGTCTGTGAAGTTGGCGGCGAACCCCCGCATCATGGCGCAGCAGGCCTCGATGATGCCTTCGTCTTTCCCCAACCAGCCCACCGGCCAGTACTACACCACTTCCATGCCCGGACCGCCGCCGGGCCTCAAGTCGACCGGCACCACGCCCGGCGTGTTTGGACAGCACGGATTCGGCTCGGCCGGTTTCGGCGGCATGTCCAAGGACACCAACGAGATGCTGCAGATCTTGCGCGGTCGGGGGGCTGGCTCCCAGGCTCATGACGCCGGAAAGCGTGAGTACATGTTCTCTTCCTTTCCTCATCAGTACCCGCTCTCCGCCTCCTCCACTCCAGCTCCTGCCTCGAGCCACCTGGCAATGCTCTATGGTTCTCAGCCTGGAGCCTTCCAAGACTTGGGTTCAAAGCAGAAGAAGAAGGGGAAGAAGCACAGACACGCTAACACTTCCTCCTCTGGGGGGAGTGGCTTAGTAGATCTTGCGGACCCGAGTATCTTGCAGGCGAGAATGCAGTCCCAGCAGCACATGCAGCAACAGGGCAATGCCGGCCTGGCCCAGGGACTGTTCAGTGGTCAGTCGCAAGGTGGGTACGGCAATCCGGCCATGATGTACAACCCAGGCTATCGGGCCTGGTGATTCTGTCCGTCGAGGAGGAGCACCTCGGCTATGGCGAAGGCAACTTTTCGCTTTTTTTTTTTTTCTTTCTTTTTTTCCACTACACTCTTGGGGGACCAGGGGGCGGGGAGCGACGTCGTCTTCTTTCTTTTCCAGCTGTCGCCCTTATATATCACAACGGCGTTGGTGGGCATCGAGCGGGTTTGAGAGTTCTCGGGACAGTTATGGTGTTTGGGCAGGTCTCCCGAGGCATGGAGCATCACACAAGCGCCGGTTTCGCATTTGGGAATCATGCCCTGCATTGGCGTCATTTGCATTTCTGGGCGAGAGAAGGATGGGGGCCTCTCTCGGGGGGCGTTCGCACACTTCTTATACCGCGTTTTCGCGTTTGCGTCCCTATTTAGGGACTTCGCGTCGCAAGGGTTAAGCTTGGGTCACGTCAGGCAAGCTCTCATCGTCTTCCTCGGGTTCCCCCATGTACGTTAACTTTGGGCCCCAGGTTCATGCGCCGTCGGGGTTGAGGTGGCATTGGTGGCCAAGAATATATTATCCTTACACCGCGTCAATGAACTTCTCGCCCGCCCTACACATTCCCCCAAGACGATGATGGCCTCTTGGCGTAACCGAAGCCCTCCTGTACATAGCATGCGCTGGCTTGTGTCGCTCCTTCCCCGACCCCCTGGTCCTCCTACTTTCCTGTTGGCATATCTTTACGTTTTGCCGGAGCGAGAGGCTAATCTTGGTTTTCCGTAGATGACGGCCTCCCATCACTGGACGAGGTGAGATCGAGCATAGATGCTCTCGTTGCCGACGAACCTATCGACACAACCATCCGCCTACCTTCCAGTGCATTCGAGTCCCTGGGTCGCTCGGGCACCCCATCGGTTCCGCCCGGCTTCTCCTTCCCGAGCGCGCATCCATCGCCCGCAATCTCACACTCGTCCCTTCCGGCGACAAGTGTTGGGCGCCAAACGCCTCCAGTCGCACTGCCAAAGGTTCCGGTAAAACCGGCCGCTCCTGTTTCGAGTCCGCTCATCAAGAAGGCCGTCGCGCCGTCCGTGCCCGAGGCCAAGAAGGCTGTGAAAGCGCTTGCCGCCGAGAGCGGGCTGTCGAAGGACATCGCCAAGGCGAAGTCGCAAAAGATTTTGCAAGACGAAGACTTCCCAGCCCTCAGCTCGCCCAAGCCTCAGGCAGCAGCCACGCCGGCCGTTCAGCCCAAGGCAGCGGCAAACAAAGCTGCTGCGTCGAGCAGCAAGAAAGCTGCAGAAAAGCCGGCGGAGAAAGCGAAAGACAAAGGAAAGGGGAAGGCCAAGGAGAAGGAAGAGTCTGCGCCTGCGTCAGCTCCCGTAGCTGCACCGGCGCCCGCGTCTGAGCCTGAAAAGAACAAGGCGCCGAAGCTGGAGACTAAACCTCTGGGGAAGGCTGCCGAGAAGAAGCAGGAGAATCGTCCGGTCCCTGGCATCCTGAACATCGCGGCGGCAACCAAAGCGGCACAAAGCAAGAATGTTGAGTCACAGTCGGCGACTGCAACAGACAAAAGCGCGGCAGATCGCGAGTCTGCTTTCCCGGCTCTCCCGGCGCCCACGCCTGTCTCTGTCTCGTCTCCGCTCACCCGGGCGGCTCCGAAGACGCTCAGAGTAGTGTCCACGCCCAAGACGACGGAGCCGCCGACGACTCCGGTCCAGGCGATTCCTGCTGTGAGGTCGGTAGCGGCTGCAGCCATCCGCCCCGAGACGCCCCTGAGCGAGTTGATCTCGGACAGCGCCTCTATCATATCAGCCTCCATCTCGGCCTCGCGGACAAATTCTCCTCCCCCCACCAAGGTTGGCTCCGCGCCGGTCCGCACGACCACCAAGAGCCAGCAGCGTAAGCAGCGCAAAGAGGCCCTGAAGAAGGAGTCTGCGACCATCGCCGCGCAGCCGGTCAAGGCCGAGCCGGCTGTCGAGATCGGCCCCATCGTTGGCCGCAAGAAGAAGCAGAAGAAAGAGAAGGAGAAGCCGAGCAGCATGAATGCAACTCCCGTTGCGAGCCGTCCCGAGACGCCGCTAGCGATCCATCCGCCGTCGGCCAAGGAGGCCAAGGAGGCTGCCGAGGCCAAGGAGGTCAAAGAGGTCAAAGAGGAATCGTCGGCTTATCGGTCGACCGCCAACGAGACTACCACACTGACTGGCGAGCCGTCGGTGCAGAAGGGAAGGCAGGGCGACGTGAAGAACACCGGCGAAAAGCCGGATTCGTCGACGCCGCGAACTCTGCCAAGCCCGGCCTCAGTTCTTCGCGAGTTGCAAGCAGCCGGCTTGGTGTCCGACTCGGTCGACAGCCTGGCGCTCTTCAAGCCCGTCAACGTGCAACTCGACAAATCGCGGAATGACGCCCACACTGCCGGCCTTCGGGACCAGGCCGCTAAGAACATGACGTCGACCAAGTCCATCGTCACCGAGGACGATCAGGCATCGCTGCTCGCGGGCAAACCGGTGCGGAAGGTCATGGACGGCACACGGATCCTTCTCACGCCGAACGGGGACTGCATTCGCAACCTCAGCCCGGAGGAGGAAGACCGCTTCCTGGAGCTCCAACAACGTGTCGCCGAATCGACCGCAAGCCCGGCCGCTTTCGTCCCGTCGCGTCACGAAGCCGGTGGCGGCTTCAGCCTCATCAAGGGCCGCGCCGTGCCCAATGGCCCGCCCAGCTACTTCCCGCCCGCGCCCGGCGCCTATCCCTCGGACCCTGTCAACAAGATCCAGCGCGAGGAGGCCATCTACTACATCAACCAGTATGTCCTGCCCCGGCTGAACCTCAATGCTAGGGACATGAGTCTGCCCAAGGCCATGTCCTCGTGGACAACCGACCCGCGTGGCACTGTCCCGGCCAACCTCAGCTCGGTCGCGCCCTGGCTGTACGGCGGCATCGGCGGACCCAGCGCGCACGACGCTGTGGATGCGGGCACCGCGCCCCCGGAGCTCAGCTACCCTGGCCCCGTGGGCGCCTTCGCCGACGACCTGCCTCCCCACCAGCATCATCACCAGCAGCTGAACGCTGCCTCTTCCCTCCCGAGCATTCCCTCCTCCGGGCACGACGACTTCGGCGATCTCAACGCCCAGCTGCCCACCGTGGAAGAAGTCTTCGGCTCCGCGAAGCCCCACCACCATCATCACCACCACCACCACCATCACCACCATCACCACCACCCTAATCAGCAGCAGCAGCAGCAGCAGCAGCAGCAGCAGCAGCAGCAGCAGCAGCAGCCCCCGCCGCCCCCGCCTCCCCCGGCCTCCGCGGCCGCCACCGCAGCGATCAACCTCACCTCCTCGCCCAGCCCGTTCGGCAACGTCCCGCTGATGTCGCTCGAGGACGCCGAGCAGGCGCTGGCCGCCGCGCGCAAGGAGACGGAGAAGCTGGAGAAGAGCCTCGCGCAGCTGATGCGCAAGAACAAGCGCTTGTTGATGGCGGGAAGCAACAACAACAACAACACCGGCCATGCCGCTGCTGCTACTGCTACTGCCGCGGTTGGGGTTAGTGTTGGTGCTGGCGGTGGAGGAGGAGGAGGGGGCGCGCATTGACTAGCCTGGGCGTCGGGTACACCTGCACCTGCACCGCCGCCGCGGCGCACATCGGCGTCAGCGTCGGCCTCGCCATCCGCATCGGTTGAGCGGGCACGAAGAAGAGGAGGAGGAGGAGAAGGAGGAACAAGAGGTGCGGGGGGAGGAGGACTGCTGGGACGGCGGGAGCGGGACGCGGTCTCGGCCGTCGCGCTGGCGCGCGTGCTGCGCGGGCTAAGCAGCCTGGGCGAGGCCGCGTTTGCGGCTGTCTGGATGGCCGTGCTACTCGTCGAGAGCGTGGTCGCCGTCGCGGCGAGGGGCGCCGTGCTGGCTGTTGAGATCGTCTGTGCGCTCCTGGACTGGGTGGGCGCCGAGTATTGATTATCGTAGGGTGGTTAGTTATGACCACAGTTTTGTGGTTAGTTGTGACCACCCCTGGAAAGTTGTTGGTTGTTGGGTATGTATGGATTGGGTCTTTCTTGCAGCTGGACTTGGGTTTGGTTCGGCTCGGACTGGGATGCGAGCCAGGGATATGCGAGCGTTGGTCTCGTTGGATCAGGTCAGGTTACTCCAGCGCGTTGGGCTGGTTGCAGCGAAGCGGGTGAAATGCGGCCCTGACGGCCGGAGCCTCTTCTTAGGGTTACAGGATGTTGTACGGTACTTACTTTGTTGGCATATTTCTGTGTACGACTAGCAGTGTAGGATACATGTCTCCTTTTTTGCCCGCAAACGGGGATTGAGCGTGGTGCTTCCAGGGACCACGAAGCGTGGCTATGCCGTTGGGTGCTTGACTACACCTGGTTTACCGTGGCATCATGATTGGGTTTGCAGGATTGGGGTTCGTGTTTTGTATGTACATGTAGAGAAGGATGGACAACGAGCGTCAGGAAGGTAGAGAAGGGTGGACAACAAGCATCAGGAAGCGTTGTTGTATGGCTCGGCCCTGGTTTGATGGCACCTGTTCTGAGCATTAATGTTGCCGCCGAGACGGAGGTGAAGGGGAAAGGCGCAACACATCAAGTCAAGGACGGAATGCTCATGGGGTGATAGGTGTGCGAGGGCTCGCTTTGTGGCACGAAACTGCGCCGTCGTGCTCGTCAGGCTGTACTCCCGTGAGAATGCATATCCGACGAGATGTCGAAGAAGTGGGTGAGTCAGCTAGTTGAATGCAGCAGCATTGAATGGAGGGCCACGACAGTGGTTCAGGAAACGCTTGCTTTTACGGGCAAAAAGCCGGCCAATAGAAGCAGCAAAAGGAATGTTTAGATTGGGCTCAATCGGGGATCGAACCCGAGACCTCGCACATCTTCCACCTGTTACCCAGGTGTGGGTGACCACCCGAAGCGCGAATCATACCACTAGACCATTGAGCCGAATCTATTTCTGATCGCGGCGGCAAGAAACAACTCCCTTCAACGGCTGCACCGTGTCCGCTAGACCCTCGGGGAGACCTCGCTGGGTCTCCAGAACCTTGGAGTTTGCACTCGCCTCGGAGTTAAATTCCGTTGCGAACCAACAGCAAAGGAGTTCAGCTAAAAAGTCAACTCTAGCCAATGATTCACCTCTTCGGTATGGTAACGCTAGGGCTTGATTTGCATGTCCGCGCGATAGGTGGTGTTTTGAGCATGGGTTACGCCAGTCGCGTCTCAGGATTGAGAGCAAAAACGCAGAACCGCAGCTCCAGTCAATCCCTCCCCACCCCGATATATGAGAAAGACTGGGATATGCATTAACTGAGCCGATTTGAGTCCTTTGATTCGGTGCTCAACGCTTTCACTGTCGCTTTTAATTGCTCTTTGACTGCGAGTTCTACTAGAACATAATCACCTGGTAGGATGTTTCCAGAATTGGATAACGCTCTATGAAAACCGCATCAAACACAAGTGCAGCACCAACTCGGCCCTACGGTGCGAACTCAAATCCAACTTACAAGACCAGCTCTGACATAATTTAGCCCTTCGGATAATTTTGTCAGAACTCAGCAAATCTTCCGATACCGGAGAATACCCTCCATTCAACCAAGTACTTCCTCCCTTCAGCAGCTGCTTGATACAACAACAACTCTGCTTATACCTCTGCGTCGATTCCATATGGCGGCTGTCGGAGACCTCTTTCTACTAGTTGTTTCTATTCCTCATCATCAAGCCGAGCAGGCTCACGAGACGCTCGCTCAAGCAAGAAAGGAAATTTGACGACCACTCGAAAAACAATTAAAAAGAGCCGAAAAGCGAATTGCAACCTCCATTTGCAAGGACTTCGCAACCTTCTCCAACCCAAGTAACCCATGTATACGAACTCCCATCTACGTTTCCAACTGAAGAAAAACACATACTAGCAACAAACACGAAGCACGGATTGCTGGGGCGAAAAGGAAACAAACAAAAGCCGCAAAACAACCAACCAGAGCTGCAAAGCAACACGCAAAGAAATCAGAACATGGCGACAACACACCGCCACCTCCATCACTTCCTCCAAGCTGTCCTGCAGCAACGACGAAAATAGAAGCCGAGGCATCGTCCCTGCATATCTCGTTCAGCAAATAATGCGAAAACGTCTCCGATATCGCACGCGATTTAAATGGGCTGTTGGTCTAGTGGTATGATTCTCGCTTTGGGCTTCCTGATTGGATGACAAAGGTGTTGCGAGAGGTCCCGGGTTCAAACCCCGGACAGCCCCGAGTTGAGACTGGTTTTTTTGCCCTTGATATCCTCATTAGCTCGGGAAGTCTTGCCATTTTGCTGCTGTGCTTTGCTGCGGGTTCCTGTATCCAGACTGTCGCGCTTGTTCCTGTGGTTCCGTGCGTGCGCAACTTGAAGAGCGGTGTTGGCAGGCAGTGTGCTGGTCCAACCAAACACGCAAATATACATTACACTGCCAGCTTTTACACTACCCCCGTGCTAGCTCTTAGCATATTCTCTAGTCTAAGATACCCCAAACAGCAAATCCACCTGTAACACCAGCTACTCCGCGCCCCTATTAGAATGCGACGTGCCTGGCCTGCTCCCGCCCAGCTTCTTCAGCCTGCTGCCCGCCTTGGTATTAAACAGGCTCTTGACCCGCCGCAGCCGCGCCATCATGTCGACATCCTTCTTCTTCCGCGCCTCCTCATCGTCCACATCCTCTTCCGCACCTTGTCTACCCCCCTGCTCGTCTTCCGTAGTACCACCGCCACCACCACCACCACCGCCGCCATCCCCAACCAGGATCCTCGGCACGCCGCCCATAGTAACAGGCCGCTCAGGCGTCTTCGGCACCTGATCTGACCCCGCCAACTCCGTCCCAAGCCCACCCCCAGAAGGAACGGAAGAAGAAGAAGAAGCAGGCACGCTGCTCTTGCTCCGCCCATGCCCCACCGCCGCTCTCCCACTAGCACCAGCACCACCACCACCAGTAGAAGCGGCGACCCGCTCCCGGATAAATGCCTCGTTCCTCAGCCCAACAACCAGCACCTCCCACGCCGCCATCTCCCTCTCCCCTTCGCCGCCCTGCCCCCGCCTGGCTGCGCCGGCGACAGCCCCCTTCCCCGGATTCCGCTGCACGGCAGGGTTCTTCCACGGGCAAAAGAACCGGTGCTCGCGCACGGGGTCGAGGTGGTCCATCGGCGCGGGCAGCAGCTGCTGCTCCGGCCCCGCTGCTGCTGCTGCTGCTGCGGCGCTCGTGCTCGTGCTCGTGCTCGTGCCGGACGATGGCGATGGCGATGGCGGCGGCCGCGCGCGCGGCCGGAACATCCAGAGGCCGAGCCGGCGCAGGCAGGTGTGGCAGGAGGCGCTGTTGGGCACGGGCGTGCCGAGGAGCGGGTGGGTGAGGGATTGCCAGCCGCAAAGGGCAAGGGCGAGGGCGGGGCGGTTGATTTGAGGTGTTGTTGCTGGAGGGGAGGTGGTGGTGGCGGTGGCGGTGGTTGTTGTTGTTGTCGGGGTTGCGGATGGGTCGGCGGTGGAAGAGGGTGGCGGGCGAGGGGGTGGATCGGTGAAGAAGGTCGGTGGGAGGAAGGAGATGACGGTGTCGAGGTTGAGGGTTGGGGGCAGGCGGATGCTGGATTCGTAGGGCAGGAAGGCGGCGCGCTCGCTGAGCTCGTCGTAGCGCTGGCGGAGGCCCTGGAGGGCCAGTTTGGGGTTGGGCAGAGGTAGGCGAAGGAGGGAATCTGTGATTGGTGTCGGTTCAGTCAGTGTCTACAGAAGTCAAAAATTGGCACGCGTGCATTGGGAACTCACCATCGCACCCCTTCTTCCTCCACAGGCAGTCCTCGGCGTGCGCCTCGATGATCAGCTCGGCATACTTGTCCACCACCGACTCGGCGATCTCGGACGCGATCAGCACCGAGATCTCCTTCCCGTCCACCTCCTTCCGGTTGACCTTGACGGCCAGCTCGCTCCCGCAGAGCGTGCACCTGACGCGCTCCTTGCCCTGGCACACCCAGCCGCGCTTGGCCCACTCGATCTCGCTGACGCGCTCCGGCTTGGGCGTCCAGTCGGTCAGCTCCTGGAAGGTCGCCAGCCGGCGGAGCAGCTGGTCGCGGTCGCCGGGACAGTACTTCGGCGGCGGCGGCGCACCTTCGTTGCCGTCGGGAGCCGGGCTGGCTGTCCCGGGCGTCCATTTGCGCAGCGTGATGTTGGAGATGGTCGTCGACGGCGGAACGGCCCGAATGCTGGCGGGCGACGAGCGCATCGGCGTGTCCTGTAGCGAGCTGTATTTTGTAGGGGTCGACGTGGGTGCGCCGACGCGGCGTTTCTTGTAGGGGTCAAGGTCGCTGTCGCCGGCCATTGTTCGGTAGGTTGAGGAGCGCAGCGATGCAGGTGAAGATGCGAGATCCGCTGTGCTGCTGTCGCGGTCGGTCGACGGCCGGCTGCCGATGCCCTGGAGCAGCGCATTGAACTTGCGCTTGACGGTGGCATTCATTTTAGGCGGCCGGGCACGTTATGTGATTGCTTTGCCGTGGATCAGCTCGGCGCGCCTTGCGGGCCAGAGTGTGACGGATGGGCAGGCCGTTGCAGCAAGCTGCTGCTGTGTGTTGGTGGTCACCACAGTTACCGACCCCACTGTCAAATGCACCGCTCGGGATCTTGGCTGTCTACCTACGGAGGTACTCCGTACACTAACTAGCCCTTTGTGACACAAAACAAGAACAATGTGTCAAGCTGCACACGCCTTGAAGCAATCCAGGCAGGATTCCGAAACTGGTGAGCGGGAGCGTGTGAGACTACACTAGCTTGTGGCTACCTGCAGGTTGTTTGACCTCGAGCTGGTCCGAGACATGCAGCAAGGAGCAACTGGAAGCTCGGAGTATGGAAGCATTATCTGTACTCCGTACCATACGGATTCCATACACGCTGTATGTACGGGACATCCTATATATGTTCCATAGCGCGCCACGGGGGGTTGTCGACATCGTCTCCACTACCATCTTGGAGCACGAATTGGATCACACAGTCGTAGGAGAATGTCCAATTTTCTAAAATCATCGCCATGAAAGTCGCCTAGACGAAATTCTCCTACCTCTTAGAGCACAATATAGTTGAGAGACCATCCCTTAGGATAAGAGAGGGTCCTTAAACGAAGGGATTATTTTCAAGAAGAAATATTTTCGGTGGAAGGTTATCTCTGGAAGGAGAGTTGAACGTACGTTCTCCTCCGAGGTAAAATATTTCGGTCTGAGGGACTGTCCCTGACCAAGGAGACGGGCGCCATGACCATTTCGACAACCACCCGTGGCGCGCTATGGGTTGATTAGCGTCTTGGCAGCCAAGGATGGCTTGCTTGTCATAGTGAGAACATCCACACGGTGCGAACTACTCATTGTGAGACAAAGTTCACGTCCTTCACTTCACTGGCCAAGTCCAAATGATCAACACCATCTAGGGGTCGCAAACCAACACGATCATTCCAAACAACACAAGTTCGGACAGGATGTCATTACAAACAAACCATGGGTATCTATCAGCGTTATGCAATCATGGATGGCTCCCACACTCCAATCCTACTACCCAAACTCCACGCCAGCGCCAGCACCAACTCCTAAACCCTCCTGTGCAAACCCTCTCCCTCTCCAAGCAATCAGATCCCAGTAACAAAGAGAACAACATACTGTGTAACCCCCTCACTCAATCCTCCTCTCCCTAAACCCAAGCCCCCTCACATCCGCCCTCAGCGCAAGCGAGCTCGTCACGACGCTGATGCTGCTCAGCGCCATGGCGAGGCTGGCCCAGACGGGGTCGAGCCGGACGTGGCTGCCGCGGCTCATGATGGGGTAGAAGGCGCCGGCGGCGACGGGCAGGGCGAGGCAGTTGTAGACGACGGCCCAGGCGAAGTTGAACCTGATGCGGCGGAGGACGAGGGCGGACAGGTCGAGCAGGTCGACGACGGCGCGCAGGTCGCTCTTGACCAGCACGAAGTCGGCGCTGCTGATGGCCACGTCCGCGCCGGACCCGATCGCCACGCCCACGTCCGCCGTCGCCAGCGCCGGGCTGTCGTTGATGCCGTCGCCCACCATGGCCACCATCGCGCGCCGCGTGGTCGACTCGGTGGTCGTCGTGCCGCTGCTGCTGCTGGTGCTGCTGCTGGTGCGCGCTTTGAGCGTCGACTGCAGGTACTTAATCTTGTCGGCCTTGCCCGTCGGCAGCACCCCCGCGATGACCTGGTCCGCGGGGATGCCCAACTGCGAGGCGACGGCCGCGGCGGTGGTGGGGTTGTCGCCCGAGAGCATCCACACGCGGGTGCCGCGCGACTGGAGCGCGCGGATGATGCGCGGCGCCTCGGGGCGGATCGGGTCGGCGATGGAGAGGGATGCGGCGAGCGTCCAGGTGGGCGAGTCGAGCGGCTTGGTGGCGACGAGGGCGACGGATTTGGCTTCGTCTTTCCACCGCTGGAGTGTTGCGGTGGTATCGGGCGGGATGGCAACGGAGATATCCGACATTAAAGACTCGTTGCCGACCGCGAGTTCGAATGAGGCGGAGGAAGAGCTGCCTCTGCAGGTCGCCTTCATGCCTTTTCCGGGGACTTCTTGGAGGTTGTCGATGGCTGCTTTGGAGGTTGTCTGGCTGGCGCAGAAGGAGACGATGGCTTTGGCGATCGGGTGGCTGCTGTTCTCCTCGACTGCCTTCAGCGCTGCTAAGAGAGTGTCCTTGGTGCCGGGGTCCTCCGGATAGAGCTCTGAGTCGGTGATCTTGGGTTCTCCGCCCATCGTCAAGGTGCCCGTCTTGTCGAAGACGACGCAGTCGATCCGGCTGGCCTTTTCGAACGCCTCACCGCCGCCCTTGGCCAGGATGCCGTGCTTCGCTGCGAGACCGCTGCCCACGAAGATGGCAGTGGGCGCGGCGAGCGCGAGACCGCAGGGGCACGCCACCACGAAGACGGCAATCGCGAATTGCAGCGAGAAAGCAACCCAGCCGCCCGAGGTGACGTCCAGATAGTGGCCCGGAATCCGGCCGCTGAGCCCGAGCGAGAGCCAGATGATCCATGTGATCACGGCAATGAAGGTGACCACAGGGACGAAGTACGACGTCAGCAGGTCGGCGGCCTGCTCGATCGGGGCCCTCTTCGTCTGGCCCTCGCGGACGACGTTGACGATCTGGTCGAGAAGCGACGAGCCTGACACCCCGGTAATCCGGACCAGGAGTGGGGCGCCCTTGTTGACAGTGCCGGCGAACACCTCGTCGCCGAGAACCTTCTTCACCGGGCGTGACTCGCCAGTCAGACTGGACTCGTCAAAATTGCTTTCGCCGCGGACGACTGTGCCGTCGGCCGGCGGGGAGGCGCCGTGGGGGACGCGGACGATGTCCCCAAAGTCGAGCATGTCGGCCTTGACGGCCACATCCTCCTCCTTCTCGGTCCCGTACCCCTCCACCAGGATCGCGGTCGTCGGGCGGAGCTTGCCCAGCATCTCCACCGCGTCTCCGGTCCTCGACTTGCTGTAGCTCTCGATCAGCCTCCCCAGGAGCAGGAAGAAGGTCAAGAACACGACCGAGTCGAAGTAGAAATCGGAGTTGTTGATCGCCGCCGGCTGATACACGGCGGCGGCGATCATCTGGCTGACCGATGAGATGTAGGCGATGGTGGTGCCGAGCGACATGAGCGTGTTCATGCTGCCGAAGCGGTAGAAGCGCTGGAGTATGGGCACCCTGCTGCCGCGTCGCCAGAGCGTCCTGATCTCTTTGATTGCCCGCCGGTGGAACAGGTCGGCGGCGAAGAAGTAGACCGGCGTGGCCATGATGAAGAGCGCTATCTGGGCCCGGCTGATGCCCGATGTCCACGGGGCCATGATGTGCTCCTTTGATTCACTGTTGGGGAGTAGGCTCATGTAGACGATGCCGATGGTGAAGGTGGGAATGCAGACGATACCGGTGAAAATAACGCGGCCGAGAATCTGTCTGCGGTGCTTACGCTGGATCTGCTTGGATCGCTCCTCGAGGCTTGGGGGATGGTAGATGGAGGCGCTAAACCCGTGGTCGCTGGCCTCGACGGCTGCCAAGATCTGCCGGACGGTGAAGGGCGGCGCGTCTGGGACGTACGAAAGCTTCATGATCGGCCGTTGACGGGTCGGTGGCGTGATGACCTCCAGCTGCCGCCGGAAGCCGGCGAGACTCTTGGTCACCCGGTCCGGGCAGTGTTCGCAGTAGAGGCCGTCGATCTTGATCTCCACGGTCCGCTCGCGCACTACTGCGGCCTCCTGCTCCAGGCTGACCACTGCGTCTAGCGCCGCGTCGTAGCCTAGATCCTCGATCTCTTCGACCAGCTTATCGGCGTTGTTCCGGCCTTCGAAGTCCACCGTGGCGCTGTTAGTGAGCAGGTTGACGGTGATGCACCTAATCCAGTCCTTCTTCGACATCTCCCTGGTGATGTTGTTGCTGCAAGCCGCGCATGTCATGCCGCCTATGGCGAGCGTCGCCCGCCAGAGGTCGGAATTGTCCGGGCTTTTGCGCTTTCCCTGGCTCACGCGGGTCACGGAATCCAGTGTTGCTTCGTACCCGAGGTCCTCGATGGCCTGGACCAGCTCATTGGCCTTTCCCTCGTCCTTCAGGTCCACGGTCGCGCTGTTGGCGATGAGATTGATGGCCACATTTGAGATCCAGTCGTGCTTCTTGAGGCCCTCGGCAATCATGTTGACACATGCGGCGCACGTCATGCCTCCGACGGCCAATGTGGCTCTCCAGAGCGGCTGGGATGATGCATCTTCCTCGGTCTCTATGGCGATGAACGACCTCGAGTTCGTGCCCGTCGTCTGCGCGCTCGAGGCCGCGGGCTTGCCCGCGACCAGGTTGGCATGGTGTGACACGGTCTCCAGGACCCGCTTTTCATCCACCTCCGTCGTCACGGTTCTCCGGCACTGTTCGCAGTTCTCCAGGTGGACTCTAGCCTTCTGAGACCGCGAGGCCTGCGAACCCGAAGGCGTGAACCACCGGCTGAGGGCGGAGGCTGGGTGACCCATGCTGCCCGTGCGACTCAGGCCGTTCCGTTGACCTCCTCCAGCGTCGAGGTCCAGGTCCAGGTCCAGGTCAGATATGTCACCAGCCGAGGTCGAGATGCCGCATACTTCGAAGCCGCTCTCCTCGAGGGCGCTGCGCAGCTGCTGGACAGACGCTTCCGGGGCGTGTTCCACTGTGACCACGGACGTGACGACGTTGGGGGAGACCCACTTGACGAGCCCGCCACAGGATTCTCCAAGGGCGCGCTTTATAGTAGAGACGCAAGTGGGACAGTGGAGGTTGGCCAGCAGGAACGAGGTTGAGACGGTCTCGTGGGCCCTCGCTGGCGCTGGCGGACGGTTGGAGGGTGCCATGGTGATATGCAATCTGGGGAGTGCCGATTCCCCCCCCTGTATGCCGTGCGTGTCTTCGGCTGCCGGTGCCGAGGGTGACAGAGGGGTGTAGTGTGACCCGAGTGATTGGCGATGTCAGTCGGACGTGGCACAGCGCATGTATATTAAAGATTTCCCTTCTAGGAAATGCGGACCTCTGGCGAAGGCGGCGCCGGGATATAGGCTGAAGTTGCCGATCCGTGCTGCGTTTGCTGTTTGCTCGTGGGGAAATGGGGAAATGGGGGTGGCAAACTGTGTCGAGCAGAGATTGGCACATGCGGACAGGACGGGGCCGCCTGATGGATTGGACGGATTGAACGTTCTCCGGGTCAAACAAAGCATGGAGGCGAGGAGGCGAGGAGGAAGCTGCGAGTGAGGGAACGGCCGCTGAACGAACCGTTTCAAATACACGGGCAATGGCCGCAAGCTGTGGTAGAACGCCATCGACGACCGCGGCGCAAAAGTCCAGAATTCCATTCGAACGATTCGATCGACGAATTATTCAGCCCGTTTCGCGCACAATTCACGCACTTTACGGCGGAGTGTTTCGGGCTCCGCTTGCCAAGGCGTAGCTATTCGCGGGCACTAAAATCTGTCAATGCAGGCCCCGGGGCTGCAGATGACGTCGGTGATCCAAGGCTTATGCTTTTGCGGTGTGTATCCAGCCCCAAGTAGGCAGTGTAATGCTCACTTGCCACAACAAAGAGGTGTCCCGACGGGAGTCCAGCTGCAGCTCGGAATCTGTCTGGATCTGGGGACCCGCTGCTGCACCCCGCCGGGACCTGGGGTGCCACACTTTTTAACTACGGAATCCTGTGTAACAAGTACCAAATTGTTAGTACTGCCGTACCTATAGGTAAAATACAAGGCAGCGGCAGTCGTGTAAGTTACACTACCTGCAAAGGAGCTGGAGCTGCAGGACTCTTTGTCGTCATGCTAGGCCCTTTGCCCAAGCCCCAGCAAAATCAGTGCAGGCCGCGTGGCCGGTGCACTGCTAATCAGGAAGTCCACGCAAACACGCCCAAAAGTGAGTCAGAACCTGCATCAGCCGATGAGCCCGGAATCGAATGGAAGGTAAGAGTCTGGGAGTCACGGCTTTCAGGGGCAAAGTGCTGATGCAGCTGCCTGTGTTACCTCGACCCCCTAAAACGACTACCCAGATTCCCTAGAACGACTACCCTCCAGGGGCGGCCCGTGCGCAACCACCAAAATTTGGCAGCGAGCGCCACGACACTCCCTCGGTGAGTGACGCCACAAGAAGTGCCACACGCACAAGAGAGTGTCCTCATTGAATGATGCCACATCTAACCCTAACCCTGAATTTGGGCGAGCTGGCGACCGTCGGGCATACAGGGCGGGGCGACGCGCCGCTGGAGGTTATAGAGGTCCCGCCAAGACTAATTTCGGCCAATTGTCGGCAATGTTTTTACAGCGTCAGTACCCCGCCAAGACCGCCAAGGGGTTTGCACTATCGCCACGGGTTAGCTACAGGTTAGTTCGCCGGGGGTGCGAGGGGCGGCGCCAGCCCCCCGCTGGTTAGGATTCGGGTTAAGGTTAGGGTAAGGGTCAAGGTTAGGGTATAGGTTAACTTCGTTTTCTTTTTTTTCGATTTGGTTGAGGTTTGGTAAAGTTGTTGCTATAAGTCTTCGCGATTGTGCATTGTCGATGTTGCTTTAAGTCGTCGCGGCCCCGCTCACCCTATGGCGATTGTAAATACTTGTAAGCGGTAACCTCCGAAATTAGTCTTGGCGGGACCTCTATAACCACAACCGAGGCGCCAGGCGTAGGCGGTCAGTGGAGGCAATATTTCTAGCTACATCGCTAATTCTACTGCATTTTCGAGCTTTCTCGTCACTTCTACGCGTTTTAGGCAAGCCTGCATTTTCTGTCTTTTGCAACAACTATAGCACTATCGTCATTTGCAGCTATTCTTGTGGCGATACTCAGGTAGGGAGTGTCGTGGCGCTTGCTGCCAAATTTTGGTGGGTGCGCACGGGCCGCCCCTGGAGGGTAGTCGTTCTAGGGAATCCGGGTAGTCGTTTTAGGGAGGTCGGTGTTACCTTACATCATCGTCCCAGGAGATAAGGGAGGTAAACACAGTGGTCCCAAATGGCGCACAAAAGCCGCAGCCGGCCCAGCATTGGCTGTCCTGGGGCAGTATCCGACTTGCTCTTCCGCCAACCAATGAATGAATGAATGTGTCTCAGACCAAGAACGCCATCGGCGCCTTTCGGAAGCTAGGTGATACAGATTTGACAGCTGATTGACGATGGTGAACATTCCTGGGCTTTCTGAGCATCCCTTCCTGCGTAGTTGCCAATTTTCTAGTTCTGTTGAATCAGTAGGTAGCTAGGTACTGGATGCCACAGCTCAGTCTTCTGCTAACGAGAATAGAGTTGGTTCATGGTAGTGGTGTCACACTGTCATTGTGGTTCAGGGTTCACTTGAGGGGTGTATTCCGTCCTATATGCTGTAAGCGCCTTCGCTGGCTACTGGGGTATCGACAACCTTTTGGATACCGCGCAGATTATCCCGTGGGTTTCGCAGGCACCAGGACGTTTTAGCTCACCAGGGCGTTTTAACGGGCCGAGCCATGGTCAGTCCGATGACCGAGCTGGAGACAATGCACAACGGAGCCGTAGCCTGGCAGAAAGACAAAGCGAGAGATAGTCGAGGCCGAGCCTCCCTAAGCCGTTGGAACGCAGTCGATGCCCTGGAGCGGCCGGGGTCCTCGGTGCGTTTCTGCCAAACCATATGCTTGCAGGCCGAGCTGTAGGCGCACGTGAAGTATGTCTTTTGCTGGTTGACTACAGCATGTGAGCGGTTGAAGACCTTCTTTAGATCGCCTCTACAAAACACAACGTGGCAGCATGAAGACTGGAGCCCTGAGCTTCTACGGGTCTTACTATAAGAATGCCCGATATGCCGCGTGGATCTGGCCCAGCTGCCCCAACTTCCCAAGGACCTTGCGAGATATCACCGTATCGGAACCAAGCAATCGAGGAGCAGCGCTACCGCAACATCACTCAAGTCACCAAGCAACTATCTCCGCACAAGGCAACACTCACGAGCTGGAAAATCAGACACCATGCCGTGGTACATAGAAGATGGGCCACGATTCTATGTTATGCAGGACATGGATGGCTGGGTCTACCGAGGCAGACGGTTACCCTTAGTGACTGCCCGCTTTGAGATCATCAACGGGAGCCAACTCTCGTGGTTTCAAGACCAGCTCTCGAACGCTCGGTTCGTCGCCCACATCCGGCTCCTGACTTTCCCAGGCGGCGAAGACGTCACCAGGTACCTTGGGGGACTCCGAGCGGCTAGTCCGCAGGAGACAACATTTGACCCAAGTCTCCCGGGTCCGGCGGGCCAGGAACCTGTCCGGGGGGAGCGTGAGAGGGCAATGTGCATGGACTTCGTCTTCGGTTCTCTTGTGGTCCACGAGCTTGGGACTTTCAGGCTTGTGGTTGACCTCTACTACCTCGCCGAAGATAGGCTGGTGTACTTCGATTGGGCTCCCGGGAGAACGTTCACTTGCCACCCTGAACCCTGAATGAGGCGTGGTAAGCGGCTTTGAGCAGGAGTTGGCGGGCGGGTAGACGCCAGGAAGCGTCGGATCGATAGGCTGGTACTCTTCGATTGGGCTCCCGGGAGAACGTTCACTTGCCACCCTGAACCTTGAATGAGGCGTGGTAAGCGGCTTTGAGCAGGAGTTGGCGGGCGGATAGACGCCAGGAAGCGTCGGATCTTATGGAAGGACAGTAGACCAACCTACCCGGGTACCAAGCCAATGCAGCGGTTATTCTAGAGTTGTTGCTGGTGGTTAATAACCTGTTTCGTGAATGATCTGTGCGACTCGGCCAACACGAAATCTTCGATCCATCGGTGCTAACTTGGGAACTGATTATCGACCACAATGAAGAGGGGCTGAGGTCGTGCTCTCACGCTTTTCAGGTTGCCAATTCAAAATAAGATCATGGAGGTGCTGCGTGGTCCGTTTGCGTGCGACAGGCACAAGCATCTCGACTACCCAAGCCGCAATTGCCAGGACATACCTAGGTAGGGCTCAAAGCACCAGAGGGAACTCGATTGTGGCACGCAGATGCCAGCCTCTGATGTAACGACGTTCCGTTGAGTCTACACGCAGACGTTGAAACACAAAAAATCACACTACGGCAACCCTAGAAGTCGGTGTGTACTGTGTAAGTCGGGTCGAGCCAGGTATCAGATACGGAGATGAGGAGACCCAGACCCGCTGTTTTGGCAAATTGCAGAATGGAGCCTGCCGCCACAGCACCGGCGTTTGACCGGAGGAAAGTTCACGTGATATCGCACGTGTCTGCTGACAAACCCTCAAGCTGCAAGTTTGGAAGTTTGGAACTCTGCAGATCGCCGAATACGGCTAGCGTCAATCACGCCATCGACCTCAATCCCACGCGATTCGCGATTTTGAATCTCAGCGGCGTTCTCAGCAACCCGGGTCCAATATCGGGTCCAGAATTTTTGCCAGAATGCTGCGGCACTTTTTACGGGGCCGCTCCGCCGCCGGCGCGGCTCGAGCGAATAATGGTAGGATACTTTCAGGAGACATCTCCTAGTAACTGACTTGTTTTCTTCCCTTGCCATCCACTCTTGCTCTCTCCTCCTGCGGTTCAATCCCAGCAGTTCCCGCTGGCGCAGTCGTTGCTTTCCGTCCTTGCCGTCTGCAAGCGGTTCGAGGCTGCCCCCGGGCCCCTGTGTTCACTTCTGCCTCGATACTTTGCGAGCAGTCGAGTCTCTGCTCTTGAAACCGCCCTCTCCTCCCGCTCGGTCGACGCTTCCGAGGTCGGTAGCGAGCTGCCCAACAACATGCAATTGAAGCACGAGGTCGCCTCGGGCGGTATCGCCCCGGGCCCCGAGTCCAAGTTGGACCACCAGGGCCTCGAGACCGTCTCTCCCGGCCAGCAACACCTCCCGCTCGGCGCCATCGGCGGGACGACCTATGTCTCCGGCCAGCTGCTCGTTCAGCAGACGGCCTACAAGCTCTCGGACAAGATCTTCTCCTTCTCGCCCGAGACCTTCGACCTCGACCAGGCCGTCCAGGAGTGGTCGCGCGCCGGCGAGAAGAACGCCCACGGCGAGGCCACCACGGTCGTGCCGCTGCAGACCAGGGCCGGCGCCGGCACCTTTGCGCTCGGCTACATCTTCTCCAAGGATTTCGACCTCCGCAAGCGTCACATCCCCCAGACCCTGCTGGCGCCCTCGCTGAGCCTCCGCCACCTGCGGTCCGCCCTCGACCAGCTCTCGCTCCTCTACGGCGTTGCCAGCCCCTTTGTTGCCCACATCGCCGCTGCCGACTACTCGGCCCACGACGGCCTCATCACCGAGTACGAGAGCGCCCTGCAGATTGCCGAGGACCTCGGCCTGGGCCTTGTGTCTAGTGTTTCTGCCTACGAGGCCCAGCACATGTCGCTTCTGGCCACCCTGCTTGCTACCCTGCTGCCCACGCTCCACGTCTACGACGGGCTGCGCATCGCGAGGGAGACGCTGCGGGTCGTCGACGCCTTGAGCGAGGCCGCCATTGCCGAGATCTACAAGAAGATCGCCAAGGAGGCCGGCGCGCTGAACAAGAGACTGGACACTGCCGGAAAGGTGGTCGAGCTTCTTCGCCTTTTCAACGCCGAGCTTGGCACGTCCTACGCGCCCTTCGAGTACCATGGCCACGAGGCGCCCGAGCTGGTCCTCGTGGTCTTCGGCAGCGCCGAAGCCCAGCTTGCCAAGCAGGTCGTGAATTCCCTGGCCGCCGACGGCAAGAAGGTCGGCGCCGTCAACGTCCGTATCTACCGGCCGTTCATCGAAGAGGCCTTCCTCGAGGCTCTTCCCGAGTCGGTGCGGCAGATTGCCGTCCTAGGCCAGGTCCGCGATGCTGTGGCTGTGGATGACGCCTCCGTGCAGTCCGCTTTGTACTCGGATGTGCTCGCCGCCGTGTCCTTTGCCGACCGCTGGTTGCAGGAGCCGGCCGTTGTGGATGTCAAGTATGCCGCATCCACCGTCCACACTCCCAGCTCGATCGCCTCGATCATTCTCCGCCTCTCCAGCAAGGATGGGCAGGAAAGCATCAGCGTGGCCCTCCCTGCCCTGGAGCAGGCACGCCAGTACACTTTCTGGGATGTCGACAACTCGGCCGCCGTCGCCGCGCCTTCGGCCGTTGGCAAGCTGCTCGCTCGCGAGTTCCCGAGCAACATCTACGTCCATGAGGTGTTCGATAACCTCGTTCAGGGCGGCGCAGTTCGCACCGATATTCGGAGTTCCGAGAAGCCAATTGAGGCCCCCTTTGCTGTCGAGGAGGCTGATGTCGTCTTCGTCGGCGAAGAGAAGCTGCTCAAGGATGTTGACATTGTCAAGGGATCCAAGTCTGGCGGCAAGCTCATCCTCCGGCTGCCCGGCTTCAAGGAGGATGACCTCGAGAAGCGGATCCCTGCTTCGGCGAGAAAACAGATTCGGGAGAAGGGCCTCGAGCTCTTCGTTCTCGACTCTTCGTACTCGCCCGCCCTGGAGAAGGATGCCCAGCTGCTCACCCAGCTCGCCTTCCTGCGGGTCGCACGGCCCGAGATCACGCTGGAGCAGCTCACCAAGCTCGGCGAAGTCGCTCAGGATCAAGTGATTCTGACCGAGCTGGCCGACGCCCTTCAGCAAGCGCTCAAGAAGGTTGAGGTCGCTGCTGCGTGGAGCGAGGCTGCCGCCGAGGGCCTGGCGAGGCCCCTTGCCCAGGGGCTGAAGCCGACCAGCTTTGTGCCCTTCCAGAAGGACGAGCCGGAGGCGGCGCTGAAGCTCAACAGCTGGCAGGAAGCCGCCAAGGGCCTCGTCTTCAAGGAGGCGTACAGCACGCAGGTCGACCTGCGTCCCGACCTTACGGTCAAGACCTTCACCGTCCACGTCAAGGAGAACCGCAGACTCACGCCGCTCGACTATGACCGCAACATCTTCCACATCGAGTTCGACCTCGGCGATTCCGGGCTCACCTACAACATCGGTGAGGCGCTCGGCATCCACGCGGACAACGACCCGCAGCAGGTTCTCGAGTTCATCGACTTCTACGGGCTCAATGCCGACGACCTCGTGCAGGTGCCCTCGCGCGAGGACCCCAGCATCTCGGAGACGCGCACTGTCTATCAGTCGCTGGTCCAGAACATCGACATCCTGGGCAAGCCGCCCAAGCGTTTCTTCGAGTCCCTCGCCGAGTTCGCCACGGACGAGACCGAGAAGAAGAAGCTCGCGTTCCTCGGCGGCAAGGAGGGTGCCGACGAGTTCAAGCGCCTGTCAGAGGTCGACACGGTCACGTATGTCGACGTCCTGCAGACCTTCACTTCGGCGCATCCGCCCTTCGCGGACCTCGTGCGCATTGTCGCGCCCCTCAAGCGCCGCGAGTACAGTATTGCCTCTGCTCAGGCCGTCACGCCGACTTCGGTGGCCTTGATGATCGTTGTCGTCGACTGGGTCGACACCAAGGGCCGCAAGCGCATCGGCCAGGCCACGCGCTACCTCTCGCAACTCGAGGTTGGCGCCGCCGTCACGGTTTCGGTCAAGCCCTCGGTTACGAAGCTCCCCGCCAAGGACACGGCGCCCTTGATCATGGCCGGCCTCGGCACCGGTCTCGCCCCCTACCGCGCCTTCGTGCAGTACCGCGCCATGCAGAAGGCGCAGGGCAAGGAGATCGGCCCCATCCTGCTGTACATGGGCAGCCGCCACCGGCGCGAGGAGTACCTGTACGGCGAGGAGTGGGAGGCGTACCTCGACGCCGGCGTCATCACGCTGCTCGGGGCTGCCTTCTCGCGCGACCAGCCGCAGAAGATCTACATCCAGGACCGGATGCGGCAGACCTTGCCCGACATCATCAAGGCGTACATCCACCAGGAGGGCTCATTCTACATGTGCGGGCCGCCCTGGCCGGTGCCGGACGTCACGGCCGTGCTGGAGGAGGCCATCGCGGCGGACGCTAAGGAGAGCGGGCGCAAGGTGGATCCCAGGAAGGAGATCGAGCGGCTGAAGGAGGCCGGCCGCTACGTGCTGGAGGTGTATTAGACGCTGCGATGTATATAGCGAGCCATTTTTTGCCTTTTTCTTTTCTTGAATAACTACCATTTTGGTCATGCTCGTGGTTGTGTGTTGCCGTTGGAATTGTGAACAGCCCCTGAGATCGTCAACAGTCGTGTCACACCGCCGTTGCCAGCCGCAACGGAGGTGTGCGGGGCAAGTGGACTGGAGGATGCCACACGAACCCTCATGTGGCCCGAGAGTCGGGATCAAGAAATAGGCGAATAGCCTATGGAGGGCGGGGAAGTGGGCCCCAACTCCGCTGCCACCGACTCGGTAGTTGCTTAGCCGGGACGTGGGGAAGGGGAGCTCGGTCCGGGGGGAAGGTCGTGCCTCGGAGTTTCGGCGAGTGCAGACGCTCGCTGTTCTTCCTGATGTCTGCTCAGAACATCACATCTCCCACCCCTTGTACCAGGGGACTTTTGGATCTGAATATAAACCTGAAAGTAAATCTCCGTATCCCGTAAACATCCCAATTGACTCCGAACATGGGAGCAGCCATCCGCGTTTTGCCCAATGTAGGTTGCTCCCTCACTCTCTCACATCTCACTCAACCTTACACAACAAGCCGCTCACGAATACTTCCAGAGGGCCGCAAGAGCAGCGAGTCTCCTCCGCACAATCCAGTTCTCTCACCCGCCGTCATGCCCCTGCCACTCCAACCCGAGCCACCACCACCACCCCCACCATGCGCCAACCACGTCGTCCATTGTCTCGCGCTTCGCGGACCGCACATCCTCCAACCTCCTCGGCGGCGGTGCCCGGCGCAGCTACGCGACGCCGCGCGACCCGGCCCAGCAAAAGGAGTACGCGTTCGAGATGGCCGCGTCCTCCATCCGCTTCGGGCCCGGGGCGACGCGGGAGGTCGGCATGGACCTCAAGAACCTGGGCGCGAAGCGCGTGTGCGTGGTGACGGACGCCACGGTCGACAAGCTGGAGGCGATGCGGCAGGTGCGGGAGGCGCTGGACGGCGAGGGGATCGAGTACGTGGTGTATGCGAACGTGAAGGTTGAGCCGAAGGATTATTCGTAGGTCTTTTCACATTTCTTTGTTTCTAAAGTGTTGAATTAAATGGAGTGTCGACGGTGCTGACCGGGCTCGACACACCCCAGCGTCAAGGAAGCTATCGAGTGGGTCAAGCCGCACCGGCCGGACGCCTTCCTGGCCGTGGGCGGCGGCTCGGTCATCGACACGGCCAAGCTCATGAACCTGTACACGTGCTACCCGGACGCGGACTTCCTCGACTTCGTCAACGCGCCGCTGGGCAAGGGCCGGCCCATCGACCGCAAGCTGCACCCGCTCATCGCGGTGCCCACGACGGCCGGCACGGGCAGCGAGACGACGGGCACGGCCATCTTCGACCTGGCCTCGCGGCGCGCCAAGACGGGCGTCGCCCACCGCAACCTCAAGCCGACGCTGGGCATCTGCGACCCGCTCAACACGCGCACCATGCCCGCCGCCGTGCGCGCCAGCTCCGGCCTGGACGTGCTGTGCCACGCGCTCGAGTCGTGGACCGCGATCCCCTTCAGCGAGCGCGTCCCGCGCCCCGCCAACCCCATCCTGCGCCCGGCCTACCAGGGCGCCAACCCCATCAGCGACATCTTCTCGCTCAGCGCGCTGCGCGCCACCGTCAAGTACCTGCCCCGCTCGGTCCGCGACCCGGACGACTTCGAGGCCCAGAGCGAGATGCTCCTGGCCGCCACGCTGGCCGGCGTCGGGTTTGGGAATGCCGGGGTGCATCTTTGCCATGGTCAGTTTTGCACACCGCTGCAAGATTTTGTTCAACTAGTTGAAAAAAGCGAAGAAAAAGGCTGACATCCCCCTCCCCCCTCCCCCTAGGAATGTCATACCCCATCTCCGGCCAAAACCCAGCGGGGTACAAGCACAGCGGCTACGCAGTGGACGGGCCGATCATACCGCACGGGGTGTCGGTGGCGGTGACGGCGCCGGCGGTGTTCCGGTTCACGGGGCCGTCGAACCCGGAGCGGCACCTGGCGGCGGCCGAGGCGTTCGGCGTCGACGTCAGCCGCGTCAAGCGCGAGAGCGCCGGCGAGGTCCTTGCCGACGCGCTGACCCGCTTCCTGGCCGACCTGGGCGACCAGCCGGCCGGCCTCCGGGCACTCGGCTTCGGCCGCGAGCATGTCGACGACCTGGTCGAGGGCACGATCCCGCAGGCCCGCGTGCTGGTGCTGGCGCCCGGCTTGGCGAAGGAGCTTGAGCAGGAGCGGGACCAGCTGCGGCGGCTGTTTGAGGATGCGATGGAGCATTGAGGGTGGGCGGGCAGTGATGGATGGGATGGGATGGCGGAGCGGCCGGGTTATTAATTGTGTTGTATCCAGCTTGGGATTGTTGCAAAGGGTGAATGGGATGATCATCGGTAACCCCCTTCCTGGACTAGCAACTCCTATCCAAGGTCATTCAGGTTACAATCAAGCCGACATGTCCAAGTTACACCGCAATGCAACGCAGTCACAACAACAAAATGTGTATATATAACTATATATCATCATCACAAGTCCTCATGAAACGCAAACCCCCACTACCAACATGACATGCCACGCCCTGCCACACACGCTACCTAACCAAAACCCACCCAAGCAGCCCAACCAGCCCGCTCGCTCTCCATCACCTCCGTCCACCGGGGGGCCCGGCCCTCACCTTCCCCCGACGCCCGCAAACGCCGCCCTGACCTCCTGCCGCGGCCACTCAAACAGCACGTCGCCACCATACACGTCGGTCGTGACCCGGCCGATGCGCATCTCCACGTCGCCATAGAACCGCTCACACTCCCTCAGCACGCGGTTCACCAGACTACTACTCCCGGCGCTGGCCCCGGAAGCGCCCGCACCGCTCCCAGCGCCCGGCACGCCCAACGTTGACCCGGACCCGCCGCTACTCTCCGAGTCATCGCCGAAGTGCTTCTCGACCCTCTTCCGCAGCGCCTCGATGCCCTTGCGGACCTCGCGGCCGTCGTAGTTGCCAAGGACCTTGTTGAAGACGGCGCGCGAGTTGCTGGGCTGGGCGGCGACGCCGGCGGCGCTCTTGCCGGCGGCCAGCTGGGCCTCGACGTTCTCGAGGTGCTCGAGCAGCTTGCCGAGCGGGCGGCGCATGACGGCGGCGAGGTACAGGCCGAGGTGCTCGTTCAGCTCGCGCTGGGCGGCGTCGCGCCAGTCGTCGAGCACCTCGAGCCGGCGCGGGTTGTCCGTCTCCTCGAGGAAGTGGTTCATGTTCTCGATCAGGAGGATGTGGAAGTTGAGCGCCTCCTTGTCCTCCGGGTCGGCGACCGTCGAAGTGCCGGCCGTGATGGAGGTGGAGATGGAGGCCGAGGACGAGGCCGGAACGGTGCCGGCGCTGGCTGCTAGGGCCGGGTTCTCGCGCGCGATGACTTTCAGCGAGTCGAACATGGACTTGAGGATCCGGTCGTACTCGCGGTCGACCATGCGGCGGACCGGGAGGGCCGGGTCCGTGTTGGCGAGCATGTTCTCGACGGCCGTGGTGAAGTGCGGGAAGATGCGGATGAAGTGGATGACGCCCTTGCGCTTTTTGATCTTGACCTTGGTTTCCTCGATGGCGCGGATCTGGTCGTCGACGAATTTCTTGAACTTGGCTTCGAGATTGCCGTGCAATTTTTGTAGCACGTTGTTGAGGAAGTCCTGGTTGGACTGGCTCATGTCGGCCATTTTGCGCTCGAGCGTGGCCAGGATGCCAACGCCTTGTCTGGAGGGGAGCGGGTTAGTTAGCAGTCGCGGCAGAGCGGGCGGTTCGGTTTTGACTTACAAAGGGTCCATGGAGAGCACCCAGTCCATTAGCTGTTGCAGGCTTGGCTCTAGGAAGACGAATATCGACTCCATTGCCTTGGTGATCCTCCGTGCAAGATCGCGATCGGGCTCCATGAGCCTGTGCCGCTTCAAGTCGCCACCGCGGCGGTTGCTCGGCCGCGAAGCGGCGACGAGGTCTGAAAAGTCGGACTGCTCGAGCGTCGTAGCGTGGAAGAAATCGACGATAAAGTTCTGCTCCATCTCTACCAGCGGCAGCAGATCGTCCAGCACCCCAGCAAACACCTCGTAAGGCAGCGCGCGCCCGTCTGGGGCCTTGTCCGCCGCGTTGTTTCGGCTGCCGTCGCCGAGCGGGGACCGCAGGCTCCTCGCCAGCGTCTGGCTGCGCTTGACAGTGAGCTTCCGCGCCGTCGTCGCGAGGCCTTCGTCCTTCTTTTCCTGGTACGACGTGAACAGCAGCTCGCTCTCGTCGCCGGTCGGCTTCCTCGCGTTCTTCTTCCACGCCTCCATGGCGTCCTTGAACTCCGCCTTATATACCGGATGGCTCCTGTCCTGATAGATCTGCAAGATGCGGTTCCAGTTGTCGAGATCAACATCCCTGGCGTAGAGCATGAGGGGCCCGTACATCCACAACAGATCTCTGCCGGCCTCGTGGTTGCGGGCGTCGGCCTTCTTCGACAGCGCTCCGTCGATGGCGTTCTTCGTCTCGCGGAAGGCCTCGGAGAACTGTCTTTCCATGAAGATGACTAGCCTCCGCATGAACATAGAGCTCTCCGCAAGATACATCTCCTTCTTCTCCTGGACGATGCGCATCTTGCCATAGTCGCTGTTAAGGCCAAGCACCAGATCGCCGTTTTGGTCCTCGCTCTTGCGCGACGCGCTGTTGCCTAGCGTCGGATCGATCTTCACCATGGCCTTGAATAGCGTGACCAAGGTGGCCTCGATCTCCTCCACACCAGAGGCTGTTTCAAGCTGCGCTGTCTTGAGAGCCTCGAGGTCGGCTTCGCTAATGGCGCAGGTTTCCAGGAGCGACTCCAGCTCCTTTCTTAGTAGCTTCTGGTTCGCTGCTTGCACCTGAAGACCTTGGCCCTGGGCCTCAATGTATGCGATATCATCCGACAAGGTCTGCAGCCAGTCAGAGCTGGAAGGTGTGATGAAGGGAAAGAGGTGAACTTACAGATAACTCAACGCTGTAGAGCGTAAGTAGGTTGTCGAGCTCGTCGCACTCACTGATGGCGAGGTCGATGCCCCTCTTGATGGCCTCAACTCTCTCGTCCTCCTCCTGGAAGCGAGCAAGCCAACCCCCGGCCTGCGCTTTGCTCAGTTCCCGGTCAAGATCGGACCGCACCTCCTCATAAGTACGTGTCCGCATCTTCTCGCCGGGAACCCAGCCAAAGTAATCCAGCCACTTGGCAAACTCATTGGTCCGGCTGTCGAGTATGGATGGTTCTATGCCAAGCGTCGCCAGGTACTTGATGTCATTCCCGGCCACGATGGACCGCCGCGATTCCTCCACCGTCGGCGGCTCTTCGGCCTTCTTCTCCTTAGCATCCTTAGCCGAGGATTGAGCGCTGCTCTGCCCGGCGGTAGAGTCCGACCCGGTGACCTTCACTTCGGGAACGGCGGGGGCCGGGCTCCTATCAGCTGCCTTGGACGGCGGTTCCACGGACGGAGTGGGCTCCTTTGGCTTTTGAACCGGCGCTGGCTTGGGAGGTGCTGGAACCACGCTCGTGATCCCGTCGGGTCCGTCGCTAGTCTTGTTCTGATTCTGCCGCAGACGATCTGCCGCACCCCCAGGACGGGGCTTGAAGGCGCTAGCTGCCGTCGCAGCCTTCCAGAAGGCACCGGCAATCTCTCCCCTGGACTTCTTCGCCTTGATCATGGGACCGAGACCCGGCCGTGTCTCCTCCTCCGGCTCGGGAGCGGGCTCGGGTGGAGTGCTATCGGCCGCAGGCGTGGGAACAGCTGGTACGGCAGAAGTCGGCGGCGCCGAAGGTGGCGGCGCCATGGCGGCGCTCGGCGAACCGCCCCGGAGGTCCAGTGGACTCGTGTCCTTGGGTGTTGTAGGCTGCTCGGCACGGGGCGGCGGTTCGTTGCGCCGGCTGATAGAGTCTTTGCGAGGGGATATTCTTTCCACACTTCGAGGCGGGACCGTAGGCTCCCGGCGCATGCCCGGGCTCATGAGCGGCGCAGGTACCAGATCTCTGTCGACCTGGAGTGGACTAAGCGGATCCATGGGGGGTCGCTTCCGCTCGGGAGGCTTTTCCTCGGCTGGAACGGGAGTGGGCTCGGGGGTCGCATACGGAGAGGTCCCGTTGACGCCGTTCCTCGACCTCGGGCGAAGGCTGTTGGCATCCTCGCTCCGTGTAATGGATGACGCTGCGACCGACTCCTGACTCTTGTTATTCGAGGCTAGTCGGCGTAGAGACTGCTGGTCCTGGGACGGGCGCCCGGTATCGATGCTTTGCGCTGGAGATGACTTGCCGTTCGGCACCAAGGGGTTGCGGGACGCCATTCTCTCCGGGAACCCCGGGGTCGACGAGGCCTGGCCGCTGAGCAGCGCATTGTATCCGGGGGATATCGAGGCATTTCCGCTGTTTGGTGCAGTATCAAGCGGGGCAGGCCTCGGCGGCGGGCGCTCCTGTCTCCGCGGCGGGGGCGCCTGGGCACCGCTGAGGACTTGGTCAAGTTCGCGCTGGTCGAAGCCCGTCAGGTTCGGCGTGCGCCCGCCGGTGTACCTGTTGTAGATCTTGATGAGACTGGCAATGAAGAACTTCTTCTCCTTGTCGGTCTGGGCTTCCCAGTAATAGGGCTTTCCGAGCGTCACAATGAAGCCCACGTCTCCGGCCCATTGTTGACTGTTTGGGTTCGCCGTCGGGCTGGTAAAGGATTCAATGGCAGTCAGTTCGTCGAGGAACCACGTCTTGCCGATCGAAAAGGTGCCGTTGGGGTTCTCCCTGGACTTGTGCACGCGCACGCGGCCCGATTTGCGGACGGCGACGATGATGACTCGAGGCTTCTCCGACTGGGGGTTCTTTGCTGATGGCGGGGGCGGAGCCGTGGGGGACGACTGGTATTCGGTAATCCTGATGTGGGTGATGTATGTTTCCAAGGCTTCGACGCAGTTGTCAGCGGGCCGGATGCGCCAAAAAGCAGACTCCCGAGAGAAGATGGTTGCTCACCAGAACCGTCCTCGTCGCGCTTGTTGAAGCAACTGTCGATGATGCGCCGCTTCTCATCCTCGAACCGCTCCGCCCTGCTCAGATCGCGGCTACTCATGGTCAAGGAAGTAGCGACGGAGAAGCGCTCCCGTCAGGCGGAGGTCGCAGTTTGCGGTTCATGTACGTTCGGGCAGCGATTGCAGGCGACGGGAGGGCCGCGACATCTTTCGGAGGGAAACCGAAACCGCAACCACTGGGCTCTCGATTCGGCGCTGGCAAAACCCGATTTATCGGCAGGGGCCGCAGCAGAGTTCGCCGCTCTTTCGATCGGGTGTCGCACGCAGGTCCAGCTCTGCGGACACGGTTCGATGTTGGATCGCAGATCCCGAGTCGTGGATGCGGCCTCCTGGACTGCGTGGACGAGATGCTTGGGTGGAGTTGTGGAGTGGGACAAGGCTTGCATGCGCCGGGCTTGCATGCCCCTGTGATTCGAGAAAGCTTGCTTGGCTAAAAAGTCCGTGTGGTCTCAGATGCCTGCCCTGCTTTTTAGTGGGGACCTCGCGGTGGGCCGTCGGAGCGGGACCTGCGGCAAACGCAGCGGTCGAGCACAGCGCCAAGAGCATGTTCAAACAAGGATTTCGAGTCACTTGTAACTATGATTGTAACTGTCAGCTTTGTGCTTCCATCTGAAACACATCCCACAGGGAACTCGCTCAAACCAACGACTGTCACCTGGTCTTGCAGTTCGTTCTACACTATAATCAGCCATCCAGCTACCCGAACCTCACTCCATAGCTCAACACCAGTTCTCTCCGATTTCCCTCACCCAGTGCTCTCTCCTTCTTCACAAAGCAAAGAAGGAAATGCAGGTCCAGCCAAGCCTTTGTTTAAGCCCACCTCCCAAAACAAGAACGCCAAACCCTCCGTAGTTCTGTAGTGTACACCATCCGTAGCATCTCCCATAACTACCACCCTGGAACCCCAAAATCAATACCTCCCCTCCCCATCCTCACCGCCGTCATCTTCCGAGTCCGAAACAACAACAGGCGGCGGCGCCATCCTCACGTCGTCCACCAGCAGACTATCAGGCGGCAACAGCGCCGCCTGCGACGACGAGCCCGCCGGCGGCAGCGGCGGCAGCAGGCTCTCCGACTCTCCCAGATCCCGCAGCTCCGGCAGCGACGGCTCGCTCGACTCGGGCATCGGCGGCCGCGGGACCGACGCTGCCGCGGATGACGACTGACCAGCGGGGGACGACACGGCGGAGCTGGGAGGGGCCGAGATGTCCGAGGCCGTTGTTGCCTGGGACGGGCGGACGATGCTTGGTGTTCGCCTCGTGCTGGCGGCCGCTGGGGCGCGGTGCGGCGGGGGCGGCGACCGAGAGTTCCGGCTTTGCTGCTGGTTGTGATGCCGCAGTCGTTGGCTGGCCGGGCCGGAGGTTTTGTCTTCCGTTGTGCGGGCAGCGGCCGCAGTGGAGCGGTGCTTCAACGGACTCTGGCTGGCCGGAATCACGTCTTCCTCCTCTTCGCGGCGACGCGCCACACTCGACAACAACTGTGTCGAGTGTAAAATGTCGCTGCGGAGCTGCTCCTCCACCTCCTGTGAGATCGTCACACCGCCGCCGGCCTCCTCGTTCTCTTCGGCCTCCTCGTCCTGCTCATCCTCGTCCGCGAACAAGGCACATCGCAGATTCGCCAACAGCTGTCCCACAACGGCCGGTGGAATGTATCTGTATTTCTCCGGCAGCCCGATCCCCAGGCCGTAGTTAGGCATGTCCCTCAGTCGCACCGGGTTGTTAAGCTGATACACCTGCAGCAGCTTGTATGCGAAGGTGAAGCCCGTCATGCCCGCGTTGAACTCGGCGTTTCCGAGACCGCTGCCGCTGTCGATCTGACCTGGCTCTTGGGCAGGTCCTATTGTCGCCATGTACTTGACCTCGCCCACCGGAAGAGTGGTATAAATCCAGCAGCGCGAGACCTGCACGGGAAATTTGTAGTTGCGAAACTCGTGATCTCGTATTCCCTGGACAATCTGGTCGACGATTTCAGGCTGTACCCAGATGAGAATGTCTGAACGATCTGTTTGCGGCCCCAGGGAGTGAATTACTTCCAGCGGGACCCGCTGGCTCTCGAATCCTTGACTATAGTATTGGGATCTGGCTTGGGTGTGCCGTTGATAGATCGGCGATGATTTCTTGTGGGGTTTTCTCGGAGTCTCTTTGCAAATCTCGTCGGTCGTGGATGGCGGGGGCAGTTCAATGTGGACTCTCCGGACGGCCGGTGTCGGCGTGACGGGGCCTTCGCTGGTTGAGTCTTCCAATCCAGGCAGTTCGGGCGTAGAACGGCCCTTCTCCTCGCTGTGAGAGGCCTTCTGAGAACTCGGCTTCCGAAGGATGGAAGTAGGCACGTACTCCGCCTCATTCTCGCTGGCTGTCAACTCCCCCGCATCCTCACCGTGGAGGGCGGGTTTGACGATTCCTTCTCCACCGGCAGTCTTTGCGAGGCGTTGAGATGTAAGCTCCCGCGGAGCTGGGGTTGGTGTACTTGGCGCTTCGTCTGCGCCGACAGCTGGCTGCTCAGTCGCCACCAGTTGGGTGGAAGACTGGATCGCCGTCTTGTCCGACTTGCCCGTATGCTTCCCCTTATGGTCGGTATTTTGTGACGACGCGGTCCAAAACTGAGAGGCAGTGTTGGGACTGACTTGAGTCGCGTTGGCTGAACTCCTCACAGTCCGCGGCCTCGTCCTTCCCAAGGTCGGAGTTGGCGTGCCAGGCTCCTCACCCTCACTCGCAGTAGACTCGCCATCATCCTCCCAGACTTGAATCGCTGGCGAGCTATTTTCCTTGTTAGAGCTGCCTGAGGGCGTGTTGGCCACTGCAGCACCTGGCGGACGTTGACTCGATCCCAGATCAGCCGGTACGGCAAAGTTGACCGCAGCGCTCATAACCTTCCTCAAGGGCGTCTGCTGCGTTGACCGCGTCTTGAATGGAGTCGACCCAATGCTTTCCAGATCATCGTCCGAGTCCGGAATCTCAAAAAACAACCGCTTCCTCGCTGTGTTCGGTGTTTCGCCGTCCGCAGGGGTTCCGCCAAGCTCCAAACTCGCAAGCGGTATTTCAGCCAACGGCTCTCTTCTCAAAGAGTCCCCCTCCTTTTTCGGTGACTCGCCCGCCACGGAGGATGACGGAAGGCCGTCGCTGCTGCCCGTGCTGTAGCTGTCTTGGATGACCAGATTCCGCGGCAATTTCGAGACTGTCTCGACAGTGGGCGGCGGGGCATCCAGGTTCGTCGATTTCTGGGCAAGCGGCGACCTTGTTGACAACGGAATAGGACTGTAATGACCCAGCAACGGGGTGAACGGTGTCGGCTGCGAGGAGGGGACCTCGTCAATGTTGACCTTGATGCGCTTGTTGCTGGGTGTGTGCGGGCCAGTCGAGGCAGGTGCCTTGGCTTTCCCGCCCTTGATCGGCGCGTGCTGTTTCGTAGGGGTTATCGAGCCTCCCGGGAGCGAGACTTTATCATTGCCTCCCTCGCGCTCCTCATCCTCGTCCTCTACCCTCAGCCCATGATCATCCCCCCGTTCCTTCCCCAAAAACTGCGTCAAAGTCTGGGTGTGGAAACTCGACGTCCTCCTCTCCAGCGTCGGCACAGGCACATCCCCCATAGTTTTCCTCCTCTTCGACCGTCTCTCAGCCGCTCTCCTTCCCCTCTCCGACACCGACCCCGTCTGTTCCAACCCCTTCCCCCTTGCCAACTCCCCATCCCGCTCTCCCTCCTCCCCCAACCCCACTTCCTCATCCTCATCCTCATCCTCCACCTCCACCCCGGAAGCCCGCACGTAATCAATCTGGGTCAGCGTCTGCTGCCTCAATCTCCTCGCACTCCGTGTTTGCCGCCGGCTCCCCCCGGCTTCCAGCTCGGCCGGCAGCGACCGCCGCCCGCCATACGTCTTCACCACCCGCCGGCGCGCGGGGAAAGTTAGTTGCTGCAGCGCGGGCGAGGACTGGTACGTGCGCGAAGCGGGCGCGCTGCTTGCGCTTGCTCTTGCTGCGCTCCCGCCTGCCGACGTGGCTGCGGCGGGGGTGGCTTGGGCTCGTTTTCGGGGGGGCATTTTCGGCGCAGTTGGTTGCCGTGCTGGTTTTGCGGAGCTAGCCGACTCTGTTCGGAGCCAGAGTTGAAGGCGAGTGGAGGTTGTGAAACTAAGTTCCGGCGGGTATTGAGCGTTGTGGGAGGTGGATGTGGGGTGATGCGGTCGTGATTACGGAGGTACGGTCCGAGGTATTCCGTACAGCTCAGCTGTTGCGGTGGCAGGGATGTGGGATGTGCTGCCGAGGTGAACGCGCAACGTCGGGTTCTCGATAAATCGGAAGGAACACAGATAGGAAACTCAGTTTCTCAACCTACACAGTGCTTGTGTGATGGCACTTCGAGGATCGGACTCGAGGGGTGTGGGCCAGTTCTCTCTCGATATTCAAGGATCCTTGACTCCGGGACCGCGGTGTTGTGCCACGGTCAGGCGCGTCTGTGACCGCGTTTAAGTGGGGCCTGGCGCGTACCCCGGCAGGCAGCCACACTTTGACACTTCCGGTACAGTCCAAGCAGCCATGACATCATCGGAGCCAAACGCTGCAAACCACCCACTGTAAGTGTTTACACGGTAGGCCGCTGGACTGGAAGTAACAATAACCCGACTCTGACGAGACCTTTTGGTCAGACAGACTTTGCTAATCAAATTGCCTCGGTAGGATGATCATGAATTCTGTTTCTCGCAAAATCTACGTTCGGGCCACGAACCACTGGCCTACTACCTAGGTAACAAGAGCTTATCTCGCTCATCCCAAGGTCGTACATGTACATACCTTAGCTAAGTCCTCCACAGACCATTAACGTTGCCTCCAGACACACAGACACAACAACTCGATTAGTTATTCGTTCTGAGCAATCAGCGGCGCTCGCACTGACACTAGGTAGGTAGGCAGGTAGGTACCTACCTAGGCAGGCAACGCTGTCTGAGCGATCGGGATAACTCAGCCGACGTCACCCACACGCTCAGTCCAACCGCCGATTACCCACCGACCGCCATTGTGTAACTTGTCCACGACGATTTGCCAGTCTAGATAGATGAGATGCAACCCGAAGATGTAAGAAGCGAAGAAGACAATGCGAGCATACGACGATACCACAATGCACTCCGTAGCCATAGCCGCCACCATAACCATCACCATCACCATTACCAACCTCACCTCTCCTCAGGAACTCGTT